>NW_027142458.1:5000-605000 GCF_026170545.1 Melanerpes formicivorus | reverse complement strand
CACAGCTGAACCCAGGGTTTGGATCACCATGTTTGTCACATTCCATCACAAGACCTTCCACTTTCCTCTCCCTCTGCCTTACCTTCTGACAAGAGGAAGTCAAAACCCATGGATACAAACTGGAACCCACTAAGTTCCACCTCACCATGAGGGAGAAACTTTTTTGCTGTAAGGGTGCTGGAGCCCTGGAGCAGGCTGTCCAGAGAGGTTGTGGAGACTCCTTCCCTGGAGGCTTTTCAAGACCCATCTGGATGCATTCCTGTGTGGTCTGTCCTAGATGAAACTGCTTTAGCAGGGGGGGTTGGACTCAATGATCTCCAGAGGTCACATCCAACTCCTCCCATTCTGTGATTCTATGAAAACCCAGAGCCACATCACTCAGGGACTCAAAGGCACAAGAGGAAACAACTGAGCTGGCACCACGTCACTGCCACCAATGGGAATGAAGGTTCCTTTGACACATAGCTAATGAAGGACTAATTAACAATTTTGAGCCACAATTACTGTGTGATGTGACAAATCCACTCCTTCCATTGGAAGGGGCCTTCAAGATCATCCAGTTCCAAAACCCTGCCATGAGCAGGGACACCTTCCACTAGACCAGCTTGCTCAAGGCCACATCTAAGCTGGCCTTCAACACCTCAGGGAGGAGGCATCCACAACCTCCCTGGGCAACCTGCTCTGCAATGTGAGATCTCCCATGTGTGGAGAGGAAATGTTGGTGATGTTGAAGGTTCAAGAATTTTCTCCCTCTGCCTTCTCTCCTTTCAGCCACTCTGCATCTGTCACCTAGCAAAACCCAGGAAGGGACTATGGGGTGTGTTGGTGGGAGGATGGCACAGGAGGCAGCTCCCAGAGCTCCAGGAGAGGCAGAGAGGCAGAGCCTGCTCCCACCCAATCTCAGAGAGGACAGGAAATGAGCAAAGGAAAAAAAATGCTTCCTTAATTCCACCTCCCTCAGATAAGCAAGTAAGGAAAGGAGGAAGAATGTGAGGCTGGTGGCTTCTCACCTGCTCACCTTCTGTCCAAGGTGAGCACCCAGCAACACACTGCCCTGTGACCAAAATCCTCACAAGAACACAAAGCCCAGGAGAGTCTCCTTGCCTGGTGCTCCCTGCAGGTCCCTCACCACTCTTTCTCTAGAGACCAGACAGACTTGTGGGTTTCTTTCACTTTTCATTTCCCAGCCTGTCACTTCAAATCTCCCTGCTGGTTTTGGACCAAGGGATTACACATTAACCACCTCAGGCCAGGAGCCAAAGCTGCATCTCCTGGAGGCTCCGCTGCCTGGCCAGCACCATGCCAGGTCACCTCCAAGCCGTCCTCCGCAAAAGGGACAGCTAGTGACAAACCAGAAGCACATGTAACAGGGGGTTTCCAGCTGTCCAAGAGGAATTATAACCAAGCTGACTACGTGTCTCCTCCAAACACAAGGGCTTGAAGAAGTCCAGACTCGCTCTCCTCCTTGCACTTGGCCTGCTGGAAACGCAAACGCCTCTGAACCCAACGTGAGCGCGCGTGTTCCCGCCACCACATCAAAGCCTGGCAGAGCCCCATCCTCTCCCAGTGCAGCAGCTCCCATCTGAAACCACCCAGCGCTCCAGCAAGGCCAAAGCCTCTGGAGAAACAGAAGCATTCACTCAAGCCTTTCTAAGTCACTTCCACTTCAAGTGGTTTGATGTCTCCCTGTCACTTTCAGGTCCTCCCTTCTCTTACGGCGGAGCATTTAAAAGCAACTTGGCCTTCAACCGAATGCTGGAGTCAAAATTCCCTGCCCTGTTCCACAAGCACCCCCACTTTTGAGGCATTTTTATGCTGTTTAAATAAAACCAGAGTCAGTGATCACAGAATCATACAATGGAAGGGATTGGAAGGGACCTCTGAAGGTCATCAAGTGCCAGCTCCCAGCTAGAGCAGGAAAACCTAAAGCAGATCACATCGGAACACATCCAGGCAGGTCTTAAAAGGCTCCAGACCTGGAGATCATAGAATTGTTTGGGTTGGAAAAGCCCTCTAAGATCATCCAGTCCAACCATCAACCCAACACCACCATGGCCATCAAACCATGGCCCAAAGTGCCACGGCCACAGGTTTCTTGAACACCTCCCGGGATGGGGACTCCACCACCGCCCTGGGATCTCTACAGGCTGCCCAGAGAGGTTGTGGAGTCTCCTTCTCTGGAGAGATTCCCAACCTACCTGGACATTATGATCGTGGGCAAGCTGCTGTGGGTGACACTTCTTTGAGAGAGAGGTTGGACTGGATGACCTCCAGAGGTCCCTTCCAACCCTCACCACTATGAGTACAGTAGTTTCTGAATTTGAGGGAAAACAGGGAATCAGAGAATCAGAGAATCAATAAGGTTGGAAAAGACCTCAAAGATCATCAAGTCCAACCTGTCACCCAACACCTCATGACTACTAAACCCACTCATGACTACTACTCCACTCTGACCCCAGGCTGTAGCACTGCAAGGGGTTGTTGTGAAGGTTAAGCTCATTTTTACTTAGGCTCAGATTTATTAGCACGTTCACACTCCAGACGTTTTAAAGGTCCTCGGCCATAAGCAAGGCCAAGGTATTACGGCATTAGGAAGAAATTATTTCCAGTGAGGGTGGGGAGACACTGGAACAGGTTGCCCAGGAAGGCTGTGGATGTCCCCTCCCTGGAGGTCTTCAAGGCCAGGTTAGATGAGGCCTTGAGCAACCTGGCCTAGTGGAAGGTGTCTCTGCCCATGGCAGGGGCTCGGAACTGAACGATCTTGAGGGTTCCTTCCAACCCAAAGCACAGTATCACAGTATAACTATGGTTGGAAATGACCTCGAGGATCATCGAGTCCAACCTGTCACCACAGACCTCATGACTAGACCATGGCACCAAGTGCCACATCCAATCCCCTCTTGAACACCTCCAGGGATGGGGACTCCACCACCTCCCTGGGCAGCACATTCCAATGACCAACGACTCGCTCGGTGAAGAACTTTCTCCTCACCTCGAGTCTAAACCTCACCTGGCACAGCTTGAGACTGTGTCCTCTTGTTCTGGTGCTGCTTGCCTGGGAGAGGAGACCAACCCCTTCCCGGCTACAACCACCTTTCAGGTAGTTGTAGAGGGCAATGAGGTCACCCCTGAGCCTCCTCTTCTCCAGGCTAAACAATCCCATTTGGTGAGTCTCTGTCCAAAGCAGACACACAGATACAGAGCCCTGATTTCTCACCTACCCTATGGAGCTTCTTGGGCTCTCCCACCATGGTTTTGGCCAAGCCATGTCTCCCCACAAAGCAGCATCCCCCTTCCCAAAGCTCTGCCCTGGGACTCCCGTGCCAGCATCATAACAAGGCACGACCAGCTCAGAGGACCAGAATCTGTTTAGGCAAGTCCAGCGCTGGGGCTGTAATTCCACAGGAGGAAGAAGCTCCTCTGAAACATCTTTCCATGGATGTGGGCAGGTACTTACAGCTATCCAAGCCAAGATTATGCCAGGAGGATTTGTTCAGACATGTGGTCTGCCTTGGAAGCAGCAGCAGGTTCAGAAAAGATGTTCCTGCCCTGCCATCAGGAGCCAGTCTGATTTATGACTGTTTTCAACTCAATTTTCTTCTGCTGATCCTTGACTTTTAGCTAGGGCACCATGTAATCAGTGAGAAGACCTGGTGAGTGGCTCACAATGCCAGGAGGTTCCAAGCACAGCATTTGAATCACCCCCTTGTTCATCCGAAGGTTGCTGCCTCGTTAGAGGTTTGATTTCATTTCCAAGCACAGCGAACTCACTTCATTAACCTCAACGAGGCTTCAACAGGGACTTTTTGGATTCACTTCTATAAATTATCCCACTAAGGGAGAAAAAGGGAATGACACAGCTGATTTCTGCCTCACCACTCCATAGATCCCTTCTCAAGCACACATGTCCAGAGCGGAACCAGTGCAGGCACCAGGTGCCTGCAGGCAGCCCAGGCTGCCTTGTCACCACCTCACCATCCTGCACTGGTCTGACTTTGATGTCTTCCCAAGCCCCCATTCCACCTCCTGCAGAAGCCTTCCCAAGTCTTCATGGTCATCACAAAATCCCAACATGGTGGGAGTTGGAAAAGACCTCTGGAGATCATCCAGTTCAACTCCCCTGCTACACCAGGGGCACCCACAGCAGCGTGCCCAGGATCAAAATGGCCAGGTGGCCTTGGAAGCTCTCCAGGGGAGGAGACTCCACAACCTCCCTGCAGCACTCTCCACAATGCAAACACAGGCCCAGGCATTTCGATAGAGGGAGAGTCCCAGCATCCCAGCATGGGAGGAGTTGGAAGGGATCTCTGGAGAGGCTCACTACAACTCCCCTGCTACACCAGGGGCACCCACAGCAGCTTGCCCAGCAGCACAATGGTCAAATGGCTTTGGAAGCTCTCCAGACAAGGAGACTCTAGGCAACCTGCTTCAGGCCTCCATCACCCTCACACCAAACAACTTTCTCCTTATCTTCAGATGCTGCCTCCTGGGTTCCAGTCTGTGCCCACTGCCCCTTGTCCTGTCACTGGCCTCACCGACAAGAGTCTGGGCCCAGCCTCTTGCCCTCCACAGGTCTTGCTGAGCATTGCTCAGATCCCCTCTGGGGCTGCTCTTCTCCAGGCTCCACAGCCCCAGGGCTCTCAGCCTTTCCTCCTCACAGAGATGCCCCAGGCCCCTCAGCATCTTCATAGCCTCCACTAGACTCTCTCCAGTAGTTCCCTGTTGCTCTTGAAATGGGGAGCCCAGATCTTGAAACAATATTCCAGGTGTTGCCTCTCTGGGGTGGAGTAGAACAGGAGAAGAACCTCCCTTGACCTGCTGGCCACATTCTCTTTAGAATAGAAAACAGAATAGAATAGAAAGAATAGGATAGGATAGGATAGGATAGGATAGGATAGGATAGGATAGGATAGGATAGGATAGGATAGGATAGGATAGGATAGGATAGGATAGGATAGGATAGGATAGGATAGGATAGGATAGGATAGGATAGGACAGGACAGGACAGGACAGGACAGGACAGGACAGAATAGAATAGAATAGAATAGAATAGAATAGAATAGAATAGAATAGAATAGAATAGAATAGAATAGACCAGACCAAGTTGAAAAAGACCTTTGAGATCATCAAGTCCAACCTCTCACCCACCACCATCTAATCAACTAAACCATACAACCAAGCACCCTATCCAGTCTCTTCCTACACACCTCCAGTGATGGTGACTCCACCACCTCCCTGGGCAGCACATCCCAATGGCCAATCTCTCTTGCTGGGAAGAACTCCTTCCTAACATCCTAACAGCCATTTTCATGCACCACAGGAGACCATTGCCCCCCCTTGGCCTCAAGGGTCACACTGCTGGCCCCTGGGCAACTTTTTGCTCACCAGCACTCCGAGGTCCTTCACACACTAAAGGGTTTCAAGACTGGCTAAAGTGTCTGCACCCATCCTGACTGACACGTCCCAAGATGAGATTTCTGCTGCCGTTTCACTCCTCTGCAGGCCAAAGCAGAGAGGTTGTTCAAGGGCAGGAAGCAGTGCAACTGGTGCGGGGCCAGGTGCCAGCACTGCCAACTGCCACCAGGACACACACAGAGTGCTGCAGCACCACAACCTGTGAGCACTTGTGTTGACACTGGCATGGCAGACGGCGCCCAGGCCACCTTTGCCAGCAGCAGCTCCTGCAGATGCCAAGAACTGAAAGGTTCCCTGCATCCATCAGGCATGGCCCACGCAGGTGAGGGTCAAGTCAGGACAGAGCCCAGCAGCTTGGACAGCTTGCTGGCCATCACACAGGGAACAAGGTCATGGCTGCTGCAATTCCCTTCTTGCTCTTTTCCAGGAACTCAGAGGCAAAGTGTTCCTTTGGTTGTTAAGGCTTTTGAGGGCTGTTGCTTAGTCCAGTCATAGTTGGTTCAAAATTGCTCTTCTCGTGCCAAGTAGAGAGGTGTGCATATAATCACAGAATCATTTTGGCTAGACAAGACCTTTCAGATCATCAAGTCCAACTCTTAACCCAGCACTGCCAGGTCAACACTAAACCATGGCCCTCAGCACCACATGGCTTAGCAACCCCTCTGGGGATGGGGACTCCAGCACTGCTCTGGGCAGCATAGGCCAGGGCTTGACAACCCTACTGAGGAAGTCTCTTCCTCAATATGATTCTGTGACATCTTTAACTAGATCAGGTTGCTCAGAACCCCACCCAACCTGACCTTGAATGTCTCCAGGGATTGTGCCTCCACCTCATCCCTAGGCAACCTGCTCCAGTATTTTACCACCTTCACTGTAGAGAACTTCCTCCTAATGTCCAACCTAAATCCCCCCTGCCCCAGTTGAAAAATTATAAACACAGGACAACAAATTCAAACAGACAGAGATGCAGAGATGTGAACTGAGTGTCCAGATTTCTCCAAGCATAGAAACCACCAGAGTGGTGAGACCCTGGAATGGGTTGTGCAGGGAAGTGGTTGAGGCCCTGTCCCTGGAGGTGTTTAAGCCCAGGCTGGCTGAGGCTCTGGGCAGCCTGATCTAGTGTGGGGTGTCCCTGCCCATGGCAGGGGGGTTGGAACTAGATGATCCTTGTGGTCCCTTCCAACCCTGACTGATACTATGATACTAAGAAGCCCTAAAGAAGGAGGCCAGAAGAAGGCAGCCAAAGGAAGGAGCCCAGAAGGAGGAGGCCAAAGGAAGGAGCCCAGAAGGAGGAGTCCAAATGAAGGAGCCCACAAGAAAGAGACCAAAGGAAGGAGCCCAGAGGCAGGAGGCCAAAGGTAGGAGCCCAGAAGAAGGAGGCCAAAGGAAGGAGCCCAGAAGGAGGAGGCCAAAGGTAGAAGCCCAGAAGAAAGAGGCCAAAGGAAGGAGCCCAGAAGGAGGAGGCCAAAGGTAGAAGCCCAGAAGAAGGAGGCCAAAGGAAGGAGCCCAGAAGGAGGAGGCCAAAGGAAGGAGCCCAGAAGGAGGAGGCCAAAGGAAGGAGCCCAGAAGAAGGAGACCAAAGGAAGGAGCCCAGAAGGAGGAGGCCAAAGGAAAGAGCCCAGAAGGAGGAGGCCAAAGGAAGGAGCCCAGAAGGAGGAGACCAAAGGAAGGTTGGATCAGACGATCCTTGGGGTCCCTTCCAACCTGGCATTCTGTGATTCTGTGAGTGTGGAAAGAGCAAAGCAAGAAACTGTTGATGCTCTGAGACTGCAAACTTTAAACATCCAGCACTGTGTGTACTCCTGGTCCCTTGACCTCCTGCTTCCAACGCGTTCGCGCTGCCTACAGCAATAACAGGGCAGGAACACTGAGCAGATCTGTGTGGGCTAGGAATAAATTTGGGTCTGAAATGAGGGGCATCTGTTCTTTGTAATGGCAGACACCAGAGATCCGTATGCATGAGCCAAAAGGAAAGCAATAAATGCATAAACTCCCAGAGAGCCACACTCTCGCAGGCACCCAGCTTCCCTTGACGTCAGCAAAGTTGTCCATAAGCTAACTAAAACCAGAGTCTGACCATGAATGCATAGAGGCCTGAAGAGGAATTCAATGTAAATTGAACTCTCCTAAAGAGGCTCGAAAAGAAAACACAGGAAACATGAAGGATGAAACTGATTACTCAAGAGAAGCTACCACAGGGACAGAGTTTCCATCCTTCCTGCAAGTAAATCATAAATTGTATACACACACATCCAGCTCCTCTGCAACAGCTGGAAAATGAAAACCTTGGGTCTCTACCCCTAAACTGCTTTTTAGAGAGTGCAGCAGTTAGAGAAGGCACTGTGACACTAGGAAAGAAGCATCCTGCTAGCTCATCATCCATCTTCTCCTAAAGAATGGGATAGAGAACCATAGAAGAGAAGCAGAGAATTCTTTCTGATGGAAGAGACCTCCAAGATCGAGTCCAGCCATCAACCCAACACCACCATGGCCACTAAACCATGTCCCAACGTGCCATGGCCACAGGTTTCTTGAACACCTCCAGGGATGGTGACTCCACCACCTCCCTGGGCAGCCTGTTCCAAGGTCTGACCACTCTTGCAGCAAAGAAATTGTTCCTAATATGCAACAGCAAGACAATAAAAACCTTTCATCTGCATCCCTAATCTCCTTCTTATAGAGTCCAGCAGTCATAGTATCATAGTATCATAGTATCAATCAGGGTTGGAAGGGACCACAAGGATCAGCTAGTTCCAACCCCTCTGCCATGGGCAGGGACACCCCACACTACATCAGCCTGCCCAGAGCCTCAGCCAGCCTGGGCTTAAACACCTCCAGGGACAGGGCCCCAACCATCTCCCTGGACAACCCATTGCAGGGCTTCACCACTCTCATGGGGAAGAAAGTCAGAGAAAGCACCATGATACTAGGAAGGTAGCAACATGATAGCTCTCATCCACCTTCTCCTAAAGAATAGGATACCTTGCAACAGCCTGGGAAAGGAGAAAAGCAAACTTCTACCCACTGCTGAGTGAGACCACAAAACTCTCTACATCTCCCTGAAAAGAGGATGCAGTGAGGTGAGGGTTGGTCTCTTCTCCCTAGTATCAGGTAACAGAATGAGAGGAAATGGCCTGAAATTGTGCCAGGGAGGTTTAGGCTGGACATGAGGAACAATTCCTTTGCTGCAAGGCATTGGAACAGGCTGCCCAGGCAGGTGGTGGAGTCACCATCCCTGGAGCTGTGCAAGCAATGTGTGGATGTGGCACTGACAGGACTCTGGAGCATGGAGTAAGGACCCCCAGGAATGTGTCTGTATGGATGGCTGGTGATTACCAAACTGGCTGGAAGAGAAGAGCAGGTGGCTGCTCCAGCTGGTGCCCACCAGCAAGTCAGCAGGAAGCAGTTCAACCACTGACCCTGAGAGCCTTTCCATGCAACACAAATTTTCAGTGTCACAGAGCTGCCACAGTGACTCGGTCAAGCCCTAACCAAGAGAGGAGATCCAGAGCCTGCCTGGCTACAAAGGGCTTTTGGGTCACCATCCACAAATTTCATAGGACCAGCATGGTGGGGGTTGGAAGGGAGCTCTGGAGATCATCCACTCCAACCCCCTGCTAAAGCAGGGGCACCCACAGCAAGGTCACAATGTATGGGTGACTTTGGAGTCTCTCAAGACTCCACAACCTCTCTGGGCAGCCTGCTCCAGGGCTCCAGCACCCTCACACCAAACAACTTTCTCCTTCTCTGTAGGTTCTGAGTTCCAGTTCATGCCCACTGCCCCTTATCCTGTCACTGGGCACCACTGACAAGAGCACAGTGTGAACAGGAGCAGAGAGGACACTGCTCTGTCCCTGGCACAGGAGTGGCACTTCTGACCATGCACTCTGGCTGCCTCAGCTGAACAAATGTTCTGTTCACCTCAGCACCACGGAAACCAGGCACTGCAACAGGCTGACAAAAGAAGTGGTGGAGGCCCCAACCCTGGAGGTATTCCCAGGCAGGCTGGATGGGGCCTTGAGCAACCTGGGCTAGTGGAAGGTGTCCCTGCCCAGGGCAGGGGGTTGGAACCAGATGATCTTTAAGGTCCCATCCAACCCAAACCACTCTGTGATTATTAAATACGTTTGAAGCCCCCTGAGGCCAGAACACTGCAGGAATGTTCAAGAGCTGATGGGATATTTGATCAGAAGCCTGCAGAAGGTGGACCTGTACCTTGGTGTGCCACCACAGGCTCTTCAACCAAACCAAGCCTGGCTCAGTGTGGGTGAACCAGCTTAGGAAGGTGAAACCTTCCCAGCTTTCTCATTTCCCTTTGTTAAGCAATAAGAGCAGAGAGATTTCCCACCACACTCGGGGCAAGCTGCTCAGCCAGGCTAATCTCCAGGGCACGCACTGCCTGCAAAAAAAATACTGCAGTAGCCATCAGGAGACTTCAATGAAGGTTTGGGAGAGAAAACCAGAGCTGAAAAGGGGAGCAGAGGGAGAGAAAAGAACCCTGGCAATAGGCGAAAAGAAAAGGGAGCCAGAGAGACGTGCAGTCTGAGGCCGGGAAAAAGGCCATTGTCCTCCAGAGCTGTTTGTTAGCTTGCTGTCATCTGTGTCTTTTGGGTCTTTTCTTGTCCAGATAGACTCATTTATTAAGTCCACCCAAAAAAAAAAGTACTTTCTGTAGGGCAAACTACTCCCAGGTCTGGGGTACCAAGACTCAAAACCAGCTTGTTTTCAGCTCACTCTGTCTGGCTGTACAAAAGCAGCTGAGAGGCAGCCAGGATCTCAGCGCAGGCAGGGGAGGAAGATTTAGAGAGGGCTCAGTGAACAGATGGCCAGTTGAGAAATAAAACCTAATTAGGGGACCATTTCTGTCCCAAAGTGTTAATGGCTGGAGCAGGGCAAAACAGGCACCAGACTAGAGAAGCTCTCGGAGTAACCATCACTATGGCACTGCCAAAGGGAGATGTCTACCCCGGTGGTGCTTCAGTGGAGTGAAAGCACTTTGATTGCTCCCTCTTTGCCCAGAAAATCTGAGCTGCAATTCAATCCATTAAGGAGAATGTCCCATTTTCCTGATTAACACCTTCCACGTTCACTAAGCAGCATCCTTCAGCACAGGCTCTCTGGTAGTGCTCTGCTGGGCAATGCCTACAAACAGAGGAAGCCAAAGCAAGCTTCACGTCGGTGATGGTGTGGGTAGTGCTTTAACCAACTCTTATCACCAACACTGACTCTAATCACTGCACCTCAGCCACCTTCAGGCTTTCCTTTTAATTCACTTGCCCTTACAATCACAGAATTGTTTTGTTTGGAACAGACCTCTAAGATCACTGAGTCCATCAACCCAACCCCACCATGGCCATTAAACCATGGTCCACAGTACCATGGCCACAGGTTTCTTGAACACCTCCAGGGATGGTGACTTCACCACCTCCCTGGGCAGCCTGTGCCTGACCCTGTGCCAGTGCCTGACCCTGTGCCAGTGCCTGACCACTCCTGCAGCAAAGAAATTGTTCCTCATCTCCAACCTAAACCTCCCCTGGCACAATTTCAGGCCATTTCCTCTCATTCTATTACCTGATAATAGGGAGAAGAGACCAATCCTCACCTCACTCCAACCTCCTTTCAGGGAGCTGTAGAGAGCAATGAGATCTCCCCTCAGCCTGACATCACAGAATGTCAGGGGTTGGAAGGAACCCAAATTGATCATTGAGTCCTAGCAGGGGGTTGGACTCAAAGATCTCTTGGGTTCCTTCCAACCCCTGACATCCTGCAATCCTGTGACCCCCTCAGCCTCCTTTTCTCCATTCTGAACACCCCCAGTTCCCTCAGCTGCTCCTCACCAGCCCTGTTCTCCAGACCCTTCAGCAGCTTGGTTGCCCTTCTCTGGGCCCACTCCAGCCCCTCAATGTCCTTCCTGGGTTGAGGGGCCCAAAACTGAACCCAGGATTCGAGCTGTGGCCTCACCAGTGCAGACTGTAGAGGGACTATCACTTCCCTACTCCTGCTGGCATTCATGTCCCACCTTCTCTCCTTTCAGAAACAAGACCACAGTGCTACTCCCCATCACACAGCTGAGCCTAACTCATGACTGCTAACAACTACAGGGATTTATTACAGTGCAGAGTCAACAAACAGCTCTCAGTCAGTAGTATCATTTTGCACTGATAAGCCCAGACTTGGGTTTGTTGTCAAGAATGTTTAAGACACTGCAAAGTTGAGATGAATGTAATGCAGTTTAATCTGGTTTAGCCTACATTAATATGTTTGCCAGGATGATTTTCAGCCATCCAATTGCATTAACAATCTGCCTCCATTGGTATTCTCCACTCATGCCATAACAGAAGCATTAGACAATCAATTATGAATTATCACAGCAAATCCCAGCATGCTAAAGGTTGGAAGCCAGTCCAATCCCCCTGCTAAAGCAAGGGCACCCACAGCAGCTTGCCCAGCATCACAATGGCCAGGTGCCTTTGGAAGCTCTCCAGAGGAGGAGACTCCACAACCTCTCTGGGCAGCCTGCTCCACAGATCCAGCACCCTCACACCAAACAACTTTCTCCTCACCTTCAGATGCAACCTCCTGGCTTCCAGTTTGTGCCCATTGCCCCTTGTGCTGTCCCTGGGCACCACTGACAAGAGACTTGTCTCATCCTCTTGCCCCCCACAGCTCCTTTAGCTCTTGCTGAGCACTGCTCAGATCCCCTCTGGGGCTGCTCTTCTCCATGCTCCACAGCCCCAGAGCTCTCAGCCTTTCCTCCTCACAGAGATGCTCCAGGCCCCTCAGCATCTTTGGAGCCTCCCTTGAACTCTCTCCAGTAGTTCCCTGCCTGTCTTCAACTGGAGATCCCAGAACAGGACTCAGGACCCCAGCTGTGGCCGCACCAAGGCAGAGCCCTGCTGCACTGCTCCCTTACTCATGCACACATTCCTGCATCAGCCAAGCTCCACCAAAGCTACACCTTCAAAGTGGCTGAGGGGCCTGCAGCACCTCTATGAGGAGGAAAGGCTGAAAGACCTGGGGCTGTTGAGTTTGGAGATCAGGTGTTGTGAGATCCCTGGGTGAGAGCCAAAAGCAGCAGGCAAGCAGGAGGGCTGCCAGAGCCTAGCAACATCGTTTTAGTACTCCAAAGCTTTTCCAATTCATGCCTTAAATAAATAAACAGAAAGATTATGGTGGCAGCTTTTCAGTTGTCATGTGTCATCAGTGCTACTGCCTTCAAAGAAAGTTGTGGAGATTTCTCCTAAGGCATCTAGCAAGGAGGAGCATTGCTGGGAGTGTTGTGCTGCTGAGTTGAAGTCAGCATGATTTCTCCTGGAAATGCTGGGCAAGAGAAAGCCCCTGCTCAGAAAAACACAAGAGAAGGCACAAAGCTCTTTGTGATTCAATCACATCATCTCGCTGGGCATATTGCCTCCCAATTGTGCTGCTCTCACAGACAGCTGTTTGGTGCTACAGTATTCATCACCCAGCATCCATGGCATCAGCTCAACAATGCAGCCTCCAAAGCAATAAAAAGACCATTTTGATTTTCCATAGGCCAGGAGTTAACCCCAGCTGAGAAATCAAGACAAGCAGCCTGATTCATTTCAAACATCTGGGGGCCAGAGCCACGCTGCTTTACCTTAGGCTGTGTTGAAGTTGGTTTCCACCCAGGTCTCTTGGCAAAACAAGGGAAAGACAGCCAGCCCCAGGGCTTCATCCAGCGGGAATGGTGCAGCTGAGAGCAGCCAGCCTGCCTGCATTGTTCCCTGCTAACTCCAACGCACTGCTGCAGCCCACTGACACCCCTCTGCAGCGCTCTCCACCACACAAACACAGGGCAAGGCATTTCTATAGAGGGATAATCCCAGAATCCAGAGCAGGAGGGGTCGGAAGAGACCTCTGGAGATCATCCAGTCCGACCCCCCTGCTAAAGCGGGGGCACCCACAGCAGATTTCCCACAGCACAATGGTCAAGTGGCTTTGGAAGCTGTCCAGACAAGGAGAAGCTGGGCAACCTGCTCCAGGGCTTCCAGCACCCTCACACCAAACAACTTTCTCCCCTTCTTCAGGTGGAACCTCCTGGCTTCCTGTTTGTGCCCATTGCCCTTGGCCCTGTCCCTGGGCACCACTGACAAGAGTCTGGCCCCAGCCTCTTGTCCCCACACAGCTCCTTTACCTCTTGCTGAGCATTGATCAGATCCCCTCTCTAGGCTCCACAGCCCCAGGGCTCTCAGCCTTTCCTCCTCACAGAGATGCTCCAGGCCCCTCAGCATCTTCATAGCCTCCACTGGACTCTCTCCAGTAGTTCTCTGTCTCTCTTGAACTGGGGAACCCAGAACCGGACCCAAAACCCATTGTGGCCTCACCATGGCAGAGCACAGGGGGAGGAGAACCTCCCTCCACCTGCTGGCCATACTCTTCTGAATGCAAACCAGGAGACTGTTGGCCTGCTTGGCCACAGGGGCACATTGCTGGCTCATGGGGCACTTGTCCACCAGCACTACCAGGTATTTCTCCAAAGAGCTGCTGTCCAGCAGGTCAACCCCTCACCTGTCCTCACCTGTACTGGTGCAAGGGGTTATTCCTCCCCAGGGCCAGGATCCTACACTTGCCCTGGTTGAACTTTAGGAGTTTCCCCTCCTCCCAGCTCTCCAGCCTGTGATTTATTGCATTTTCCCCCTCATTTGCCCTTGCAAGAAGCCAAGGCAATAATGATTCCCCTTCGTGGCCAGCACGTTCCTGCCGGCTGCACGCAGTCTCTCCTCTCCTGGCCAGGGTGCCACAGAGCTAAGTGAGCCTGCAGGCTACTCCAAGCCTCCAGAGTGGCTGCTTGTGCTATAAATAACCCTTGCACTGGATTACTGGAACAAGGAAATTTTAATTGGGTAACCCAGGAAATCACTGGAAAATGATCCTCATTTTTCTGTATAAGCTACTTAAGGGACAGGCAAACCTGGAGAGGGTTCAGCCCAGACAAGCAGGGGATAATATCATCTGGGAGCACAAAAAAAGAGGGATTGATTTAGACAGATGTGGATTAAGATATGGAAAAGTAGCTCCTGGAGCTGGGCTCAGACCAAAGGAGTCAGACACAACATGAAAAGCTGCCGGAGGAATAAGCTGTGAGCCTCACAGCTGGCCAGGAGGACGTGGCAGGTGCAGGAGGACCAGCCTGGGGTGGATTAGGAGGGGACCACTGGAAGGCTGGTGGTCAGTTGGTCAAGGGAAGAGAATACCTAAGGAGCACATTCAGAAACCATGCTTTGCTCATCAAAGGTTAAAGGAGATTTGAGTTTTGATGACTGAAGGGAGGTGATGCTCTCCTCCCCCTCTACTGTGCCCTAGGGAGGTCACAGCTGGAGTACTGAACTCAGTTCTGGGCTCCCCAGCTCAAGTGGGACAGAGATCTACTGGACAACATCCATTTAGAAAAACTACTTCTTGCTATGGTTTGCTCTTCAGATTCCTGAAGTTTTCAGAGGGGAAGCTTAGAGCTCCCTGAGGAAAGAGAATTCCTCAGCATGTGGAACTCCAGCAGTAGGTTTTCACAGCTATGAGCTGCTCCTGACGTGGCCTGCGCTGACCATGAGTGAGGTGGGACATCACTTCTGAGGGCTGAAGAAAACTGATGTTGACTTTCAGGCTGATTTAACATCAGGGAAGGCAAACACACATGTAAAACAAACAAGCAAACAAACAAGTTTTCCAGATCATTTAGCTATCAAGGAAAAGGAGAGTGAAAAACAACCCCCCAGCTCTGGAGACCCCAAGTGGTGTGTGACAAGCAAAATGGTTACTCAGAACCATTTCAGTTGGAAAAGACCTCTAAGGTCATCCAGTCCAACCATCACCCCAACACCACCATGGCCATTAGAACATGTCCCCAGGTGCCATGTCCACATGTTCTTAATACCTGCAGGGCTGGTGACTCCACTGCTGCCCTGGGCAGCCTCTTCTAATGCCTGAGCATTCTTCTAGTGAAGAAGTGAACACGAGCCAGCAGTGTGCCCAGGTGGCATCCTGGCCTGCATCAGGAACAGTGTGGCCAGCAGGAGCAGGGAAGTCATTCTGACCTCAGCACTGGTTAGGCCACACCTTGAGTCCTGTGTCCAGTTCTGGGCCCCTCAGTTTAAGAAGGACATTGAGACTCTTGAAGGTGTCCAGAGAAGGGCAGCAAGACTGGGGAGAGGTCTGGAGCACAGCCCTGTGAGGAGAGGCTGAAGGAGCTGGGGTTGCTTAGCCTGGAGAAGAGGAGGAGGTCAGGGGAGACCTTCTTGCTGTCTACAACTCCCTGAAGGGAGGTTGTTAGCCAGGTGGGGGTTGGTCTCTTTTCCCAGGCAACCAGCAAGAGGACACAGTCTCAAGCTGTGCCAGGGGAGATTTAAGCTGAAGGTGAGGACAAAGTTCTTCCCAGAGAGAGTTGTTAGCCATTGGGATGTGCTGCTCAGGGAGGTGGTGGAGTCACCATCCCTGGAGGTGTTCAAGAGGGGACTGGATGTGGCACTTGGTGCCATGGTTTAGTAGGACCTGCAGGACTGTGACCAGCTTGGGGGCCAACAACACAAGAATGACATGGACCTGCTGGAGAGGGGCCAGGTCAGATTGCTCAAGGTCTCATCCAGCCTGGCTGGAGCATCTCTCTTATGAGGACAGGCTGGGAGAGCTGGGGCTGTTCAGCCTGGAGAAGAGAAGGCTCCAGGGAAACCTTAGAGCTGCATTTCAGTATCTGAAGGAGGCTATGGGAGAGCCAGGGAGGGACTGTTTCAAAGGGCCTGTGGTGATGGATGAGGGGCAATGGTTTGAAACTGGAGCAGGGGAGATTTAGGTTGGACATCAGGAGGAAGTTCTGCACAATGAGGATGGTGAAACACTGGAAAAGGTTGCCCAGAGAAGTGGTAGAGGCCTCATCCCTGGAGGCATTCAAGGGCAGACTTGATGGGGCCCTGAGCAGCCTGATCCTGCTGGCTGGAGTGGGGTTGGACAAGATGACCTTTGAGGGTCCCTTCCAACCCTCTCTTCCACCGCTCTGCTGCCATAATTTTGCAGCAGCTCCTGTGCAATATGCAATATTCAAGCACATGCCATTGCCATCATGGAAGGAGGTTACTCTGTGAGCAGCCAGGAATTGGTTCCACTCCTGAATTTCCAGTTCAATTTGTACTCAGTTACATGAAAGCCCATCTTGCTAGGCTAACAACATGATTTACTGTCCTGTCCTTGCCAGCCCTTCTCCAGATGCTTGTAACTGTGACAAGCATTGACTAGCTCCCCCCAGCCTCCTCTTCTCCAGACTAAACAACTCCAGCTCCCTCAGCTGCTCCTCACCAGACCTGTTCTCCAGACCCTTCACCACATTTATTGCTGTTCTCTGGACCCACTCCAGCACCTCAATGTCCTTCTTGAAGTGAGGAGCCCCAAACTGACCCCTGTTGACCCTGTCCATGATCATGCCAGCAGAGGAAGGCAAAGGTGCTCTCCCTGCTGTGGCCAGGGCTGTCCCTTCTCCTTGCCGCCGTGCTCCGCGCTGTGTCTGCTCGCTGTCCGACACCGCGCAGCCTGATAAGCAGCACCCAGGAGACACAAATCCTGCTGCTTTTAAGAGAAACACACTCCAGTGCCTGCTCATATTCACGTGTCTGGTGGCTTGCAAGGGGCCTGAGGGACTATTTTAATGCCTGGATAAATCTCTGGGATGCAGACCCGCGCTGGGTAGAGCCCGCAGCCCGACAAATGTTTCTGCTCCCTGGGGACCGAGCAGCAAGGGCTGGCAATTATCCTGAAAGGAAAGGGCTTGCCTTTGGATTTCTCAGTCAGCTGAAACACTTGGTGACATTCTCCAGAGACCAGAATGTGACATAAAAGTAGGAGAAAAAGAAAACCACACTAAACCCCCGGCATCACAGCCTCCTTTTGCCAAAACACATGCTGCACAAAAGGCAGGACACAGAGACGATGTGCAAACACCACCAGGGGCTGATGGCAAAAGCACAGGGACAGGGCTCAGAGCTGAGCTGGTTTGGAAGCTCTGGGGCTGTTCTAGAAGCTCTGGGCTGCTCTGAGCACAAACAAGAGGAGGAAATGTAAAAATGAATCACAACTTGATAAAAACATGGTGTAATAGATGGCCTTGCTTATCACAGGACATGTGCCCTCAGCTGACAAACAAGAGGACTCCATCGGTGAAGACTGATGTGATGGAGCCAGCTGCAATGCCTGCTGAGGCTGCCCAGGGAGTTGGTAGAGGCACCATCCCTAGAGGTGTTCCAGAAACTTGTGGCCATGGCACTTTGGGACATGGCTTAGTGCCCTGGGAGTTGGTGGAATCACCATCCTTGGAGGTGTTCAAGAAACCTGTGGCCATGGCACTTTGGGACATGGCTTAGTGACTTGGGAGGTGGTGGAGTCACCATGCCTGGAGGTGCTCAAGAATCCTGCGGCCATGGCACTTTGGGACATGGCTTAGTGGCCTGGGAGTTGGTGGAGTCACCATGCCTGGAGGTGTTCAAGAAACCTGTGAACATGGCACTTTGGGACATGGCTTAGTGCCTTGGGAGGTGGTGGAGTCACGATGCCTGGAGGTGCTCAAGAATCCTGCAGCCATGGCACTTTGGGACATGGCTTAGTGGCCTGGGAGTTGGTGGAGTCACCATGCCTGGAGGTGCTCAAGAATCCTGCGGCCATGGCACTTTGGGACATGGTTTGATGGCCATGGTGGTGTTGGGTTGATGGTTGGACTGGATGATCTTAGAGGGCTTTTCCAACCTTAAGAATTCTGTGACATGGTTAACATGACATCCTTACACTGCAGCACCCCCTGAAGAGCAGCACGGCTTTGTGCCAGCCTCCTGTCTACCCCAGCAAGCAACTGCTGCTCCAGCAAGTCAGAGGATGGCATGGGACAGCAAACCCAAAGCCTTTTGTTGTTGTTGTTGTTTGTTAAGTTTTTCCATTACCAAGAACACAAGAAGGATGTGAAACTGCTGGAGAGGGTCCAGAGGAGACCACAAAGATGATCAGAGGGCTGAAGCACCTCTCCTACGGGGACAGGCTGAGAGAGTTGGGGCTGTTCAGCCTGGAGGAGACCTTAGAGCAGCCCTCCAGTATCTGAAGGGGGCTACAGGAGAGCTGGGGAGGGACTTTTGATGGGGGCTTGTAGTGACAGGACAAGGGGCAGTGGCCTTGAGCTGGAAGAGAGAAGATTTAGACTGGAGATGAAGAAAAAATTCTTTCCAGCAAGGGTGGTGAGACACTGGAACAGGTTGCCCAGAGAGGCTGTGGATGCCCCCTCCCTGAAGGTGGAATGGAATGGAATGGAATGGAATGGAATGGAATGGAATGGAATGGAATGGAATGGAATGGAATGGAATAGAATAGAATAGAATAGAATAGAATAGAATAGAATAGAATAGAATAGAATAGAATAGACCAGACCAGACCAGACCAGACCAGGTTGGAAGAGACCTTCAAGATCATTGTGTCCAACCTATCATCCAACACCACCCAACCAACTAAACCATGCAACCAAGCACCCTGTGAAGTCTCCTCCTGAACACCTCCAGTGATGGTGACTCCACCACCTCCTCAGTGTCCAAGGCCAGGTTGGATGAGGCCTTGAGCAAGCTGGGCTAGTGGGATGTGTCTCTCCCCATGGCAGGGGGGTTGGAACAGGATGATCTTGAAGGTCCCTTTCAACCCAACCCATTGTGTGATGACCACCATTTTTCACTACACACAGTGAAACTGCTCCCTGCTGCTCAAACACGAAGTATGGAAGGTTGCTGTCTCCATCCACCACCAAGTACACAAACAAGACACAAACAACACAGCTCAGCCTCCTACTGAGGCACACAACTTTCAGCTCTGCTCGCTGACGGCTTGTGGATGCTTCCTCAGCCGCCTTCCCTCCCACGAAGCCAGAAATGCCTTCAAGATAACCGAGGGGAGAGGAAGCAGCCTGCTCTCCCAGTTGGCTCCTCAGCTGCCTTTGAAGTGTCCAGTCCATGTGCAATCCATGCCTGGGTGCCCTTGGCTTTTCTCATAAACACAGCGAGCGTGCCAGCCGGCCACCCGGCTCCTCCTGACTCCTCCCAGCAAGACCACAGCCGCTTCCCACATCACTGCATGCATCCACAAACAAAGCACAGCAACCCCAAGCCAAGGCTGTGTTTAGCCAGAGCTCATCAAAGAACTCCAATGCCTTGAGAGGTTCCCACAAGGGTAATAAATAAGATTTGCAACCCCTCTGAGAGCTCTGCTGGAGCTTCTGCTCCACAAGCCTGGTAGTTCAACAGAAGCCAGAGCACTCCACCAAGAAAGAGCTGCTTGGTAGCCAGGAGATCATAGAATCATGGAATCAATAAGGTTGGAAAAGACCTCAGAGATCATCCAGTCCAACCTGTCACCCAATGCCTCAGGACTAACTAAACCATGGCTCCAAGTGCCACATCCAATCCCTTTTTGAACACCTCCCTGGGCAGCATATCCCAATGGCCAATTACTCTTTCTGGGAAGAACTTTCTCCTCACCTTGAGCCTAAACTTCCCCTGGCACAGCTTGAGACTGTGTCCTCTTGTTCTGGTGCTGGTTGCCTGGGAAAAGAGACCAACCCCCACCTGGCTACAACCTCCCTGAAGGGAGTTGGAGAGAGCAATGAGGTCTCCCCTGAGCTTCCTCTTCTCCAGGCTAAACAACCCCAGCTCCCTCAGCCTCTCCTCACAGGGCTGTGCTCAAGGCCTCTCCCCAGCCTTGTTGCCCTTCTCTGGACACCTTCAAGAGTCTCAATGTCCTTCTTAAACTGAGGAGTCCAGAACTGGACACAGGACTCAAGGTGTGGCCTAACCAGTGCTGAGCACAGGGCAGAATGACCTCCCTGCTCCTGCTGGCCACACTGTTCCTGATGCAGGCCAGGATGCCATTGGCCTTCTTGGCCACCTGGGCACACTGCTGGCTCATGTTCAGCTGCTGTCAACCAGCACCCCCAGGTCCCTTTCTGCCTGGCTGCTCTCCAGCCACTCTGACCCCAGCCTGTAGCACTGCATGGGGTTGTTGTGGCCAAAGTGCAGCACCCAGCACTTGGACTTGTTAAATCTCATGCCCTTGGCCTCTGCCCATCTGTCCAGCCTGTCAAGGTCCCCATGCAGAGCTCTCCTACCCTCTAACAGATCAACTCCTGCCCCCAACTTGGTGTCACCTGCAAATTTACTGATGATGGACTCAATCCCCTCATCCAGATCATCAGTAAAGATATTGAATAGGACCAGGCCCAGCACTGATCCCTGGGGGACACCACTGGTGACTGGCTGCCAGCTGGAAAGACTCCTGGAGTTTAAGCTACAAAGACATTAAGATCTCCATAATTTAAGAGGTCTCTGTCCTGTGCTGGCAGTAACAGTGATACAAACACCACATCTGATGAGGACCAAGCTCCACTCACAGCTATGGGCAACTTCTGAGAAGTCCTTGAGTCACAGAATTTCAGGGGCTGGAAGGGACCTCAAAAGCTCATCCACCAGTCCACCCCCCCTGCCAGAGCAGGATCACCCACACCAGATTACACAGGAACGCCTCCAGGCGAGTTTTGAGTATCTCCAGAGAGGGAGACCTGAAGGAGAGACCCACACAGACACCTCCAAGGATGGAGCTTGGCCAGAATAATCCATAAATCTACTGAGCTCCTCTATTTTAACCACCATCTAAAGCCTTTATTATCATCCTACTATGCTGAGACGCTGCAAGAGCTGCTGATTCCCACCCCTGTGAGGAAAGTTTCAGCTCCAAAATTACTAAGAAGCAGAGAACCAAAAATCTTTATTAATTGGAAGAGGGAGAAGCAGCTCCCTGGAGGCACTGAGGGCCTGGCTGCAAGCAGCAGCAACCTGGAAACCAAAATGAGGTTATCCCTGAGTCTTAGAGAGTCAGTCTGCACAGCCTCCAGAGAGGAACAGCAGATGTGTCCATGGACCTGGTATCACACAGCACAAGGTCAGCCAGGCTGAAAGCTCAGCAGGATAAGAGCAGCCACATTCAAGGCCTTCAGCAATGTTTTGGCTACACCAGCCTACATTCCAGCAGGAGACTCCTTGTTTTCCTCCTCCTGAGAAAAGCCCTCACTGCAGTAACCCACAGTGCTTATGGCTCACCATCAAAACATGAGCCTTTGGGGAGCCACCAGCCCTGCCAGGAAGGGTGGATTTGGAAAGCTGCAGAACTCTCACACAAGCTGTGTCTTCTGAACAAGTAACTCCTAAACCCACCACTTAGGAATAAGGAATCAATCCACCTCAATGTCAGCCACTGGGTGCCCAGGTGGCCAAGAAGGCCACCAGCATCCTGGCTTGGATCAGCAATGGTGTGGTCAGCAGGATCAGGGAAGAGATAGTGTCCTTGCACTGGGCACTGGTGAGGCCACAGCTCAAATCCTGGGATCAGTGTTGGGGCCCTCACTCCTGGAAGCACACTGAGGGGCTGGAGCAGGTCCAGAGAAGGGCAACCAAGCCAGGTCTGGAGAACAGGGCTGGTGAGGAGCAGCTGAGGGAACTGGGGGTGCTCAACCAGGAGAAAAGGAGGCTGAGGGGAGACCTCATTGCTCTCCCTAACTCCCTGAAAGGAGGCTGAAGTGAGGTGAGAGTTGGTCTCTTCTCCCAAGGACCAGGTGATAGAACCAAGAGGAAATGGCCTGAAATTGCACCAGGGGAGGTTTAGGTTGGTCATGAGGAACAATTTCTTTGCTGCAAGAGCGGTCAGGCACTGGAACAGGCTGCCTGGTGGAGTCCCCATCCCTGGAGGTGTTCAAGAAACCTGTGGGCATGGCACCCTGGGACGTGCTGTAGTGGCCATGGTGGTGCTGCATTGATGGTTGGCCTCAATGACCTCAGAAGGCTTTTCCAACCCAAACCATTCCATGACACAGGGAATTCTTCCATGTCAGGAGGGGAAGGTCTTCTCCTGGGTTGATCAGTACAGGGCATGATGCTTTGGGCTAGAAACATGAAGGCCTACACAGGCTGTTGCACCTCAAGGATCACCACTTCTTCACAGTACCTAAAAGGGATCCAGTTTGAACAGTTCACTGAGGTTGCCCAGGGAGGTGGTGGAAGCCTCATGCCTGGAGGTGTTTGCAGCCAGGCTGGATGTGGCTGAGAGCAACCTGCTGTAGTGTGAGGTGTCCCTGGCCATGGCAGGGGGGTTGGAACTGGCTGATCCTTGAGGTCCTTTCCCACCCTGACAATTCTATGCTTCTATGATAATGCCTTGAAAGTGCATCTGGGTGGGTGGTTTCCACTCCACTTGCTAACCAGAAGGGATAATTCACCTCTAACAAAGACTCACCATCAGACATAAAACAAACCTTGCAAACCCAAACAAACAATGGCTCTGAGCTAAGGCAAAGCACTTTTCCCCCCTTTCAGTTGTGCAACCTTTTGTCACCCAGCCAGGCAAGAATTTGCTGCCAGAGAAGAATTTCACGCTTAATCAATTTTTTGCCTCGCTCACATTTGTAGGTATTGGAGTTCCTCATCCTCCCTGCAAATCCAGGCTGCTCAGGATGCTCTGCCTGCACTCTGCAATGCCTGCAGTCTGTGAGGAGCCAGGAGCAGCTCTCAGCATCTGAAAATTGCCAGCTGGTTCTCATGCCCTGCTCCCAGATAGGATGAGCTCATTGCCAGCAAGCTTGCTGATGGGATCACAGAACTGTTTCCTTTGGAAGAGGCCTCTAAGGTCACTGAGTCCAACCATCAACTAACCCCCACCATGGCCACTAAACCATGTCCCAAAGTGCCATGGCCACAGATTCTGATGGGAAGAGATGTTAAGATCATCAAGCCCAGCCATAACCTAATGTCTCCCTGTACATGACCCTTCGACGACGTCCCTAAGCTCTCACCCAAACATCTCTCAAACTCCACCAACACCCTGGGCACCCTATTCCATTCCCTGACCACTTCTGCAGCAAAGAAATTGTTCCTCATCTCCAACCTAAACCTCTCCTGGCACAATTTCAGGCTATTTCCTCTCCTTCTATCATCTGATACTAGGGAGAAGAGACCAACCCCCACCTAGCTCCAATCTCCTTTCAGGGAGCTGCAGAGAGCAATGAGGTCTCCCCTCAGCCTCCTCTTCTCTTCTCCAGGCTGAACAAGCCCAGCTCCCTCAGCTGCTCCTCACAGGACTTGTGTTCAAGGCCTCTCCCCAGCCTTCTTGCCCTTCTCTGGACACACTCCAGCACCTCACTGTCCCTCCTGGAGTGAGAGGCCCAAACCTGAACACAATTCCCACCCGTGTCACCGACACCTTCTCAGTCCTTCTGCATCTGCTGCAGCAGTTAGTAGTGCTCAGAGAGAGCAGCAAAGAAATTCTTCCTCATCTCCAACCTCAACCTCCCCTGGCACAATTTCAGGCCACTTCCTCTCCTTCTATCACCTGATCCCAGGGAGAAGGGACTGACCTCCCCCTTCACTAGAACCTCCTTTTAGTTTGGTGATGAAGGATCCTGCTGCTGCAGGACTCAGCTCCCCTAAGTCCTTGCACAATTTCTTTTACATTCCAAGTGAAGCACTTGATCTTCCACCAAAATCTTTCCCCTGCTTCTGCTCTGAGTCTGCATTTACAGGTGTATGCAGAGCTTTGTTCCTGGAAAACACCTCATACCAACATCTCATTGCTCACATACATAGCAATGGCCTACAAACAGAGAGCTGAACATCCTTCCAGCGAGGGTGGTGAGACACTGTAACAGGCTGCCCAGGGAGGCTGTGGATGTCCCCTCCCTGGAGGCATTCAAAGCCAGGTTGGATGAGGCCTTGAGTAACCTGGTGTGGTGGAAAGTGTCCCTGCCCATGGCAGGGGCATTCACCAGGCAGCCAAGAGGGCCAATGGCATCCTGGCCTGCATCAGGAACAGTGTGGCCAGCAGGAGCAGGGAGGTCATTCTGCCCCTGTACACTGCACTGGTTAGGCCACACCTTGAGTCCTGTGTCCAGTTCTGGGCTCCTCAGTTTAGGAAGGAGGTTGACTTGCTGGAAGGTGTCCAGAGAAGGGCAACAAAGCTGGGGAGGGGTTTGGAGCACAAACCCTGTGAGGAGAGGCTGAGGGAGTTGGGGTTGCTTAGCCTGGAGAAGAGGAGACTCAGGGCAGACCTTATTGCTCTCTACAGCTACCTGAAGGGAGGTTGTAGACAGGCAGAGGTTGGTCTCTTCTCCCAGGCAGCCAGCACCAGAACAAGAGGACACAGTCTCAGGCTGTGCCAGGGGAGGTTTAGGCTGGATGTTAGGAAGAAGTTCTACACAGAGAGATTGGCCATTGGAATGGGCTGCCTGGGGAGGTGGTGGAGTCACCATCACTGGAGGTGTTCAGAAGGAGACTTGCTGGGGTGCTTGGTGCCATGGCTTAGTTGTTTAGGTGGGTTGGATTGGTTGAAGGGTTGGACACAATGATCTTGAAGGTCTCTTCCAACCTGGTCTGGTCTGGTCTGGTCTGGTCTGGTCTATTCTATTCTATTCTATTCTATTCTATTCTATTCTATTCTATTCTATTCTATTCTATTCTATTCTATTCTATCAAGGTCCCTTCCAACCCAAACCATGCTGTGACTCTGTGAATCTCTGGCAGCAATGTGGGGCTAACGATTTGCTTGACAAAGCTCCTGCAGACTCAGTGTGTGTGAGAGATGATGCCAGGCTTGGGAGGAAAGGGTCATCAGCCACATACCTGCTCCTGCAAACCCTCCTGTGTGCTGAGCTGAAAGGTCACTCCATTTTAATCTGTCCAAAGTCTGAGGCTTAGCTTCCTAAATTCCTCTTCTCCCATTCTTTGGGTGTTTGAGCCGAGTCAGCTGAATCCCTTTGCAGGACTGCTTTCAGCACAAGGCAAGCACTGCTGACTGTCTGCCCCAGCTACTGCAGGCTCTCATGGAAAAGGATTTAAAAGCAGACAAAAAGCCCCACCCCAAACAATTCAAAAGAAAAGCATTTCCCCCACCCCCAGCACCTTGTCTACTTCACACATCTCTACAGAAGACCTTCTAGGGTCCCTTCCAACCTGATACAACCTGTGAACATCATCCTTCCCACCTTCATTTGGACTCACAGGACAATGTGCTTTGGAAATGAGGCTTGAGGTGCTAAAAACCCCCAAGCATGGCTCAATTCATGCACAGGTGCAGGCACAAAGAGCCACAAAAACCTCATCTCACCTCTGGAATACACCAGCAAATGCAAACCTGGTAGAGAAGGGGAGAAGCAAAGAAAGCCATTAACTCTGGCCCAGCCAAAACCACTGTAAAATGGGGGGAGGAGGTAAATACATCAAAGAGGAAAGGTGGCCTCAAGCACCAGAAAATAAACCAAGTAAAAAGCTGCCCCTCAGCTGAGCTGGACAAATGAAAGACTTTCAAGGCAAGCTGACATGGATCAGCAAAAGTGACTTCAAAGAGCCAAATGCCACGCTGGAGAGAGGCACAGAGGGCTTCCCAAGGTGTCAAACAGGTGTGCACAGGGGGAGGCAGCCAACAGGGCCATTTTCTTTTCCCAGGGGTGCCACTGGGAAGTTAGGAGACCCTCATTTCTAATCTTTCTCCTCACTTTTGGGGAGCTCCCAGCACTTCAGCTTCCTTATTCAAGGGGCAACTCTCCCCCCTCCTCCTCCTCCTCCTCCTCCTCTCCAGCACTGAAAGGCTTCTGAAAGATTCATGGATGAAAAACGCTGTAAAGTACCAAAGTCCTTGTTCTATTTACAGAAAAGAACACTGCACATTTGCCAGGCTCAGATATTCATTTACATGATCAAGAGAAAGAGACTGCTGCAGGTGAAGCTGTGACAGGCAGCGGAGCCGCCGCACCGCAGACACGCCGCACCCTGCCAGAGGAGCCTGGAGGAGCTGTGACAACTGCCAGGCTGTTTGAAGCAGCTGCAATTTAGGGCTCACAACAATCCATCAGGGAATCACAGAATTGTTTAGCCTGGAAAAGCCCTTGAAGATCATCAGCTCCAACTGTTAACCCAGCACTGCTGAAGTGTGGTCCTCAGCGCCACATCTCCACGGCTTTGAGAGCCCACCATGGATGGGGTCTCCACCACTGCCCTGGGCAGCCTGGGCCAGGCCTTCACCAATCTTTCAGGGAAAAAATTGTTCCTCATGCCCAGCCTAAACCTCCCCTGGAACAATTTCAGGCCATTTCCTCTCCTTCTATCACCTGCTACTAGAGAGAAGAGATCAACCCCCACCTGGCTCCAGCCTCCTTTCGGGGAGTTGCAGAGAGCAATGAGGTCTCCCCCCAGCCTTGTCCTCTCCAGTTCCCTCAGCTTGCTCCTCACCAGCCCTGTTCTCCAGACCCTTCCTCAGCTTTGTTGCCCTTCTTTGGACCTGCTCCAGCCCCTCAATGTCCTTCTTGGAGTGAGAGGCCTAAAACTGAACCCAGGATTCAAGGTGTTCTCACCAGTGCCCAGTCCAGGGCAGTGATAACGACCCTGCTCCTGCTGGCCACACCATTGCTGACCCAGGCCAGGATGCTGGTGGCCTTCTTGGCCACCTGGGCACACCCTGGCTCATCTTCAGCTACTGTCAACCAGCACCCCCAGGTCCTTCTTCCCTGGGCAGTTTCCAGCCACTCTGCCCCAAGCCTGAAGCCTTCGTGGGTTTGCTGTGACCCAAATGCAGAGCCCAGCCTTGGCCTCATTGAGTCTAACCCCAATGGCCTCAGCCCATGGATCCTGCCTGGGCTGATGAAGAAGAGCACAGGCTGCTGTCGAGGAATGTCCTGCTCTACCCTGCCCTGGCAAGGCCACAGCTGGCATACTGGGCCCAGTTCCAGACTTCCTGGCTCAAGAAGGACAGACTCTTGCTGGAGGGGGTATAGCAGAGGGCTACAAAGACGCTGAGGGGACTGAAACAGCTCTCTGATAGCGAAAGACTGAGAGAATTTGGTCTTGTTAGTCTGGAGAAGAGCAGTCTGAGGGGGGAATCTCATCAATGCTGACCAGTATTCAAGAAGCAGGGGACAGGAGGACTGGACCAGATTGTTTTCAGTGTTGTCCAGTGGCAGGATAAGGAGTCAAGGGCACAAAGTTGACCACAAGAAGTTTCATCTAAACTTGAGGAGGAGCTTCTTTAATTTAAGGGTGGCAGAGTCCTGGAGCAGGCTGCCCAGGGATGTGGTGGAGTCTCCATCTCTGCAGACATTCAAAACCCACCTGAGACATGCTGCTGTGTGACCTTCTCCAAGGGAGCCTGCTGGATCTCCAGAGGTCCCTTCCAGCTCCTACACTCTGTGATGGTTCTGTGCTTTGATTCATTTGCCACTCTCAGAGGATGAAAAGGGGAAAGCAGAACAAGAGGAGTGAGTGGAGGGACATTCTGGAGCACCAGATGGATGAACAACCAGAATATTTGGGACTGAACAATTAGCTCCTTGATTTTAATGACTGGCTTCTGAAAGACCTGGGGAACTTTGCCAATCTCTACAGCATTCTATCCTTCATTTTTGGCCTCAACTGCAGAGTCACATCCCAGAGAAACAAGGAACAGATGCACAATCTATATATTCACCCCAAGCCCTTTTATAGTCATAAAGAACATCTTCTTAGAACCCCAAACAACTGTTGTCTTTTAAGATCTCTCCCATGACACCCAAACACACAGTAAAGAGAAAAAGGAAAACACTGCTTCTGGTCATCTCAAGGATCTTCTGTCCTGGAGCAGCTCCTGCCCTCAGCCAACACCTGGCCAGAAAAGATCACAAACATCACAGACAACATGGGCAGCAATCCTGGCTCCTGCTGCCATCACCAGCCCTGCCCACTGGACAAGGACACAGCTTCTGGAAGGGCAGGAGGCCACAGTCAAGGCTGCTCCTTCTGTGATATTGAGGCAACAGGATGAAAGAAGTCTAGGAGTCTTCCAGGAGTGTCACAGGTCACGGCTGGGCTGGCCATCAGGGCTGGGCTGGCCAGCAGGGCAGGGCTGGCCATCAGGGCAGGGCCAGAGGCTCTCCAGGAAGCTCTCTGCCTTCACAAAAGGAAGAGAAAGGAAGAAGGAAGAGAGGCTGAGAAAGAGACTTGACCAGCTGGGATGGAAAGAACAATGCCATGGAAGAGAGACAAAGAGACACAAACCAACATGGAACCCAGCCCCTGATGGCAATGAGGGCACCATTGGCACCACTGATGCTGGGGGCAGGCACTGAGCAAGTCCCAGACTGATTTCAACAGCAGATGGGAACCACATTCAGGAGCTGGATTCTGGAAGTGGATTCAGGAACAGAGGGATGGGGATGGAAGGCAGAAGGGACAGAGTCCTGCTGGGACACCAGCTAGGCAAGAAGAGGCTTGGCCCTGGGCAGCCCTCAGCTTGCTCCTGAAGATGCCATCCATGGGCTGCAATCCCTTGTTGGGCACTTGAGGGTCACCTGTCCTGGCTGCTCCTCCCCACAGCTGCCACCTCTGCCTTGCTGCCCCCCAAGGTATGGCACAAGCTGTGGCAGTGCCCTTGGTGTGCAGAGGAGCAAGTCTCAGGCAGAGCCTTTCTGCAGGCAGCCCTTGGCAGGACCTCTCCCATCAGCTTCTGCCTGCTAGAAGCAGCCCCTGGCTGTGCCACCCTGCCCTGGACTTCATCAAGTGCCTCACTGAGCAGAGCCTGAGCTGGGAAGTCCCAGCCCTGAGCAGAATTGGTTCTGCTCTGGCTCACAGCAGACACCCAGGATCGTTCTGACATGGGTGTTTCCTCCAAGACACAGGCTGTGCTGGCTGCCATCCCCCAAGCAGTCCCAGCACACCATAGGACATTTCCCAGGGTAAATGACCTCAGGGTATTATGTGGAGGTGTCCCCAGCTGCCTCTCCAAGGGGCTGGGCACGTTTCCAGCTGATGACCAAGGACACACAGTTGCTCTCAAGAGATGCAAGGCAGAGTCCAGGAGGTCCACGCATCACTCGGCTCTCATCAGAGGACCATTCATGTCCTGCACAATGGGACTATTGTGGTGCTTCATGAATATCCTCCCCAAATATATGTTTAAGGCTGCAGAGCTGCAGAAGACAAACCCTTGTTTTGTTGGGGATCTCATGGCAAATTGGAAAGCAACACATGTTGGACTCATGCAGCACGTTAGCGGTGATGGAGCACAGACAAGTTAGACATCATCCAAGCCTTGGTGGAATGAAACACTGGGGGAAGGCACTGGGAGGTTATTTTAGGAAGAGACAAAGCCTGGGACAAATTAAGGCTTCTATTTTCCAACATACACAGACAGAATGTTGAGCTTTAGGGGATGGTGGGGATCTTCTCAATGCTTATCATGAGCTAAAGGAGCAGTGGGGGGCAAGAGGTTGGGGCCAGACTCTTGTCAGTGGTGCCCAGGGACAGGACAAGGGGCAATGGGCACAAACTGGAAGCCAGGAGGTTCCACCTGAAGTTGAGGAGAAGGTTGTTTGGTGTGAGGGTGCTGGAGGCCTGGAGCAGGCTGCCCAGAGAGGTTGTGGAGTCTCCTTCTCTGGAGAGCTTCCAACCCCAGCTGGCCATTGTGCTGCTGGGCAAGCTGCTGTGGGTGCCCCTGCACCTCCAGTGGTCCCTTCCAACCCCCCACCCCATACTGGGATTCTTCAGTTATTGAAAGTACAAAGCAGATGATCAAAACAGTGAATGGAAGTAAAACAGTAACAGATCCAGGGAGGTTCTCCTTCCCCTCTACTCTGCCCTGCTGAGACCTCATCTTGAATACTGTGCTCAGCTCTGGGCTCCCCAGTTTAAGAGGGACAGGGATCTGATGGAGACGGTCCAGGGGAGGGCTACAATGATGGTTAGGGGACTGGAGCACTGCCCTGTGAGGAGAGGATGAGAGCCCTGGGGCTTTTTAGTCTGGAGAACAGAAGACTTAGAGGGGATTTAATCAGTGTTTATCAATATCTGAGGGCTGGGGGTCAGGAGGGAGGGAACAGGCTCTGCTCACTTGCTCCCTGTGACAGGACAAGGAGCAATGGATGTAAGCTACAGCACAGGAGATTCCATCTCAACACAAGGGGGAACATCTTTACTGTAAGGGTCACAGAGCACTGGAACAGGCTGCCCAGAGGGGTTGTGGAGTCTCCTTCCCTGGAGACTTTCAAGGCCTGGCTGGATGTGTTCCTCTGTGACCTGAGCTAGATTGCATGGTCCTGCTCTGGCAGGGGGGTTGGACTCAATGATCTCCTTGGGTCCCTTCCAACCCCTAGCATCCTGTGAGCCTGTGAATATTCAAGTGAAACAGGGGTGACCATCATGAACCCTCCACCACCTCTAGGCCTGGGAGCCTTCTGCAGATGTGACAGGAACCATGAGATTGCTCAGTGACAATGCTATGTGGGTAAGAGCGTGGCTCTTCAGAGTCAGCTGATGCCACGGTGAGAAGTCCAAGCCCTAAAACCCAGCTGGTTTTACTACAGTGACCCTTCAGAAGTGGCATGGGCAGGATGTGACCCATGGAAAATTAATGCAGCAACAGCAGCTGGAAGTGCTTTTACCTGCCTGGCCTCAGCCTTTCATAGATTCATAGAATGATTTGGGTTGGAAGGGACATTCAAGATCACCTAGCTCCAATCCCCCACCATAGGCAGGGACACCTCCCACTAGCCCAGCTTGCTCAAGGCCTCATCCAGTGTGGACTTGAAGATCTCCAGGGAGGTAGGATCCACAACCTCCCTGGGCAACCTATTCCAGTGTCTCACCACCCTCACTGGAAAGAATTTCTTCCTAATCTCCAGTCTCCATCTCCCCTCCTCAGACGTCGGCTCCACTGATGCTGCAGCCCTGAGCTGCTGAAGGCTTGGGCTACTTTGGGTTTTTAAACACAGTTATAAATCAAATCCAATGAGTTGGTGTCACTTACTTCCCACACCAAATTCCCAAATGCACTCTTCCTAGCAAACAAAGAGGCAAACAAACAATAATTCAGCTGAGTTTGTCTGCAGTGTGGCCGCACAGTGCTCGCTGGGGAAGTCTTCCAGGGGTTAGAAGGGCTGCTCCACAGCCTCTGCCTGGAAGCATATTTCACACTGGCAATGCCTCCTTTTGCTCCTCAGCTAGTGTCAAAGTCTAACCCTCAGGTTACCAAAGAACATCAGCTCTACAGATTCACACAGATTGCACAGGGCTGGGAGGGAACCTCAAAGGTCATCTTGTCCTGCCCCCCGCAGTCAGCAGGGACACCTCCAGCTACAGCAGGCTGTCCACAACCACAATCAGTCTGAGCTTGAATGTGCCCAGGGACAAGGCCTCAAATACATCCCTGGGCAACCTGTTCTAGTATTTTAACACTCTCAGTGTGAAGAGCTTCCTCCTAATCTCCAGCCTCAATCTCCCTTCTTCCAGTTCAAAGCCACTGCCCCTCATCCTATCACTCCCAGCCCTTGTCAAAAGAGGACACAGTCCCAGGCTGTGCCAGGGGAGCTTCAGGCTGGATGTTAGGAAGAAATTCTTCCCAGAGAGATTAGCCATTGGAATGTGCTGCCCAGGGAGGTGGTGGAGTCACCATCACTAGAAGTGGTTAAAAAGAGCCTGGCTGAGGCACTTGGTGCCATGGTTTAGTTGATGAGATGGTGTTGGGTGATAGGTTGGACTGGATGATCTCAAAGGTCTTTTCCACCCTGGCTAATTCTGTATTCTAAAGTCCCTACCCAGCTCTCCTCTAGCCTCCTTCAGGTACTGGAAGGCTGCTCTAAGGTGTCCCTGGAGTCTTCTCTTCTCCAGGCTGAACAGCCCCAATCCTCTCAGGCTGTTCCCATAGGAGAGGTGCTCCAGCCCTCCGATCATGTTTGTGGTCTCCTCTGGACCCTCTCCAGCAGGTCGATGTCTCTTGTGTTGGACACCCCAAAGCTGGACAGAGTCCTCCAGGTGATGTCTCAGCAAAGCACAGTGGCAGAATCACCTCTCTCCATCTGCTGGCCACACTTCTTTGGCTGCAGCCCAGGATGCCACTGGCATCCTCTCCTAGCAGCAGGAAAACCCATCAGGAAAACTCCATCCAAAACTGCTCCCAGGGGACCAAGCCTCACCCTGCAAAGTCTGTCTGAAACAGCCACGTGCTGTCACACACAGCTTCAGAGGACACAGCCCTCAAAAGTGACCAGCAGAATCATAGCATCAATGAGGTTGGAAAAGAGCTCAAAGATCATCCAGTCCAACCTGTCACCCAACACCTCATGACTACTAAACCATGGCTCCAAGTGCCACATCCAATCCCCTCTTGAACACCTCCAGGGACAGGGACTCCACCACCTCCCTGGGCAGCACATTACAATGGCTAACAACTCTCTCTGGGAAGAACTTTCTCCTCACCTCCAGCCTAAACCTCCCCTGGCACAGCTTGAGACTGTGTCCTCTTGTTCTGGTGCTGCTTGCCTGGGAGAAGAGACCAACCCCCACCTGGCTACAACTTCCCTTCAGGGAGTTGGAGACAGCAAGAAGGTCTCCCCTGACCTCCTCCTCTTCTCCAGGCTAAGCAACCCCAGCTCCCTCAGCCTCTCCTCATAGGGCTGTGCTCCAGACCTCTCCCCAGCCTTGTTGCCCTTCCCTGGACATGCTCAAGAGTCTCAATGTCCTTCTTAAATTGAGGAGCCCAGAACTGGACACAGGACTCAAGGTGTGGCCTAACCAGTGAAAACCACTGAAAAGCAATCCAATCTCTTGCCATTTTCTTTATGGCTTCCTGCACTGGGAAGTTATTTTGATCCTGATGATGATGTGCTTAATTCAAACTCAAGAGGCAGCCCAAGCACTTAAAAATAAACTGGTGGTGAAGAGCAGTGCTGCATTAGCATGTGCTGCATCATTCATTTGGTCTTGCTGTGGATTGCTCTTCAGTTCCTCCTCCATGCAAGGTCAGGATGGCAGCCCATGCACGTGCTTCTCCACAGCTTCCTCTGGCAGAGCTGGGTACCAGCCCTCCCTGCCTCACCTAACTGAGTCTCTTATCCAAGATCACTCTGGTTAAGAGCACCCTTTTTGGCACTTAGATTCATAAGGAGCTCAAAAAAAGTCAAGCTGATGATGTTCTTCTACATAAAGCTTCGCATTTGGTTAGGCACAAGGCAGCTCATGAACATCTTCCAGGCCTGGTGTGAACAGCAGTGACCTCCACCAAGGGACATCACTGACTGCTGACATCAGCCTGTGCAGTAGAATCTGCAGCACAACCAAAGCAGTGCATTTAACCTCCCCACCCATGCTACGAGTCAGCACTGGGCATCAGTGCAGCCATGAGGTCATTTCACAGAACCCCTGAATGCCAGCATGGTGAGGGGCTGGAAGGGACCTCTGGAGATCATCCACTCCAACCCCCTGCTACAACAGGGGGCACCCACAGCAGCTTGCCCAGCACCACAATGCCCAGCTGGGTTTGGAGGCTCTCCAGAGAAGGAGACTCCACAACCTCTCTGGGCAGCCTGCTCCAGGCCTCCAGCACCCTCACACCAAACAACTTTCTCCTCTTCTTCAGGTGGAACCTCCCTTGCCCTGTCCCTGGGCACCACTGACAAGAGTCTGGCCCCAGCCTCTTGCCCCCCACAGCTCCTTTAGCTCTTGCTGAGCATTGCTCAGATGCCCTCTGGGGCTGCTCTTCTCCAGGCTCCACAGCCCCAGGGCTCTCAGCCTTTCCTCCTCACAGAGCTGCTCCAGGCCCCTCAACATCTTTGCAGCCTCCCCTGGACTGTCTCCAGCAGTTCCCTGTCTCTCCAGAACTGGACGCAGTACTCCAGACACGGCCTCACTAAGTCAGAGTAGAGAGGCAAAAGTAGCAGTGGTGACACTGGAGTCCAAACCTGCCCTGGGAGACCCTTCCCCCAGCACCTCAAGCTCACAGCCACACCAGAAGCTGCTGCTCAAAACAAGCATCACATGCTACAGTACCTGGGTCAGCAAAGAAAAGCCAAAGTAAAACTGAAAGCACTCACAGGGGATTTTCCACCCCTAGAAATGACCAGCAGGCTGGGTTCACTTCACTGCACTGTTCCCCAGCAGGCTGGGTTCACTTCACTGCTCTGTTCCCCACTTGGAAGAAGAACAGCTCCAACAGGGAACAAATGAGCAGAAACGCTGAGAGCTTGAGACTAAAAGCATATTCTGAGGGCAAAAGAAGGAACTGACATTAGGTTTGTCTGGCTGTAACAGCTCAGTGACTATTAAGAAAAGATCTGAAAGTGAGTATCAAAGCTTGGTTTCACTTTAGGATGTCTTCCAAGCTACAAATCAAGAGTAAAAGCCCAGCTACTCCTCTGGGGCCTTCACCTCTTCAGTGTAAGAGCTCACAGAGCAAGATGGCAGATGTAAACCACCTTTTCACAGAAGCACAGAATCACCAGGATGGAAGAGACCTCAAGGATCATCAAGTCCAACCTGTCACCACAGACCTCATGACTAAACCATGGCACCAAGTGCCACATCCAATCCCCTCTTGAACACCTCCAGGGATGGTGACTCCATCACCTCCCTGGGCAGCACATTCCAAGGGCAAACGACTCTCTCAGTGAAGAACTTTCTCCTCACCTCCAGCCTAAACTTCTCCTGGTGCAGCTTGAGACTGTGTCCTCTTGTTCTGGTGCTGGTCTGGAAGAAAGACTGCTTCTCCCAAGCAACCAGCACCAGAATAAGAGGACACAGTCTCAGGCTGCGTCAGGGGAGGTTTAGGCTGGAGGTTAGGAAGAAATTCTACACAGAGAGAGTGATTGCCCATTGGGATGGGCTGCCCAGGGACGTGGTGGAGTCACCATCACTGGAGGTGTTCAGGAGGAGACTTGATGGGGTGCTTGGTGCCATGGGTTAGTTGATTAGGTGGTGTTGGATGATAGGTTGGATGTGATGATCTTGAAGGTCTCTTCCAACCTGGTGTATTCTATTCCATTCCATTCCATTCCATTCCATTCCATTCCATTCCATTCCATTCCATTCCATTCCATTCCATTCCATTCCACAAGCAGAGGCCTTAAAACACGATTAAAAGTTTGTCTGGACCCTGTCAAACACAGAGGTGGTGGTGACCCAGGAGGAAGCACCAGGTCAGTCCCTTCTGCAGCTGGCAGAGCATCCAGCACCCAAACCTGGACAAAGCCTTGAGCAAGGTGGTTTAGTGGAAGGTGTCCCTGCCTATGGTAGGGGGGATGGAACTGGATGATCATAGTATCATAGTATCAGTCAGGGTTGGAAGGGACCACAAGGATCAGCTAGTTCCAACCCCCCTGCCATGGGCAGGGACACCCCACACTAGATCAGCCTGGCCACAGCCTCAGCCAGCCTGGGCTTAAACACCTCCAGGGATGGGGCCTCAACCACCTCCCTGGACAACCCATTCCAGGGCTTCACCACTCTCATGGGGAAGAACTTCCTCCTCATGTCCAGCCTGAATCTCCCCACCTCCAGCTTCATTCCATTCCCCCTAGTCCTATCACTACCTGAGATCCTGAGCAGTCCCTCCCCAGCCTTCCTGTAGGCCCCCTTCAGGGGGGGGATGATCTTTAAGGTCCCTTCCAACCCAAACCATTCTATGACAAATAATCCCCTTCCAGTCCTAAGTACCCACAGAAGGAGCTGAGCTGACAGGAATCACCTTTGAGGCAGCTAATTTGTGTTTGAAAGGGAATTGGCTTCCTCACTAAATTGTGGGAATCGTTGAACCATCTCTGCTGAAGGATGCAAAAACAGAAGGAAAATAAAAGTAGCTGGTGGTGCTTGTTAACAAACACAGGGGGAAATCAAACCTTTCTCTTTGGTTTTGTGCTTCTGCTGGGGTTTGCCGTGCAGGGGAGGGAACAGCTCCTGTAGGCCTGAACACCTTTTCACACCCCATGAAAAGCCAAAATGATTTCTTTCTTGGTAGCTGAACGACTGAAGGTAGACTCCAGAGGCTCCAAATCATTCAACCGAACACAATCCAACAGCTACTGCTTCATTTAACATCACCTTGTAAACTCTGAATTTCATTTGGTGCCGCTCAGGTTCTTCCCAGAGCATCACCCACTGCCTCTGAGTATCACAGAAGAGACCACCTCACACCTCGGGGCCAAGCCTTGCATGACCTTGCTTGTGAAGGTAAAATGAAAACCCCTTTATCCTGCACAGATGGTTAAGGAAGTTGGTGGAGATGCTGGATAAGGCTTCAGTGCACTGGAGGAGAAAGGATGGTGCAGGTCATGGGCAAAGGCAGGAGGTCTGCTAGCTGTCAGCAGGAGAGCATGGGAGCTGCAGGCTCTGTTCTGCTAAAAACTCTCTGTGCACACTGTCGAGAGTTAGGGCTGGGCTGGCCACCAGAGCAGGGCCAGAGGCTCTCCAGGAAGCTCTCTGCCTTCACTAAGGGAAGAGAAGAGGAAGAAGGGAGAGAGGCTGATGGGATGGGAAAGAAACTCAACCAGCTGGGGTGGAATGAAGAACAATGCCATGGGAGAGAGACAAAGAGACACAAACCAACATGGAACCCAGCCCCTGATGGCAATGAGGGCACCATTGGCACCACTGATGCTGGGGGCAGACACTGGCAAGTCCCAAACTAGACTCAGCAGCAGATAGGAAATGGATTCAGGAGCTGGATTCTGGAAGTGGATTCAGGAACAGAGGGATGGGGATGGAAGGCAGAAGGGACAGAGTCCTGCTGGGACACCAGCCAGGCAAGAAGAGGCTTGGCCCTGGGCAGCCCTCAGCTTGCTCCTGAAGATGCCATCCATGGGCTGCAATCCCTTGTTGGGCACTTGGGGGTCACCTGGCCTGGCCTCTCCTCCCCACAGCTGCCACTCTGCCTTGCTGCCCCCCAAGGTGTGGCACAAGCTGTGGCAGTGCCCTTGGTGTGCAGAGGAGCAAGTCTCAGGCAGAGCCTTTCTGCAGGCAGCCCTTGGCAGGAACTCTCCCATCAGCTTCTGCCTGCTAGAAGCAGCCCCTGGCTGTGCCACCCTGCCCTGCACTTCATCAAGTGCCTCACTGAGCAGAGCCTGAGCTGGGAAGCCACAGCCCTGAGCAGAACTGGTTCTGCTCTGGCTCACACCAGGACACTCAGCTAAAGAAGTAAGAGTAACAATCCTGCCAGTTTCACAGACTGCAGCTCACCTCCTTCTGTTGTCCCTGGGCAAGCTGACTGACCTGCTGACCTCAGATGAAAGCACAGAGTCATTTGGAGGGAAGGATGACATGATGATGGGTTTATGGAGCGCCAAAAAAAAGCATTAGGAAACCTCTTTGCCATCATTTCCATAACTGGCCTCGCAAATGGAGGCTTTCACATCCAACTGGGATGCCCTTGCCAGCAGCCCCCCAGCAGCAGCCCCCTCCTGGGACGGCCCTTAAGTGTCCAACCCACTCCACTTTGTGGCCATCAAAGAGCAATCCCTTTTAGCTGGGCTTTGTGACAAGAGCCTGCTGCTGTCTCTCAGGGTATTAAGAGAAAGAGACACACAGAGCTTGACAGGATGGCTTCACACCTTCATCATTACAGCCTGATAAATCGAGGAGACTAGTTTGTAGGGGGGAACGGTACCCAGAAAGAAGATGCATCTACATCAGCTTAGGCATTTCTTGAAGCTTTCCAGGTTTCCAGAAGCTGTATCCATTTCAGGAATGGGACTAACTCTTGCTTAAGCAGCCAAGTGCCCACCATAGTATCCCTGTGGTCCAGACATTCAAAAATAAAGAGCTTTAGCAAAACCATTCTCCTGTGCTCTCCAGGTGGAAAAACTTACACATGCCCTTTGCTGATTTCCCAGGCAGCTCCACAGATGTGTCACCACCCAGCACAGTCCCTCTGTGAATCCACTCTGTCAGAAAATCATACCCTTAACAACATGACTTATTGGATTGCTTCTTCAAGCAAAAAGGTGTCAATGCTTGAATCATTTTGAAGAGCTGGAGGAAACAGTCCAGAGGCAGAAGCCTGGCAGAGATCACAGAATTGTCAGGGTTGGAAGGGACCTCAAGGCTCAGCCAGTTCCAACCCCCCTGCCATGGCCAGGGACACCTCACACTGCAGCAGGTTGCTCACAGCCACATCCAGCCTGGCTGCAAACACCTCCAGGCAGGAGTCTTCCACCACCTCCCTGGGCAACCTGTGCCAGGCTCTCACCACCCTCATGGGGAACAACTTCTTCCTAACATCCAATCTCAATTTACCCATTCCTAGTTTTGCTTCATTCCCCCCAGTCCTATCACTCCCTGACACCCTCAAAAGTCCCTCCCCAGCTTTCTTGCAGCCCCCTTCAGATCCTGGAAGGCCACAATTAGGTCTCCTGGGAGCCTTCTCTTCTCCAGACTGAACAGCCCCAACTCCCTCAGTCTGTCCTCACAGCAGAGCAGCTCCAGCCCTCTGCTCATCCTCATGGCCCTTCTCTGGACACCTTCCAGCACCTCCAGATCCTTCCTGTGCTAGGGGCTCCAGAACTGGAGGGAGTACTCCAGGTGGGGTCTCAGCAGAGCAGAGTAGAGGGGGAGAATCCCCTCTGAAGGTGAGAACACAACCAGCCTTTTCAATATTTGAATCTCAGAACTCTCCTTCTCCTGAAGGTTTTCCTAAACCTAGTTCAGTGTCTCTGGACTAGGATTGCCTTCAAATTCCATGAAAACAACACAAATTACACCCAAGTGCAGGATCTCAAGCGAAACCTGCCCAAGAGCTCTGTCAAACTTAGGAATTACTGAGGAATCCTGTGTCCCACCAAAGCAAGGGAACCAACAGTACCTCACAGGCATCTCCTGCAACCATCTCATGCTCTTTAATCACTTGCAGACTCCCAAATCCCACATCTTATAAAACAATGTATAATATATTTGATAGAGGATTAGGAAGGGGAATGGAAAACAGCTGGGAAGTGTTACAGAGTTTTCACACTGAGCTTTCAGATTCTTCAGCCACAGACCCCGAAACTCCCTCGGCCGGTACGGAAACCCACGCGGGGATCAAATCCACCATGGGGATCAAATCCACCGTGGAGAAGGAAGTGCTGGAGGAACGGAGAAGGTCCTTTCTGCAAGCATTCAGCAGGAGCAGAGCTGATGCTCTGCCTCCAGGTAGGAAGCAGGACAGAGCACAGCAGGGCCAGGAGCAGGACAGCAAACACCACCGCCTCCTCCTCCCTCCACGTTCCCCTCACCCTGCAGACATTTCCCTCAGGCCCGGGCACAGAAGACTCCGTTGTAAAACGAAACAGCTCTTGGTGGGGGTAAGAGGATATTTCCTGTTCACCTCACCGCAGATTCCTAATCCAGCAGTCAAATTATGTCAATCACAGCTCATTAGGCAACCATTTACCCTGCCAACTTCGGCCTGGCTGCTTCCTCCAAACCACGTGTCATGTGCAAACGTGCAGCCCCGGTACCGCTTCAGAGGGAGACCACCCTGCTGCAGGAGCTGGAAAGCCTGGATTTTACCCCCACATCTCCAAACTCACCACTTGCTCCACCACAGAAGGGTGCCAGAATGGCTACAGACACCTTCAGCAGACTTGGCTCACACACACTCACCAACGCTGTCCTCTGCAGCAAAGGGTTGGTGACCAGAGACGAGCACCCACGAGCACTTGCCCCACGTGCCACAGAGTCACAGAACTGGTTGGGTTGGAAAAGACCTCCAAGATCATCCAGTCCAACCATCAACCCAACACCACTGTGGCCATTAAACCACGTACCCAGGTGCCAGTTCTTGAACGCCTCTTGACTCCACCACCTCCCTGGGCATAGTGTTCTGACCACTCTTGCAGCAAAGAAATTGTTCCTCCTCTCCAACCTCAACCTACCCTGGCACAATTTCAGGTCATTTCCTTTCAATCTATCACCTGATACTAAGGAGAAGACACCCACCCCTACCTGGCTCCAATCTCCTGTCAGGATGTTGTAGAGAGCAATGAGCTCTCATAGGATAAAGCCAGGAGAAAAGTCCAGCTGAGCTGAGAAGGAAAAATGAGTGTGCTGGGGAAGGGACAACTGCAAGAGGTTCCTGGAGACACTCTGCTCCGTTCTCCCCTCTGCACTCATGAGACCCCCACCTTTAGTACTGCATCCAGTTCTGATGCCCCCAGCACAAGAAGGACATGGAACTGTTGAAACAGGTCCAGAACAAGCCATGAAGATGATCAGAGGGCTGGAGAACCTCCCCTGTGGGGACAGGCTGAGAGAGTTGGGGCTGTTCAGCCTGCAGAAGAGAAGGCTCTGGGGAGACTGCGTAACTGCCTTTCAGTACCTGAAGCAGGGCACAGGAGAGCTGGGGAGGGGCTTTTGACAAGGGCTTGGAGTGACCGGGTGAGGAGGAATGGATTGAAGTCTGAGGAGGGGAGATTTAGAGTGGATTTGAGGAAGAAATTCTTTGCAGTGAGGGTGGTGAGACACTAGAAGAGGTTGCCCAGGGAGGTTGTGGATGCCCCCTCCCTGGAGGTGTTCAAGGCCAGGTTGAACTGGACCTTGAGCAACCTGGGCTGGTGGAAGGTGTCTCAGCCCATGGCAGGGGGATTTGAGCTGATGATCTTGAAGGTCGCTCCCAACCCAAACCATTCTATGAACCTATACATGAAAACCCAGAGCTGGCAAGCCCAAAGTCAGCACCAGAGCCAGGCTCCAGCTCCCAGTTCATCCACAATCCCTGACAGGCAAATCGGAACGCGGTGGCAGTAACACTCCAGCACTTCCCTGGACTTTACACTCTTGTGTAACCCTGAGGCTGAGGGAATTATTTCACACATGCTATCACAAGGGGAGGCTTCACAGCGCTTTGAGAGCAATGGAAAAGCAACACTTAGCTCACAGACACAAACTTGGGTCTCTCCTGGCTTATCCTCCTGATTTTTCTCCTGCAAGTAGATCCCATCAAATTTATCTTTCCCAAACACACAGACCCTGGTCCTCACTAGCAGGGAGAAGTACAAATCTCCATGCAACAAGCAAGCCAGGGAAGCACTTTTACTGCACCAGTCCCTAAAACAGTACCAGGAGAGACAGATCACAGTGGACCAAGAGGTTTGATGCAGCCAGACCCAGCACTGCTGCCCACCTTGGTCAGACACCACTGCACACGTTGTTCAGCATGTCCTTGATAACAGTCTGGAGGAGCTTATTAGCACAGTTAGAACTCAAAGCTTCACCAAAACATTGTGACCTGGAGCACTTCCCATCATCCCCTGCAATTTGTGCACCTCAAACCTCAAAGACTGAGGCCAACCAAGGCAGCTTAAGCTGACAATGTACATTTGAAGTGGACAAACTCCTTCACCAGAGGCCTTCCTCAAGATTCACTCTTCTAAGAACCCAGCAAACACAAGTGAGCACATACACGCATGACCTCCATGCTTGGCCACCCACTTGCTGAAGGGACCACAGAGGTCCTGAAGACCAGGAGAGTGTGTTCAGTGCCAGCTTGGATGAGGCCTTGAGCATCCTGGTCTATTAGGAGGTGTCCCTGCCCGTGGCAGGGGGGTTGGAGCTAGATGATCTTCAAGGTCCCTTCCAACCCAAACTATTCTGTGATTCTGTGTTTGAAGATTCTGTGCTGAACCAACAGCACAGCACTTTGTGGTACAAACCCAGCCAAGCTGCACCCTCCTTAGAATCATGGAATCAATCAACAAGGTTGGAAAAGACCTCAGAGATCATCAAGTCCAACCTGTCACCCAATGCCTCAGGACTAACTAAACCATGGCTTCAAGTGCCACATCCAATCCCTTTTTGAACACCTCCCTGGGCAGCACATCCCAATGGCAAATTACTCTTGCTGGGAAGAACTTTCTCCTCACCTCCAGCCTAAACTTCCCCTGGCACAGCCTGAGACTGTGTCCTCTTGTTCTGGTGCTGCTTGCCTGGAAGAAGAGACCAACCCCCACCTGGCTACAACCTCCCTTCAGGGAGTTGTAGAGAGCAAGAAGGTCTCCCCTGAGCCTCCTCTTCTCCAGGCTAAGCAACCCCAGCTCCCTCAGCCTCTCCTCACAGGGCTGTGCTCCAGACCCCTCCCCAGCTTTGTTGCCCTTCTCTGGACACCTTCCAGCACCTCAACCTCCTTCCTAAACTGAGGGGCCCAGAACTGGACACAGGACTCAAGGTGTTGCAGGCATGCACGTGTTTTAGAGGGCTATGGCTCCCTGGGCTGGTTCTGCAGGAGGAGAAAAGACTCAAAAGTTCAAAACCCTTTTGTGAGGCTGCACAGGAGGAACCTTTCCCACACTCTGCACACAGGAGCTCCTCGGTGTGACAACGCTGTACCTGCTGAGTCCCTGAGGGAGCTGGGCGTTCATCAACGTCAGAAGCGCTCTTGGAAACTTCATTAGTGATCAGAAAACGACTATTGTCAGCAAAGCCCCTCAGGACCTCGCCAGGGCTCTCAGGGTGTGCCAGCCATGCTTCTGCCAGCCTAATTTCTGAAGACAGCACGTAAAGAAGGTGAGATTTAGTCTCACAACCTTCAGCATCTCCTTCTCCACACTCTCAGCTCCTGACTAATCCTCTCTCTCCCTACAGAAAATACTCCTCATGCTTCCCCCCCCCCCCCCCAGTCACCATTCCTTCCTCATTAATTCCTTCTGTTCTCCTGCCTACCCTTTTCTGGGGTTTGACCAGTGGCACAGTCATCTTCTCCTCAGAGCCACAAGAGTAAATGAACTAATAACAGCCTAAGAGTTTACTCTTTCATACACTGGTCAGATGTTTCCTGGAAGCTGCAACCAACATCAGCCATCCTCAGCTGGCTTGGAGAACAGACTGAGGGTGCTTTTTGGCTGCTCCAGCAGCAGTATTTGGGGGAAAAGACCTCTGAGATCATCCAACTGCCTCCCATCTTGCAGCTTCCACCCCTCCCTCCACCCCAATGGGAGGAGACCACCCAACACCCCATTTGCACAGATGTGTCTGCACAGCCCTGCTCCCCCCCCCCCCAGCAAAGCTACAGCACTCATCCCCTGACCATTAATTTAAGTCCATCTTCTAAAACCAGATGCCATCTCCTCCTTTCAAGTACCTCAAGAGATCACAGGCATGGTCCTGTTATCTCCTGTATTTATGTTACACACATCTAGCACACTCTGCTCTCCCAAGTGGTGTCTCTTCCTTTCACTGATCTCATCAATTGCTCCTAACTCAAGCCTACTCATTTTCTCCCACAGAGCAGGCATCACAAGTGAAGCCAGGCACCCTTCTGGTTGGTTATTCATAAACTCATAAAATGGTTTGGGTTGGAAGGGACCTTCAACATCATTTAGTTCAGGTGTCCCCTGCCATGGGGCAGGGACACCTCCCACTGGCCCAGCTTGCTCAAGGCCTCATCCAGCCTGGCCTTGAATCCCTCCATGGAGGGGGCATCCACAACCCCCCTGAGCAACTTGTTCCAGTGTCTCACCACCCTCACTGCAAAGAATTTCTTCCTCAAATCCACTCTAAATCTGCCCTCTTCCAGCTCAAAGCCATTGCCCCTCATCCTGTCACTACAAGCCCTTTAAAAAGTCCCTCCCCAGCTCTCCTGCAGCCCCCTTCAGGTAGTGGAAAGCTGCTCTAAGTTCTCCCTAGAGCCTTCTCTTCTCCAGGTTGAACAGCCCCAAGCCTCCCAGCTTGTCCCCATAGGGGAGGTTCCCCAGCCCTCTGATCATCTTCTTTGCCTCTTCTGGACCTGCTCCAACAGTTCCATGTCCTTGTGCTGGGGGCATCAGACCTGGACGCAGTACTCCAGGTGAGGTCTCACCAGAGCAGAGAGGCAGAATCACCTCCCTCATCCTGCCGCTCTCCCTGCTTTTGATGCAGCCCATCACGGTTAGGATGAATCGGGACTCGATTCTGAGCCATGTGCTGCTTGCAGGGGGTGCATCTCCCATCTGCAAAAGGGCCAGGGGTTTCCCCAACAAGAGCTCTGTGAGCTCAAGCTTTTGCTCCACTGTGCCTAATAATCGTAACATCTCACTCGCCATTTGGCTCATCAGTGGGGGTTCCTGCCTGAATAGGCTTATTCTTTTCTTAGACATGATAATCTAATTGGGTCTAACCAGAAATAATCCCCAACACACCAGTTTGTGAATCCTCAGCCCGCACCAGGAGTTATTTCCAAGACGGGGAGGGTTTGCTCTAGTCTCTGGCACAGGAATCACTCTGGCAGCAGCTCGCCTTGCTGGGCTTCACATGGCACTAAGGGAAGGCAGGGCAGGGCACGCACATGGGTTTGAGTCCTTCTGCAGCTTCTGCTTTTCACCCCAACACGGCTCAAAAGTAAATAAGGACCTGGAAGAACTGACGGGTTGTTTAACTGTACTCGTGCTAGACACCCGAAGGAAACCAGGACGTTCGCCCAAAGCAGCACCAAGGGAATCCCAGAGCCGTTTAGGTGGGGAAGGAGCTTCAAGCTCATCGGGTCCAACCAAAGCACTGCTCTCCTCGGGAAGTTCTGATAGGAGGGTGATCCCAAACGGCCAATCGCGATGCTCAGGTGAGGGGAAAACAGCGATATAGACCCGAAACTGACAGAAACGCCCAGAACCAGCCCCGCTGAGCCGCGTACAGACGCCGGGGACGGGAGGACGGCAGGACCGAGGTGTCCGGGGCAGGGTCCCACCGACCGAAGGGCTCCGGCCCCTTCCAGCCCGGCCTCCTGGCAGCCGCCAGGCCGAGGAGAGGCCGCACCGAGTCTCGCCGCGGCCACTGTCTCCCGCAGCGGCCTCTCGGCCGGGGCCGGTACCGCCAGCGAGCCGCCCCGGGCTGGACCCTCCCGGCCGCTCCTCAGCGCTCGGCCCCCGCCGCGGGGGAAGCGCCTCGGCTCGGGGGAAGGCGGCTCTTCGGGGGCTCCCGAGACAAAGAGCCGCAGCCGGCACACACGCCTTGCGTCCGTCCCCCCGCAGCCCAGCCCCAGCCCCACCGCGGCCCCGTCCCGCAGCCTGCGGCCGGGCCCCGGGGTGCCGCGGGCGGCACCGCCCCGCCGAGCCCACCTGCGCCCCGGCCGGGCTGGGGCGGCCTCGGCCGCCGGGGGCAGAGCGCGGCGGGGCAGCTGCCGTCTCGGGCTCCCAACTTTTCCCCGGCTCTCAGCCGCCCTCCGCGCACACACGCCCACCTCCCCGCGAGTCCTCCCCGGCCCCTCCGCGGAGGCCCGCGGGCGGCAGGCAGCGGGCGAAACGCGGCGCCCCGTCCCCGACCGCCCGACCCCGCTCCCCACAGACAATGGGGCCGGTACTCACCAGGACGACGGCGAAGCGCTCCTCCAGCTCTCCGGGCTCGGGCATGGGCAGCTTGAGGGGCACGCTGTGCGCCCTGAACTCCGTCTGCTGCGAGTCCACGCTCCCCGCGTTGCCCATGGCGGCGGCGGCTGCGGCGGCAGCGGCAGCAGCAGCAGCAGCGGCCCCGGCGGCGGCCCCTCCGCGCTGCCTCCGCGCTCCGCGCCGCCGAGCCAGGCGGGCTCCGCGCCCCGCGGTCGCCCTCTAGCACCGACGGCGGAACGCGGCGGCGCCGCCGCCCGTCATGGCTCGCCGCCCTCGCCCTCCCCCCGGGGCGGGCTCGCTCCGGCTCCGGCTGCGGCTCGGCGGCGGCGGCGGCTGCTGCTCCCCCGCATGCCGCCCCGGCCCCGCACAAAGCCCCGCTCCGCCCCCGGCCCGAGGCGCGATGGGACTCGTAGTCCCCCTGCCGTTGTCCAAGGGGGAAGGGGCCGGCTGCGGGCCCGCCGCGGGGGTGGCGGAGACCCCTCGGCGTCCATTTTACCTCGCAGCGCCGCGGCCAGCCCCGGCCGGCCTCCTCGGGCCGGAGCCTGGGGGGCTGCGGGGCCCGGGCCGTGTGTCCCCAGGGCGCTGGTGTCCGGCTGAGAGACACCCTGCAGCTCCGAGGCTTTGGTTTGGGTTCACCGGGAGCCTTCTGGCCACACTAAAGGGCTTTCAAAGAGTCCCGGCCCCGCTTGTAGCCCCCACAGACCGAGAGGAGAGGTTTAGGTTGGACACGAGGAACAATTTTTTCTCCAGGAAGGCTGTCAAGCCCTGGACCAGGCTGCCCAAGGCTGTGGCAGAGTCCCCGTCCCGGGAGGTGTTTTAAAGCCCTGTGGATGTGGTGCTGAGGGCCATGGTTTAGTGGTGACCTGGCAGTGCTGGGTTCATGGTTGGACTGCATGACCTGAAAGGTCTCTTACAACCCAACCCATTCGGTGATTCTATCATCTTGATCTACTGAAATTAGAACAACGGGGTGAAAAGCTGGGTGTGAGCCAGCAGTGTGTGCTCACAGCTCAGAACCAACCCGTACTGTCCTGGAGTGCAACTTACTCTGGATGAACCTGCTCTGGCTGAGGGCTTGGACTAGATTATTTCCAGAGGCCACTTCCAACTCCTATCATTCTCTGATTCTGTTCAGCCTAGAGAAGGCTCCAGGGAGACCTTCTGGTGGCCTTTCAGTGCTGAAAGAGCTGATCAGAAAGCTGGGCACAGACTTTTGAGCAGGGCCTGTTATGGCAGGGTAAGGGGTGATGGTTTGAGCTAAAAGAGGGAGATTCAGACTGGAGAGAAGGAAGAAATGTTTGACACTGAGTGTGGTGAGAGCCTGGCCCAGGTTGCCCAGAGAGGTGGGAGATGCCCCATTCCTGGATCCATCCCAGGTCAAGTCATCTGGGGCTCTGAGCAACCTGCTCTAGTTGCAGATGTCCCTGCTGAGTGCAGGGGGGTTGGACTGGATGAGCTTTAGAAGTCCCTTTCCACCCAACCCATTCTATGAAAATGATTGCTGGGTGGAGATGAAATCTCCCCCTTCTTCCCCTAGCCAGCCCCCATCATATCGCTCCCACTGCCACCCTAAGCAGCAGACCCGGACCCTCACTGACTGGATCCACTGAAGGTTTGTTCTTTGAGGTCAGAAAGGTTGGATTTGATCAAAACCCCATCTGGGGGCTGGTATCTTCAGGTTCTGTTTTCCATTTCTTTATGGCTCCCTGCAAGCTCTCTCCAACACAGAGTTCAAGCATTGTGGTGGTGAAACCCAGACCCTGGCAATCATGGAACTGTAAAGGTTTGAGAAGACCTTTAAGGCCATCAAGTCCGACCATGCACCAATGCCTTTGGCTTCAGCAGTATGAGGATAGTTGCTTTAAACATGTTGGGTGGTAAGCCTTTTATTTTGGGGAGCAACTGTGTCTGCAGCAGCTGAGCTGGCCAAAACTTCTGCAGCCCAGCTTGAGCAGGTATTGACCCATTTGGTGACGGTGCTGTATTGCACTGCTAGCTGTTTTATTCTCCAGTCAAGACCTAATTCCCCTCCTGTCACCCCTCACCAATCCATATCTCACTGTCTTATATTAACATTCGATTCTCCTGCCAGGGAAGAACGATTTTCACTCAGCTTTCACCTTCCTGACAACACCCCTGCTGCCCTTCCTCCTCCTGCTCATCGCTGCCTTTGGTCCATCCCTGCCTTGGTGTCCCGTTGCAGGGGTGTGCTCTGCGTGGTGCCAGCTCGCACCTACGGACACAATCACCATCATCATCCTGCAGCAGCCCTGCAGAGAAGGACTTGGGGGTGCTGGTGGATGAGAAGCTGGACATGAGCCAGCAATGGTAACTTGCAGCTCAGATGGCTAATGGCTGCAGCAAAAGAAGAGTGCCCAGCAGATGGAGAGGGGATTCTGCCACTCTGCTCTGCTGAGACCTGACCTGGAGGGCCGTGTCCAGCTATGGGGCCACCAACGCAAGAGAGACATGGACCTGCTGGAACAGGTCCCAAAGAGGGCCACAAAGATGATCAGAGGACTGGAGCACTTCTCCTATGAGGACAGGGTGAGAGGGTTGGGGCTGTTCAGCCAGGAAAAGAGAAGTCTCCAGGGACACCTTAAAGCAGCATTTCAATAGCTGAAGGTGACTGAGAGGAAGGCTGGGGGTGAGGGCTGTTTAGAAGGACCTGTGGGGATAGGATGAGGGGCAATGGTTTGAAACTGAAGCAGGGAAGATTTAGGTTGGACATCAGGAGGGAGTTCTTCACAATGAGGGTGGTGAAATACTGGAACAGGTTGCTCAGGGATGTGGTTGAGGCCCCATCCCTGGAGGCATTCAAGGTCAAACTTGATATGGCTCTGGGCAACCTGAACTAGTTGGAGGTGTCCCTGCTGACTGCATTGGGTTTGGACAAGATAACCTTTGATGTTCCCTCCCAGCCCTATGCAATCTGTGTGAATCTGTAGAGCTGATCTGCTTTGGTAAACTGAAGGTTAGACTTTGAAACCAGCTGAGGAGCAAAAGCAGGCATTGCTTTTTGAGGTTCACTTCCAAACTGCTGCCTTCTATGATTCTGTGATTAAAGGCTTTCAGTCATTAGCTGTGAAATTCTGCCTTTTGCTGCAGTTCAGGACATTTGGTAGATCTCATGAACCAAGCTACCTGAGGATTCACAGATTGCACTGGCCTAGAAGGGACCCTCAAAGGTCATCTTGGCCAGCGCCCCTGCAGTCAGCATGGACTCCCCAAACAGATCCTAGGGTGCATTAAGAGAAGTGTGTCCAGAAGATTCAGATTGAGGGATGTTCTCCTTCCCCCTCTATTCTGCCCTGGTGGAGCCACAGCTGGAATATTGCAGCCAGTTTGGGGCTCCCCAGTTCAGACTCAAGAGAGGCCAATGGAAAGCTATGAGACTGCAACACTGCCCTGTGAGGAGAGGCTGAGGGACCTGGGGCTGTTTAGTCTGGAGAAGAGTGAGAGGGGATTTAATCAATGTTTATCAATACCTGAGGGCTGGGGGTCAAGAGGGAGCGGACAGGCTCTGCTCACTTGCACCCTGGGATAGGACAAGGAGCAATGGATAGAAACTCCAGCACAGGAGGTTCCACCTCAACATGAGGAGGAACTTCTGCACTGGGAGGGTCACAGAGCCCTGGAACAGGCTGCCCAGAGAGGTTGTGGAGTCACCATGCCTGGAGGCTTTCCAGCCCCATCTGGATGTGTTCCTGTGTGACCTGTCCTGGATTCTATGCTCCTGCTCTGGCAGGGGGGTTGGACTTGATGATGTTTGGAAGTCCTTTCCAACCCCTAACATCCTGTGAGCCTGTGATCAGGCTGCTAACACTAAGCTGGTGGCTGGCAGCGGACGCACCATCACACTCTGCCATGGGATTTGGTGGGAGCCATACATTTCTACTGGGATGGTGGAGAAAACTTTGGCTTTGGTTGGTAGGAGATGGTAACTATCCACATGGAGATTAACTGGGGGAGAAAAAGGCAAGGAGAAGAGCATTATTATTTAGGAAATGACCTTCTTAATTAGCTTAGGATGACAGTTGTGCTGGAGGCACAGCTCAGGACACTCCGGGAGACGTGTGCTGCACACACGCAATCCTCCAGCTGAATCCCCAGGAAAGCTTTTCCCTCTGTGTGCTCTAAACTAATTAAATATGCTCATTCTAATTAAATATGTTGACAACTAGGGCACACCCTGTCCCTGCTTCCACTCTGCCTTGCCCCATGGAGCATCAGTCAGTGATGATGACCCAGGAAAACGGGAATTTAGGGCTGAGATCCAAAAGAAAAGAAGAAGAAGGGAAGGGAAGGGAAGGGAAGGGAAGGGAAGGGAAGGGGAAGGGGAGGGAAGGGAGGGGAAGGGGAAGGGGAGGGAAGGGAGGGGAAGGGGAAGGGGAGGGAAGGGAGGGGAAGGGGAGGGAAGGGAAGGGAAGGGAAGGGAAGGGAAGGGAAGGGAAGGGAAGGGAAGGGAAGGGAAGGGAAGGGAAGGGAAGGGAAGGGAAGGGAAGGGAAGGGGAAGGGAAGGGGAAGGAAAGGGAAAGGGAAAGGGGAAGGAAAGGGAAAGGGAAGGGAAAGGGGAAGGGAAGGGAGAAGAGGAGGAGAGGAGAGAAGGGAAGGGAAGGGAAGGGAGAAGAGAAGGGAAGGGAGAAGAGGAGAGGAGAGGAGAGGAGAGGAGAGGAGAGGAGAGGAGAGGAGAGGAGAGGAGAGGAGAGGAGAGGAGAGGAGAGGAGAGGAGAGGAGAGGAGAGGAGAGGAGAGGAGAGGAGAGGAGAGGAGAGGAGAGGAGAGGAGAGGAGAGGAGAGGAGAGGAGAGGAGAGGAGAGGAGAGGAGAGGAGAGGAGAGGAGAGGAGAGGAGAGGAGAGGAGAGGAGAGGAGAGGAGAGGAGAGGAGAGGAGAGGAGAGGAGAGGAGAGGAGAGGAGAGGAGAGGAGAGGAGAGGAGAGGAGAAGAGAAGAGAAGAGAAGAGAAGAGAAGAGAAGAGAAGAGAAGAGAAGAGAAGAGAAGAGAAGAGAAGAGAAGAGAAGAGAAGAGAAGAGAAGAGAGCTTGGGAAGTAAAAATGAAGTTGGGAAGAAAAAAGGAGGTTAGAGGAGAAGAAAAAAGGAGGTTGGGGAGGAATAAAAAGGAAGTTGGGGAGGAAAAACGGTTAGGGAGGGAAAAAGAAGGTTGGGGAGGGTAAAAAGGAGGTTGGGGAGATATGTGGAAGTTTGGAAACAATATGGAAGTTGGGATGAAAAGAGGTATGGTAGGAAAAAAAGAGGTTGGGAAGGGAAAAAAAAAAGGAGGTTGGAGGGAAAAGGGCATTTAGGATGAAAAATGGAGGTTAGGAAGAATAAAGATTGGAAGAAAAATGGAGGTTGGGAAGGAAAGAAGAGGTTGGGAATCAAAAAGGTTGGGAAGAAAATAAGAGGCTGGGGAAAAAAATGGTTGGGAAGAAAATAAGGGGTTGGGGGGAAATAAGGGGTTGGGAAGAAAAAATATCACAGTATCACAGTATCACTTAGGTTGGAAAGGACCTCGAGGAACATTGAGTCCAACCTATCAACACAGACCCCATGACTAGACACAGACCCCATGATTGGGAAGGGAAAAGAGTTTGGGAAATAAAAAGGCTGGGAAGATAAAAGGAAGTAAAAAAGAGGTTGGGAAGGACAAAGGACATTTGGGAAGGAAAAATGGGTTGGGAAGGAAAAAGGTTGAGAAGAACAACAGTATCTTAAGAGGGGCCTACAAGAAAGCTGGGGAGGGACTTTGGAGGGTGTCAGGGAGTGATAGGACTGGGGGGAATGGAACCAAACTAGAAATGGGTAGCTTGAGATTGGATGTGAGGAAGAAGTTGTTCCCCAGGAGGGTGGTGAGAGACTGGCACAGGTTGCCCAGGGAGGTGGTGGAAGCCTCCTGCCTGGAGGTGTTTGCAGCCAGGCTGGATGTGGCTGTGAGCAACCTGCTGCAGTGTGGGGTGTCCCTGCCCATGGCAGGAGGGTTGGAACTGGCTGAGCCTTGAGGTCCCCTCCAACCCTGACAGTTCTGTGAAAAGAGGTTGGAAAGAAAAATGGAGGTTGGAAGAAAAAAGGCTGGGAAGAAAACTGGAGGTTGTGAAGGGCCACCTGAGTGCTGCTGGAGGTGTTGATTCTCACCCTGCAGGCAGCAGGGAAGGTGTTACCCCAGAATTTGTTATTTTGTTCAAAACCCTAAAATTCCTCCAATATCCTAAATAAAGAAGGTTTTAAAGCCCTAGGCAGTTCGAGGGAGTTAATGCCCTTGTCAATAGTGATGGAAGGAACAACAGATAGTTTGCCTGATGTCTTTTATCTGAGACTATCACAGTTCTTTGAAAGATTAATGAGTTAATTAAGCTTCACACCACCCCTGTGAGATAAGGGAGCACAAGGCTGTCACAGATAACACACCAGGGGCAGGGTGCAGGGTGCAAAAGATCCTCTCCAGCCAGGAATCCTTCATTCTCCCAGCCACTCCTCAGGCTCATGTTGCAGAGCAGGGCCTCACTGACACCTCAGAGTGGTCCTGGGTGCCTCAAAGTTGAGCCCTGGAAATCAGGAATCACCCAGTGTTACCCTCAGCTCCCTTTCCAACCCAGTTCCAAACTACATTTTCTGATGCTTCAGCATCCCCAAAACATGGAGGAGCATGGTTTGGGTTGGAAGAGGCCTCAAAAGTCATCACGTTCCAACCTTTTGCCATAGGCAGGGACACCTTCCACTAGTCCAGAGGGTCATAGCAGGGTTTGGGTTGGAAGGGAGCTTAAAGATCATCTAGTTCCAGCCTCCCTGCCCATGGGCAGGGACGCCTTCCACTAGCCCAAGTTGCTCAAGGCCTCATCCAACCTGACCTTGAACAGGGAGGGGGCACTCTGGGCAACCTCTTCCAGTGTCTCACCACCCTCACCATAAAGGATATAAGATTCTATGCTTCCATGACTCGATGACCTTAAAGATCTTCTCCAACCAAACCAATTCTCTGGTTCTATGAAATCCTCCCAGCATTTTGAAGTCCTTCTGGATGAAGGAAGATGTTCAGAGCCTGGGAGCTGCTGCTAGCTACACATAGCTGGGAAAGGTTAGGATAATTACTGGGCAAACTGGATTCTTTGGCTTATGTTCAGGCAAAACTCAAAGGCAGCTCTGAATTGTGCTATGAGGCAGCTTGAGCTCAATAAGCAGACTTGCAAAACTTCTAATGAAGCTACCCACCCATATGTGTGGTGACTGATGAAGCTCAATCAGATGGTGCAAAGGGAGGGAATCAGAGAATCAGAGAATTAGAGAATGGTCTGGGTTGGGAGGGACCTCTGAAGGTCACCTAGTCCAAAGCCTGCAGTAAGCAGAGGCATTCTCAACCAGATCAGGAACTCCTGCAAGAGAACCAGGGGATTTCTGAGCAGTTTGTTGTGTTCTCCAGCTGGGATGTGGACATTTCCAAAGGTCAGAATTAGTGTGGCAGCACTGATAAAATAAAAGAGCTCCTGAGCTGGCTTGTGTTTAGGCTAGAGAAATTATTCTGGGATGAAAAAATCCTAAACAAGGCCTTCCTTTGGACAGCTATTGATTGAAACTAACTAACCAGCTCCACAACTGGAATTCACAGAGCTCATCCCAGGCACCTGGGTGAGTATTGGGTCCTCTCCAGTTCAGGAGAGACAAGGATCTACTGCAGGATCTAGTATCATAGTATCAGTCAGGGTTGGAAGGGACCACAAGGATCAGCTAGTTCCAACCCCCCTGCCATGGGCAGGGACACCCCACACTAGATCAGCCTGCCCAGAGCCTCAGCCAGCCTGGCCTTAAACACCTCCAGGGACAGGGCCTCAACCACCTCCCTGGACAACCCATTCCAGGGCTTCACCACTCTCATGGGGATGAACTTCCTCCTCACCTCCAGCCTGAATCTCCCCACCTCCAGCTTCATTCCATTCCCCCTAGTCCTGTCACTACCTGAGATCCTGAGCAGTCCCTCCCCAGCCTTCCTGTAGGTCCCCTTCAGATCCTGGAAGGCCACAATGAGGTCACCTCAGAGCCTTCTATTCTCCATCCTGCACAGCCCCAGCTCCTTCAGTCTGTCCTCATAGTAGAGCAGCTCCAGCCCTCTGCTCATCCTCCTGGCCCTTCTCTGGACACCTTCCAGCATGTCCATATCTCTCCTGTAATAGGGGCTCCAGAACTGGAGGCAGTACTCCAGGTGGGGTCTCAGCAGAGCTGAGTAGAGGGGGAGAATCACCTCTGAAGATGCTGAGGGGCCTGGAGGATCTCTGTGAGGAGGAGAGGCTGAGAGCCCTGGGGCTGTGGAGCCTGCAGAAGAGCAGCCCCAGAGGGGATCTGAGCAATGCTCAGCAAGAGACAAAGGACCTGTAGAGAGTGAAAGGATGTGGCCAGACTCTTGTCAGTAGTGCCAAGGGGCAATGGGCACAAACTGGAAGCCAGGAGGTTGCATCTGAAGATGAGGAGAAAGTTGTTTGGTGTGAGGGTGCTGGAGGCCTGGAGCAGGCTGCCCAGAGAGGTTGTGGAGTCTCCTTGTCTGGAGAGCTTGCAAAGCCAGCTGGGCATTGTGATGCTGGGCAAGCTGCTGTGGGTGCCCCTGCTTTGGAGTGGATGATCTCCAGAGGTCCCTTCCAACCCCCCAGTGCTGGATCTGGGATTTTCTGCGGTAGGATCAATGGCTGTAGCAGCTCTGCAAGGGCTCCATGCCACCAGAACATGTGGAATTTCACAGGAGAATGAGACACTTTTCAGCCTTTATTGAAGCTAACTTGTACCTCTGTGTCACCAAAATGATGTCATCCACATTATAGAATCATAGAATTGTTTCCCTTGGAAGTGACCTCTAAGATCATGGAGTCCAACATCAACCCAACCCCACCATGGCCATTAAACCATGGCCCACAGTGCTATGGCCACAGGTTTCTGGAACACCTCCAGGGCTGGGGACTCTACCACCTCCCTGGGCAGCCTGTTCCAATGCCTGAGACATTAAGAGAAAGCTGAAGTTAGTGACCTAGTCTTCATTAAATTCCTCTCAACCAATCTCTGCTTCTCTACTGATGGGGGAAACCCAAGGGAAATGTGGGTTGTTTAACAAACCCTCCTTTTCCCCAGAGAGATCCTGGGGTGCCATTTCAGTCAAGTTCCAGCTGGAAGGGTCAGCACCAGGCTTTAATAAGTAGCCAGATCCTAGCTCAGCAGTGGCACAGCTAATCTTCATCCATAACAAAGATGGAGTGCAACCATAAACTCCTCTGCGAGCGCTGAGCTGTGTACGCTTAGGGAGAGCTTATTGATTGCCCCCCATGAAAAGCTTGACCTTGCCTAGAAGCCTGCAGAGGGCTTTTTCTTTTTTTCCCTGTAATAAATGCTAAAAATACATATCTAATAGGCTGCTTTCTGAGGAGAGCCTCCTGAAGGAATATCAGCTCCTGCAGGGATTTTCATGATGATGGGAAGTAAATTGTTGGTAGTCTTTACCCTGACGCACGTCTGCCGTTAAAGAAGAGGCTGTTCCACCTCAGTTCATCATGCTTTGCTTGGTGCAACAGTCCTGCTCTCCCCTTCATGGCCTATTAGTCTTTAATTTATAGACTTTCCTTCCAAGTATAAACATAGAATAGAATAAACATAGAGTAAACCAACCAGGTTGGAAGAGACCTTCAAGATCATCATGTCCAACCCATCAACCAATCCAATCCACCTAAACAACTAACCCATGGCACCAAGCACCCCAGCAAGTCTCCTCCTGAACATCTCCAGTGATGGTGACTCCACCACCTCCCTGGGCAGCCCATTCCAATGGGCAATCACTCTGTCTAAGTACCAGACCCCTGCCTTATCTCCCCTCAGCAGATCGTAAGAAATGCCTTGCAAGGTAAAGGTCAGGCCTGGTAACCTCACTGGTACTGGAGAGTCATCTTGGAACAGCACAGAGTTTGTCTGAGAATTAATTAAATCATAGAATCATAGAGTTGTTTGGCTTGGGAAAGCCCTCTAAGATCATCCAGTCCAACAATCAACCCAACACCACCATGGCCCAAAGTGCCATGGCCACAGGTTTCATACAATCATAGTATCAGTCAGGGTTGGAAGGGACCACAAGGATCATCTAGTTCCACCCCCCTGCCATGGGAAGGGACAACCCACACTAGATCAGGCTGGCCAGAGCCTCAACACCTCCAGGTTTCTTGAACACCTCCAGGGATGGGGACTCCACCACCTCCCTGGGTAACCTATGCCAATGCCTGGCAGATCTAAGACCCACCTAGAACCTGAACCTGAAAAGCTCCTGGTCATTCCAACTGCCCTAATGACATGTTTTCCCAAACACCCATATGTCAGCACATCAAGCCTTTGCTCCTAGCTTCTGCCACACAGGTGAGCAAGTCCACCTGTCTTAAGGATTCATAGAATCAGGGAATGGTTTGGCTTGGAAGGGACCTTCAAGATCATCTAGTTCCAACCCCCTTGGCACAGGCAGGGACACCTCCCACTAGCCCAGGTTGCACAAGGCCTCATCCAACCTGGCCTTGAACACCTCCAAGAAGCAGGCATCCATGACCTCCCTGGGCAACCTGGTCCAGTCTCTCACCACCCTTACTGTAAAGGCTTCTACTCCCTTTCTTTCATGCCTGTGTCCACATCCTCGATGAGCAATCGCTGTTTCTGCATCTCATGCTGAGATCTGAGCTTGTGCTAACAGATGGAAATGATTGGTCCCAGCAGAGCAAGTTATTAGGTTCATATCTTATTAGTCCTCTGATTTTTCTCTGTCTCTGCAAATCAAATTATCAACTTTGAAGCTGATTTCCTTGCAGCAGCTCTGCTTGGCTTTGACTGTGCTGACGTCCTTAGCCTTAACTTCCAACAGTTGATGGCAGAGATCAGAAGGGGCTCCATCAAAGCAATCTGGGATGTCAACAGCAATGAGGTCAGCCCCCACTTTCTCCTCAAGACCACTCGTCTGCCTGGAGCAGGCACTAAATCACAGAGGCATAGAATCACAGAATTGTTAGGGTGGGAAGGGACCTCAAGGCTCAGCCAGTTCCAACCCCCCTGCCATGGCCAGGGACACCTCACACTACAGCAGCTTGCTCACAGCCACATCCAGCCTGGCTGCAAACACCTCCAGGGATGAGGCTTCCACCACCTCCCTGGGCAACCTGTGCCAGGCTCTCACCACCCTCATGGGGAACAACTTCTTCCTACCATCCTAAAGAGCAGATCCAGATCTTCTGCAGGAGGGTATGTAGAGTTCTACACACTTAATCCAAGAGAAATCCATCCTTCCAGACTTGCTGCTTCTTTCCAAGGTGCAGGACATCTCCCAGCCCATAGCACTGGACTGACAAGCCCAAAGCCAGGCTCTGTGCGAGCCCAGCACCAAGCTTGTGATGGTACCTACAAGATATGGTGCCACCCTGATGGCCCCATCCTGCTCAATATCTTTATTGATGATCTGGATGAAAGGATTGAGTCCATCATCAGTACATTTGCAGAGGACACCAAGTTGGGGGCAGGAGTTGATCTGTTTGAGGGTAGAGAGCTCTGCAGAGGGACCTTGACAGGCTGGACAGATGGGCAGAGTCCAAGGGCATGAGACTGAACACATCCAAGTGCAGGGTTCCACACATTTGCCACAACAACCCCATGCAGAGCTACAGGCTGGGGTCAGAGTGGCTGAGAGCAGCCAGGCAGAGAGGGACCTGGGGGCACTGGTTGATAGTAGGCTGAACATGAGCCTGCAGTGTGCCCAGGTGGCCAAGAAGGCCAATGGCATCCTGGTCTGCAGCAGGAACAGTGTGGCCAGCAGGAGCAGGGAGGTCATTCTGCCCCTGTACACTGCACTGGTTAGGCCACACCTTGAGTCCTGTGTCCAGTTCTGGGCCCCTCAGTTTAGGAAAGATGTTGAGTTGCTGGAAGGTGTCCAGAGAAGGGCAACGAAGCTGGGGAGGGGTCTGGAGCACAGCCCTGTGAGGAGAGGCTGAGGGAGCTGGGGTTGCTTAGCCTGGAGAAGAGGAGGCTCAGGGGAGACCTTCTTGCTGTCTAAGGAGCTCCCAGGACACAATCACAGAATGGTTTAGAGTGGAAGAAACCTTTAAGATCATCCAGTCCAATCATTCTCTAACAAGTCTGGTGCTAAGCCACATCCTCAGCACCACATCTCTGTGGCTTTGAAACTCCTCCAGGGATGGGGATTCAACAACCTCCCTGGGCAACCCTTTCCAGTCTTTCAGAACCTTTTCAGTGAAGAAGTTTCTTCTAATATCCAACCCAAACCTCCCCTGCTGCAACTTGAGGCTGTTTCCTCCTGTCCTGTCTCTTGTTCCTTGGGAGAAGAGACCAACCCCCACCTCACTCCAACCTCCTCTCGGGGAGCTGTGGAGAGCAATGAGGTCTCCCCTCAGCCTCCTCTTCTCCAGGCTGAACAACGCCAGTTCCCTCAGCTGCTCCTCACCAGCCCTGTTCTCCAGACCCTTCTGCATCCTCCTTGTCCCTCTCTAGACATGCTCCAGCCCCTCAGCATCCTTCCTGGAGCGAGGTGCCCAAAGCTGACCTCATGCCATGCAGCTATAGGAGAAGGGCTATTTTCTGGTGCGATCTCTCCAGCCAGGAGCTCGCTGCTTATTTGTTGGCAGGAAGGCAGGCAGACAAAACACAACTTCTGAATTCCCAGAAAGGCAAAGAATTGGAAATGCAAATGAAAGGGAGATAATGGAGCAGAAAATGATAGGAGGGAATGAGTCAATGTTTATGGAAGCCTCTAGCTGAGTATAGAGCAGCACTGGCTGAGCTCAAATGGAGACAGAGCCTGGACTGCATCTCTGCCAGCTTTAAACCAGCTGAGACAAGAGGCACCAGGAGCACTTTTTACTACATGGACATTTTCCTAACCTTTGTGGCTTCCTGATTGACAGCCAGAGTGTGCCCAGGTGGCCAAGAAGGCCACAAGCATCCTGACCTGGATCAGCAATGGTGTGGCCAGCAGGAGTAGGGCAGGAACTAGATGATCCTTGAGGTCCCTTCCAACCCCAACAATTATATGATTCTGTGATTGTCCTCCTGTACAGGCACTGGTGAGGCCACACCTTGAGTACTGGGTTCAGTTTGGGTCCCTCACTCCAAGAAGGACATTGAAGGGCTGGAGAAGGTCTAAAGAAGGGCAATGAAGCTGTGGAAGGGTCTGGGGAACAGGGCTGGTGAGGAGCAGTGAGGGAACACCTCATTGCTCCCCAAAAGGAGGTTGGAGTAAGGTGGGGCTTGGTCTCTTCTCAGGGGATAGAAGGAAAGGTAATGGCCTGAAATTGCCCCAGGGGAGGTTTAGGAACAATTTCTTTGCTGCAAGAGTGGTCAGGCACTGGAACAGGCTGCCCAAGGAGGTGGTGGAGTCACCATCCCTGGAGGTGTTCAAGAAACCTGTGGCCATGGCACTTTGGGACATGGTTTAATGGCTGTGGTGGTGGTGGGTTGAAGGTTGGACTTCATGATCCAAGAGCTCCCTTCCACAGTATCACAGAATCACCAAGGTTGGAAGAGACCTCAAAGATCATCGAGTCCAAGCTGTCACCACAGACCTCAGGACTAGACCATGGCTCCAAGTGCCACATCCAATCCCCTCTTGAACACCTCCAGGGATGGGGACTCCACCACCTCCCTGGGCAGCACATTCCAATGACGAACGACTCTCTCAGTGAAGAACTTTCTCCTCACCTCCAGCCTAAACCTCCCCTGGCACAGCTTGAGACTGTGTCCTCTTGTTCTGGTGCTGATTGCCTGGGAGAAGAGACCAACCCCCACCTGGCTACAACCTCCCTTCAGGGAGTTGTAGAGAGCAATGAGGTCACCCCTGAGCCTCCTCTTCTCCAGGCTAAGCAACCCCAGCTCCCTCAGCCTCTCCTCACAGGGCTGTGCTCAAGGCCTCTCCCCAGCTTTGTTGCCCTTCTCTGACCACCTTCAAGAGTCTCGATGTCCTTCTTAAACTGAGGAGCCCAGAACTGGACACAGGACTCAAGGTGTGGCCTAACCAGTGCAGAGTACAGGGCACAATGACTTCCCTGCTCCTGCTGGCCACACTATTCCTGATGCAGGCCAGGATGCCATTGGCCATCTTGGCCCCCTGGGCACACTGCTGGCTCATATTCAGGCAGCTGTCAATCAGCACCCCCAGGTCCCTCTCTGTTTGGGAGCTCTCCAGCCACTCCGACCCCAGCCTGTAGCTCTGCATGGGGTTGCCCAAACAATTCCATGATTCCATGACTGTTGTTCTGAACTGCAAAAGGATTTTTCCCCACCCCAGTTTTCTCTCCCCACAGGAGCTAGCAGTGTGTGGACTGGTAGGGCTGTAGCTCCCTCAGCTCCTCAGCCCTGAGCTTGGCCCGTGGCTCCTAGCAGCAGCCCTGGGAGAATAGAATAGAATAGAATAGAATAGAATAGAATAGAATAGAATAGAATAGAATAGAATAGAATAGAATAGAATAGAATAGAATAGAATAGACCAGGTTGGAAGGGACCTTCAAGGTGCTACCCGCTGTGCTGGTGGCTGGAGAGCAGCTCAGTGTGCTTCCACGCAGGCTGCCCACAGCACAGCCGCACAACTTCCACCCCCCACCCCCCCCAAGGCTCTTGACAGAGAGCTCCTGGGGAGAGCTAGGCAAGAGGGATAAAATTCATTTAATTTTTGCAGCTGATAGAAGCTGTTTCCAGGCCTTAAATGGGTTTCAGAACTCGTGAGAGAAATAGGGATTTCCACCCACAGCCCTGATTAATCCCAGTTGTCTCCCAGCAAGGCTGCAAGAAGAGGGGGGGGCTCTGCAGGAGCAGGAGTTGTGCACTCACTGGAAACTCCTTCTCCAGCCTTTGCTCCCCTTTGCTCACCAAACACAAGCCCTGTGAGGAGAGGCTGAGGGAGCTGGGGCTGCTTAGCCTGGAGAAGAGGAGGCTCAGGGGAGACCTTCTTGCTCTCTACAACTCCCTGAAGGGAGGTTGTAGCCAGGTGGGGGTTGGTCACTTCTCCCAGGCAAGCAGCACCAGAACAAGAGGACACAGTCTCAAGCTGTGCCAGGGGAGGTTTAGGTTGGATGTTAGGAAGAAATTCTTACACAGAGAGAGTGATTGCCCATTGGAATGGGCTGCCCAGGGAGGTGGTGGAGTCACCATCCCTGGAGGTGTTCAGGAGGAGACTTGATAGGGTGCTTGGTGCCATGGGTTAGTTGATTAGATGGTGTTGGGTGATAGGTTGGATATGACGGTCTTGAAGGTCTCTTCCAACCTGATCTATTCTATTCTATTCTATTCTATTCTATTCTATTCTATTCTGTTCTGTTCTGTTCTGTTCTGCTCTGTTCAAATGAGCAAGAAATGTGAGTACATGGCGCTGTGGGCATGATTTGATGGCCATGGCAGTCTTAGGGTGATGGTTTGACTTGATGATCTTAGAGGGCTTTTCCAACTCAAGCAATTCTCTGGTTCAATGGTTGAGAGCTCTGGGCTCTTTGAGTGAATCTGGAACTTGTGAGGTCCCCACCTGGTCTCGTGGTAGGGTCATTAGAAGGATAAGTGGCACTGATTTTCACCAAACTGGTGAGCCTGTCCTCACCACTTAGGGTCTATTTATAGTGGATACTGGTCTAAGATTAAAGTACCTCAGAGTCCCAGCATGGTGGGGATTGGAAGGGAGCTCTGCAGATCATCCAGTCACACACCCACAGCAGCTTGCCCAGCATCACGATGCCCAGCTGGGGTTGGAAGCTCTCCAGAGAAGGAGACTCCACAACCTCTCTGGGCAGCCTGCTCCAGGCCTCCAGCACCCTCACACCAAACAACTTTCTCCTTGTCTTCAGGTGGAACCTCCTGGCTTCCTGTGTGTGCCCACTGCCCTTTGCCCTGTGCCTGGGCACCACTGACAAGAGTCTGGCCCCAGCCTCTTGCCCCCCCCAGGTCCTTTATCTCTTGCTGAGCATTGCTCAGATCCCCTCTGGGGCTGCTCTTCTCCAGGCTCCACAGCCCCAGGGCTCTCAGCCTTTCCTCCTCACAGAGATGCTCCAGGCCCCTCAGCAGCTTTGTAGCCTCCACTGGGCTCTGTCCAGTAGTTCCCTGTCTCTAACTGGGAAGTCCAGAGCTAGACAGAGGACTCCAGATGTGTCCTCACTACAGCAGAGTAGTGGGAGAGGAGAAGTTCCCTCAGCCCCCTGCCCACACTCTTCTGAATGCACCCCAGGACACCATTGGCCTTCTTGGCCACAAGGGCACATTGCTGGCTCCTGGGAAACTCTTTGTCCAGCAGCACTCCCAGATCCCTCTTCACAGAACTGCTTCCCAGTAGGTCACCCACTCACCTGGCTGGTGCAGGTGGTTGTTCCTGTTGAGGTGCAGGACCTTGCATTTGACCTGGTTGGACTTCAGAAGGTTTCTTTATTGATCAGTCTCAGCTGATGTGTTTCCAGGACAGCACTCAGCACTGCCATGCCAGCTCAGGCACTCTCACCTGGAGTTCCTCAGCTGCCTGGTGGGGCTTGCTGGTTGCTGGGCACTTGGGTAAGTCATTACTCATGGCAGGCAGGCAGGCAGGAGCTCATGAGATGGGCCCTGGGTGGCTCCATTTCCCTCCAGGTCTCACAGTGCAAGGTTTTGTCCCAGTGCTACGCTACACCAAAGGCCAACAATGGAGATTTTCCCATAAAGCAAAATCTTCTCCCTTCCCATCCAGCTCCAAACATCTCCACTTCTGCTCCCAGACAAGGCCAACAGAAGTTCACACTGAATTATTTACTGCCACAGGGAAGCAGGGGACTGAAGGCAGACAGCTGAACCCAGACAGGAGTGAAATGCTGTTAGATGCAGGGAGCGTGAAGATGACTCCTGCATCTTTAATAGCTGCTCCAGGAAACCAGCTGGGAGGGCTTGCAGATACCCAAAGTGATTGCCCCCCTGTACTGGGCACTGGTGAGGCCACATCTTGAATACTGGCTTCAGTTTTGGGCCTCTCACTCCCAGAAGGACGGTGAGGGGCTGGAGCAGGTGCAGAGTACAGGCTAGCCTGTACTAGCCCTGAAAAAATTGACTGGAGCAAGAACAGCTCTTCACATATACAGGTCATGCCAACTACTTCTGGGAGCCTGCTCCAAGGGCAGTGAGGGGCTGGAATGGGTCCAGAGAAGGGCAACCAAGCTGGGGAAGGGTCTGCAGAACAGGGCTGGTGAGGAGCAGCTGAGGGAGCTGGGGGTGTTCAGCCTGGAAAAGAGGAGGCTGAGGATCCTTAGTATCAGGGGATAGAATGAGAGGAAATGTCCTGAAATTGTGCCAGGGGTGCTTTAGGTTGGACTTGAGGGACAATTTCTTTGCTGCAAGAGTGGTCAGGCATGGAACAGGCTGCCCAGGGAGGTGGTAGAGTCACCATCCCTGGGGGTGTTCAAGGAACATGTGGCCATGGTACTCCAGGACATGGCTTGGTGGCCATGTGGTGTTGGGTTGAAGGTTGGACTTGGTGAACCCAAACCACTCTATACCAGCTGATAGGAGTTATGAAACCCCCACTGCTTTCCATACTGCTGGTTATGGTGATGGTGGTAACACAAGCATGGGTAGCAGCATAGCCTTGGAAATGTGCAGCCCAAACCCTCCTGTGCCTGGAGAAATGCTTGTGATGTTGGGTGGGTGGGATTCCTGGACACCCTCAAGGCATCCCCTGCCTTAGGGCTCTTCTCTGGGCATGCAGCTGCACCCAGCCAGCATCAAGAGATCAGCTTCACTGGAAATCACAGAATAAACCAGGTTGGAAAGACCTTCAAGATCATCAAGTCTAACCTATCAGCCAACACCACCTCATCAACTCAACCATGGCACCAAGTGCCTCATACAGGCTCTTGCTAAACACCTCCAGGGATGGTGACTCCACCACCTCCCTGGGCAGCACATCCCAATGGCCAATCTCTCTTGCTGGGAAGAATTTCTTCCTAACATCCAGCCCAAACTGCAAAATTGTTTTAGAATCATAGAATTGTCAGGGTTGGAAGGGACCCCAAGGCTCAGCCAGTTCCAACCCCCCTGCCATGGCCAGGGACACCTCACACTACAGCAGGTTGCTCACAGCCACATCCAGCCTGGCTGCAAACACCTCCAGGGATGAGGCTTCCACCACCTCCCTGGGCAACCTGTGCCAGGCTCTCACCACCCTCATGGGGAACAACTTCTTCCTCACACCCAATCTCAATCTACCCATTGCTAGTTTTGTTCCATTCCCCCCACTCCTGTCACCATCTGACACTTCAAAGTTCCTCACCCATCCCTTTTTCCCCTCAAACCCAGAGCACCTGGGCTCTGTTGGAGTCTCCTCCCACCCCAGCTGTGGACACTTTGCCCTCCCCACCCACTGCCCTATTTAATCCCCACCAGGAAGGGCAGCAGCTCCAAGCTGAGCCCATCTGGGCTGAGGATCCTCCTCTCCTTACTGGTGAGTGCCCCTGGCGCACACTGGGTGATGGTGGTGGTGACTACAAAGGCCGGGGGGCCTGGTGGCCCCCCGGTTGTTAGGGCCAACATTGATTGCTGCTCCAATATTGATTGCTGCTCCAATCTCCTCCACGGGTGCTGGCTGGGGCTGAGTCTCTCTGGGTGGTGTCTTGGCTGGCTGAGGGTCTTGCCCCTGGCTCTGGGATGGGTGCAAAAGTGGCCTAGAGAGAGCAGGAGCTGCTTAGTCTTTTGACGTTATGCTGCTGTCACTATTTTTACCTGGAGACCCCTGGAATCTGCTCTCATCATTCAACAAATCTCTGCTTTTGTGCCTCATTTGCAGACCACTTTGTCCCCCTCACTGCTTCCTTTCAGGAACAAGGAAGGAAAAGAGTTAAAAAAGCACTAAAACCTCTCTGGAAAATGCATTCACTTATCAACCAGCTCTGACCAGGAAGCCTTCAGGAAGAGGGGCAGGTCAGAAAGTGAGAATCACTTCTTATGAAGCACGAGACAAAGTCCATAAAGAACAGACAGGACAAGACTGCTTCTTCTCCATGGAGGTTGTGTTTCATGGTGGTAAATGCAGAGGGGAAATAAAATTCAAGCTGGCTTGGAAATCTCAGTCACAGTTGTGTACAGAAAGCATCCCTGAGAAAGGCACATGGTGACAAGTGGATCCCCATGCTTCATACACAATTAACCAGGTTGGAGAAGACCTTTGAGATCATCAGGTCCAACCTCTCACCCAACACAATCTCATCAACTAAACCATGGCACCAAGTGCCTCAGCCAGACTCTTCCTAAACACTTCCACCTCTCTGGGCAGCCTGTTCCAGGCCTCCAGCACTCTCACACCAAACCACTTTCTCCTCTTCTTCACAGAATCAATAAGGTTAGAACAGACCTCAGAGATCACCAGTCCAACCTATCACCTAACACCTCAGGACTAATTAAACCATGGCTTCAAGTGCCACATCCAATCCCCACTTGAACACCTCCAGGGATGGGGACTCTACTACCTCCCTGGGCAGCACATCCCAATGGCCAATCTCTCTTTCTATGAAGAAATTCTTCCTAACCTCCAGCCTAAATCTCCCCTGGCACAGCTTGAGACTGTGTCCTCTTGTTCTGGTGCTGCTTGTCTGGGAGAAGAGACCAACCCCCACCTGGCTACAACCTCCCTTCAGGGAGTTGTAGAGAGCAAGAAGGTCTCCCCTGAGCCTCTTCTTCTCCAGGCTAAGCAGCCCCAGCTCCCTCAGCCTCTCCTCATAGGGCTGTGCTCCAGACCCCTCCCCATCCTCATTGCCCTTCTCTGGACATGCTCAAGAGTCTCAATGTCCTTCTTAAATTGAGGGCCCCAGAACTGGACACAGGACTCAAGGTGTGGCCTAACCAGTGCTGAGTACAGGGCACAATGACTTCCCTGCTCCTGCTGACCTCACTTTGATGCAGGCCAGGATGCCATTGGCCTTCTTGGCCATCTGGGCACACTGCTGGCTCAGGTTCAGAGCATGTGTGTGTTGTGCATTGTGGCTGCTCAGCCACAAAACCAGGCCCAGGCAGCAATTATCCTCTGGGATGCACAGGGATCAAGATCAAGCATGAGCAGTGGCCATGCCAAGAGCTAAGATGGGTGCCTGAGGAAGGCTTAGTGAGAAGGGAAGGGCAGCAGTGGCAGTGCAGGCTGGCAGCCATGGAGTGCTCCTCCAGGCAGCGCTGCTGCCCGGCCCTGCTGACTCAGCTCCTCTTTGTTTGCCTTCTCCCTGCTCGCCGGAACAGAGATGCTGCAGAGCACGACTGGGTGGCTGACCTCAGCCTCGGTGCCAAACGGATGACTGCAACCAGCAGAGCAAACACAAGGCATTGTCTTCTCCCTGAAATGCCAGCTTTGTTCCACGTGGAGCTGCTGGCTTATCGCTGGCACCCCTTCCCTGCTGCGCTGCCGCTCTGCAGCCGGGCCCTCGCCTCCTCCCTGCCCCGGCACTCAGCTGGCCTTCAAACAATCACTGCTGGCACACAAAGCTTTGCATGCACCTGGCCAAGGGCAGGTCTCGCTGAGCAGCTCCACCACCTCCTGGATTCTGTGTGGCCAGGTTCTGCACATTGGCCACAGCAACCCCAGGCAGAGCTACAGGCTGGGGGCAGAGTGGTTGGAGAGCAGCCAGGCAGAAAGGGACCTGGGGGTACTGGGTGATGGTAGGCTGAACATGAGCCTGCAGTGTGCCCAGGCAGCCAAGAGGGCCAATGGCATCCTGGCCTGCATCAGGAAGAGTGTGGCCAGCAGGAGCAGGGAGCTCATTCTGCCCCTGTACACTGCACTGCTTAGGCCACACCTTGAGTCCTGTGTCCACTTCCCTCAGTTTAGGAAGGAGGTTGACTTGCTGGAACAAGTCCAGAGAAGGGCAACAAAGTTGGTGAGGGGTTTGGAACACAGCCCTGTGAGGAGAGGCTGAGGGAGCTGGGGTTGCTTAGCCTGGAGAAGAGGAGGCTCAGGGGTGACCTTCTTGCTCTCTGCAACTCCCTGAAGGGAGGTTGTAGACAGGCAGAGGTTGGTCTCTTCTCCCAGGCAGCCAGCACTGGAACAAGAGGACACAGTCTCAAGCTGTGCCAGGGGAGGTTTAGGCTGGATGTTAGGAGGAAGTTCTACACAGAGAGAGTGATTGCCCATTGGAATGGGCTGCCTGGGGAGGTGATGGAGTCACCATCACTGGAGGTGTTCAGGAGGAGACTTGCTGGGGTGCTTGGTGCCATGGGTTAGTTGTTTAGGTGGGTTGGATTGGTTGATGGCTTGGACACAATCTTGAAGGTCTCTTTCAACCTGGCTTATTCTATGTATTCTATCCTATGTATTCCTCCCTGGGCAGCCTGTTCCACTCTTACAGCACAGAAATTGTTCCTCATCATGTCCAACCTAAACCTCCCCTGGCACAATTTCAGGCCATTTCCTCTCAGCTCCTCTGTGTGCAGAGCCTCCTTCTCTCTAGGCTGAACACCCCCGCTTCCCTCAGCTGCTCCTCACCAGCCCTGCCCTCCAGACCCTTCAGCAGCTTTGTAGCTCTTCTATGGACCTGCTCTAGCACCTCAGTGTCCTCCTTGGAGTGAGGAACCCAGAACTGAACCCAGGATTTGAGATGTGAATATTATGTCTGTGTCAGCCAGCCCCAGCTGTGTGCTGCCAGCCCAGCCCCAGCTGTGTCCTGGGCTGATCCCCAGCAGTGTGGGCAGCAGGGGCAGGGAGGGGATTCTGCCCCTCTGCTGTGCTCTGCTGAGACCCCACCTGCAGGGCTGGGGCCAGCTCTGGAGTCCTCAGCACAGCACAGACAGGGACCTGTTGGAGCAGGGCCAGAGGAGGCCACAGCAATGCTGGGAGGGCTGGAAGCCCTCTGCTGTGAGGCCAGGCTGAGAGAGTTGGGCTTGTTCAGCCTGGAGAAGAGAAGGCTGCAGGGAGACCTTCTGGTGGCCTTGCAGTGCTTGAAAGGCTGATCAGAAAGCTGGGGACAGACTTCTGAGAAGGCTCTGTTGTGACTTGGTAAACTCAAAGGTCTCTTCCAACATGATTCTATACAGGGCAAAGGGTGATGATTTGAACTAAAGGAGAGATTCAGGCTAGAAAGAAGGAAGAAATGTTTGACACTGAGGATGGTGAGAGCCTGTCCCAGGTTGCACAGAGAGGTGGGAGATGCTCCATGCCTGGAACCATTCCTGGTCAGGCTATCAGGGGCTCTGAGCAACCTGCTCTAGTTTGCAGTCTCCCTGATGAGTGCAGATGAGTTGGCCTGGATGACCTTGAGAGGTCCCTTCCCACCCAACTCATTGCATGATTCTGTGAAAACTTTTTTGGTGGGATGAGAGAGCTGTGGTCCTCACTTGGGTGGATGTGAAATCCCTCTGTTGCTTCTCTGGAAGCTTGGGAATGTTGCTCTCAGTTTGCTGTTGAATTTTCCAAGTGCTTTAAGACTCCTCGAGCAAGGTTGCTGTGGGGTCCCAGGGCGAGCATGTTCACAGCAGCCTGCTAAATGAGTGTGAGGGGGGGACCCAGCCCAGGGGTGACAATCTGCATGTCCCTCTCCTGAAGGCACGTGCAGCACTCAGCTACCAGATACACCAGATAAGAGGTCTTGACGTCAGATAAGCACTGGCTGTGTTGACAAGGACAAGCACGGGATTAGAAGCAAGACACATGCCCTCAGGGAGCAGCACAACAGGGCAGGGGGGATCCTGCTGCCTGTCAGTCCACTCCTGGTGAGGCCAGGACAGATGCCCCTGCAGCCATCGTGCTCAGTGACCCTTCCCCATGCAGCTCAGTCCCTCACATCCGAAGTTAGCCACAAACAGGCTAAAAGCAGTGGAGATTTTTGTGCACACCAAGCTGCCCCTGGACACAGGCATCCCTGAGCCCTGGACATGCCAATCCATCCAGGTGACAATCAGAGAATTGTTTGGGTTGGAAGAGACCTCTAAGATCACTGAGTCCAACCTTCAGCCCAACACCACCATGGCCATTAAACCATGGCCCACAGTGCCAGGGCCACAGGTTTCGGGAACACCTCCAGGGAGGGTGACTCCAGCACCTCCCTGGGCAGCCTCTTCCACTCTTGCAGCAAAGAAATTGTTCCTCATGCCCAACCTAAACCTCCACTGGCACAATTTCAGGCCATTTCCTCTCCTTCTAACACCTGACACTAGGGAGAAGAGATGAGCTTATACCTCACTCCCACCTCACTCCCACCTCCTTTCAGAGAGCTGTAGAGAGCAATGAGGTCTCCCCTCAGCCTCCTCTTCTCCACACTAAACACTCCAGGCTCCCTCAGCTGCTCCTTACCAGCCCTGTTCTCCAGGCCCCTCAACAGCCTCATTGCCCTCCTCTGGACCCTCTCCAGCCCCTCAATGTCCTTGGAGCAAGGGCCCCAAAACTGACCCCAGGATTTGAGGTGTGGTCTCACCAGTGCCCTGTACAAGGGGACAATCACTTCCCTCCTCCTGCTGGCCACACCATTGCTGATCCAGGCCAGGATGCTGCTGGCCTTCTTGGCCACCTGGGCACACTGCTGGTTGATGTTCATAGGGCTGTCAACCAGATGACTCTGCTTGAGCAAGCCCCTCCATGCCCCCAGGTCCTTTACTCCTCTCTCACATGCCAACAGAACGTGGAGAAGGTGCCTCTGTGTGACCCCCAGACCACAGGGCCATGCTGAGTCGTCCTGCTGTGAGGGTGCTACTGAAGCAGCAAAGTTTGGGAAAGAGCCACTTTCAGTTTATTTGCCTTTTGGTGGGGGTGGAACCAGGGCTCTGTGGCCATGTTTGTCACCTCTCACATGGAGCACACCTTGCTCAGCAGCACCCACCAGTGCCACCACCCCCACTGACACCAGGAATGGGTGGCACGTGGTCTGCTGGTCCCCAACATGGCCTTAATCACTTTGTTGGATCATCACTTGTGCCAGGCTCTGCACATTGGCCACAGCAACCCCAGGCAGAGCTACAGGCTGGGGGCAGAGTGGCTGGAGAGCAGCCAGGCAGAAAGGGACCTGGGGGTACTGGTTGATAGTAGGATGAACATGAGCCTGCAGTGTGCCCAGGTGGCCAAGAGGGCCAATGGCATCCTGGCCTGCATCAGGAACAGTGTGGCCAGCAGGAGCAGGGAGGTCATTCTGCCCCTGTACACTGCACTGTTTAGGCCACACCTCGAGTCCTGTGTCCAGTTCTGGGCCCCTCAGTTTAGGAAAGATGTTGAGGTGCTGGAAGGTGTCCAGAGAAGGGCAACGAAGCTGGGGAGGGGTTTGGAGCACAGCCCTGTGAGGAGAGGCTGAGGGAGCTGGGGTTGCCTAGCCTGGAGAAGAGGAGACTCAGGGGTGACCTTATTGCTCTCTACAACTACCTGAAGGGAGGTTGTAAACAGGCAGAGGTTGGTCTCTTCTCCCAGGCAAGCAGCACCAGAACAGGAGGACACAGTCTCAGGCTGCACCAGAGGAGGTTTAGGCTGGAGGTCAGGAGGAAGTTCTACACAGAGAGAGTGATTGCCCATTGGAATGGGCTGCCTGGGGAGGTGGTGGAGTCACCATCACTGGAGGTGTTCAGGAGGAGACTTGCTGGGGTGCTTGGTGCCATAGTTTATTTGTTTGGGTGGGTTGGATTGGTTGATGGGGTGGACACGATGATCTTGAAGGTCTCTTCCAACCTATCCTATCCTATCCTATCCTATCCTATCCTATCCTATCCTATCCTATCCTATCCCCACTTCCCACCAGCTCTGGGCACACCTAAGCTCAGTTTCACTCCTGTTGGCCCCCACCTCAGGAGGACCAGGCAAGACATTTGGGTGAAACTCAGCTGAGGTTACAGGGACCCAGCAGTGCCTGGAGAAAGCAGACAGAGCATTGATGTGGAGGGAGGAAATTTAGCCTGGATTTGAAAATGAAGCTTTTTTTAATTAGTAAAGCCCTGACTGAAGAGCAATTTCCATCAGCAAGTTTGTGATTCCTCATTGCTTGAGGGACTTCAAACCAGACTACTTTCTGCCCCAGAAAAAGTGCTACAAGCAACAATTCTTTGCTTATAATGAACTGGAAATACTGGCAAGGCTCCATCTCCTTCAAATATTTCCCCTGCTATCTTCTGAGGTTGAAACAAATGACTCTGAGATGTAGCAGATGTAGAAGGCAGAGAGGGACATTCCTCCAGCTTCTCTGACTGAGTTTTCTCTTCTCTAAAATATGTAAGCAGCAGCTTTGGTCAACCTCTGTTCCATAGAATCACAGAAAGGTTTGGGTTGGAAGAGACCTTTGAGATCATCTAGTTCCAAACCCCCTGTCCTGTCATGGGCAGGGACACTCCCCACTCAACCAGGTTGCTCAAGGCCCCATTCAACTTAGCCTTGCACACCTCCAGGCACAGGGCATCCACAACCTCCCTGGGCAACCTGTTCCAGTGTCTCACCACCCTCACTGCAAAGAACTTCTTCCTAACTTCCAGTCCCAATCTCCCCTCTTCTAGCTCAAGGCCATTGCTCCTTGTTCTATCACTACAAGTCCTTGTCAGAAGTCCCTCTCCAGCTCTCCTGTAGCCCATTTCAAATACTGGAAGGCTTTTCTGAGGTCTCCCTGATGCCTTCTCTTCTCCAGGCTGAACAGCCCTAACTCTCTCAGCCTGTCCCCATAGAGAAGGTTCTCCAGCCTTCTGATCATCTTTGTGATCTCTGGGCCCACTCCAGCAGTTCCATGTCCTTCTCATGCTGGGGCCACCAGAAGTGGATGCAGCACTGGAGGTGGAATCTCACCAGAGCAGATCAGAGGGGCAGAATCACCTCCTTTGTCCTGCTGGTCACATTTAGAATCATAGAATTGTTTGGGCTCTTTGGATGCAGCCCAGCATGTGGCTGCCTTCTGGGCTGCTGGCAAGCACTGCCAGCTCATGTTGAGTTTTTCAACTTGTTGAAAACTTGTTTTCAACTTGTGGAGTTCTTCTTCTCCAGACTGCTCTCAAGCCACTCCTCACCCAGCATGGATTTGTGTTTGGGATTGCCCCAGCCTTGCACTTGTCCTTGTTGAACTCCATGAGGTTGTCATGGGCCCACCTTTCAAGCCTGCTCATGTCCCTCTGGGTGGCATCCCCTGACCAGAATCAGCTCTGCTCTAGCTCAGACCAGGACATGAGGTCCAGGACGGGTCCCTTCCAACACAAACCATTGTATGAATCTATGAGGTCTGCAGCCCTGGTCCAGAACCGAGGGAGGGAGGGACCAGCCTGCTGGGCCACGGAGAGCCTGGTCCCAGGGAGGTGAGCAAAGCAGCACACGGCAGCTCTGCACCGTGAAGTCGGCCAGCACTGTGGCTGCCCATGAGGAAGTTCAGAGCTGTGACCTTCTTGATGACATAAAGCAGAGGGGCAGGAGCAGCCTTTCAGTTATTGAAACAAGCCCTCCAGCCCCTTGGCTCTCTGCCTTTCTCTTTTTTTTAGCAGAAGCCTTTTCTGTAGAGAAATGAAAATCGCCAGTGGCCAAACCACCAGATTTGTGCTTTTGGTCTGTGTCCTAATGGGGTGTCAGTGCTGGCTGCTACTTCAGAAGTGGCAGATGGTTTGTCCACGCTGTTTGTTTTGCATTTCCCCCCATTTGGCCACAGCATTTGCATGTGCACAGCATCCCCTGCCATGGGTGGCCAGCTCTGACTTGCCAGCTCCTCGCCCCAAGCTGAGCACCCAGCACCAGCTGTGGAGCAAGGCTTGAAGAGGAGATGTTGCACTTGAAGAGGAAATACTGCTCTGCTCATGATTCATCCATCAGATGAGGCTGTAATTGTGTTGCTTTCTCTTAAAATATTAAACAGCACAAGCCCTGTGGCATAGAGAAGAGGGGGCTCTGCTGATGGTCACCCATCCAAGAACCTGAGGAGCACCATGGCTTGCGTGGTAGCTTCCCATCCTCTGTACACCCCCATGGATCAGCACAGGCTGGGCATCTGTTGGAGAGCAGCTCTGGGGGAAACAGGATGGTCATGAGCCAGCAATGTGCCCTCATGGCCAAGGTCAATGGCATCCCAGGGTGCATGAAGAAGAGTGTGGCCAGCAGGTTAGGGGAGGTTCTGCTTCCCCTCTGCTCTGCCCTGCTGAGGCCACATCTGGAGTGCTGGGTCCAGTTCTGGAGTCCCCAGTTCAAGAGAGACAGGGAACTACTGGAGAGGGTACAGTAAAGGGCTACAAAGATGCTGAGGGCACTGGGACATCTCTGTCATGAGGAAAGGCTGAGAGAATTGGGGCTGTTCAGTCTGGAGAAGAGCAGCCTGAGGGGGGAATCTCATCAATGCTGATCAGTACTTCAAGGGTGGGAGTCAGGAGGATGGGATCAGGAGTTTTCCAGCGGTGCCCACTGACAGGACAAAGGGTAGTGGGCACAAACTGGAACATAATTAGTTTCATCAAAACATGAGGAGGAAGTTCATGAATTTAAGGGTGACAGAGCCCTGGAGGAGGCTGCCCAGAGAGGTCATGAAATCTCCTTTTCTGGAGACCATCCAACCCCACCTGGCCATTGTGATCCTGGCCAACCTGCTGTGGGTGCCTCTGCTTTAGCAGGGGGGTTGGACTGGATGATCTCCAGAGGTCCCTTCCAACCTTCACCATGCTGGGATTCCAGGATTCCCATATTTCAGTGAACATTTGCAGGAGGATTTGCACCAAGGCTGTGTGAATAGAGCACAAAGAGAGAACCTAAAGGAGGAGGAGGCCAGCTGAAAACAAAGGGCTCCTCCATTTCTAAACCTCAGAAAAGAAGTTCAGGAAGGTTTTTCTCAGTTCATAATAAAACATTAGCTGGGTTTACAGCAATGGAGGGAATTCTGCCTTTTGACCTCCCTGGATGGCTGATAGAGACTGTTCCCAGACCACTTGTGTGATCTTGTCCTCCTCCATGTCTCCTTGAATGCAAAATGATCTGTTTATGAGGCTAGAAAGAGTTTGGCAGCTTCCTCTTTTGCACTCCTAAATCCTTTTTCATCTGAGGATCTCAGAGTAGTTTATAAACATGAAGGAAGCCACAAAACACCCATGCAGAGCCCATCCTATAATACTTGTCCAACAAGTGTGTGATCAGAAATGGAGCTTGCCTGGCTCTGCCCAGAAGAGGACATTTCCTTACAGTTTGGGGAATTTCCTTGAGATCTGAAATACAGACAAAGAGAAAAAAGTAAGACAGGGAAACCCAAGGAAACATTTTCTGAGACACAGAAATTCAAGACAGCTCTTTTTGGGGCTGGACTAGATGACCTTTGGAGGTCCCTTCCAACCCAGCTCATTCTATGAGGATTCTATGGTTCTTGCACACCTCACCGAGGTGGAGGAGCATCCTGGGATCACAGCTGGGTACCAGGGCAAACCTCTGCTCTTAGATGTAGATGTGCAACAGGGTCCTGCTGTGAGCAGGACACAGCTCACAGTAAAGGATCACTCCCAAAGGCACCATTAACCCCTGTGGAGGTTCACCTTGGAGAGAGCAGAATTCTTGAGGAAATGTCCCAAAAGGCAAGCTGCTCATGGCCAAAGAGGTCAGGGAGGAGGGTGGAGGACCAAGGGCTCCTCTGGCATCTCCCAGTGAAGCTGTTTGCCAGCCTGGGCCTGGCCAGCATCCCTAGGTGGGAAAAGGCAAGCATTTGCCTTTCTGCTGTCATGCTTCTGCTGTCAGTCCCAGGAGGGCCTCTTATCTTTGAGTTCTCCTCTCCAGAGGTATCCCACATCCCCCATGGGGTTGCAGCCCACAGATGGCATCTTCAGGAGCAAGCTGAGGGATCCCCAGGGTCAAGCCTCTACTTCCCTGGCTGGTGTCCCAGCAGGACTCTGTCCCTTCTGCCTTCCATCCCCATCCCTCTGTTCCTGAATTCACTTCCAGAATCTAGCTCCTGAATCCATTTCCTATCTGCTGCTGAGTCCAGTCTGGGACTTGCCCAGTGCCTGCCCCCAGCATCAGTGGTGCCAATGGTGCCCTCATTGCCATCAGGGGTTGGGTTCCATGTTGGTTTGTGTCTCTTTGTCCCTCTTCCATGGCATTGCTCTTCTTTCCACCCCAGCTGGTTGAGTTTCTTTCCCAGCCCTTCAGCCTCTCTCCCTTCTTCCCTTTTCTTCCCTCTGGGCAGGCAGAGGGGTTCCTGGAGAGCCCTGGGCGCTCCTCTGGCGCCCAGCGCTGACCCAGGACAAAGCCATCGACAAGTCTGCGTTTGGGGTAGATGGGTCAGGAGAGGAGATGAAGGTGGAGGAGCCCCGGCAGAGGCAGAGGCAGTGCTGGAGCGCCAGGCAGAGCAGCCCGGCGGGGGTTGCGCAGAGAATCGCTTACGCCGTGTCTAGGGGCGCACGGCCGCCGGCCAGCCAGGCGCAAAGCGGCGCGCAGGCACTTTCCATTCAGGGCACAAATGCCCCGTGAAAGGACAGCGAACTTTGGAGCTCAGCAGAGGAAACGTCTGATCCCAGCTCTGCCCCGTGCTGGGAAACAATCGGGACGGCCGACAGGCGCATTCCTGCCCGCCGGAGCTGCATTCAGCCAAGGGATGTGGCCGGGGCGGGGGGGCGCATGGTGCCAGGGGGAGACAAAGGTGTTGACAAAACCCAGAGCGCTGGCTTGGTGTCTGCTGCCCTGGAGGGTAGGTGCAGAAAGCCCCCTCATGGCTCAACCACTGCAGCTAAAACACTTCTCTGAGGTAATAGTTTCCTGCTTTCCTGGAGCGTTATCCTACAGACCAAAGATGTGGCTCCTCTCACTCCAAGGAGGGCACTGAGGGGCTGGAGCAGGTCCAGGGAAGGGGAACCGAGCTGGTGAAGGGTCTGGAGAACAGGGCTGGTGAGGAGCAGCTGAGGGAACTGGGGGTGTTCAGCCTGGAGAGGAGGAGGATGAGGGGAGCCCTCATTGCTCTCTACAACTCCCTGAGGTTAGAGTGAGGTTTCATAGTTTCATAGTTTCATTCAGGGTTGGAAGGGACCACAAGGATCATCTAGTTCCAACCCCCCTGCCATGGGCAGGGACACCCCACACTACATCAGGCTGCCCAGAGCCTCAGCCAGCCTGGGCTTAAACACCTCCAGGGACAGGGCCTCAACCACCTCCCTGGACAACACATTCCAGTTTTTCACCACTCTCATGGGGAAGAACTTCCTCCTCACCTCCAGCCTGAATCTCCCCACCTCCAGCTTCATTCCATTCCCCCTAGTCCTATCACTACCTGAGATCCTGTGTGGGGGTTGATCTCTTCTCCCTAGTGTCAGGTGATAGAATGAGAGGAAATGGCCTTAGGTTGTACCAGGGAAGGTTTAGGTTGGACATGAGGAACACTTTCTTTGCTGCAAGAGTGGTCAGGCACTGGACCAGGCTGCCCAGGGAGGTGGTGGAGTCCCCATCCCTGGAGGTGTTCATAAACATGTGGCCATGGCACTCCAGGACATGGCTTAATGGCCATGGCAGTCTCAGGCTGGTGGTTGGACTCAGTGATTTTGGAGGTCTTTTCCAACACAAACAATTCTCTGATCTCCAGAGTTTCTCTGCTTAATGAGTCTCCCTTGTCTGCATGGCTCCTACACAGAGAAGCAGAGGAGAGAGACCTTTATGAAAAGAGGAAAGAAATACTTCAGTGAAACACAAAGCAAACCAGAGGGCAGCTGGAGGAAGACAGAGAATCCACTCAGACACAGAACAAAGCTCAGAGCCTTAGCACACTGCTTCTCTGCATGAGGAAAGAGCTCCTCAAGAGCTCCTCAAGCAAACTCTTACAATCACAGAATCCTCCATGGTGGAAAGGCCCCTAAGATCACTGAGCCACCATTAACCCAGCACTGCCAGCTCACCATTAAGCCATGGCCCTCAGCATGACATCTCTATGGCTTTGAAACCCTTCCAGGGATGGGGCCTCCAGCACTGCCATGGGTAGCCTAGACCAGGCCTTGACAACCCTTTTGGGATTTCCCATGTCCAACCTAAATACCCTCAAGGTGCAACTTGCAGCCACTTATTCTCACCCTGTCACTTGTTACTAGGGAGAGTGACCCCCACCAACCTCCTCTCAGTGAGCTGTAGAGAGCAATGAGGTCTCCCCTCAGCCTCCTCTTCTCCAGGCTGAACACCCCCAGCTCCCTCAGCTGCTCCTCCCCAGCCCTGTTCTGCAGACCCTTCAACAGCATTATTGCCCTTCTTTGGACCTGCTCCAGCCACTCAATGTCCTTGCTGTAGAGAGGGGCCCAAAACTGAATCCAAAGTTTGAGGTGTGGTCTCATTGGTGCCCAGTACAGGGGGACAATCACTGCCCTCCTCCTGCTGGCCACACCATTGCTGATCCAGGCCAGGATGCTGCTGGCCTTCTTGGCCACCTGGGCACACTGCTGGCTCATCTTCAGCTGCTGTCAACTAGGACCCCCAGGTCCTTTCTCTTCCAGTTTAAACCCATTCCCTCTCATCCTGTCACACTAAGTCCTTGTAAAAAGTCCTCCCCCAGCTTTCTTCCCTTCACTTGGGTTGTGGTTGTGCTTCTGAACTCTCTATTCCTACACTTCTGCTTGAGCCTTGGGGGCTTAGACCTAGCAGTGATGATCCTGCTCACTCCATCTCCAAGAGGTAAGGCTGCTCTCAGAAGCATTGACCCACCATAATCAGATAAAAAATGGAGCAGTTGCCCATGAAGATGATTTGATGACATACATTTGATTCAACACTCAGAAATCATGTTACAGGAGCTGAAGAAGTTATCTGTGGTTATCACACCACACATGGAATCATACAATGGCTTAGGTTGGAAGGGACCTTAGACATCATCTACTCCAACCTCCCTGCCATGGGCAGGGACACCTCTCAACTAGACTTGGCTGCTGGAGGCCTCATCCAACCCAGCCTTGAACACTCCTGAGGAGACATCCACAACCTCCCTGGGCAGCCTATTCCAGAGTCTCACCACCCTCATGCTGAAGAACTCCTGCCTAAGATCCAGTCTAACTCTGCTCTCCCTCAGCTTCAAACCATTCCCCCTTGCCCTGTCTCTAGACACACTTATGCAGAGTGCCTCTGCAGCCTTCCTGTAGGATCCCTTCAGGTATTGGAAGGCAGCTCTAAGACTCCCCTGGAGTCTTCTCTAGACTAAACAACCACAGCTCCCTCAGCCTATCCTCACAGCAGAGGTGCTCCAGCCCTTGAGATCATCTTTGTGGCCTCCTCTGGATTCACTCCAACAGCTCTGTGCCCTTCTTATGCTGGAGACACCAGAACTGGATGCAGTATTTGAGGTGGGGTCTCACCAGAGCAGAGTAAATGGGCAGAATCCCCTCTCTCACCCTGCTGGCCACACTCCTCTCAAGGCAGTGGAGCTAATGAGAGACAAATCCTTGTCCTGAATTCTGGAGAACTCAGCATGATTTCCTTTTCAGCCAGCCAGCATCAGTGGCTCTTGCCTCCCTGCACAGATTGATCCATCCTTCCTTTCTTCAAAGCAATTAAACAAATTACTGCCGGTTTCGTTGTGATTCATTAAGTGAAATGCTAAGCTTCAGTGTAATTACCGAATTTAAGACTGAGGGGAAGGTGCTCTGGGGTTTTTTGCCTTAAAAATCTGACAGAGGAGTTCATTGGCAGCTCAGCTCAGGACGTGGGACAATGGTGCCACCTGCAGACTGCCTCCAACGCTGGAAAAGAAACGGGAACGAACCAGGAACGAAAGGGGAACTTCACCCATGAGAGGACCCTGGCTCCAGAGAGCTGAGTGACCTGCTCTAGCCGTCTGCACACTCAGTGGAACCCGCAGCAGCTGATAGCAGTGCACCGGCAGAGAGGCAGCAGATTGCACTCAGAATCATAGAGTCCTTTTGGTTCGAAGACACCTTTCAGATCATCCAGTCCCAACAATCAGTCCAGCACTGCCAGGTCACCACGAAACCATGGCCCTCAGCACCACAGCTACACAACTTTGGAACCCCTTCAGGGCTGGGCAGCCTGGTTCAGAGCTTGACAAACCTTTTGGGGAAGAAACAGTTCCTCGTGTCCAACCTAAACCTGCTCTGCTGCAACTTGAGGCCATTTCCTCTCGCCCTTTCACTTGGTGCTAGGGAGAAGAGATCAACCCTCACCTCACTCCAGCCTGCTTTCAGCAATGATATCTCCCTTCAGCTTCCTCTTTTCCAAGCTGAACACCCCCAGTTGCCTCAGCTGCTCCTCACCAGCCCTCTTCTCCAGCCCCTTCCCCAGCTTTGTTGCCCTTCTCTGGACCCACTCCAGCCCCTCAATGTCCTCCTCGCAGTAATGCTGCCATGCTTCACTTTTCCACCAGTTCTCTGCCTGAAGAAGTCAAAACCAGGCTCTGACTAATGCAGTGCCACTACCACAATGATGACTAAGGCTCATGACTATGAGATGTGCCTTGAAGAACTATGACTGTGCACAGTCCAACGAGCACGTGGGTATGAAAGTCCTGACTCACACCTGGCCTAGCATGAGTTCCTCTGAAGCCCCATCACTCCTCACACAAAGGAGGTACCCCCCTCCAGCAGTGGTTAGTAGCTCCCCCAAGATCCTGCTGGCAGGTCTTGATGGCTGCTTGCAGCAGGCACAGGGCCAGGAGTGCCCTGCAAGTGGCTTTTTGGGGAGCTCTTCTACATCTTAGCCTGAAGAAGAGGAGGCTGAGAGAGGACATCATTGCTCTCTATGGCATCCTGAAAGGAGGTTGGAATGAGGCCAGTGCTGGCCTCTTATAAGTAACTAACAACAGGCCAAGAGGAAGTGGCCTCCAGCTGCCCCAGGGGGGGTTTAGGTGGAACAGTTTCTTTGCTGCAAGAGTGGTCAGGCACTGGACCAGGCTGCCCAGGGAGGTGGTGGAGTCACCATCCCCAGAGGTGTTCAAAAAATCCATTGATCTGGCACTTGGGGACATGGTCTAGTGGTCATGGAGGTGTTGGGTAGAAGGACTTAGTGATCTCAGAGGTCTTTTCCAACCTGAATGATTCTTTAACTCCCCTCCTGGTTACCCAAGCTGTGAGGCTGTGGGCACAGCCAGCAGAAGGCTGAATGCCCTCACCTCAGAATCACAGAACATCAGGGGTCGGAGAAGATCATCCAGTCCAGCTCCCCTGGCAGGGTCCCACAGGAACACATCCAGGTGGATTTTGAATGTCTCTAGAGGAGGCTCTACAGCCTCTCTGGGCAGCCTGCTCCAGTGTTTTATCACTCTCACAGTGAAAAAAGCTTTTCCCGTCAGCCACTGGGATGTGCTGCCCAGGGAGGTGGTGCAGTCACCGTCCCTGGAGGTGTTCAAGAGGGGATTGGATGTGGCACTTGGTGCCATGGTCTAGGCATGGGGTCTGTGGTGACAGGTTGGACTTGGTGATCTTTGAGGTCTCTTCCAACCTTGGTGATTCTGTGAACCTTCTATGCTCCAGCTTGTACCTATTGCCCCTTGTCCCATCTCTGACAAGAGCCTGGATCCATCCTCCTGACACTGCCCTTCCCTTCTTTACAAGCATCATCGCTTCAGCAAGTTGGGGGCTGGAGGGGACCTCTGGAGATCATCCAGTCCAACCCCCTGCTGAAGCAGGGCACCCACAGCAGCTTGCCCAGCAGCACAGCGGCCAGGCGGGTTTGGGATCTCCCCAGAGAAGGAGGCTCCACAACCCCCCTGGGCAGCCTGCGCCAGGGCTCCCTCACAGCAAAGATGCTTTTCCTCCACCCGCCCTCAGCCACGCTCCCACAGCAGCCACTCTCGGGCTGCTTCCTCGTCCTCCACTCCTCACACCCACTGAAGCAATAAAGCTTTTAATTAAGTTTAATCAAGCTTATTAATCAAGACGCTAGGGAGGAAGAAACAGGGAACGCAGGTGAGAGGGCGGTGAAACCGCGAGTCACACAGGCAAAAACCCGCACGGCCACCACCGCACCAAGATGGCGTCGGTGACGCCACCGCCCACAGGCGCGGCGGTGGGGGTGTGGCCTCCACACAGGACCACCTCTAGCCCCGCTCCCTCAGGCCCCCGTCAGGCCCCCGCCTGACTCCGCCCTTCCGGGGTGCCCTTGCCAGTGCCTGACTTCGCTGCGCCGCTGCTTGCCCCTGTTGGGCTCGTGTTCCCCTGCCCGGTACCGGCGCTGTCCCCCGCCCTCCCGCCTGGCCGCCGTGTCGTTGCGGTGCTGCTGGGGTGTTTCCTGCGCCACGCGATCAGGCGCATGGGGCAGCGGCGGGGGCCTTGAGGCGGCGGCGGTGGGGCGGAGGAGATCGGGCGTACGGGGTCGGGGTGTCTGGGCTGAGGAGCGGGTGACCGGCCGAGTGCTGCCGAGATGCCGCTCTTCGCCCCCAACCCCTTCGAGCAGGACGTGGGTGAGCAGCGGAGTGCGCGGAGACCGGGTGGTGGCGGTGGCTGGGCCCGCTTGGGCGGCGCGGCCGGTGCTCGCAGGGCGGCGGCCTCCTCTCCGCGGCGGGCCCGGGGCTTCTGAGGAGAAGGGGTAACGACGGCCGGTGGTGGAAATCGCGGTTGTGGGCCCGCTCGGTGAGCTGCCCGGCCCCGGGGCGCTGGCGGCTGCCGGCGGTCTCACCGCGAGGCTTCAGGCGGAAGCCTACGTGCGGTTCCCGAGGGGATCCCCGGTACCCCGCGGCTCCGGGCACCGCCGGCCCGGCCGGGCTGCCTGCGCTCCGGGGGCTCCGATGGAGGAGCGGGGCCCCTCGGTGCTCCAGCACGGCAGCCTGAGGCGCTGGCTCGCCCCATGTGCGCTCAGCAGCTGAGGGGCGCGTTGTGAGGGCCAGTCGAGATGAAGTTTCCCTGCCCTGACAGCCTCCCTCTGAGCTGTTTTGCTCACCTCCCGCCTGCCACACCGCCTTGCCCGGTTTGCGGCGTGTCGGGGGAGTTCCGGGCTAGGTAAACCTGGGGTCTGGTGTAAAAGCCGAGGGTTAAAACCACCTCCGAATGTCAGTAAGATCCAATTTTTATACCTCTTCAGTTCCTGACGCTAGGGCATCGTCTAAAGGGGGATCAAGTTAAGCCTTAGCTGACGTTTCTCCCCATTACAAAGCCATGAGACAGCTAGGGCTGAAGTTGGTGGCATCGGTAGGAAGAAGGATGATGACTCAGTTGTTTTGTTTGGTGTTTCTGTGCTTTCTAGGGCAGCAAACCTGTTCCCTCTCTTTCTTCTTTATGGTTTTAAAGAAGACCTGTTCTGAACCAAAGCACTGGGGGAGAGGGAAAAAAAACCCCAAAACACAATGTAAGGTAGAGACCAAAGTCAGATGTGCATTTCTTGTTGCTACTGGAATTTTAGGCTAGAGGAGAATTCAACATTCTTGGGGTGTTGTCAAGGATGGATACAAATAGAAGAGGTGGTTGTGAGTCCTCCTGTTCCCCCAGCATTCATTTTTTTCAGATTGAGTGTATGTTGCAAAGTTTGTGTAATAAAACCATTCCTTTTTTCTCTCTTTATCTTTCCACAAACCCTTGTGAGAGTTTCAGTGTTGACCTAGGTTGGAAAGCAGGAACTTGCCAGACCAGCTACAGGTAGTGCAGTTCCTTCAACCCCCTTGTCGAGTTTTCTCTGTGTGTTTTCCCAGACTTTTTATCTTGCACCTGGCTCTGGCTCTGATGTATTTGCACAAGAGAAGGCTTTTTGAACAGGGGCACTCTCACAGCTCTGCAGAATCCTTGGTCAGGCCTGATTGCTTCAAGAACTTTTTCAGTATTCAGAATTAATAGCTGAGGGGCGAGCAACTGATGTGGTTTACCTGGAGCTGAGCAAAGCCTTCCACACTGTCCCGCACCACAGCCTGGTCTCCAGGCTGGTGACACATGGGTGTGAGGGGTGACCACTAGATGGATAAGGAACTGGCTTGATGGCTGCACCCAGAGAGTGGCTGTCAATGGCTCCATGTCCCAGTGGAGGCCAGTGACAAGCGGAGTCCCTCAGGGATCAGTCCTGGGACCTGTCTTGTTCAACATCTTTGTGGGTGCCATGGACAGTGGCATTGAGTGCACCCTCAGCAGGTTTGCTGATGACACCAAGCTGTGTGGTGCAGCAGACAGGCTGGAGGGAAGGGAGGCCATCCAGAGGGACCTGGACAGGCTGGAGAGGTGGGCACAAGCCAACCTCAGGAGGTTCAACAAGAGCAAGTGCAGGGTCCTGCATCTGGGTCGAGGCAATCCCAGGCACAGATCCAGGCTGGGCAGGGACTGGCTGGAAAGTAGCCCTGAGGAGAGAGACTTGGGGGTGCTGGTGGACAAAAAGCTCAACAGGAGCTCTCAGTGTGCACTTGCAGCCCGCAAAGCCAATCAGAGCCTGGGCTGCATCAGGAGAAGTGTGGCCAGCAGGGCAAGGGAGGTGATCCTCCCCCTCTACTCAGCCCTGGTGAGACCCCACCTGGAGTACTGCCTCCAGTTCTGGAGCCCCTATTACAAGAGGGATCTGGAGGTGCTGGAAGGTGTCCAGAGAAGGGCCACAAGGATGAGCAGAGGGCTGGAGCACCTCTCCTATGAGGACAGACTGAAGGAGTTGGGGCTGTTCAGTCTGGAGAAGAGAAGGCTCCGAGGTGACCTCATTGTGGCCTTCCAGGATCTGAAGGGGGCTACAGGAAGGCTGGGGAGGGACTGCTCAGGATGTCAGGTAGTGATAGGACTAGGGGGAATGGAATGAAGCTGGAGGTGGGGAGATTCAGGCTGGAGGTGAGGAGGAAGTTCTTCCCCATGAGAGTGGTGAGACCCTGGAATGGGTTGTCCAGGGAGGTGGTCGAGGCCCTGTCCCTGGAGGTGTTTGAGAGCAGGCTGGATGAGGCTCTGGGCAGCCTGATGTAGTGTGGGGTGTCCCTGCCCATGGCAGGGTGGTTGGAACTGGATGATCCTTGTGGTCCCTTCCAACCCTGAATGAAACTATGAAACATCAAGGCTGTGGCAGTCCCTCCTCCACTCACAGTGTCTGAAATTTGGCCTCATGGCTCTCTGCACTTGTTACAATTAGACAAATGCAAGAGGACAGGAACTTTGTCATGATTGAGGCTTAACCTTACAGCCCCTTGCCAGAAGAACAAAATCTATTTGCTAATAGGAGCTTTTAGAATGATGACTGTTCCCTTGTAAATTAGACTGCCCAGAACATCAAATGGGGATGGCTCCACTTTAACCTGCAGTATTTACAGGAAGACTTTTTCAGGCTTTTCATATCTGTTTATCATCTCTTTAACATTTTGTTGTCTTTTTTTTTTCCTCCACTTGAACACCCCCCCCCAAAACAAGAAAATAGCTGCTCCTGTGGGAAAAGGTTGTTCCTTTTCCATGGTCATAGAATCACAGAATTGTCAGGGTTGGAAGGGACCTCAAGGCTCAGCCAGTTCCAACCCCCCTGCCATGGCCAGGGACACCTCACACTACAGCAGGTTGCTCACAGCCACATCCAGCCTGGCTGCAAACACCTCCAGGCATGAGGCTTCCACCACCTCCCTGGGCAACCTGTGCCAGGCTCTCACCACCCTCATGGGGAACAACTTCTTCCTCACATCCAATCTGAATTCACCCATTTCTAGTTTGGTTCCATCCCCCCCACTCCTATCACTCCCTGACACCCTCAAAAGTCCCTCCCCAGCTTTCTTGTAGGCCACATCCACCCAGGTTTGTTTGGTTTATTGTTGTTTTCTCCATTCACCATCTTGCTGATTCAATCCTTTATGGCAGGAAAACCTCATTTTCCAGAAGGAAATCTTTGGCTTGTGAGTTGGATTGTCTGTGAAGTTGATGAGTTTGGAAGTTTATTGGCTTGAATAAGCTCAGCAGAAGGTGTGAAGTGGTAGTGAAAAGAGGAGCAGGGCATCCCTGCAGAGGTTCATGTGAAGAACAGGACCCTGCTTGTAGAATAGAATAGAATTGACCAGGTTGGAAAAGACCTCTGAGATCACCAAGTCCAATCTATCACCCAACACCATCTCATCAACTCAACCATGGCACCAAGTGCCTCAGCCAGGCTCTTCCTAAACACCTCCAGGGATGGTGACTCCACCACCTCCCTGGGCAGCACATTCCAATGGCCAATCTCTCTTGCTGGGAAGAACTTCCTTTGTTAGCAGCCAGTGGTGGGGTTGATCCAGCTCAGCTCTCCCTTCAGACCACACATGTAGCTCTGCTCTTTTCTTGGAGCACCTGTAGGAAGTGCTGCTGAAAGCACTTCTGCTTGGCCACAACTGGTTTTCTTTCCTTGCTTCTAAACTCATGCTTGTGTTTCAGCAGAGCTGTGCAAGAGCCTCCATTGCCTGGCATCTGCTTTGGTTGCTTGCAGTGTTGCAAGACTAACCTGTGGAACAGTGTTTTGGAGGAGGGTGGGTTCCCTCATCTTTTTGTTACAGAGAGGATACCCCAAACCCTCAATTGTTCAATGCTGAAAGTTCTTAATTCCCTGTCTGCATCTCTTCCTAGTGAGTTCATAGAATCACAGGATGTTTTGGCTTGGAAGGGACCTTAAAGATCATCTAGTTCCAACCCCTCTGTCATTGGCAGGGGCACATCCCACTAGACCAGGTTACTCAAGGCCCTAACCAGCCTGGCTTTGGACACTGTCAGGCTTGGAGCCTCCACAACTTCTCTGGGCAGCCTGCTCCACTGCCTCACCACCCTCATGGGCAAGAATTTCTTCCTCATGTCTCATCTGTATCCCTCTTCTTCCAGTTTGAAGCCTCATCCTGTCTCTCCATGCCTTTGTAAAAAGTCCATCCCCAGCTCTCCTGTAACCCCTTCAAATACTGGAGGGCTGCTCTAATGTCTCCCTGGAGCCTTCTCTTCTCCAGGCTGAACAACCCCAGCTCTCTCTCAGCAGAGGTGCTCCAGCCCTGGATCTCATGCGTCTGCTGTTCCCTCAGCATTATCCTTCCCCTGAAACAGCCTTCTGCTCCTTTAACAGAGGACCAACCTATTCCCTTTCATCTTTTGTTTAGTTATCTTCTTTCAGAGCACTATTGAGAGGATCAAGGGAGCAGGAAGTGTTTTCCTGTGGGGTTTGTCTGGCATCCAGAATTGCCCAGGGGACGGCTGCTAACCTTTACGACAGCGTTTCATGTTTCCTGGTGCTTTGATATGTTCACCTGGGGAACTTCCTTCTGGGGTTGTGCCTGCCTTTTGGTGGCTACCTTCTTTCATTGAGTCAGTTAGTCAAGTCAGTTGGTGGTCAGGCCACTAGAACTTGATGTAGAATAGAACAGAATAGACCAGACCAGGTTGGAAGAGACCTTCAAGATCATTGTGTGTCCAACCTATCATCCAACACCTCCTAATCAACTAACCCATGGCACCAAGCACCCCAGCAAGTCTCCTCCTGAACACCTCCAGTGATGGTGACTCCACCACCTCCCCAGGCAGCCCATCCCAATGGGCAATCACTCTCTCTGTGTAAAACTTCCTCCTAACCTCCAGCCTAAACCTCCCCTGGTGCAGCTTGAGACTGTGTCCTCTTGTTCTGGTGCTGGCTGCCTGGGAGAAGAGACCAACATCCACCTGGCTACAACCCCCCTTAAGGTAGCTGTAGAGAGCAATAAGGTCACCCCTGAGTCTCCTCCAGGCTAAGCAACCCCAGCTCCCTCAGCCTCTCCTCACAGGGCTGTGCTCCAAGCCCCTCACCAACTTTGTTACCCTTCTCTGGACTTGTTCCAGCAACTCAACCTCCTTCCTAAGCTGAGGGGCCCAGAACTGGACACAGGACTCAAGGTGTGGCCTAACCAGTGCAGTGTACAGGGGCAGAATGACCTCCCTGCTCCTGCTGGCCACACTGTTCCTGATACAGGCCAGGATGCCATTGGCCTTCTTGGCCACCTGGGCACACTGCAGGCTCATGTTCAGCCTGCCATCAACCAGCACCCCCAGGTCCCTCTCTGCCTGGCTGCTCTCCAGCCACTCTGACCCCAGCCTGTAGCAGTGCCTGGGGTTGCTGTGGCCAACGTACTCCAGAATCACAGAGTGGTTTGGGTTGGAAAAGCTTTTTGCAGTCCTGGAGTCCAGCCATTCTCTGCCTGTCCCGTGGCTGGGGTGAAACCATCTCCCACTGCACCACACCTCCACGGGTGGGGATTCCACCCCCCCACCCCCCCCCAGGGAGCCTGCTCCAGGCTTTAAGAACCCTATCAGTGAATTTTCTTCTAATGCCCAACCTAAACCTCCCCTGGGGCAGCTTGAGGCCATTCCCTCTTGTTCTGTCACTTGTTCCTTGGCAGAAGAGACCAACCCCCACCTGACTTGATGTGGCCCTGAGCAACCTGCTCTAGCTGGAGATGCCCCTGCTGACTGCAGGGGTGGGGGCTGACAGGATGACCTTTGAGAGTCTCTTCCCACCCCATGCTATCTCTGAACCTCTGGTTCTCATCCCTGGAGGTGTTTAGAAGCCACAGAGGTGCTGAGGGCCACGGTTTAGCACCACCCTCGGTAGAGTTGGAGAACAGTCTGCTGATCTGAAAGGCCTTTTCCAACCAAAACAGTGCTGTGGTTTGGCTGATGAAAATCAGCTCTGAGTCTGCACTTTTGTAATGGCATTTCTTCCTCTTTTGAGGTCATTACTGATCTGCTCTCTCACCCCTTCCTTGTTTTAGATACAGCATAGTCTCTCTTCTTCTGGTTTTAATTATGTTATGAAGGATGTTTTCTTCTAGAACATGTCACAACTTTCATTGTGGTGCTCTCCAGGTTTGAGACAAGGAGTTTCTATTCATCCCTCCCTTGTCTTGGGGTGGTTTTCCACAGAATCACAGAAACATTCAGGTTGGAAAAGCCCCTCAGGATCACCAAGTCCAACCAATAGCCCTACTCTACAAGGCTCAAGCCTGAACCATCTTAGAATAGAATAGAATTAGCCAGGTTGGAAAAGACCTCAGAGATCATCAAGTCCAACCTATCACCCAACACCATCTCATCAACTAAACCATGGCACCAAGTGCCTCAGCCAGGCTCTTCCTAAACACCTCCAGGGATGGTGACTCCACCACCTCCCTGGGCAGCACATTCCAATGGCCAATCTCTCTTGCTGGGAAGAACTTCTTCCTATCATCCAGCCCAAAGCTCCCCTGGCACAGCTTGAGACTGTGTCCTCTTGTTCTGGTGCTGGTGGCCTGGCAGAAGAGACCAACCCCCTCCTGGCTGCAACCTCCCTTCAGGGAGTTGTAGAGAGCAAGAAGGTCTCCCCTGAGCCTCCTCTTCTCCAGGCTAAGCAACCCCAGCTCCCTCAGCCTCTCCTCACAGGGCTGTGCTCCAGACCCCTCCCCAGCTTTGTTGCCCTTCCCTGGACACCTTCCAGCATCTCAACATCTTTCCTAAACTGAGGAGCCCAGAACTGGACACAGGACTCAAGGTGTGACCTAACCAGTGCTGAGCACAGGGCAGAATGACTTCCCTGCTTCCATGGCTTTCAGCCATGTGGTCCTGCTTTATCTCCTGAAAGCCAGAAGTCTGGAGCACTCCTCAGTTTTGTTCCTCTTTCACTTTCCCTGTATCAGCTCTGGTGGGTTGTTTGGGGTTTTCTTACTGTGTAGTAAAAGCTGAAATACTTGTGTGCAGACAGGAATTTACTTCAGGGGGCACAGCAGCCTCCAGAAGGGGAGTGCTGGGAAGGGACTGCTGACAAGGGCTTGTGGTGATAGTATCGTAGTATCAGTCAGGGCTGGAAGGGACCACAAGGATCAGCTAGTTCCAACCCCCCTGCCATGGGCAAGGACACCTCACACTAGATCAGGCTGCCCAGAGCCTCATCCAGCCTGGGCTTAAACACCTCCAGGGACAGGACCTCAACCACCTCCCTGGACAACCCATTCCAGGGCTTCACCACTCTCATGGTGAACAACTTCCTCCTCACCTCCAGCCTGACTAGGACAAGGGGCAATGACTTTGACCTGGAAGAGGGGAGGTGGAGACTGGAGACCAGGAAGAAATTCTTTGCAGTGAGGGAGGTGAGACACTGGAACAGGTTGCCCAGGGAGGTTGTGGATGCCCTCGTCCCTGGAGGTGTTCAAGGCCAGGTTGGATGAGGCCTTGAGTAACCTGGGCTGGTGGGAGGTGTCCCTGCCCATGGCAGGGGGTTTGGAACTAGATGATCTTTAAGATCCCTTCCAACCCAAACTGTTCTATGAATCTATGAAGTGACTTTTGTGATCACTCTTTAGCAACTACCACATCAGCTTGCAGAGTTTTGTGCTAAATCAGTGCTTGAGTGCTTATTTTTTAGCACTAAAATAGCACCAGGTGGAGGGGGGGGGGTTGGAAATGTTCTGTTCTAGAGCTTTCATCTTTCTTTCCCCCTGAGATGTTATTTGGCATTGCTGACAAGTGTGCCCCAAGGGAATGCAGGACTGAAAGAAGCCAAGCTCTGCAGGGTTGAAGGTTGTGTGTGGTGGGCCAGCACAGAGGTAGAGGTGTCAGCAGCCCAGGCTTGCTGATTTGGCTGTGTCAGTGTCAAGTGCTGGCTGTTCAGGGGCATTTGGATTGCGAGCAGAAGCACTCACTGGGAGATCTCTGCTGGGGAGTTTCTGGTGGCAATCAAAATATCACAGTGGATCCCTTGGCAGGGATTGCCTCTGAGCTTTTGGGCTGCCCTGGTCATGCTTGAGGCATGCTGGCAAGCTGTGAGCTTCCTGCTGTTCCTTTTCATGGAATTGGTTTGGTTGAAAGGGCCACAAGGATTCTCAGAGGGCTGGAGCACCTCTCCTATGAGGACAGACTGAAGGAGTTGGGGCTGTTCAGTCTGGAGAAGAGAAGGCTCTGAGGTGACCTCATTGTGGCCTTCCAGGATGTGAAGGGGCCTGCAGGAAGGCTGGGGAGGGACTGCTCAGGATCTCAGGTAGTGATAGGACTAGGGGGAATGGAATGAAGCTGGAGGTGGGGAGATTGAGGCTGGAGGTGAGGAGGAAGTTCTTCCCCATGAGAGTGGTGAAGCCCTGGAATGGGTTGTCCAGGGAGGTGGTGGAAGCCTCATGCCTGGAGGTGTTTGCAGCCAGGCTGGATGTGGCTGTGAGCAGCCTGCTGTGGCGTGAGGTGTCCCTGGCCATGGCAGGGGGGTTGGACCTAGCTGATCCTTGTGGTCCCTTCCAACCCTGACTGATACTATGATACTATGACTTTTTGAGGTGACCAAGTCCCAAGAATTACCCCAGCACTGCCAGGTCACCACTAAACCATGGCCCTCAGCACCACAGCTACACAGCTTTGAAACCCCTCCAGGGATAGGGACTCCACCACTGCCCTGGACAGCCTGGGCTTGACAACCCTTTAGAGAAAGAAGTTGTTCCTCATGTCCAACCTAAACCTCCCCTCTTGCAGCTTGAGGCCATTTCTTCTTGTCCTGTTGTTCCATCAGACTGACCCCCACCTCAAGACCAGGTGATTGAAGTGGGAGATAAATCAAGAGCTACAACCTCCTCACCCCAGCCCCTCTGCTGTATTTACAACCAGGGGCAACTAAACCTCCTCTTTCTTTTCTTCCTTACCATCTTCACCTGGCTATTTTAGCATGCCCCCAGTTGCTCCAGCTGTTTCCCTTGCTTCTTGCAATGTGTTCTGAAGGGTCAAACCCTGAACACAGATCCTAGCACAGCTGCAAGAACCCTCCACCCCACAGCAAACTCCTGGCCAAGCTGTCAGCCCCTGGCTTGGACAGCAGCACTCTGAGCTGGGTTAGGAACTGGCTGGAGGCTGAGCCCAGAGAGTGGTGGTGAATGGTGCCACAGCCAGCTGGCAGCCAGGCACCAGTGGCGTGCCCCAGGAATCAGTGCTGGGCCCTGTGCTCTTTAACATCTTCATTGATGATCTGGATGAGGGCATTGAGTCCATCATCAGGAAATTTGCTGATGACACCAAGCTGGGGGCAGGAGTTGATCTGCTGGAGGGTAGAGAGGCTCTGCAGAGGGACCTCGACAGGCTGGACAGATGGGCAGAGTCCAAGGGCAGGAGATTGAACACATCCAAGTGCCAGGTGCTGCACATTGGCCACAACAACCCCATGCAGAGCTACAGGCTGGGGGCAGAGTGGCTGAGAGCAGCCAGGCAGAGAGGGACCTGAGGGTGCTGGTTGATGGTAGGCTGAACATGAGCCTGCAGTGTGCCCAGGCAGCCAAGAGGGCCAATGGCATCCTGGCCTGCATCAGGAAGAGTGTGGCCAGCAGGAGCAGGGAGGTCATTCTGCCCCTGTACACTGCATTGGTTAGGCCACACCTGGAGTCCTGTGTCCAGTTCTGGGCCCCTCAGTTTAGGAAGGAGGTTGACTTGCTGGAAGGTGTCCAGAGAAGGGCAATGAAGTTGGTGAGGGGCTTGGAGCACAGCCCTGTGAGGAGAGGCTGAGGGAGCTGGGGTTGCTCAGCCTGGAGAAGAGGAGGCTCAGGGGAGACCTTCTTGCTCTTTACAACTACCTGAAGGGAGGTTGTAGACAGGCAGAGGTTGGTCTCTTCTCCCAGGCAGCCAGCACCAGAACAAGAGGACACAGTCTCAAGCTGCACCAGGGGAGGTTTAGGCTGGAGGTCAGGAGGAAGTTTTACACAGAGAGAGAGATTGCCCATTGGAATGGGCTGCCTGGGGAGGTGGTGGAGTCACCATCCCTGGAGGTGTTCAGGAGGAGACTTGCTGGGGTGCTTGGTGCCATGGGTTAGTTGATTAGGAGGTGTTGGATGATAGGTTGGACATGATGATCTTGAAGGTCTATTCTATCCTATTCTATTCTAGGCTGTGGGGCTTCTGTATTTGCAGACCTGAGAGCTCCCAGTGTTGACAGTGCAGCTGGCTTGGAGAAAGGAAAGCTGCAAGGTGGGGAGGCTTCAAGCTTTACTGCTGTCTGCTAGTGTGTAAGAGGCAGCATGGAGGAGCACACTTAAATTACCACTGAAACTATCTTGACACTCTGCCAAGATCTTCAGAGACTGAGGACTTTGAAAAGATGTCAGCAGGGAGGCTCTTGAGGGTTGCCATGTGCTGCCCTGTTGCAGTCCTCATGCTGTGGTGGCTTGCTCTCTGTTTTGGTGTTATTTGTGTCTGTTGCTCATCCCCTGCTTGTGAAAAAGGGGAAGATGTTTGGTGCTGCAAAGGGTGATCCTCAGCTTCCTCTCAGGAACAGCAGTCCTCCTGGTGGGTGCAAAGCTGGGCACCATGTGAGCCCAGCCCCAGCTGTGTCCTGGGCTGATCCCCAGCAGTGTGGGCAGCAGGGGCAGGGAGGGGATGCTGCCCCTCTGCTGTGCTCTGCTGAGACCCCACCTGCAGGGCTGGGGCCAGCTCTGGAGTCCTCAGCACAGCACAGACAGGGAGCTGATGGAGCAGGGCCAGAGGAGGCCACAGCAATGCTGGGAGGGCTGGAAGCCCTCTGCTGTGAGGCCAGGCTGAGAGAGTTGGGGTTCAGCCTGGAGAAGGGAAGGCTGCAGGGAGACCTTTCAATGCTTAAACTGCCTTTCAGTGAGCTGGGGACAGACTTTTGAGCAGGGCTTGCTGTGCCAGGACAGGAGGTGATGGTTTGAACTCCAAGAGGGAGACTCAGACCAGTGAGAAGAAATGTTGGACACTGAGGGTGGTGAGAGCCTGTCCCATGTTGCCCAGGCAGGTGGGAGATGTCCCATCCCTGGAACCACTGCAGGTCAGGGTGTCTGGGGCTCTGAGCAATCTGCTTTACTTGCAGATGTCCCTGCTGAGAGCAGGGGGTTTGGCCTGGGTGACCTTGAATGGTCCCTGCCACTTGCTGATGTGTGCTGGAGGCTGCTGAAGAGCTTGGCCTGCATGGTGGATCAGTGCCTTCATTCACAGCAGTGTTTTGGGGCAGTAGCTCCACCAGAATGTCTTCTCTTGGCAGTGAGATCACTAAAGAATTCCCATCCCCTTCCCACCTGCTGATTTTAGTGCCATCTCCTCTCTTGTCTTGGCACAGTGTTCTGTGCAGCTGCCTGGCACATCAGAGCAGGGAAGGGATCCAGTTCAACAGGAGTGATTGTGGGGGGGTTAATTCTTGGTGGGCTGCTGTTATTCCTAAAGGAGTCAGCTCAAGCCTAGTGTTCCTCCATGACTTGGAAGACTACAGAGTAGAAGTCCTAGCATGCATTTATTTTTCCAAGGTGGTGTTCACTTTGCACTGAAAAAAGAACCCCCACCCCTTGCAGAGTGCATCCTCCCACAGCTGGGCTTCTGGGCCTGCTCAAAGTCCATCCCTCAGCAGCTGTGATGTGCTTTCACCCTTCTGGCTTCTCCTTCAGCTCCAGCTCATGTTCAGTGAAAAACCAGATGCTGTGAAATCTGTCATGCTGGCAGGGAAGGAGAGCTCAGAACTTGCAGGGGTTTGTTGCAGAGCAGCCCTTCATCTTCTCACCAGCTCCTGGATTCAGGCTGAGTGGCTCCAAGAGGGTCCATGGATGAGCTTGCAGGCTGGAGGAGAGGATGAAAGGCATGGGAGCTGTAAGTAGTGTTAGGGTAGCCATGCTGTTCTTCCAGGTGTAGGATAGGATAGGATAGAATAGAATAGAATAGAATAGGTTGGAAGAGACCTTCAAGATCATCACATCCAACCCATCAACCAATCCAACCCACCTAAACAACTAACCCATGGCACCAAGCACCCCATCAAGTCTCCTCCTGAACACCTCCAGTGATGGTGACTCCACCACCTCCCCAGGCAGCCCATTCCAAGGGGCAATCACTCTCTCTGTATAGAACTTCCTCCTAACCTCCAGCCTAAACCTCCCCTGGTGCAGCCTGAGACTGTGTCCTCTTGTTCTGGTGCTGGCTGCCTGGGAGAAGAGACCAACATCCACCTGGCTACAACCCCCCTTCAGGTAGTTGTAGACAGCAAGAAGGTCTCCCCTGAGCCTCCTCTTCTCCAGGCTAAACAACCCCAGCTCCCTCAGCCTCTCCTCACAGGGCTGTGTTCCAAACCCCTTCTCAGCTTTGTTGCCCTTTTCTGGACTCGTTCCAGCATCATCTCAACCTCCTTCTTAAACTGAGGGGCCCAGAACTGGACACAGGACTCAAGGTGTGGCCTAACCAGTGCAGTCTACAGGGGCAGAATGACCTCCCTGCTCCTGCTGGCCACACTGTTCCTGATGCAGGCCAGGATGCCATTGGCCTTCTTGGCCACCTGGGCACACTGCAGGCTCATGTTCAGCCTACCATCAACCAGCACCCCCAGGTCCCTCTCTGCCTGGCTGCTCTCAGCCACTCTGACCCCAGCCTGTAGCACTGCCTGGGGTTGTTGTGGCCAATGTGCAGCACCTGGCACTTGGATGTGTTCAGTCTCATGCCCTTGGACTCTGCCCATCTGTCCAGATGCTGTGGAGTTGAGAACTTCTCTGTGAAGCCTGGTGAAGGTTCAGCCTTCATGCTGATGGTGCAAGAGTTGCTCAGGGCAGCATGGGCCATCTCCTGCCATGGCAGGCAAAGCTGATAGTGACTTTGGTGGGGTTGTGAGCTCCAGGTGAGTGGTTGGACTTGATCATCTGAAAGGTCTTTTCCAACCTCAAAAATCCTGTGGTTCCTCTCAGTCCAGGAAAACTTCAGCCTATCCTCTGGCAAGTGATTTCCAGTGTTCTGTAGAGGAGAGGCTGAGGGAGCTGGGGCTCCTTAGCCTGGAGAAGAGGAGGCTCAGAGGAGACCTTCTTGCTCTCTCCAACTCCCTGAAGGGAGGTTGTAGCCAGGTGGGGCTTGGTCTCTTCTCCCAGGCAAGCAGCACCAGAACAAGAGGACACAGTCTCCAGCTGTGCCAGGGGAGGTTTAGGCTGGAGGTGAGGAAGAAGTTCTTCCCAGCAAGAGAGATTGGCCATTGGAATGTGCTGCCCAGGGAGGTGGTGGAGTCCCCATCCCTGGAGGTGTTTAGGAAGAGCCTGGCTGAGGCACTTGGTGCCATGGTTTAGTTGATGAGATGGTGTTGGGTGAGAGGTTGGACTTGATGATCTCTGAGGTCTTTTCCAACCTGGTTAATTCTATTCTAAGTGTGACATACATGTCAACATGTCACTTGGGGTGCATTCAGTAGAGTGTGGCCAGCAGGTTGAGGGAATTTTTCCTTCCTCTCTGCCTTGGTGAGGCCACATCTGGAATACTGAGCCAAGTTGTGGGCTCCCCAGTTCAAGAGAGACAGGGAACTACTGGAGAGAGTCCAGTGGAAGTGTGAAGATGCTGAAGGGCCTGGAGCATCCCTGTGAGAGATGCCCTGTCCTGGGCACTGCTGGGGGCACACCTCAAACCTTGGGTTCAGTTTTGGAACCCTCACTCCAAGAAGGACATTGAGGTGCTGGAGCAGGTCTGAGGAAGGGCAGTGAATCTGGGGAAGGGTCTGGGGAACAGGGCTGGTGAGGAGCAGCTGAGGGAGCTGGGGGTGTTCAGGCTGGAGTAGAGGAGGCTCAGGATGAAGCTGCCTGGAGTTGTGGCAGGGGAGGTTTAGTTTGGATATGAGGAAAACAATTCTTTGCTGCAGGAGTGGTCAGGCATTGGCACAGGCTGCCCAGGCAGGAGGTGGAGTCCCCATCCCTGGAGGGGTTCAAAAATGTGTAGATGTAGTGCTGAGAGACATGGTGTTGTGGTGGGCTTGGCAGCACTGGGTTAAGCACTCAACTCGATGGCCTTGGAGGCCTTCCCCAGCCTGAGTGCCTCTGTGATTTACAACACTGGACTTGCAGAGTTGTTTATATTCTTAGAACCATTAAATGTTTCCCACATCTGTCAGCCCTGTGCTGCAGGCTGCAGGCAGCACTTCAGAAGATGGCAGGAATTTGTGCTCACCTCTAGGAGACCCTGACAGCACTTTGTAGGTGGGGACTCTGTGGCTGGGAGAAGTGTCTGCTGTCTGGAATCTGAGCTTACCCCATCTTGCTTTTCTTTTCCAGAGAAAGCTACCAATGAATATAACACCAGTGAGGACTGGGGGCTTATCATGGACATCTGTGACAAAGTTGGGAGTACTCCTAATGGGTAAGGATGCATCTCAGGGTTGCAACATGGAGCTGGTTGGGTGGAGGGGAACCTCATCAAGTTCAACAAGGGCAAGTGGAGAGTCCTGTCCCTGAGGAGGAATAACCTACTGCACCAGTACAGTGGAGGAGTGACCTGCTGGAAAGCAGCTCCACATAGAAGGGCCTGGCAGTGCTGCTGGACAGCAAGATCCCTGGGAGCCGGCTCTGTGCCCTTGTGGCCAAGAAGGCCAATGGCCTCCTGGGGTGCATAAAGAAAAGTGTGGGCAGCAGGTCAAGGGAAGTTGTCCTTCCCATCCACTTGGCCCTGGTGAGGCCACAGCTGGAGTCCTGAATGCAGTTCTGGTTTCCCCAGTTCAAGAGAGACAGGGAACTAGTGGAGAGAGTCCAGTGGAGGCTACAGAGATGCTGAGGGGCCTGCAGCATCTCTGTGAGGAGGAAAGGCTGAGAGCCCTGGGGCTGTGGAGCCTGGAGAAGAGCAGCCCCAGAGGGGATCTGAGCAATGCTCAGCAAGAGCTAAAGGAGCTGTGGGAGGCAAGAGGCTGGGGCCAGACTCTTGTCAGTGGTGCCCAGGCACAGGGCAAGAGACAATGGGCACAAAGTGGAAGCCAGGAGGTTCCACCTGAAGACAAGGAGAAAGTTGTTTGGTGTGAGGGTGCTGGAGGCCTGGAGCAGGCTGCCCAGAGAGGTTGTGGAGTCTCCTTCTCTGGAGAGCTTCTGAAGCCACCTGGACATAGTGCTGCTGGGCAAGCTGCTGTGGGTGCCCTGCTTTAGCAGGGGAGTCGGACTGGATGATCTCCAGAGGTGCCTTCCAAGCCCAGCACGCTGAGGTTCTGTATGATTTCACATTCCTGTGGAGAAGAATCCTGGTTGAGGAAGAACACATCTCAAAGTGCTCAGTGTAGTCAGCTCTGCAAGAAGCTCCAGCAATGTGACACTGCTGCAGAGTCTGCAACTGCCTGGAGTTGGCTTGGAAATTCTTTGAAAGACACATTGCAAGAGGGTTTCCAGGAGAGGAGTTTGCAGAGCTGAGTGCATTCCAATTTTGCTGGGAGTGCTGCACAGCAGGCCAAGGTACTCATATTTAAGGGTCTTGCATAAATTTCGAGGAGGAACTGTGCCAGTAGGAAAAACTTGAGCTGGGTTCCTTGCAGAAAGGCATCTAGCTAGAATAGAGTAGGATAGGATAGGATAGGATAGGATAGGATAGGATAGAATAGGATAGAATAGAATAGAATAGGATAGAATAGAATAGAGTAGAATAGACCAGACCAGGTTGGAAGAGACCTTCAAGATCATCATGTCCAACCTATCATCCAACACCACCTAATCAACTAACCCATGGCACCAAGCACCCTGTCAAGTCTCCTCCTGAACACCTCCAGGGATGGTGACTCCACCACCTCCCCAGGCAGCCCATTCCAATGGGCAATCACTCTCTCTGTGTAAAACTTCCTCCTAACCTCCAACCTAAACCTCCCCTGGCACAGCCTGAGACTGTGTCCTCTTGTTCTGGTGCTGATTGCCTGGGAGAAGAGACCAACCCCCTCCTGTCTACAACCTCCCTTCAGGGAGTTGTAGAGAGCAGTAAGGTCTCCCCTGAGCCTCCTCTTCTCCAGGCTAAGCAACCCCAGCTCCCTCAGCCTCTCCTCACAGGGCTGTGCTCCAAACCCCTCCCCAGCTTTGTTGCCCTTCTCTGGACACCTTCCAGCAACTCAACCTCCTTCCTAAACTGAGGAACCCAGAACTGGACACAGGACTCAAGGTGTGGCCTAACCAGGGCAGTGTACAGGGGCAGAATGACCTCCCTGCTCCTGCTGGCCACACTGTTCCTGATGCAGGCCAGGATGCCCTTGGCCCTCCTGGCTGCCTGGGCACACTGCAGGCTCATGTTCAGCCTACTATCCACCAGCACCCCCAGGTCCCTCTCTGCCTGGCTGCTCTCAGCCACTCTGCCCCCAGCCTGTAGCTCTGCCTGGGGTTGCTGTGGCCAATGTGCAGAACCTGGCACTTGGATGTGTTCCAGCCTCCTGGCCTGGCTACGGTGTGGCCAGCAGGAGTAGAGAAATGATGGTGCCCCTGCAGTAGGCACTGGTGAGGCTGCACCTCAAATCCTGGGTTGAGTTCTGGGCTGCACATGGGCTGATGCAATAGCTTCAGTACCAACTGCTCCACCACTGCAGTTCACTACTCCCTGTTGTGCTGACTTAGGTGGTGATTTACACCCAGCTAGAGAAGGGAGGATGGGTTTACTCCTGACAGTGTGTTTGCTCACAGTCAGCATACACACAACCCAACAAGGCCAAGCTTGTTGTGAGCTAGATATTTATTTAAGAGTAGGTGGCAATACTTAGTATTTCTGGAAGCTGGCTCTCAGTAAAGGTCAGGAGGGAAGAAAGCTACCCAAAAAATGGAGTGAGGTATGCTCAGAGTGGTGGCATTTGATGTTCTTTTGGTGCCAAAAAAAAAACCCCAACATGTTTTAGGCAAGGTCTCCAAGGACAGTCCCCACTCTTTCATCAGGATTCAGAATTCCCAGCTTGAACAGATTGGTTGTTGTTCCCTGTGGGAGGTAATTAGCACCAAAAAGCCATCCCAAATCCTCAGTGCAGTCCTGTTAAATGTTACCTATCACTGATGAGAACTCCAAGATCAGGGAAGCATTCAGCCTGTGCACTGACTCAGGTTTATTTCAAAGCTCAAAACATGTTTATTTAGATAGAGATCATAGAACCATAGCATTGTTTGGGCTGGAAAAGACCTCTGAGATCATCCACTCCAACCTTCAGCCCAGCACCACTGTGGCCATTAAACCATGGCCCCAAGTGCCATGGCCACACAGTTCTTGAACACCTCCAGGGGTGGTGACTCCACCACCTCCCTTGGGCAGCCTGTTCCAATCCCTGAGCACTCCTGCAGCAAAGAAATTGTTGCTCATGTCCAACCTGAACCTCCCCTGTGGCAGCTTGAGGTGATTTCCTCTAGTCCTTTCAGTTGCTACTAGGGAGAAGAGACCAACCCCCACCTCACTCCAACCTGCTTTCAGGGAGTTGTAGAGAGCAATGAGGACTCCTCTCAGCCTAGACTAGACTAGACCAGACCAGGCTGGAAGAGACCTTCAAGATCATCGCATCCAACCTATCATCCAATGTGACCTAATCAACTAACCCATGGCACCAAGCACCCCAGCATGTCTCCTCCTGAACACCTCCAGTGATGGTGATTCCACCTCCCCAGGCAGCCCATTCCTCCTAACCTCTAGCCTAAACCTCCCCTGCTGCAGCCTGAGACTGTGTCCTCTTGTTCTGGTGCTGCTTGCCTGGGAGAAGAGACCAACCCCCACCTGGCTACAACCTCCCTTTAGGGAGTTGTAGAGAGCAATAAGGTCTCCCCTGAGCCTCCTCTTCTCCAGGCTAAGCAACCCCAGCTCCCTCAGCCTCTCCTCACAGGACTGTGCTCCAAACCCCTCACCAACTTTGTTGCCCTTCTCTGGACACCTTCCAGCAAGTCAACCTCCTTCCTAACCTGAGGAGCCCAGAACTGGACACAGTACTCAAGGTGTGGCCTAACCAGTGCAGTGTACAGGGGCAGAACACCCCCAGCTCCCTCAGCTGCTCCTCCCCAGCCCTGTTTTCCAGACCCTTCTCCAGCTTTGTTGCCCTTCTCTGGACCTCCTCCAGCCCCTTTCGCAGTGAGCAGCACCAAACCGAACCCAGGACTCAAGGTGTGTTCTCACCAGTGCCCAGCACAGGGGCACAATCCCTACCCTGCTCCTGCTGCCCACACCAGTGCTGATCCAAGCCAGGATGCTGGTGACCTTTTCAGCCAGCTGGGCACACCCTGGCTCATCTTCATTGCTGTCCACCAGTACTTCCAGGTCCCTTCTGCTCGGGAGCTCTCCAGCTACTTGTAGTTGGTGCATATTCCTACTGCTCATTTCAAGGATGAACCTCCTCAGTAGAGTAACATTTAGAGAGCTACTCCTGATTTTGCTGAAGCAAAACATAAGATCTCCATATTAGTGTTTCCAAAATGGGAGCCAAGAGCTGGCAACCTCTGAGCACAATTATAGAATGCAATCCATAAGGACCCTGCACAGCAGGCAGTAAAAGAGGCATTTGTTTTATCATCACTGCTCCTCAGTCTCTCTTTATTTATGTAGACATTTATCTCATTGTCTGTTTCAAATCCACTTCCTCTGCTTAATGCCTGTTGTTCCCTGGTTGGAGAGCAGCCAGGCAGAAAGGGACCTGGGGGTACAGTAGCTGAACATGAGCCAGCAGTGTGCCCAGGTGGCCAAGAAAGCCAATGGCATCCTGGCCTGCATCAGGAACAGTGTGGCCAGCAGGAGCAGGGAGGTCATTCTGCCCCTGTACACTGCACTGGTTAGGCCACACCTTGAGTCCTGTGTCCAGTTCTGGGCCCTCAGTTTAGGAAAGATGTTGAGATGCTGGAAGGTGTCCAGAGAAGGGCAACAAAGCTGGGGAGGGGTCTGGAGCACAGCCCTGTGAGGAGAGGCTGAGGGAGCTGGGGTTGCTTAGCCTGGAGAAGAGGAGGCTCAGGGGAGACCTTCTTGCTCTCTCCAACTCCCTGAAGGGAGGTTGTAGCCAGGTGGGGGTTGGTCTCTTCTCCCAGGCAAGCAGCACCAGAACAAGAGGACACAGTCTCAAGCTGTGCCAGGGGAGGCTTAGGCTGGATGTTAGAAATTTTTCCCAGCAAGAGAGCTTGGCCATTGGAATGTGCTGCCCAGGGAGGTGGAGTCACCAGCACTGGAAGTGTTCAAGAAAGGCTTGGATGTGGCACTTGGAGCCATGGTTTAGTTGTCAGGAGGTGTTAGGTGTTAGGTTGGACTTGATGATCTCTGAGGTCTTTTCCAAGCTGGTTGATTCTGTGATTCTTTCTGAGCTGTCAGCAGTTTTGTGGGAATGAGCACAAAGTGCTGGTGTGAAATGAGTCTGTTCCACTCCAGTCCACAGAGAAGAGCACAACAGTAAGGTGGGAAATGCTGCTTTTGCAGCTGCCTCTGGAGGCTGCTTGCTCAGCTTGGTAGGCTTCATTCCACAGCTGATGTTGGTCACCTTGCTCACTCAGGGTTTGCTTTTGTCTCTTTTTCAGAGCAAAGGATTGCCTTAAAGCCATCATGAAGAGGGTAAATCATAAAGTTCCCCATGTGGCTTTGCAAGCACTTACAGTGAGTAAACCCTCTCTCTCTCTCTTTGTTCCTGAAGCTTGGTGTTCTTTTATGTAATGCAGCTCTTAAATCTGTACTGATCAATGAGTACCTTCAGAGATCATACAGCCATGGAATTTTTGGCTTGGAAGACACCTTTCAGGCCATGGGGGCCAACTGTTAATCCAGCACTGTTAGGTCACCACTACACTGTGTCCCTCAGCACCACATCGACATGGCTTTGAAACCCTTCCTGGGGTGGGGACCCTACCACTGCCTGGGCCAGGGCTTAAGCCCTCTTTCATTCTTCTAATGTCCAACCTAAACCTCCCCTGGTACAACCTAAGGCTATTTCCTCTTGTCCTATTGCTTGTTCCTTGGAAGAAGAGACCAACCCCCACCTCATTCCAGCCTCTGAAAGGGAGCTGTAGAGAGCAATGAGGCCTCCCCTCAGCCTTCTCTTCTCCAGGCTGATCACCCCCAGTTCCCTCTGCTGCTCCTCACCAGCTCTGTTCTCCAGCCCCTTCAGCAGCTTTGTTGCCCTCCTCTGGACCCACTCCAGCCTGTCAGTGTGCTTCTTGAATTGAGGAGCCCAAAACTGAACCCAGTACTCAAGGTGTGGCCTCACCAGTGCTGAGTACTGGGGGACAATCACTGTCCTAGTCCATTGCTGAGCCAAGCCAGGATGCTGGTGGCCTTCTTGGCCACCTGGGCACACACTGACTCATCTTCCACCACTGTCAACTAACACTCCTAGGTCCTTTCCCAGCAGGCAGTTTCCAGCCTCTCTGCCCCAAGTCTGGAACCTTCTTGGGGTAGTTGTGACCCAAGTGCAGCACCTAGCACAGATCTTCAGTCAAGGGTCTGCCCACTGAACAGAAGATCCAATTGAACTCTTCATGTTTGCTTCCATTTTGCCTTCTTTCCCCCATTTTCACCACTGTGTTTCTGTTGTCAGCTTTTAGGAGCCTGTGTGTCCAACTGTGGGAAAATCTTTCACTTGGAAGTCTGCTCTCGTGATTTTGCTGGTGAAGCTCGAAGTATCATCAACAAGGTACATTCTTGTCACCTCAGCTGCTTGTTGTGCTCACTTTGATTGTCCCAGCAGAGCAAAAGAAGTGGCAAAACCTTCCAGTTTGTGCTGTCCCAGGTTTTGGTGCAGTTGCTGATACTGCTGCTTGAATTTTTACTGTGAGAGTAGAACAGATCAAAGAATCAGAGAAGTGTTAGGGTGGGAAGGGACCTCAAGGCTCAGCCAGTTCCAACCCCCCTGCCATGGCCAGGGACACCTCACACTACAGCAGGTTGCTCACAGCCACATCCAGCCTGGCTGCAAACACCTCCAGGGATGAAGCTTCCACCACCTCCCTGGGCAACCTGTGCCAGTCTCTCACCACCCTCATGGGGAACAACTTCTTCCTCACATCCAATCTGAATTCACCCATTGCTAGTTTTGTTCCATTCCCCCCAGTCCTATCACTCCCTGACACCCTCAAAAGTCCCTCCCCAGCTTTCTTGTAGCTCCCTTCAGATCCTGGAAGGCCACAATGAGGTCTCCTGGGAGCCTTTTCTTCTCCAGACTGAACAGCCCCAACTCCTTCAGTCTGTCCTCATAGCAGAGCAGCTCCAGCCCTCTGCTCATCCTCATGGCCCTTCTCTGGACACCTTCCAGCACCTCCAGCTCCTTCCTGTGCTAGGGGCTCCAGAACTGGGCACAGTGCTCCAGGTGGGGTCTCAGCAGAGTGGAGCAGAGGGGGAGAATCACCTCCCTGGCCCTGCTGGCTCTGCTTCTCCTGCTGCAGCCCAGGCTCTGGTTGGCTTTGTGGGCTGCAAGTGCTCACTGCTGGCTCCTGTTGAGCTTCTCATCCCCCAGCACCCCCAAGTCCTTTCCTTCAGGGCTGCTCTCAGGCCAGTCCCTGCCCAGCCTATATCAGTGCTTGGGATTGCCCTGATCCAGCTTCAGGTCCTTGCCCTTGGTCTTGTTGAACCTCATGACGTTGTCATGGGCTCACCTCTCCAGCCTGTCCAGGTCCCTCTGGATGACCTCCCTTCCCTCCAGTGTGTCTGCTGTGACAGGCTGATAGATTATATCTACTCCAAATTTTTACCTAGTTATATGACTAATTTTCATTAAAATCAGTGGGGTTTTTTCCCCCTGAGCCCTACTTAATTCAATAATGGGGAAGGCAGCTTTTGAAGAGAGCTCTGATTTGATTTCAGCCCATGAACTTAATTCAAGTGCAAAGGGAAAACCAGGAGAAGATCAGACTCTGTTTTCACAAGGAAAAGTATAAAGCCTTCAGACTTGGTTAGTGTCCAAAGGTCCTCAGGATGCTGAGTGAAGAGATAACAAAGAGGAGAAGACTGAAGCTGTTAGGATCAAGCAGCTGATGGGATCTGAGTCATAGAACACTTTGGGTTGGAAGGGCACTTAAAGCTCATCCAGTTCCAGCCCTCCTGCCATGGGCAGGGACACCTCCCACTAGACCAGGTTGCTCAAGGCCTCAAGGAGGAAAAGTTGCCCTTCTGGTTGTGCAACTGCAGCTGGTGAGCACAGGGGAGCAGGCAACAGGCTCCAGAATCCAGCTGGTGAGCACAGGAGAGCAGGCAACAGGCTCCAGAGTCCACAGAATCCTGCGTGGTGGGGGTTGGAATGGACCTCAAGTGTGGGTGTAATGAACTGGGCAGGCAAACAGCTTTCCCCTGATGACTGCTCCAGCTGCAAAGAAAGATGGCTGGTGGGTTAAAAAGGAGAAGTTATGGCTAATGGGTTAAAATAAAAGTTAGTCTGCAAATGTATGGCAGGCCTGGAATCATCAGAGGTGGAGCAAAGCAATTAAGGAAACTAATAAACTTGCTGAGAAGCCAAATGAGTTCACAGCCCTTCTGTTCCTCACTTTCTATGGAAAAATAGGTCTGGAAGTCCTCCCCTTTGTTCTCATTAGCCATGGGCCATTCTGAAATAGAGCCCTGACCTTGGTGGTCTGACAGTGCTTGTGGGTGTGAGAACAAACCTTGGTAATCCCTCTGCAGAGTGGCTGAGTGGAGCAGAAGTTGTTTTGTTGGTGGGAAGTGCTGATGTTTTCCCCCCCTTCCCTGCCCCATTTGGAGGAGCAGTCTTCAGAGGGCAGATAAAATTGGTCTTTCTCCCTTTGCTCTGCAAGAAAATGAGTTCAGATGAGTGTAAGAAATGTCTTTGTGCTGGGACTGAGCCTATCAGCCTTACTGCAATTAAATGCCCAAGCTTGTCAGCATTCTTGCTGTGCCCAAAAGACCTCAGGCTCTTAACCAGCCAAGTGAAGCAGGGGTAGGGGAGCCCAGCAGCCCCAGAACCCTTGTTCCACAGCAGTCTTTCCATCAGCAGAACCAGGAAGTGCTTGGAGTCTCAAATGCTTTGGTTTGTGTTTTATCATGGAGCCACAGAACTGTTGAGGTTGGATGAGACCTCTCAGATAGGAAGCCCAACCACTCCCCTAGAGCTCACAATCCCACCACTGCTGCTAACCTGCCACCACTACCCCACATCCCTCAGCACCACAGCCATGTGGCTTCTCAATACCTCCAGGCATGGTGACTCCACCACCTCCCTGGGCAGCCTGTATCAGTGCCTGAGAACCCTTTCTGGGAAGAAACTGTTCTTAATGTCCAACTTCAACCTCCCTTGGCACAGCTTGAGGCCATTTCCTCTTGTCCTGTCACTTGTATGTGAGAAGAGACCAACCTCCACTTTCATGGAGTTGTAGAGAGCAAGGAGCTCTCCCCTCAGCCTCCTCTTCTCCATTCTAAACACCCCCAGCTCCCTCAGCTGCTCCTCACCAGCCCTGTTCTCCAGACCCTTCCCCAGCTTGGTTGCCCTTCTCTGGACCCACTCCAGCCACTCAATGTCCTTGGAGCAGGCTCCCAGAAGCAGTTGGCATGATGTGCATGTGTGTTAGCTGCTCTGCTGAAGAGTTGTTCTTGCTCCAATCATTTATGTTTTAGGGCCAGTACAGGCTTAAGCAGCTGATGTTTAATGTTACTGAGGTTTGCTCTGCAGGGTGTTCTTTAGCCATGCAGTAGGGTTGGTCCCCATCCCAAACAAACATTATCTTGGTGTCCCTGTACCTCAGCTCCTCATTCAGGAGCTGGTAATACAAAGTGTCCCCTCAGCTGGTTCACATCATGCATAGTGAACCATTCCTTGTTGGGAATGAATCTCAATGAAGGAGACATTTATGGACACACAGAGGTCAGGGTTTGGGGAGATCCTGCCACCTGGGAAGTCAACAGGGAGAAATGTGCACTTGCAGCCCAGAAAGCCAATCAGATCCTGGGCTGCAGCAGGAGAAGTGTGGCCAGCAGGGCAAGGGAGGTGATCCTCCCCCTCTGCTCAGCTCTGCTGAGACCCCACCTGGAGCACTGCCTCCAGTTCTGGAGCCCCTATTACAGGAGGAATATGGAGGTGCTGGAAGGTGTCCAGAGAAGGGCCAGGAGGATGAGCAGAGGGCTGGAGCTGCTCTGCTATGAGGACAGACTGAAGGAGTTGAGGCTGTTCAGTCTGGAGAAGAGAAGGCTCTGAGGTGACCTCATTGTGGCCTTCCAGTATCTGAAGGGGGCTACAGGAAGGCTGGGGAGGGACTGCTCAGGATCTCAGGTAGTGATAGGACTAGGGGGAATGGAAGGAAGCTGGAGGTGGGGAGATTGAGGCTGGAGGTGAGGAGGAAGTTCTTCCCCATGAGAGTGGTGAAGCCCTGGAATGGGTTGTCCAGGGAGGTGGTTGGGGCCCTGTCCCTGGAGGTGTTTAAGGCCAGGCTGGCTGAGGCTCTGGGCAGCCTGATGTAGTGTGGGGTGTCCCTGCCCATGGCAGTGGAGTTGGAACTAGATGATCCTTGTGGTCCCTTCCAACCCTGACTGATACTATGATACTATGAAATGTGACATCTGAGAAGCCTGCAGAGGTCACAAGAGGTAGGGAAGATCCAGTCTAGGGAAAGAGACTAGCTTGTGTTAGACCAGCTTCTGTGGCTGGGACTGGAGTAATAATACCAATCAGAAGTGATGAAGAGAAAAATGGAGGGGAACTCACACAGAAGTGCAAAGAAGAATTCTCCAAAATTACTGAGCTGGAAGCATGGCTAACGTTTGGAAAGTCCAAGGTGTTGCCAGTCTCTTTTTTCCCCTCACTCACCTAAGACTGATTCCAGTGAAATAACAGCAGAATAGATGGGTGAGCTGCCTGCACCACCTGAGCTTTGGCTGTGCAGGAGGATTTGCCTCTGAGGCTTGCTGTCAGGCTTGAAGGAGCCCTGGTTTAAAATAAGGAGGTTTCTGCAAGACTCAGGGAAATCTGAACTGCCTGGGGGTGAAGAGCCTGGGAGCTGCTGTGCCAGCTTTCCAGTGAAAGGGTGGTGCTCCAGAAGCTAGGCATGGTGTCTCTGAGAGCAGAACTGGGGTATGAAAGATTATATATTCTAGGCTGTGTTTTTCATCAAGCTAATTACAGGATCCCAGAATTGTCAGGGTTGGAAGGGACCCCAGGGATCATCCAGTTCCAACCCCTGCCGTGGGCAGGGACACCTCAGACTACAGCAGGTTGCTCACAGCCACATCCAGCCTGGCCTTCAAAACCTCCAAGGATGAGGCTTCCACCACCTCCCTGGGCAACCTGTGCCAGGCTCTCACCACCCTCATGGGGAAGAGCTTCTTCCTGATGTCTAATTTAAATCTCCCTTCCTCTAGCCTGGATCCATTCCCCCTGGTCCTATCACTCCCTGACATCCTAAAAAGTCTCTCCCCAGCTTTCTTGTAGCCCCCTTCAGATACTGGAAGGCCACAATGAGGTCTCCTCAGAGCCTTCTCTTCTCCAGACTGAACAATCCCAACTCTCTCATCCTGTCCTCATAGGAGAGCTGCTTATTAATTATTAAGGATATGTATAATAAAATGCTTTTGGTAACAAAGTTTTACTGAGAGAGAACAAATCTTTTTGAGCTGGTACAAGCATCCCTTTCTATGCAATTTTGTCTTTCAGGCTCATCCCAAAGTATCTGAGAAGCTAAAAACTCTAATGGTGGAGTGGTCAGAAGAGTTTCAGAAGGACCCACAATGTAGTTTGATATCTGCAACCATTAAATCTTTGAAAGAAGAAGGTGTCACTTTTCCTGCTGCTGGATCACAGGTAAGAGCTGAGCAGGGATCCAAGGTAGTGTCAGATGCAGTGTTCCTGGTGGTGAACAAGTGAAAGAATCACACAGAATGTTAGGGGTTGGAAGGGACTTCCACAGATCAAGTCCAACCCCCCTGCCAGAGCAGGATCACCTAGAACAGGTCACACAGGAACACATCCAGGAAGGTTTTGGATGTCTCCAGAGAGGGAGGCTGCACAGCCTCTCTGGGCAGCCTGCTCCAGGGCTCTGTCATCTTAACAGTGAGAAAGTTTTTCCTTATGTTCCCATGGAACCTCCTCTGGCACCCACTGCCCTTTGTCCTGTCACTGGACTGAGCAGGGCCTGGCTCCATCCTCCTGACACTGCCCTGCACATCTTTATCGACATGACCGAGGCCCCCCTCAGGCCCCTCTGCTCCAAGCTGCAGAGCCCCAGCTCCCTCAGCCTTTCCTCACAGGATGCCTTCAGCATCTTCATGGCTCTGTGCTGGACTCTCTCAAGCAGTTCCCTGAGGCCCTTCTTGAAGTGAGGGGCCCAGGACTGGACACAACATTCCAGATGCAGCCTCTGAAAGTGAGATTCTTTGTACTTTGATCGGAGGAGAGTAAGATCCTTGGGTTAGTTTGGTTGCCTTGTGCTGAGGTTCATCTATCTTTACATCCTTCCTAAGGAGAAGAACAACAGCCTAAAGGTCATTTCATGATGCCTTCAGGAATTGTTTCACTTCAGATCCTTCTTCTAATCTTTTTTAGACCTTCATTGAGCTGTCAACCACCTTAACTTGAAGCAATTTGACGCCCACACTATGTACCCAGTGTTTCATGCTTCTGATTGCTGTCTTGGAACACACACCTTCATTTTCCTTCACTGAGCCTCACAAAACAAAGGGCAGGTCTGGAATGGAGGCATTTTGGAGCTCTGCTTTCCTTCTCCAAGTCACCATTTCTCATCCCTGTCAGGAATCTCTCCTGGCTCTGCAGTGCTCCGGCCCCTGACCCCCACCCTTTGTGTTTTCCTTCTGGTGGTGTGCCATGCCTCACCTTCTGCACTGGGGTTTTTTTCCTATGATTCATTATTGCTCCTTCTGAATAGGATAGGATAGGATAGGATAGGATAGGATAGGATAGGATAGGATAGGATAGGATAGGATAGGATAGGATAGGATAGGATAGGATAGGATAGGATAGGATAGACCAGGTTGGAAGAGACCTTCAAGATCGTCGTGTCCAACCTATCATCCAACACCACCTAATCAACTAACCCATGGCACCAAGCACCCCATCAAGTCTCCTCCTGAACACCTCCAGTGATGTTGACTCCACCACCTCCCCAGGCAGCCCATTCCAATGGGCAATCACTCTCTCTGTGTAGAACTTCCTCCTAACCTCCAGCCTAAACCTCCCCTGGCACAGCCTGAGGCTGTGTCCTCTTGTTCTGGTGCTGCTTGCCTGGGAGAAGAGACCAACCTCTGCCTGGCTATATTTTCCTCTTTTGAATCAAGTGGAGATCAGTCCTGAAAAGCAGAACTTCAGCCCCTCTTAGGTATTCCTTACATGAGTTTTCCTTTTCTCTGTGTTAAACAGAGGGGGTTTCTTTTTTTCCCCCCTTTCACTTCTCTCAACCTTTTTCCTTCCTCCACAAAGATGTTTTCAGTTCTAAATCTAGGATATGTGTTAAAACATATGGCAGGAACATAGGAAGATCTACAGCACTGGCAACCAATTAGGCTTCCTTTCCTTCACATGCAGGGAAAATGACATCTGGGTGTTTTTACCTCACACACTTCAAACAGGCAGGGCTGAGCTTTCATTGTATGCTGCTGGAAAGCAGCTCCATGGAGAAGGACCTTGGAGTCCTAGTGGCCAAGAAGGTATCCATGGCACAGCAATGTGCCCTTCTGGCCAAGAAGGCAAATGGTCTCCTGCAGTGTGTTCAGAAGAGCCTGGCCAGCAGCTCTAGGGAGGTTTTCCTCCCCCTCTACTCTGCTCTGGTGAGATCACATCTGGAGTATTGTGTCCAGTTCTGAGCTCTCCAGTTCAAGAGAGACAAGGAACTACTGGAGAGAGTCCAGTGGAGGCCATGAGGGTGATGAAGGGACTGGAACATCTGTCTGATAAGGAAATGCTGAGACACCTGGAGCTGGTTAGTCTGGAGAAGAGCAGCCTGAGAGGGGATCTCACTAATGTTTATCAACATCTGAAGGGTGGGTGTCAAGAAGAAGAGGCCAGGCTCTTTTCTATGATGTCCTGTGACAGGACAAGGGGCAACACTCACAAATTGGGACCCAAGAAGTTCTACCTCAACATGAGGAGAAAGTTGGTTGGTGTGAGGGTGCTGGAGGCCTGGAGCAGGCTGCCCAGAGAGGTTGTGGAGTCTCCTCCTCTGGAAACTTTCAAGCCCCATCTGGCTGTGTTCCTGTGTGACCTGCCCTAGGTGAGCCTGCTTTGGCAGGGGGGTTGGACTTGATGTCAGGGATTGGAAGGGACCTCTGACCATTCTCTGATTCTGTCATTGGGGGCACTTGCACAGACTTGTTTTGTAGGACCATTGGTGAGTCCTAGACACAGCAGTGTCAGAAACTTCCTTCCTGGTACCTGCAGGAAGACTTCCTTGTTGGAATGATGTCACTCTGCTGTTGTGTGGGCTTGTGATTTAAGTCACAAGTTTCCAGCTTGATGCATGGTTGCTCTTCCCTCCCATCATCCCACCAGCAGAGAGAGAAAGGTGGCTTTTTGTTCTCCAGAGACAGATCTCCCTTTTCAGCAAGTCCAGCTGCTGCTCAGTAACCTGGGTCCTCACAGGTGTAGGTCTCCAAAGAGCTTTTCTTCACTTGGGCAGGGAGGAGTAGAGGACAAAGGTGGAAAGAGCAATCATTTCAGTGAGCAGCCTCACTTGAACAGGCAGCACTAAAATAATGACCTGGCTGAGGTTAGTTATTTAGACTAAAGCTGGGGATTTCAGTTTGTTCCTTGCTGTATACAAAACAAAAGAAAACCTGGCTGGGGTTCTAAAGAATGCTGGTGGCTTGTTTGGTGGTTGGCTTTTGATTCTTCCAGGAGGTCATTCTGATTCAGTGCTGGAGTGCTGCAGTAAGCAGTGAACCAGAAACCAAATGATTGCTAATTATTGCTTTTTTTGGTAAAGTCTATGATTACAGAGCTCTGGGGTTTTGTTTGGAACCTCAGCTCTTGTTCTGTTCCTAACACCTTTGCAGGCTGCCACAAATGCTGCTAAGAATGGCTCAGCCTTGAGTAAGAACAAAGAAGATGAAGATATAGCTAAAGGTAAATTGCTAGTCACAGCCTTGGCTTAGGCTTGAGCTCAGAATCTCAGTGGGGTGGGGGTTGGAAGGGACTTGTGGAGATCATCCAGTCCACCCCTCCTGCTAAAGCAAGGGCACCCACAGCAGCTTGCCCAGCAGCACAATGGCCAGCTGAGTTTAGAAGCTCTCCAGAGAAGGAGACTCCACAACCTCTGTGGGCAGCCTGCTGCAGGGCTCTGCTCAGCCCATGGATCCAGCCTGGCCAGGTCCCTCTGCAGAGCCTCCTCCTCTCCATCTCCCAATTTGGTGTCACCTGCAAACTTAACTGTGGGAGCATTTGATCCCCTTGCCCAGATCACTGACAAAGACATGAAAGAGAACTCTCCCCAGCACTGAGCCCTGGGGAGCACCACTGGTGACCAGCCACCAGCTGGAGCTAACTCCATTCCCCACCACTCTCTGGGCCCAGCTGCTGGCCAGTTCTTCCCCAGCAAAGCATCCACCCACCCAAGCCACGAGCAACCGGTTCCTCCAGGAGGACGCTGTGAGAATTGGTGTCAGAGGCTTTACTGAAGGCCAGACACCATCCACAGCCACTTCTGTGCCAGCAGGCAAGCAAGCTGCCTCTGCAGTCAGGGTTAACAGACACAAACTTCCTCACTGTGGCTTTTTTTCCCCTCCCTTACCTGCAGCTATCGAGTTGTCACTGCAAGAGCAGAAACAGCAGCAACTGGAAACCAAATCCTTGTACCCATCAGCGGAAGCTCAGCAGAACAACCAGAGTGCCAGGAAGGTCCGAGCCCTCTATGACTTTGAGGCTGTGGAGGACAACGAGCTCACCTTCAAAAGTGGAGAAATCATTTTGGTTTTGGATGACAGGTAGGGCAGAAGTCTTCAGATACAGCTCCTGTTGTCTGAGGCTGGCACGTTTGTGCCCTGAAGCTTTTTTTTAAGCCCACGGTTGTCACTCTAGCCTCCCCCAAATCCTGTCTTAGAATTGTTAGGGTTGGAAGGGACCTCAAGGCTCAGCCAGTTCCAACCCCCCTGCCATGCCCAGGGACACCTCACACTACAGCAGGTTGCTCACAGCCACATCCAGCCTGGCTGCAAACACCCCCAGGGATGAGGCTTCCACCACCTCCCTGGGCAACCTGCGCCAGTCTCTCACCACCCTCCTGGGGAAGAACTTCTTCCTAACATCCAATCTGAATCTACCCATTGCTAGTTTTAGTGCAGCAATTGGATGATCCTGTGAGTGAGAATAGAATTAACCAGGTTGGAAAAGACTTTTGAGATAACCCAACACCATCTCATCAACTAAACCATGGCACTGAGTGCCTCATCCAGTCTCCTTTCCAACACCTCCAGGGATGGTGACTCCACCACCTCCCTGGGCAGCACATCCCAATGGCCAATCTCTCTTGCTGGGAAGAATTTCTTCCTAACATCCAGCCTAAAGCTCCCCTGGCACAGCTTGAGACTGTGTCCTTTGTTCCATTCCTCCTAGTCCTCTTATTACCTGACACCCTAAAAAGTCCCTCCTCAGCTTTCTTGTAGGCCCCTTTAACTTTTTTATCTCAAACCACTGGTGGTGTACTGGATGTTAGGGAGAAGCACTTCCCAGAAAGATGTGTTCAATCTCCTGCCCTTGGACTCTGCCCATCTGTCCAGATGCTGTGGAGTTGAGAACTTCTCTGTGAAGCCTGGTGAAGGTTCAGCCTTCATGCTGGTGGTGGAAGAGTTGCTCAGGGCAGCATGGGCCATCTCCTGCCATGGCAGGCAAAGCTGGTAGTGACTTTGGTGGGGTTGTGAGCTCCAGGTGAGTGGTTGGACTTGATCATCTCAAAGGTCTTTTCCAACCTCACCAATCCTGTGGTTCCTCTCAGTCCAGGAAAACTTCAGCCTGTCCTCTGGCAAGTGATTTCCAGTCTTCTGTAGAGGAGAGGCTGAGGGAGCTGGGGCTCCTTAGGCTGGAGAAGAGGAGGCTCAGAGGAGACCTTCTTGCTCTCTACAACTCCCTGAAGGGAGGTTGTAGCCAGGTGGGGCTTGGTCTCTTCTCCCAGGCCACCAGCACCAGAACAAGAGGACACAGTCTCAAGCAGTGCCAGGGGAGGTTTAGGCTGGAGGTTAGGAAGAAGTTCTACACAGAGAGAGTGACTGGCCATTGGAATGTGCTGCCCAGGGAGGTGGTGGAGTCACCATCCCTGGAGGTGTTTAGGAAGAGCCTGGCTGAGGCACTCGGTGCCATGGTTTAGCTGATGAGATGGTGTTGGGTGGTAGGTTGGACTTGATGATCTCTGAGGTCTTTTCCAACCTGGTTGATTCTATTCTATTCTCCAAGGTTGGGTATTTCATTCTGTGGTGCTGCTCCCATTTGCTTGTGCTTTTCAGGGTGCTCAGTTGCTTACAGTGTATGTGATAAGCAAATAGATTTCACACCACAGTGCTAAATCCCAGCTACCCCCAGAAATTATCTCTGGCTATCAAGCCTCAGATTTGCTAAGAATCAAACTGAATTAAAAACACTGAAGGTAATTATTGTTATTTGCACTCAATGGCTGTGAAGCAGAACAGCTTCCCTGCTAATATTCTGGTTTAATAGGCTGTGACAGATCAATTCTGTCCCCACTGGTAGTCCCTTCTTGTGTAAACTTGTAGATGAAGCTGTGAAGAGCTCTCACCTAATCAACCTGAAAGCTGAAGTTGTGCTGCACATTGAGTGATTGCTTCTGAATGATTTTGCTTCCCCAAACCCTTCCTCTTCTCCTCCCCACATCTCTGCCTCCTGTTTTTGGCTTTGCTGCTGGGCTGCTCATCCCTACAGATGTTGTCCTTTGCCAGATGTACAGGGGAAAAAATGTGTTAGATGTCGCAGGTGCTGTGCCAAAAGACCTGAGAAAAGGAAGGTTGGAGAACTGAGTGGAGGGGAACCTCATAAAGTTCAACAAGGGCAAGTGTAAGGTCCTGCCCCTGGGGAGTATCAACTCCCTGCACCAGTACAGGTGAGGGAGTGACCATCTGGGAAGCAGCTCCATGGAGAAAGACCTTGGAGTGCTGGTGGACAACAGGTTCCCCAGGAGCTAGCAATGTGCCCTTGTGGCCAAGAAGACCATTGGTGTCCTAGGGTGCATAAAGAAGAGCATGGGCAGCAGGTTGTCCTCTGCATCTACTCTGCCCTCATCAGCCACATCTGGAGTGTTGAGTGCAATTCTGGGCTCCCCAGTTCAAGAAAGGCAGGGAAGTAGTGGAGAGAGGCCAGTGGAGGCTCCAAAGATGCTGAGGGGCCTGGAGCAGCTCTGTGAGGAGGAAAGGCTGAGAGCCCTGGGGCTGTGGAGCCTGGAGAAGAGCAGCCCCAGAGGGGATCTGAGCAATGCTCAGCAAGAACCAAAGGAGCTGTGGGGGGCAAGAGGCTGGGGCCAGACTCTTGTCAGTGGTGCCCAGGTACAGGACAAGAGGCAATGGGCACAAAGTGGAAGCCAGGAGGTTCCACCTGAAGATGAGGAGAAAGTTGTTTGGTGTGAGGGTGCTGGAGGCCTGGAGCAGGCTGCCCAGAGAGGTTGTGGAGTCTCCTCTGGAGAGCTTCCAACCCCAGCTAGCCATGGTGCTGCTGGGCAAGCTGCTGTGGGTGCCTCTGCTGTGCTGGGATTCTGTGGAGGGCCCCAGAGCTGCTGCTGACACTGCTGCTGCTCAGGGTTTGTAACACAGCTTTATTTCCACAGTGACACCAATTGGTGGAAAGGTGAAAATCACAGAGGAGTGGGACTGTTCCCATCTAATTTTGTGACTTCTGACTTGACTGTGGAGCCTGAGGCAGGTGAGTTAGCCACTCAAAGCTGACACATTACTTCAGTAAGGTGACTTCATGGTGGAACTAGTAATTAGCCCATCAGCACAACAATGTCCTGAAATTGGCCCAGGGAAAGGTCTGAGAGCCAAATCCTGCCCTCCTTTCAAACAAGGGAGCTGCTGGAGCTCACTTCAGTGTTTTCTGTCTTCTGATTCTCTTCTGAGTTGTCCTCTTTGACAGAAGTTCCATTCAGTGTGCATCATTCTTTGTCAGTAACCTCTCAGATAAGAATCCAGTAAGTTGCCATTTTAACATCTCTGCTCAGCCCTGGTCTAGGATCACCTTCTTAACTGGTGTCAGTGGTTTGCAAGCATCACTTGGTGAGCTTTGCTCATCCTCCTGGCACCAAAATAAATGTTAGCACTTTGAACTTGGCTGAAAGCAGCTATAGATGTGTTGGAAGTGTTTGTAGATGCTAACATGACTCTAGAGTCTTTCCCTTGCTGGGGCTAAGTTCATGATCATGCTAAGAAAGGAAGCTTGTCAGAACAGTTTGCAGGCAAAGCCATCATCCCTCCTCCAGCAGCTAGGTGCCTCACTGCTTGAAGTCTTTATTCAGTGTCTTTCTCCTTGCAAGATCTGATGGCAAGCAAGGAGGAAGACTGTGTGCTTGAAGTGAGCATAGCAAGTCAGCTGCAGAAAAGAAACTAATGTTTGTTCTTTCAGCAGCTGTGGAGAAAAATTCTGTTCCTGAGGATGCAGCAGAAGATGTTAAGAAAGCAGAACCTGAGCCAGTTTATATAGATGAGGTATGCAGCCACCTTCCAGCTGAAGCACTGCTGAGCTATTCCAGGGCTTGAAGCATTCTTTGGGGTACTGGATGTTAGCAGATAATTCATGATCTGTAAAGAACTTTGAATCAGAGAATTAAGCCAGTCCCTGCTGCCACGCTTCAGCAAGCACTGCTCCTAATCCTCTCTTCACCTTTCAGGATAAGATGGATAAAACCCTGCAAGTACTTCAGAGTATAGACCCTACAGATCTAAAGCTTGATTCTCCAGATCTTCTAGACTCAGAAGGTACTTTGAGCTCTTTTTTTTTTGGGGGGGGGGGTGTGTGTGTATGTGTGTGTGTGTGTGTGTGTTGCTTCTCACAGTTCCCTTGTGTGGCTGGAGCTGGTGATTCTTTTGTGGTTATTTTAAGCTTAGGGAAAGCATGCTCTGTGCTAATAGCATGCTGTGGAATTTCACAGTGGGAGCATGAAGCTCTGTGTAGAACTCTCCAATTCTCTAATAGTTGCCAAGCCAACTCCATGTTCAGCAGAGTGATTTGCATAACTCCCAGCTAGTGTACAGTGTGATCTTGGCAAGATCTAGCCACCTAGCCAGCTCTGCTTGAAATAAGCAGTTTGGGGTCAAAATCCCTCCCAGACACTGCTGGTTAGGAGGGGAGAGGCAGAGCCAAGCAGCTGAAGGTGTGTACTAACAATTACAGTTTAAAAGGAGTCTTCCTAGGATGGGAAGACTGAAGGAGAGGGGAGGCTCTGTGGTACAGCAGATGTGGGTGGACTCACAGTCAGTCTAGATTGGATATTCCAGAAGGAGATGAAGGTTGTAGATCTTGCACAAGGCAAGCAGAAATGCAAAATTCTCCACGGGGGCCATGTTTCATCAGTGGAATTCTGTTTGAGAGGGTGGGTGGCCAAGGAGAAGAGCCAAAGTAATTCTCCTGTCTGGTGGGGCCGGAGGAACGGGATACACATGCCAGGGATTCACAGCCCTTTTGGGGAGGAGGTTCTTCCTCATGTCCAACCTGAACCTCCCTTGGTACAACTTGAGGTCATTGCCTCTCTCCTTATCTGGGCAGAACAAAGAGTTTACAGTAACAGCAGCACTGCAGAGGGACACCAGAGGGCTGGGACTACCCTTAGCTGGCCAGATGATCACAGAGTGTTAGTGATTGGAAGGGACTTCAAAAGAACATCAAGTCCAACCCTCCTGCTAGAGCAGGACCACCTAGGGTAGGCCACACAGGAATGCATCCAGGTGGGTTTTGAATGTCTCCAGTGAAGGAGACTCCACAACCTCTCTGGGCAGCCTGCTCCACTCACTGTCATTTTGCAGGGTTTAGTGAGCACTTTGGGGCAGCAGACACAGTTCTTGCATGGAAGGAAGAGTCTTGTGGTGGATCAGAAATGATGCATCCATGCAATAATTGTGTGTGCTAATAATTGTGTGTGCTAATTGTGGCCTTCCAGGATCTGAAGGGGGCCTACAGGAAGGCTGGGGAGGGACTGCTCAGGATCTCAGGCAGTGATAGGACTAGGGGGAATGGAATGAAGCTGGAGGTGGGGAGATTCAGGCTGGAGGTGAGGAGGAAGTTCTTCCCCATGAGAGTGGTGAAGCCCTGGAATGGGTTGTCCAGGGAGGTGGTTGAGGCCCCATCCCTGGAGGTGTTTAAGGCCAGGCTGGCTGAGGCTCTGGGCAGCCTGATGTAGTGTGAGGTGTCCCTGCCCATGGCAGGGGGGTTGGAACTAGATGATCCTTGTGGTCCCTTCCAGCCCTGACTGATACTGATACTATGATAATAAATGACAGTGGTGGGATCTGCAGGGACTTTGTCCAGTCACTCTCAACAGGCAAGATTTGCTTAGGGAGTGGTGAGGAGGCTCAAGCTGAGGAATTTTTAAAGCAAAGAGTGGCTCACCCTCAAAAAATAGTGATGAGCAGGTGAGAAGCTTTGGTGTTGAGGACCATCTCATTTCAACTAGTCTATTACCTAGAAAGGTTGGACCAGATGCTCCTGGGGGTCCCTTCCAGCCTGGCACTCTGTGACCATAACTAGGTGCACCCTCCTGTTTCCTGTCACTTTAGTGTGTTTGGATGAAGTACTTTGTTCATTTGGACTCTGCCAGCCACTAACCACCTCCATGCTCTTGCCTCCACAGATATTTGTCAGCAGATGGGTCCAATGATAGATGAAAAACTCGAGGAGATAGATAGGTGAGCCAGAACCTAGCTTCTGTGTTGCTTACTTTAAACTCTGCGCTTGGATCAATCTATCTTCACTTCTTCCATCTCCCAGGCTAGGAAATCATCCCAGACAGAAACTCTGGCTATTCTGCCTGTTATTTTTTAACATGTAGGTACTGAGGTCCCAGATTTGGTTGCTCCTCTCCCCAGTTTGCTGCCTAAATTACTGGGTGCATTTTATTTCTGGTGTGGCTGCAGCCTTTTGCAGTCTTGTCTAGGACTTAGTATTTTCAGTCTGCTGCTGACTGTCCTCCATGACAGGAAGAATCTGGTCACCACTGTCTTCACCTTTTCCTCTCAGGCTCCTGGGGATACATGAGGGTGAAAAGGAAAGGTGGCTTAACACCTGTGCAGTTGTGTTGTCTTGTTGCAGCTAGGGAAGGGCAGCTCGTGACCATTTGGACTCTGCTTCCAGTGCCAGTGGTGAGAGGAGGAGGAAAGCGGTAGGAGAGGAGTGTTGGGAGGAAGAGGGGAGTAGTCCAAGAGGTCTAAGGAGGAGAGTGGTGGGAGGAGGAGGGTGGAGAGTGGTCCAAAGGGTCTAAGGAGGAGAGAGGTCCAAGAGGTCTAAGGAGTGGTCTAAGGGGTCCAAGGAAGGGAGTGGTCCAAGGGGTCTGAGGAAGGAAATAGTCCAAGGGGTCTGAGGAGGGGAGTGGTCCAAGAGGTCTAAGGAATGGTCTAAGGGGTCCAAAGAATGGAGTGGTCCAAGGAAGGGAGTGGTCCAAGGGGTCTGAGGAAGGGAATTGTCCAAGGGGTCTGAGGAGGGGAGTGGTCCAAGGGGTCTGAGGAAGGGGAGTGGTCCTAGAGGTCTAAGGAGTGGTCTAAGGGGTCCAAGGAAGAGAGAGGTCCAAGAGGTCTGAGGAGGGAAGTGGTCCAAGGGGTCTGAGGAGGAGAGTGGTCCAAGAGGTCTAAGGAGTGGTCTAAAGGGTCCAAGAAAGAGAGAGGTCCAAGAGGTCTGAGGGGAAAGTGGTCCAAGGGGTCTGAGGAAGGGCAGTGGTCCAAGAGGTCTAAGGAGTGGTCTAAGGGGTCCAAGAAAGAGAGAGGTCCAAGAGGTCTGAGGAGGGAAGTGGTCCAAGGGGTCTGAGGACCTCTAAAGGCTGTGAGGGAGCATAGTGGTGTAAGAGGTCTAAGGAGACTGGCCTGTGAGGAGGAGAATGGCAGTTGTGCAATACAGAGGTGTGAAGAAATCAGCCAGCTGCATTGCTCATGGTTTGTTTTCTGCCATATTCAGGACAGTTTCATGAACCACCTAACATAACACGTTAGTTAGGGAAACGTGTCCCCTCCCTGGAGGTGTTCAAGGCCAGGCTGGATGAGGCCTTGAGCAGCCTGGTCTAGTGGAAGGTGTCCCTGCCCACAGCAGGGGTGTTGGAACTGGATGATGTTGAAGGTGCCTTCCAACCCAAGCCATTCTCTGATGCTGTGAACCTTCATGGTGTTTGCCTCTGTTTCACAACAGAAAACACTCCGAGTTGTCTGAACTGAACGTGAAAGTTCTGGAAGCCCTGGAGCTCTATAACAAGCTGATGAATGAAGCCCCAATGTATTCAGCTTACTCCAAACTCCACCATCCTGCACAATACCCACCCACATCTTCTGGTGTCTCAGTGCAGGTCAGTATCCCTTTCTGGAAACAGAGAGTTGCCTGATATAGAGTTTTCTATTTGCAAAGAGATGACAGCAGCAGAAGGAAGCTGGTTAGCCTACGAACAATCTGACACTGCCTGGTGACTCTTCATAGCCTTTAGCAGGAAATATTTACCTGCTGGAGCAGGGGGGGCTCCAACTTGCAGCTCCCTACTTCTGCACAAAGCTTTGGTGGTTGGATTGTTTTGCCCTGCTTAAGGTGAGCTGCTCCTGGGTGAAGGTTTGGTTGTCGAGTTTGCTCTGCTTAAAGATACTGCCTGGAAAAGGCTAAAAGATTCCTTTCCATGATGAATGTTTTTTACAGGCAGAACTCTGTGTTTCAAGCAGCTTGGTGGGATATTCTTGCTGTGAGTCATGTCCTCAGCCTTCAAGGCAAAGCTTACCTTCTTATCTAATAGCAGGGGGAACTTTAATATCAATGCCTTAATCATCAGTGCAGTGAACTTCTAAATATAGTAACACTGCTCTGCTTTTAGCTCTTCAGTTTTTTCTCTTCTCTTAGGCAGAAATTCTTTGCAGTGAGGGTGGTGAGACACTGGAACAGGTTGCCCAGGGAGGTTCTGGATGCCCTTGCCCTGGAGAGTTGTTCAAGACCAGGCTGGATAAGGCCTTGAGCCAACCTGGGCTAGTGGGAGGTGTCCCTGCCCACGGCATGGGGGTTGGAACTGGATGATCCTGAAGGTCCTTTCCAACCCAACCCATTCTATCAATCTATGATTTCATAGAATCAGTAAGGTTGGAAAAGACCTTTGAGATCATCAAGTCCAACCTAGCACCCAACACCATCTCATCAACTCAACCATGGAACCAAGTGCCTGACCCAGGCTCTTCCTAAACACCTCCAGGCATGGTGACCCCACCACCTCCCTGGGCAGCACATTCCAATGGCCAACAACTCTTTCTGGGAAGAACTTTCTCCTCACCTCCAGCCTAAACCTCCCCTGGCACAGTTTGAGACTGTGTCCTCTTGTTCTGGTGCTGGGTGCCTGGGAGAAGAGACCAATCCCCTCCTGGCTACAACCTCCCTTTAGGGCGTTGTAGAGAGCAAGAAAGTCTCCCCTGAGCCTCCTCTTCTCCAGGCTAAGCAACCCAGCTCCCTCAGCCTCTCCTCTAGAAATGAAGATGTTTTAGGGGGTTGTAGCTGCTCAGAGCTGTTTTCAAGTCTCTCTGATGTGCCATGCTTGATGTTGTGGTGGTTTTAGGCTGTGCCTTTAAAATTCAGTTGCAGATTTGGGGCAGAAAAGTAGGGAACTAGCAATAAATCACTACTGGGTGTACAAAGGAGAGCTAGAGATTGTTCTAAACAATTTCTGGGGATGTCTTAGGAAAAGCAAAATGGGGAAGAAAGATTTTTATTATTAGTAGTAGTATTTTTTGGAAGGTCCTTTCTGGAGAAAGCCAAGAAAGGGAGGTTTTGCTTTAAGTGGATTTAATGTTAATTGTTCAGGGGGAAAAGAATAGTTGCCATAGCAACTCCAGAGCTGAAAATATGTCAGTTAAATGCAATTCCCTGCCCTCAGCTCCTGCTAAGGATGGAAAATTCATTACATTTGGAGGTTACAAAGTAATTGAAGCCAAAAGGCAGCTGGAGTTTGCTGCTTCTTCCAAGAGGAATGCATCCAGTGGTGGAAAGCACAGGATAAGTGCTAAGCTTGCTGGGCTGAGCGCCGTTCCTCGGTGCAAAAATATCTGTTCCTTCGGTGTCCATGCCCTAGCCAAAGTCTAAAACCAGGCTTGTGTAGATGGAGCATGTTGCACCACCTGCTCCATCTGCATTTGGAGCAGAGACTTGCATCTTAAAGCCGAAAAGAAACCAAGAAACCGAAGGGTTTGCTTTCCTTTTGTGTTGCAGCCTTGGAATATTCCTCTGTTTGAATCTCCAAGGCGTGTTAAATAACAAACCTCATATGGTGCCCCTCTTCCTACTCAACTCTCTGCATTCAAAATATGCCAGGCTTGAACATTTTAAAGGCAAAGCAAATTAAAGAGAGAGAGAGAGAGAGAGAGAGAGAGAGAGAGAGAGGAAGAAATAAGGTTCCTGGGAAAGGCAAAGGAGTTCTGCGTGCTATGGAAGGTCAGCAACCCCATGCAGTGCTACAGGCTGGGGGCAGAGTGGCTGAGAGCAGCCAGGCAGAGAGGGACCTGGGGTTGCTGGTTGATGGTAGGCTGAACATGAGCCAGCAGTGTGCCCAGGCAGCCAAGAGTGCCAATGGCATCCTGGCCTGCATCAGGAACGGTGTGGCCAGCAGGAGCAGGGAGGTCATTCTGCCCCTGTACACTGCACTGGTTAGGCCACACCTTGAGTCCTGTGTCCAGTTCTGGGCCCCTCAGTTTAGGAAAGATGTTGAGTTGCTGGAAGGCGTCCAGAGAAGGGCAAAACAGTTGGTGAGGGGCTTGGAACACAGCCCTGTGAGGAGAGGCTGAGGGAGCTGGGGCTGCTTAGCCTGGAGGAGGCTCAGGGGAGATCTTCTTGCTGTCTACAACTCCCTGAAGGGAGGTTGTAGACAGGCAGAGGTTGGTCTCTTCTCCCAGGCAGCCAGCACCAGAACAAGAGGACACAGTCTCAGGCTGTGCCAAGGGAGGTTTAGACTGGATGTTAGGAAGAAGTTCTATACAGAGAGAGTGATTGCCCATTGGAATGGGCTGCCTGGGGAGGTGGTGGAGTCACCATCACTGGAGGTGTTCAGGAGGAGACTTGCTGGGGTGCTTGGTGCCATGGGTTAGTTGTTTAGGTGGTGTTGGATTGGTTGATGGGTTGGACACGATGATCTTGAAGGTCTCTTCCAACCTGGTCTGATCTGGTCTATTCTATTCTATTCTACTCTACTCTACTCTACTCTACTCTACTCTACTCTACTCTACTCTACTCTACTCTGTGCTACGCTACTCTACTCTACTCTACTCTACTCTATTCACCTGTCAAGCCCTGACCTTGTTAGCAGAGCATGTCTGGGAAAGGATGAGGAACTAAAAGATGCTGAAATCCAGGGGGTCTGTTTAAAATGTGTGTTGAGAAATGACAGGGATTGGGTTTAGAGCCTTGTTGAAGAAATGAAGTGGTGTCCATCCAGCCTCTGAACCCTCACGTGTTCAGTCGTCCTGGTGGTCTTCTGTGCCACACCTGCTGCTGCTTAACTGAAAACTAAAGGTCCAAATTTGTTTGGGTTTTATTTACAGTCATATCCTGTACAGCCACCTAGTGGAAACTACATGATCCAGGGTGTTCACCAAGTCACCATCTCGCCGGGTTACAGCCTGGGACCTGATCAGATGGGACAGCTGAGGTCTCTGCCACAAAGCATCAACTCCTCTGGAGCAGCTCAGCCAGCTCAAGCTGCCTATTTAAGGTATCCCTTCAGCAAAGGCTTAAATCTCCTTGTTCCTGATGGGAGCTTTCCTGCTCTGCCTGGGGGTTGTGTGCTGTTGGATGTTATGCCTGCATGGAGGACTCTGTGATCATTGAGGAGGGTGGGGGAGACCCTGGCCTGGGTTGTCCAGAGAGGTGGTAGGTGCTCCATCCCTGGAATTATTCCAGGGAAGATTGTTTGGGGCTCTGATGTCCCTGCTGACTGCAGGAGGGTTGGACTAGATGAACTCTGAAGTTCCCTTTCAACCCAAACCATGCTGTGGGCATTGAAAATACACAGATCACTTTTAGAATCATAGAACAAAATCATGGTATGGTTTTGGTTGGAGAAGACCTTCAAGTTCCTCAACTCCAACCACTCTGACTCCTTGAAGTCTTGTGCTAAGCTATGTCTCTCAGCACCACAATATTGGCTTTGAAACCCCACAAGGATGGTGACTTCACTGCCCTGGGCAGCCTGGTCCAGGCCTTGACAACTCTTTTAGGGAAGAAATGGTTCTTATCTCCAACCTATGCCTCCCCTGGTACAACTTGAGGCCACTTCCTCTCAACTGATCACTTTTTCCTTGGAAGAAGAGACCAACCCCCCAGCCTGGCTCCAGCCTCCTTTCAGGGAGTTGTAGAGAGCAATGAGGTCTCCCCTCAGCCTCCTCTTCTCCAAACAACCCCAGCTGCCTCAGCTGGTCCTCACCAGCCCTGTTCTCCAGACCCTTCACCAGCTTTGTTGCCCTTCTCTGGACACACTCCAGCCCCTCAGTGTCCTTCTTACAGTGCTTTTTGGCCTGAGCAGTGTTTTTGGCCTGAGCAGAGCACTTCCCTGCAGCCCTGCTGTGTGAGCTGTGGCAGCAATAGAAATAGGAATAGAATTGGATAGGATAGGATAGGATAGAATTAGGATAGAATAGGAATGGAATAGAGTGGAATGGAATGGAATGGAATGGAATGGAATGGAATGGAATGGAATGGAATGGAATGGAATGGAATTAACCAGGTTGGAAAAGACCTTTGAGATCATCCAGTCCAACCTATCACCTAACACCATCTCATCAACTAAACCATAGCACCAAGCACCCCATCCAGTCTCTTCCTAAACACCTCCAGGGATGGTGACTCCACCACCTCCCTGGGCAGCACATCCCAGTGGCCAATCTCTCTTTCTGTGAAGACAAGGGGGAGGTAAGGTAAGCAGGAGCTGTGCTGTGTGTCGTTGCAGCCCCGGGCCCGACGCCGTGCTGAACCAGCCCTACGGCAGCCCCAGCCCCGCCGTCCCCTCCGCCGCCGGCAGCGCCGCCTACGCCCCGCAGCAGATGGGAATGGCCGTGGATCTCTCAGCCTACCAGAGCAGCACACCCAGCTTGCCTCAAGGACCAGCTTATCCCCTGGCAGTTCCTGCTCATTCCGTGCTGCAGCAACAAACTAATTACCACCAGCAGCCTCTCCTCTGAAAGCGAAGCAGCTCCTGTCTCCCACGTAGCGAACACAGGTTGCCTGACCTGATGATTTGGAGAAGTAACCTGCCCCAAGCCGGCACACCCCACGGCTGTTGGGTTGGGGTTCTGGTGTTTTATGTTGTTGTTAACTTTGAAATAACCCAGCAGGGTCTCAGATATGCAGCAGACCTGATTGTGTTGAGCATTTGCATAATACCCTGAACTAGATTGAGCTGATGGTTTTCAAATCATTCCAGTTTCCTCTGGGCCCTTTGTGGTTGCTTGCTTGGTTGGTTGGTTAGTTGGTTGGTTGGTGGTGGTTGTGTTTTTTTCCCCCAGCCCTTTCCAGCAAACACCACTTGTGAAGCTTCACTTCAAAGAGATGCTCCCCCCCAAAAATAATAATGCTGTTTCTTTTTATTCTCCTTCTTTTAAAATGTATTTCTGGAAACTTGAGGATGCTTAATCATCCTCCTGTGTTGCTCTCATGAAGTGTTGGTATCTTGCTCTCCTCCTTGCCCAAGGGAACCTCTGCTGAGGTAGAGACCACCTCCTGCCCACACTGTGCGACGGGAGCGGCTGCGGGAGGACGACAGCTGGAGGAGGACCTGGCTTGGTGTTGTGACAGTGAGGACCACGTACCTACAGCAGTAGGAGAAAGGAGGGTTTTGCAGTGCTGCCTGAGAGATGTCTTTGGAAGCTGCAGAGAGCATCTGATGTGTTTTCTCTCGAGGAAGGCGGGGGGGGTTTGCTGGAGCTCGCTTTCGGCAGAGGTGGTCCCGCAAGCACAAGTCTCCTTTTGCAAGAGCAGGCAAGGGATGCTCTCAGCTGACTGTGTGGGCACTCTGTGGATGGATCCAAGGTGCTGAGCCAGGGGCTTATACAGAATCTCTTTTCTTCTCCTTTTTGGATGTATTTAGAAGTGAAGGAGTATTGTAGTTCCTTGTGGTAAAAGGGAGGAGGCTCAAGAATGTTTGAAGCCTCTTAAGACTGTGAGAATCCACCTTGTTCTTTTTCCAGCGGGGAGCTAAGTGGAACAAGAATCTTTATGGGACCAGAGGGCTCTTGCCTCTCCTAGATTTCCTTTCTCTGCCACCATTTCCACCTCTGAAGGCAGATCAGTCAGAGACACTGAAACGATTGGCCGAGGTGTGTCTGACAGAGCAGTGCTCTGCGCGGGGCACTGTGCTGGGTTCGGGCTCCTCCTTCCATCCAGGGAGCAGTTGCAGGCTGCAAGCCTGTAGCGAAGCCTTGGAGCCGTGGAGGCTTTTGGTGGCCACGAAAAGAAATCCAAGAATTTTATTCCCTGATGCACTTTTGTTTTCTCAAAGGGGTGGGGTTTGTACAAGGGGAGTGGGATTGTCTTTGAGGAATGTGGGAATTCTTCTGGGTCAAGTCACTATTTCTTCTACCCACTCCAGCACAGTCGTATTTCTGCTGCTTTGAAACAGTGATGAGTAATAATCTTTAAATTGGGAACATAATGAAAGCAGATCACTCACTTTTAACACATCTTGGCTCAGTGCATGGAGCTCCCAGATGTCTCAGTAAGTTTGTTTGTTTGTTTGTTTGGGGGGGTGTCTAAATTTTCTACCAAGTGAGAACTCTCAGCTTGTGGGCTGCTGAATATCCAACCCCAGCCTTCCCTCCATCCCTTTCCCCTGCTGTTTAACTCTTTCCTGTCATGACCTTATTGATGTGCAGCCTCATGCATGTGCAGCGAGGCACCTTTCAATCTGCCCTTCTGAATCATAGTTTTGATTTCAATCTGTGCAATCACAGGGAAGCTTTTGTCTTTCCTTTTGACCTTTCATTTCTCTTTGTCCTTCGCCCCCTCCCCCAGAGGTAGTTTAGCACACACCTTGCAATACTGAAGTATTAGGACAACTTGTTCTGTACTAAGAAGAAATCATTTTGATGCTGCTGTTCCAAATTCTTCGTGTTTGGAGATGTCTGACTTTGTTGCAGGTGGGTGTGTAGTCAGACTGAACCATGCTGTTGTCGATATTGATTCTTCATTGAGATGAAAATAGATGGGTTTTATTGATCCAGCAAAACTTGTGAGCCTGGGGGGCACCTCCCAGTTGGCTGCCTGGCTGGTGGGCACCTCCCAGTTGGCTGCCTGGCTGGTGGGCACCTCCCAGTTGGGTGCCTGGCTGGTGAGCTCTCCCAGTTGGCTGCCTGGCTGGTGGGCACCTCCCAGTTGGGTGCCTGGCTGGTGGGCACCTCCCAGTTGGCTGCCTGGCCGGTGAGCACCTCCCAGTTGGGTGCCTGGCCGGTGAGCACCTCCCAGTTGGGTGCCTGGCCGGTGAGCACCTCCCAGTCGGGTGCCTGGCTGGTGAGCACCTCCCAGTCGGGTACCTGGCTGGTGAGCACCTCCCAGTTGAGTGCCTGGCCGGTGAGCACCTCCCAGTTGAGTGCCTGGCTGGTGAGCACCTCCCAGTCGGGTACCTGGCTGGTGAGCACCTCCCAGTCGGGTACCTGGCTGGTGAGCACCTCCAGTTGAGTGCCTGGCTGGTGAGCACCTCCCACTTGGGTACCTGGCTGGTGAACACCTCCAGTTGGCTGCCTGGCTGGTGAGCACCTCCAGTTGAGTGCCTGGCTGGCACCTCCAGAGTTGAGATGGCAAGAGAGCTGTGATTTAATTATGTTCAGTTAATTGCTGACTATAAATAATGTATATACTAATTTGTCTTCAGATTTTCTACATGGCTCCATAAGCTGCACACTGTCCCAGCCTGAAGTTTTCTAAAGAGCAGGATTTGTGTTCTCTCTCTCTCTCTTTCTCATCTCTCCTCCTCCCAATTCTGTGATATGCAACTTGTAGATAGTGTAAAAAAATTTAATTATTGTTCAAAATGGTGTCTTTAGAGAGGGGTTTGATGTTAATAGCCTCTTGTTTTCTCTCTCTGTACTTCTCTCCATGACCCTATTTATTTTGAAGGCCTGATTGTAACTGAACATGCTGCCAAAGGATTTCTCTAACTTCCAGTTTCTACACCAGGTTTCTACCAACCCTTTTGTATCAGGGTTGAGAGCTTCTGCTTTTTTTTTCCCACAGAGACTCATCATGGTTAACATAGACACTGGGACAACTTCCTAATCAACCTTTTCTTGTCACCTCTCTTGTTTCCCTGGGTGGTGAAAAACATCAGTGCTAGGGTGAATTTTCTCCTGTTGTGTCTGAAAGCAACAGTTGGGTTTGTCTCTTGTCACCATGCACAGATGTGTTTGGAGAAGTCTTGGTCTTTCAGGCAGCCTTGGGCTGATGAATGCATTCTCTGTTTCATTTGGGGCAGAAGTGGTGATGTTTAGGGATCAGGTTGTCAGAGCCTGCAAAATATTGTTGTGTGTTGGTTGTCCTTCAGGTTCTGTTGGTAGATGTTGGTGGACTTGTGGAACAGTGTCGTTCTTTGGAAGGCTGTCCTTCAGAGAGGAGAGCTGAGGGGGACGTGGCTGCTGCTGCTGCTGCTGCAATCTCTTCCAGGAGTTGTTTTCTGATAGGAAGATTTATTGGTTTGGTTTGTCCTGATTTTTATCTATGCATCTTTTTTTCCCCCCCCTTTCTAAGAGATAATAGGCACTACTCTTGCTGACACTGAACACTGTGATCTAGCTGCTGAATGAATGAATGAATAACTTCCTACAATTTGTGGCTCTTGGCAGTTCAATTGAACACTCAAACTGCTTGGGATTGGTGAAAATGAAAAGAAATAGAGCTGGGGCAGGTCGTGGGCACGGCTGAGCTTTCACAGCTCCTCTCCCTTCACCAGCACTGGAACTGATGGGAGGCACACCTGAACTTTGGAGTTCTGCTTCTCCTTTGGTGCAGGGTTGAAGGAGAAGACGTTAAGAGATGTGTCACAGTTCTTACAGAAAATGATCTTAAAGAGTTTGCAGTATGAAGAAGAGGGATCTGCTGTCTTGGGCTTTCCATGAGGCCTCCTGTCTGCAATCTGTGTGCATTGCCTTGTGTGAATAAAACAAAGTTTGGTTAACAAACACGGGCAGTCTCTTCTCTTTGCTGCCTGAGCCCGTGCCAGAGGGATGAAGCAAAAGCCATGCCCTTTTCTGCTCCCCTCTGTTCTGCTGCTGAGCCCTCAGCTTTGCTCCTTTGTGGGGATCCAGGACAGAGCAGTCCCTCCTGGGCTTGCATCCCCAGGCTGTGCCACCAGCCTGGCTGCCTCCAGCTCGTTATGTTCCCTGTCAGCACTCTGGAGAGAGCATTGCATAGCTGTGCTGCCCTTTACCCCTGTTGATGAGCTCTTCAACTGGGAACCAGCAGCCTGCTGCCTGAAGTGTCAGTGGGTTAGCAAGAGGGCACTGCTAAGTGTGAACCCAGGGAGCTGGAGAGAACAATTCTGCATGAAGTGATCCTATATTTCACCAGACTTGGCAAGGAAAGCAAGTGCACTGCTCTTTAGCTCTGATGGTGTGGAGCACCCTGGCTTAGTGGAAGGTGTCCTTGCCCATGGCAGAGGGTTGGAGCTAGGTGATGACAAACAGGAGGAACTTCTTTCAGGGTTGCAGAGCACTGCAGCAGGCTGCCCAGCGAGGTGGTGGTGTCTGCATCTCTGGAGACACTCAAAACTCTCCTAGATGTGTTCCTGTGTGGCCTTCTGCAGGTGAACCTGCCTTGGCAGGAGAGTTGGACTCAATGCAGAGGTCCCTTCCAGCCCCTACTCTCCTATGGTTCTGTGTCTGATCTTGAAGGTCACTTGCAACCCAAACCATTCTGTGGTCCTCAGCAACCTGGTCTAGTGGAAGGTGCCCCTGCCCATGGAAGGGCTTTGGAATTAGATGATCTTTAAGGTCCCTTCCAACCCAAACCATTCCATGATCTTCAGAGCCATGATTGTGTACGACTTACAGGTTTTCACCAAGGCTCTCAACAAATGATTTCCACAGGGACTCTCAGCAAATTCTTCAGGGATCTCTAACTCCTCCAGGAAAAAAAGAATGATTCCTTGAATCAGGATGAAACCTTGTGCTTTTAGACATGTCTTCTGCTTAGGCTGTGAATGGACCCCCCCAAAACAAAAGGCAAGCAAGCAGCCTAATGGACCTGAGAACAGCTCTTTGAGTCATCATTTAGCCATTAAGTGATGAAATCCCATTATTCATCCCAGCACTTAGGAGGTGCTGACCCCAGTGAGTTGATTTCAGGTCATTTCAGGCTGCAGATGTAAATCTTGCAGAGCCTTCCAGCCGAGGCACTCACTGAATTCACAGCAAGTGCTGCTCTGGTGCCTCACTTCGGTTCTCAACCTAAACATTGCTATGTCTCGGTGAAATTGAGACAAGCTCTTGGGTTTGTGGACAAGGAAGTCAGCCACAGAGTCACACTGAGGTGGATGTTAAAAGCAAAGGAGCCCTTCCTAGTACCAACTTAATGATTAAACTGCCTTTAAAAATAATCTAATTGAGACCACAGCATTCCTGACCCACATTCCTCTCTGACAAAGAAACCAGGCTGCCTAATTTCATCCAAGGAATTAAACAACCAACACCCCCACCCTGCAGTTTGTGTCTGTGGCAAGGAAGAGAAGGAAGTGTTGGCTCTGTTGGGGCTTTGGACCTCCACCAAAGGTGTATGCTCAGAGCTTTCTGGTGGAGAAGTGAGATCAGCTCCAAGAGGCACACGTTTCTCCTCTTATTCATTGCAGTGGGAGGTGTAATGTGCTTGTAGTTAAAGCACAGGAGTGGGAAGCAGGAAATCCAGGTCCTGCTTCCAATTCTTCCCCAGATTTCTTCTCCAACTTCAAAGAAATCGCTTGGGTCTCCTGATGTGTCTTCTCTGCTCCCTCCCCTGGAAGTTTCAGCGCTCTTCATCACTTGTAGTTGATGCAAATTAATGCTGATCAGTACTTGGGTGGCCTTGAGTGCCACTGGGGCTGATGGGGTCCTGGCAGTTCTGGCTTAGCCTCAGTGTGAGGAGGTGAAGCTGGGCTCAGAGGCTGGTACTGACTCATAGTATGCTGCATGTTCACCCTGCTATGGTCTTCTATGGGATACAGAGAATCATGGAATTGTTTAGGTGGGAAAAGTCAGAGAATGGCTTGGGTTGGAAAGGACCTGAGGGATATCTAATTATCAATCCCCCTGCTGTGGGCAGGGCACCTCCCACTAGCATAGGTTGCTCAAGGCCTCATCCAACCCAGCCTTGAACACCTCCAGTGAGGAGGCATCCACAACCTCCCAGGGAGGTTAAAAGTCCCTTAAGGTCATTGAGTCCAACTGTTAACCCAGCACCATCAAGTCCAAGAAAGCCAGGATGGGAAAAAGGGTCACTAGTGCAGAAAACAGCCCAGAATCCCAGCTTAATTAGAGCTGGAAGGGACCTCTGGAGATCAGCCAGTCCAACCCCCCTGCTATGCCAGGGGCACCCACAGCAGCTTGCCCAGCAGCACAATGCCCGGTTGGGTTTAGAAGCTCTCCAGACAAGGAGACTCCACAACCTCTCTGGGCAGCCTGCTCCAGGCCTCCAGCACCCTCACACCAAACAACTTTCTCCTCATCTTCAGGTGGAACCTCCTGGCTTCCAGTCTGTGCCCATTGCCCCTTGTCCTGTCCCTGGGCACTGCTGACAAGAGTCTGACCCCAGCCTCTTGCCCCCCACAGCTCCTTTAGCTCTTGCTGAGCATTGCTCAGATGCCCTCTGGGGCTGCTCTTCTGCAGGCTCCACAGCCCCAGGGCTCTCAGCCTTCCCTCCTCACAGAGCTGCTCCAGGCTCCCCTGGACTCTCCAGCAGTTCCCAGTCTCTCTCGCACTGGGAGCCCAGCGCTGCCCCGGCGCTCCCGGTGTGGGCTCAGCAGCACGGAGGGGCTCGAGCCGCCCACGGGCAGTGCCCGCGCAGCACCGAGGGCAGAGGCTGTGCCGTGCCGCCCCGCTCCCTGCGCCGCTTCCCCGCCGGAGCTCCCCCGGGGAGGGGCCCACGCGTGTCCCGGCCCGGCCCAGCCCCGCCCCGGGGCCGCCCGGCACCTCCCCGGCTCTCTCGGCTCCCTCCCGCCGCCCGCCCTCGCCCTTCCCCAGGCGCTGGGGTGTCTGTCGGCGCAGGCGGCGCGCGGGGCCGGGGCAGCGGGAGCCGCGATCCTTGGGCCGCCATGGCCGCGGTGGGTGCAGCCCCGGGGCGCGGCGGCGGCGGGGGAGAGAGGGCGGGCGGGGCGGGCGCGGTGGCTCCGGTGGCGGCGGCGCGACCTTGATGTCTTTGGCCTCCCCGGGGCAGGTGACGAGGGGCACGGCGACCAGGAGGAGCCGGCTGAAGCGCTCGGACGGCAGCACCACCTCCACCAGCTTCATCCTGCGGCAGGTGAGGGGCGGCGGGGCTGGGCGGGGGGCGGCGGGCCCGGCCTCCTTCCCCCTCACCTAAGGGATTGATTGACTGATTGATTGACCGATTGGTTTTGGCTAAACCGCCGCGTTCTGGGGGGATGTCGGTGCCCGTGCTCCCGTGGGGAGATGCTCAGGGTCCGGCTCTGAGAACACCGAAGTTGCGGTCAGTGCCTGTCCCCTCTGCGCCAGTCCAGGGGAGTTTCGGGCACAGGTCAGAGCTGGGCTTCAAACTCCCAGCCCCAGAGAGCTCCAGCGTCAGGAGAGGAGCCTGAAGAATCCTCCTGGAGTCATGATTCATTCTGATCAGTCCCTGGATTGTGTTCTCCTTCGGTGCCTGAGCTGCGGTCTGTACCCTGGGCTGGTTTTCCAGTTCTTCCCCGTGGCGCTGCGGGCAGACTTCGCCCAGAGAAGGGAAGCTGAGGCTTTGGTGATCTTCTGAGTGGAGAATCTGATCGTCAAGGTGTCAGGAGCAGCTCAGCTCGGGGCTCGGGGCTGCTCGGTGCTAATTATACAGCAGCTCTGCTTCCCCTGGCACTGCAGGAGTGCCGTTGGTGATCTAGATGAAACCTCCTGCTAAAAGTCACCCTTTCCTCCTCCCTCCCCAGCCCTGCACCCTTCCCATCCCTCCACCTTTCCCAGTCCTTCACCATTCCCATCCCTACACCCTTCCCATTCCTGGACCCTTTCCATCCCCACAATCTCCCCATGCCTATACCCTTCCTATCCCTGCCCCTTTCCCATCCCTACATCCTTCCTATGCCTACCCCTTTCCCATCCCCACACCTTTCCCATCCCTATGCCCTTCCTATCCCTACACCCTTCCCATCCCTACACCCTTCCCTGCCAGCTGTCTTCCACTAAAATAAAATGCAGACCAAGGTCCTGTGTCTGCCCCAAGAGTCACTTTCTCACCTTCAAGACACTCCTCAGAGTAAACACTGTCCATCTGCTCTAAAAGTAAAGGAGGTAGAACACCTCTTGGAGCACAAACCTGTACCCCAAGCGCTCCCAGATTCCTGAGGAGCAGCTTAAAAGCCGCTCAAGGAAAGCAGAACCAGGCCCTTGACACAATTGGGGCCACTTGCCATGCATGGCAGTGTCTTTTGCTCAGGACATGGGAGTTGTGAGGTCGACTGAAACAACCAGGGGAAGGTGGATTTTGCTGTGTGGTGTCTCCTTGCCACCAGCCGAGCAGAACCACGGCGGTGTCGGGCTGGCAGTTCCTGTTTCCATTGCCTGGCAGGATGAGATGTGAGAGTCTCAGCAGGAATTTGATGTTCAGTGTGAGCTCAGCCATGTAAATCAGAGGTGAAGCAAGGATAAGGAAATAACAAGAGAGTTCCAGCTTGTCGTGGTGGCTGAGGAGATGCTGCAGGCTGCTGGGGGCCCTTCATGGACGTGTCCTGGGGAACCTTTCTGCTTGTCAGAAGTGTGCTTGCAACGGCTTCAGGTTGTGCCAAGGGAGGTTCAGGTTGGATATTGGGAAAAATGTCTTCCCAGAAAGGGTTCTCAGGCACTGGACCAAGCTGCCTAGGGAGGTGGTGGAGTCACCATGCCTTGATGTCAATAAAGGATGCGTGGATGTGGTATTGAGGACGTGGTTTAACAGCAGTGGCTTGGCATCAGCATCATGAGCTCGAGGCGAGCGGCTGGACTTGGTGATCTCAAAGCTCTCTTCCAATCTCAGCAGTTTGGTGATTCTAGGATTCTGTAGCTCATGCTCATACAGAAACTGAGGGCTTGTGGTTTAGGCAAAGGGACAGTAAAATCAACGTCATCCTGAGCACTCAGGGTCTGAGGGAGCAAGGCTGAAGCACTCAGGGTCTGAGGGAGTAAGGTTGGAGCACTCAGGGTCTGAGGGAGTAAGGTTGGAGCACTCAGAGTCTGAGGGAGCAAGGCTGAAGCACTCAGGGTCTGAGGGAGCAAGGTTGAAGCACTCAGGGTCTGAGGGAGTAAGGTTGGAGCACTCTGTTTGAGGGAGCAAGGTTGAAGTGCTCAGGGTCTGAGGGGGCGAGGTTGAAGCACTCAGGGTCTGAGGGAGTAAGGTTGAAGCACTCAGGGTCTGAGGGAGTAAGGTTGGAGCACTCTGTTTGAGGGAGCAAGGTTGAAGCACTCAGGGTCTGAAGGGCAAGGCTGAAGCACTCAGGGTCTGAGGGGGCAAGGTTGAAGCACTCAGTGTCTGAGAGAGCGAGGTTGGAGCACTCGGGGTCTGAGGGAGTAAGGCTGAAGTACTCAGGGTCTGAGGGGGCAAGGTTGGAGACTCTGCACATGGGAACTCTCGCACCAGCACCCAGAGAGGGCTGCTGATGGTGTGCAGGAGGGCTGCAGGCTCTGGCTCCTCCAACAGATACACTGAGCATCATGGCTGGGTTACACAGGTGGCATCCCATGCCTCAGCCCCTGCAGAACACCTTGATGTGTGCTACATCATAGAACTATAGAACGGTTTGGGTTGGAAGGGACCTTAAAGATCAGCCAGTTCTGACCCCCTGCCCTGGACAGGGACACATCCCAGTCCGGAGGGCCCAGCAGTGTATCCACAACCAGCACCAGGGCTCCCTCTACAGCAGCATTTGTCAGCACTCCCCTGGCAGAGGACAGTGCTGCGCTGTCTACATCACTCTAAATTCAGGTCCATGCTATGGAGACCTTGCAGTCTTGGGTCAAAGACTGGATGATCTTGAAGGTCTCTTCCAACCAAAGATATTCTGTGATTCTGTGATCAATATCATTTCAGTAATAGACAGAAATGATCCACACAGATCCACATCAGAAGTTGCTTATCCCAGCAGGTCAGAGAGCAGACACACTGCTCTGGCTTCCTGAGGTCACCACTCAGAGGCCTTTTAAACAGGCAAGTGTGGTGGCTCTCAGGAGACTGGTGAGACACTGGAACAGGCTGCCCAGGGAGGCTGTGGATGCTCCCTCCCTGGAAGTGTTCAAGGCCAGGCTGGATGAGGCTTTGAGCAACCTGGGGTAGTGGGAGGTGTCCCTGCCCATTGCAGGGGGTTGAAAGTGAATGATCTTTAAGGTCCCTTCCTACCCAAACCATTCTGTGATTCTATGAGTCTGTGAGTTTCATCTGAACCATGTGAGCAACAGAACCAGCTCTGGGATTGCTTTTCTCCAGCCCTCAGTGGGGCTGAGTTGGTGACGTGCTGAGGCGAGGGTCTCACTGCTCCTTGCTGTGGGCTTCACGTGATGTTCCTCAGCATGCGGAGGCTCGGCTCAAGGTTTCCTTCCCACAGTGATGTTTCAGCTGCTCCTTTAAAACTCTAATGAGGCTTTTCCTCAGCCTTTGTTGGTTAGTTTTCCTTGGAGATTTCAGCTTTGCAGACACAGAGCAGTCCAAGCTGCCCCGTGGGTGCTGTCCTCTCCTCCCATAGTCAAGCTTCCCTGAGGGCAATCAGGCTTTAGAAGCGTTAGTGAGGGAAAAGGTCCTAATAGCAGAGCTTAACTTCAAGTAAGGTTGTGGTGGTTGTAGTTGTAACTGGAAAACCACAGAAATTCTGTCAGAGAGATTTGCAGTAAATGTTCCAAAGGAGCTTAAACTTCTTGGAGGGCTCATGTTGTTCAGAAATGGTCACCAGCTGCTTGCCCAAGCCCAGAATACCAATGGAAATGTTGTTAATGGGTTTGTTTTCTGTCAAGAGGGGAGCAGGTCACCCAGATTTGAAGTCTTTACTTGGTTTTACATCATCACAGACTCACAGCATGGTGGGGCTTAGAAGGGACCTCTGGAGATCATCCAGTCCAACCTCCCTGCCAAAGCAGGGGCACCCACAGCAGCTTGCCCAGCAGCACCATGGCCAGGTGGCTTTGGAGGCTCTCCAGAGAAGGAGACTCCACAACCTCTCTGGGCAGTCTGCTCCAGGCCTCCAGCACCCTCACACCAAACAGCTTTCTCCTCATCTTCAGGTGGAACCTCCTGGGTTGCAGTTTGTGCCCACTGCCCCTTGTCCTGGCACTGGGCACTACTGAGAAGTCTGGCCCCAGCCTCTTGCCCCCCACAGGTCCTTTGTCTCTTGCTGAGCATTGCTCAGATCCCCTCTGGGGCTGCTCTTCTTCAGGCTCCACAGCCCCAGCCTGCCCTCCTCAGAGAGATTCCCTGGACCCCTCAGCACTTTTGGAGCCTCCACTGGACTCTCTCCAGCAGTTCCCTGTCTCTCTTGCACTGGGGAGCCCAGCACTGGACACAGTACTCCTGGTGTGGCCCCACCAGCTTTGATCAGCATTGAGAAGATCTCCTCCCAGGCTGCTCTTTGCCAGGCTGAAGAGCTTGGGGAGCTGGCAGGAATCTCAGAGTGGTAAGGGTTGGAAAGGACCTCTAGAGATCATCCAGTCCACACCTCCTGCCAAAGCAAGATGACCTTAAGCAGGTCACACAGGAACACATCTAGGTGGGTTTTGAATGTCTTCAGGGAGGGAGACTCTGTGCTGGAAGACATGGATGGAGTGATGGAGTGATGGATGAGTGGGAGCAGGGAGATATGTGCTGGAGATCAGTGGGCTGGTATCAAAAAAAGCCCTACCCAGTGAGTAAGATCACTGGTGTCCCAGAGTGACTTGGGGTGGGGGAGTTTCCAAGCTGTTGGATGGGCACCTCTGTCTCCAGCAGTACAACCAAGTTTGGGAGTGGAGCTGGCACTGAAGCTGTTACTTGAGCGAGGAAGGGGTGTCCAAAGTCGTTCCTCTGACGTGGCAGCTGCTGCTCAATTATAGTGAAGCACTCCCTGAAGGGACAGGAGTCAATTGTAAGACAAGAAGTAGGGCAGCTGAAGACATATGCTTGGGATTCTGCAAGCTGCTGTCAGGAGCACTCATGGTTGGGTTTGCTTTTATTCTGGAAGAGTTTGTCTTTCCCACACTTGTTCTGGCATGATGTGGCTGCTGAGTACATCCAGCTGAGCTTTTGGCTTCTGCTGGCAGCAGTTTCACTGCCTGTGAGTTTGGATGGCGTTTCTGTCGCTGAGGAAAGTGAAGTGGCCTGAGGAGGACAGCAGCAGTCAGCCAAAGGTTGTGCTAGAGCATCACTTCTTGTCACTGGTGCTCAGTGGCAGCACAGTGGGGCAAGGGGCACAAACTGCAACCCAGGAGGTTCTACCTGAAGATGAGGAGAAACTTGTTTGCTGTGAGAGTGGCAGAAGTGTGAGTTTTGGTGTCAGGAACAACCTTTCTGCCTCTGTGCTTGTAGAAGCTCTGACTCTGTAGGTATGGCAGGGAGAAGGAAGGGTCTCTTGAGGCTGAGTGGTGTCTCTTCTGGGCATGTCCTGGGGTGCATGCAGGAGAGTCTGGGCAGGGGGCTCAGGGACCTTCTTCTCTCCCACTACTCTGCTGTAGTGAGGACACATCTGAGTCCAATGACTAGTTCTGGGCTCACCAGTGCAAGAGAGACAGGGAACTGCTGGAGAGAGTCCAGCAGAGGCTTCAAAGATGCTGAGGGGGCTGGAGCATCTCTGTGAGGAGGAAAGGCTGAGAGCCCTGGGGCTATGGAGCCTGGAGAAGATCAGCCCCAGAGGGATCTGAGCAGTGCTCAGCAAGAGCTAAAGGACCTGTGGGAGGCAAGGGGCTGGGGCCAGACTCTTGTCAGTGGTACTCAGTGCCAGGACAAGGGGCACTGGGCACAAACTGGAAACCAGGAGGTTCCACCTGAAGATGAGGAGAAAGTGTGAGGGTGCTGGAGGCCTGGAGCAGGCTGCCCAGAGAGGTTGTGGACTCTCCTTCTCTGGAGAGCCTCCAAAGCCAGCTGGCCATTGTGCTGCTGGGCAAGCTGCTGTGGGTGTCCCTGCTTTAGCAGGGAGGTTGGACTGGCTGATCTCCAGCGGTCTCTTCCAACCCTCACCGTGCTGGGATTTGGGGATTCTGTAAAGGAAAACACCCCTCTCTCTGCTCTTCACTGAAGAAAGGGTCAGATGAGTTATGAGGGCAGGGTCTGCAGCTCTCTGTGGGTGTGCCAGAAGCCATCAACCCCCTTCTCTCCATCATCTAACACCTTTCTGGGAGGGAGGACAAGACATGGTGTATGGCTCCAGCAGCCAGGATGTGGGCATCCCCAGGGAGCAGTCAGCATCTGAGAGAGGGACTTCTATGCTTGGAGCTGGGCTGAACAGCAGTACTGTGGTGCTGGAGGTGGAAATTCAGCCTCCTTTCCTCCTCCTCCTCCTCCTCACTCATTGAGTGTCTCCTCATGGCAGTACCCACTCTGGATTGTTGATGCTCTTCACTTGCTGTTGACCGAACCGCAGCCCTTAGGACAGGTGTGACTGAATGTCTCCTTCTAGGTCTCCCTTCAGCAGCCCCTTCCTCATTTAAAGAGGCCTTTCTGCAGTTAAGTGTCATGAGGTGGTCTGTGTTGAAGAAGAGTCAAGTAGCTCCACTTCTGCAGATGCTACCAGAATTCAGCTGGGTAGTGGTTGATGTTTGGTCCTTTGTCTGCTCACCTTCTGGATTGTCCTGCTGGCTACCATGACCAGAAGTGAATGACAGAGTTCTTTGCTCTTCAGTATCACAGGGCCTTGTAATGAAATCTTTTGGAGCACTCAAAGCAATCAGTAGAAGGACCTTGAGGTGATGGAGCATGTCCAGAGAAGGGCAACTAAGCTGGTGAAGGGCCCTGGACACAAGTCTCCCAAGGAACAGCTGAGGGAACTGGGGTTGTCTGAAGAAGAAGAGGGTGAGGGGAGACCTCTTTCTCTCTACAACTGCCTGAAAGGAGGCTGGAGCCATGTGGGGCTTGGTCTTTTCTCCCATGCAACAGGTGATAGGACATTCCTGGGTGGTAGAGTCACCATCCCTGGAGGTGTTCCAGAAACCTGTGGCCATGGCACTTTGGGACGTGGTTGTGTTGGGTTGATGGTTGGACTTGGTGATCTTAGAGGTCTTTTCCAACCCCAACAATCCTGTGACTCCTGTGCCATTGGAAAGGATATTTGCCCATTGGAATGTGCTGCCCAGGGAGGTGGTGGGGTCGACATCCCTGCAGTGTTTAGGAAGAGACTGGATGAGGCACTTAGTGTCATGATCCAGTTGATTAGATAGGGTTGGGTGATCAGTTGGACTTGATGATCTTGGAGGTCTCTTCCAACCTGGCTGATTCTGTGATTCTGTGACAGGAGAAAACAGCCTCAAGTTGCAGCAGGGGAACTTCAGGTTGGACATTAGGAAAAATGTCTTCTCAGGAAGGATTCTCAGGCACTGGACCAGGCTGCCAGGGAGGTGCTGGAGTCACCATCCCTGGAGAGATTTAAAAGACATGTGGATGTGGTGCTGAGGGCTGTGGTTCAGTGGCAGGGGCTTAGGAGTACTGGTGGGATTGTGAGCTCTAGCTGAGCTGTTGGACTTGATGATCTCAAAGGTCTCTTCCAGCCTCAACAGATTCTATGATTCTAAATCCTTTGCAGCTCATGCCAGAGACTTCAGTGAAAGCCACCATGTGTACCTGTTTGCTCCAAGCATGTGTAACCTTCTATAAAATCATCTCTAGACAGAAAGAACTGAAGTTCCAGTTTAGATCTGCAAGGGTTTTTTGCTGCTTCCATTTAGAGATGAAGTTAGAAGTCAACTGCCTTCTCAGACATGGTCACACCTGGTGTGGCATAGTATCAAAGAATCAGTCAGGGTTGGAAGGGACCACAAGGATCAGCTAGTTCCAACCCCCCTGCCATGGGCAGGGACACCCCACACTAGATCAGGCTGCCCAGAGCCTCAGCCAGCCTGGGCTTAAACACCTCCAGGGATGGGGCCTCAACCACCTCTCTGGACAACCCATTCTCTGGCAATGCTTGTTGGGATTTTCCCTTTGTGATATGAAGAAAACCAGAAGAGGTTTGTTGTCCTGTGTGCAGATGAAGTTTGTTTCTGTATGTGTGGAGCTGGGATTGTGGTGTCCTTCCTGCAGGACCAAGCAGTGGACTAGACCAGCCTAGTCCTAGTCTCTTTTCAGTGGTGGCCTGGGCAATGGATACAAAGTGGAACCCAGGGAGTTCCACCTCTACAGGAGGAAAAAAAATAGAATAGAATAGAATAGAATAGAATAGAATAGAATAGACCAGACCAGACCAGACCAGACCAGGTTGGAAAAGAACTTTGCAATCATCAAGTCCAACCTATCACCCAACACCATCTCATCAACTAAACCATGGCACCAAGTGCCTCAGCCAGGCTCTTCCTAAACACCTCCAGGGATGGTGACTCCACCACCTCCCTGGGCAGCACATCCCAATGGCCAATCTCTCTTGCTGGGAAGAACTTCTTCCTAACATCCAGCCTGAACCTCCCCTGGCACAGCTTGAGACTGTGTCCTCTTGTTCTGTTGGTGGTTGCCTGGGAGAAGAGACCAACCCCCACCTGGCTACAACCTCCCTTCAGGGAGTTGTAGAGAGCAAGAAGGTCTCCCCTGAACCTCCTCTTCTCCAGGCTAAGCAGTCCCAGCTCCCTCAGCCTCTCCTCACAGGGCTGTGCTCTGTTCTTTGCTGTGAGGGTGCTGGAGCCCTGGGGAAGGCTGCCCAGAGAGGTTGTGGAGCCTTCTTTGGAGACTTTCAAGACCTTTCCTGTGTGACCTATCCTAGGTGATCCTGCTTTAGCAGGGGGGGTTGGCCTGGATGATCTCCAAAGGTCCCTTCTAACCCCTGCCATTCCGTGATTCTGTGACTCTAGCTGGATGTTGGCATCTGCAGTCAGAAATCTTCTTGAGTCAAGCAGAAATAGCTGTAGGTCAGATCTGGGGAGCCACAAAGGTGTCTGAGACTTGTTTGTCATTTATGAAGTCTGAAAACCTTCCCCTTGGCACATGGGCCACAGAGCTTTCCAGCTGCCAGCTCAAATGTGCCTTTGTGGATGCAAAGTGGACAAGGTCACTCATTGACTCTGGCAGATGTTAGCTTAATGAGCCACACTGAGTTCCCAAGAGCAAAACATGGCCTGAAGTCCAGGACTGAGTTTCATAGTTGCTAGTTTTTGCTGCTCTGACGTAGGGGGAATCAACATTTGGTCTTGACTCATCAGTGATCAAATGGTTTGAGTTGGAAGAGACCTTCAACATCACCTAGTTCCACCCCCTGCCATGGGCAGGGACACCTTCCTCTTGCCAGGGTTGCTCAAAACCTCATCCAGCCTGGCCTTGAACACTTCTAGGAGGGGGCATCCACAGCTTCTGATGTAGGCAGCTTCAGTGACCATTGCTTAAGAAACTTTGTAACCAAACTGTGTGTTTGATTTCTTCCTTCAGTCCTGATTGCTTTGGACTTTAAATGGTTTTCCTCTGAATGAAATCAAGCCCTCAGCTGATGGCCTTGAGGCTGTGGTCATGCAGGTTTTCTGGATGGTGCTTGGGCAGTGTGGTCCATACCAGCCTCAGTATGCAATGAGGGGAATGGAATGGAATGGAATAGGATAGAATAGAAATAGACTAGACTAGACTAGACTAGACTAGACTAGACTAGACTAGACTAGACTAGACTAGAATAGAATAGAATAGAATAGAATAGAATAGAATAGAATAGAATAGAATAGAATAGAATATAGGGAAGGGAAGGGAAGGGAAGGGAAGGGAAGGGAAGGGAAGGAAGGGAAGGGAAGGGAAGGGAAGGGAAGGGAAGGGAAGGAAGGGAAGGAGGGAAGGGAAGGGAAGGGAAGGGAAGGGAAGGGAAGGGGAGAAGAGAAGAGAAGAGAAGAGAGAAGAGAAGAGAAGAGAAGAGAAGAGAAGAGAAGAGAAGAGAAGAGAAGAGAAGAGAAGAGAAGAGAAGGAAGAGAAGAGAAGAGAAGAGAAGAGAAGAGAGAAGAGAAGAGAAGAGAAGAGAGAAGAGAAGAGAAGAGAAGAGAAGAGAAGAGAAGAGAAGAGAAGAGAAGAGAAGAAGAGAAGAGAAGAGAAGAGAAGAGAAGAGAAGAGAAGAGAAGAGAAGAGAAGAGAAGAGAAGAGAAGAGAAGAGAAGAGAAGAGAAGAAACAAACCAGGTTGGACAAGACCTTTGAGATCACCAAGGCCAACCTGTCACCCAGCACCATCTCATCAACTCAACCATGACACCAAGTGCCTCATCCAGTCTCTCTTTATACACCTCCAGGGATGGTGACTCCATCACCTCCCTGGGCAGCACATCCCAAAGGCCAATCTCTCTTGCTGGGGAAGAATGGCACTCCAGGGAGGTGGTGGAGGCACCATGCCTGGAGGTGTTCAGGAAACCTATGGTCATGGCACTTTTGGGCCATGGTTTACTGGCCATGGTGGTGTTGGGTTGAGGGTTGGGCTGGGTGATCTTGGAGGTCTTTTCCAAAGCACACAATTCCATGGCTGTGTGAGGCAGGTGTTTCTCAAAAGCAGAGGCTGAGGAGATTGATAAAATAGCTCTCTGCAGAGGAGCAGCCTGGGGTGGCAGTGATTTACCAGGATGAGCTCAATTCTCTGATGAGTCATTAATCTCTAAAATATAACTTAGTGCCCACAGAACATGATTATCCCTCTGACACGGGGCTGGAGCCTGACTTCTCTGCGTGCAGCGTTTAGGAACTCTTAAAGCATTTGACAGGTGAATAAAGGAGTCAACTTTTCCTCTTAAGAACAGCAGCCTTGGCTGCACAGCAGCCTGACAGCCTTTGAAGATGCCCTTCTGCTTAAATCAGTCTTGTAGCCAGCAGGGAGCAGGGATTGTGTCCCTGCACTGGGCGCCAGTGAGGCCACACCTCTGATCCTGGGTTCAGCTTTGGGCCTCTCACTCCAGGAAGGACATTGAGGTGCTGGAACAGATCCAGAGAAGGGTCTGGAGAACAGGGCTGGTGAAGAGCAGCTGAGGGAACTGGGGGTGTTCAGCCTGGAGAAGAGAGAAGAGGAGGCTGAGGGGAGGACCTCATTGCTCTCTACAGCTCCCTGAAAGGAGGTTGCAGTGAGGTCTGGTCCCTTCTCCCTAGTATCAGGTGATATAAGGAGAGGAAATGGCCTGAAATTGTGCCAGGGGAGGTTTAGGCTGGAGATGAGGAACAATTTCTTTACTGCAGGAGTGGTCAGGCACTGGACCAGGCTGCCCAGGGAGGGTGGTGGAGTCACCACCCCTGGAGGTGTTCAAGAAACCTGTGGCCATGGCACTTTGGGCCAGAGTTTAATGGCCATGGTGGTGTTGGATTGGTGGTTGGACTGGATGATCTCAGAGGTCTTCTCCAACTGAAAGAAACCTGATTCTGTCATCTTTTTGAGTGATGAAAACATTTTGAACTTTGAGGTAAGCCTGAATTGGTGCCTAGGCTAAATGCTGCAGGGATCTTAGTGATTTTCATCAGGACAAGGGGGCAATGGGCACAAACTAGAACCCAGGAGGTTCCATCTGAAGATGAGGAGAAACTTCTTCGGTGTGAGGGTGCTGGAGCTGCGGGGCAGCCTGCCCAGAGAGGTTGTGGAGTCTCCTTCTCTGGAGACTTTCAAGGCCCATCTGGATGCATTCCTGTGTGGCCTGCCCTAGGTGACTCTGCTTTGCCAGGGGAGTTGGACTCAACGATCACAGGAGATCCCTCCCAGCCCCTACCATTCTCTGATTCTGTGCTCTAATGATGCTGCATTGATCTCAGGTGCTCCAAAATCCTACCTTTCTTGTGTTGCTCCTTGCATGGCTAGCAGGAGGGGGGTGAGTGGGGGACAAGCTTCACCAGGACTGCAAATCCCAGCAGGAGGAAACGTAAATGGATTTGGTGCTTATAAAGCAGGGGGTGGGGAAGTTGGCTTCTCTCCCCAGCCCTGCCATCACTTCATCTGGCCGTGAAGAAGGCAGCAGACTCGTGTGGCTTTTGTTTCTTCATCTGGAAAGCCAGCATGGCTGTGTATCTCTGTGTCACCAGCAAGCTTAATTGAGTGTTTCTTAATGCACTAATTAAATCTCCAATTACCTTCCCACTTAGCGCTGCGTTAGGGAAGGAAAACGACTTGGTGCGTGCCTGTCTGTTTTGCAAGCAAAGCCTGGTGGTGATTGCATCCTCTCCAAACAAACCCCCTCCTCTCCCCCCCACACTTGTGGTTTTGCTGGTGTTTGGAGTCGTTTATCACCCTCTCAGGCAGGTTCATAGAATCCTTTGGGTTGGAAGGGACCTTCGAGATCATCCAGTTCCAGCCCTCCTGCCATGGGCAGGGACACCTCACACTAGACCAGGTTGCTCAACGCCTCAAGGAGAAGTTGCCCTTCTGGTTGTGCAACTGCAGCTGGTGAGCACAGGGGAGCAGGCAACAGGCTCCAGAGTCCACAGAATCCAGCGTGGTGGGGGTTGGAATGGACCTCAAATATGGGTGTAATGATCTGGGTAAGCAAACAGCTTTCCCCTGATGACTGCTCCAGCTGCAAAGAAAGATGGCTGGGGGGTTTAAAAGAATCCCAGAATGTCAGGGGCTGGAAGGGACTTCAAGAGATCATCTCCATTGAGGCGTTTGGAAGACAAGCCCTATGAGGAGAGGCTGAGGGAGCTGGGGTTGCTTAGCCTGGAGAAGAGGAGACTCAGGGGTGACCTTCTTGCTCTCTCCAACTCCCTGAAGGGAGGTTGTAGACAGGCAGAGGTTGGTCTCTTCTCCCAGGCAGCCAGCACCAGAACAAGAGGACACAGTCTCAGGCTGCACCAGGGGAGGTTCAGGTTGGATGTTAGGAAGAAGTTCTACACAGAGAGAGTGATTGCCCATTGGAATGGGCTGCCTGGGGAGGTGGTGGAGTCACCATCACTGGGGGTGTTCAGGAGACTTGCTGGGGTGCTTGGTGCCATGGGTTAGTTGTTTAGGTGGGTTGGATTGGTTGATGGCTTGGACACGATGATCTAGAAGGTCTCTTCCAACCTGGTTTATTCTATGTATTCTATGTATCTAGTCCAACCCCCTGCCAGAGCAGGATCACCTATACCAGGCCACACAGGAGCTCCTCCAGGCAGGTCTTGAGAGTCCAGAGAGGGAGACCCACAGCCTGCCCTGGGCAGCCTGTAAGAAGCAGTATTGCCTAATGGGTTAGAATAAAAGTTAGTCTTCAAATACATGGGAGGCCTGGAATCCTCAGAGGTGGAGAAAGCAATTAGGGAAACTCATAAACTTGCTTCATCCAGCCTGGCCTTGGACACCCCCAGGGAGGGGGCATCCACAGCCTCCCTGCCAACCTGCTCCAGTGTCTCACGGCCCTCACTGCAAAGAGTTGCTTCCCAATCTCCAGAGTAAACCTCCCCTCTTCCAGCTCAGATCCACTGCCCCCCATCCTATCACTACTCGTAGAACATCCCTCCCCAGCTTTCCTGTAGTCCCCTTTCAGGTACAGAAAGCCTTGCAGGAGCCCCTGCGGTTCCCTGGCTGCTGTTGCTGCGTCCTGGGGGCCGGGGTGAGCGCGGCAGGTGGAAGTGGGACGTGATTCATCCCCTCGGCGTGCCGGCGCTCGGAGCTGCTGCAGGCTCTCTGCTGGCGGCTGCTGGAGCACAAGCAGCAGCTCCTCAGGCCCCCAGGTCTCTGCTGGGTGGCAGCTGAGCGAATCCGCAGCCTCCTGCGTGCGCTGCTGGCCGGAGTGGCCGGCGTGGATCCGGCAGAGCGGGAGCCGTTGGAATCCTGCGCTGCGGAACTCTGCTGTCCTGTTCCCCGGCAGCTGTGCTGGCCTGGCTTATGGTCTCCATGGCAACGAGGTTTCGTTTTTAAAATAGCCTCAAGCCACCAAAGAGAAGGCAGACGTGAATAGCACCAGCAGCATAGGTACCAAGCCGAGAGAGGAGCTGGCCCTGCCTCCTAGCTGGGGGCTGTCTGCCTCCTTCTGCGCCCCGGGGGTGTCTGCAGAGAGGAGTTGTTCTGGTGTGAGCCACAAACACTCATCCTGGGCTGCAGCAGGAGAAGTGTGGCCAGCAGGGCGAGGGAGGTGATCCTCCCCCTCTGCTCAGCTCTGCTGAGACCCCACCTGGAGCACTGCCTCCAGTTCTGGAGCCCCTATGACAAGAGGGATCTGGAGGTGCTGGGAGGTGTCCAGAGAAGGGCCACAAGGATGATCAGAGGGTTGGAGCGCCTCTCCTGAGGACAGACTGAAGGAGTTGGGGCTGTTCAGTCTGGAGAAGAGAAGGCTCCGAGGTGACCTAATTGTGGCTTTCCAGTATCGGAAGGGGGCTCCAGGAAGGCTGGGGAGGGACTGCTCAGGATCTCAGGCAGTGATAGAACTATGGGGAATGGAATGAAGCTGGAGGTGGGGAGATTCAGGCTGGAGGTGAGGAGGAAGTTCTTCCCCATGAGAGTGGTGAAGCCCTGGAATGGGTTGTCCAGGGAGGTGGTGGAGGCCCCATCCCTGGAGGTGTTTAAGCCCAGGCTGGATGAGGCTCTGGGCAGGCTGATGTAGTGTGGGGTGTCCCTGCCCATGGCAGGGGGGTTGGAACTAGATGATCCTTGTGGTCCCTTCCAGCCCTGACTGATACTATGATGCTATGACAATATACACTGCTGCACAGGGAACTATTGACCCATCTGAACCATGGCTTCATAGAATGGGTTGGTCTGGAAGGGACCTTCAAAGGTTTTCTAGTCTGACCCCCCTCTGCAGTCAGCAGGGGCATCCTCTACTAGATGAGGTCACCCAGAGCCCTGTCAAGGCTCACCTTGAATATCTCCAGGGATGGGGCCTGAACCACCTCCCTAGGCAACCTGTTCCAGTGTTCCACCATAGAGTGTTAGGGGCCAGAAGTGACCTCAAGTGATCCTCGAGCCCACCACCCCTGCCAGAGCAGGATCACCTATACCAGGTCACACAGGAGCTCATCCAGGTGGGTCTTGAGTATCTGCAGAGAGGGAGACTCCACAACCCACCCTGGGCAGCCTGTTCCAGTCTTCTGTCACCCTCACAGTGAAATAATTCTTCCTCCTGTTTCCATGGAACTGCCTCATGGTATAGGATCTGGATGTGTTCCTGTGTGACCTGCCTGAGGTGATCCTGCTTTAGAAGCAGGGGGGGTGGACTCGATGATCTCCAGAGGCCCCTTCCAACTCCTACCATTCTATGATTCAGGTGTTCAACACTTCCCAGCGCTGCATGGATAAGCTCTGTGTTCAATGCAGGGCTGTACCAGGCTGGGCAGCCCCGTGGCCACCTCCCACCAGCCTCTCACCGTCTCAGCAGTGCCTCTTTGTGCAGGGTCCCAGGCTGCGCAGGGTCCCCGTGGGGCACTTCAGCCTAGTGCCGCCCGCCACGGCCCCGGCAGCAGCTCTGAGGAGCTCCAGCCGTGCTCAGGCTCTGCCTGCTTCTGCTGTCACCCAGTTTCTATGGACACCAACGGGCTTGTGTCAAACACAGCCCCCATGCCATTGTCTCTGCTGAATATGGCAGAAGCAGAGCTGATTACATGGGAGTCCGAACCTCTCTTTGCTAAAATGTCTTTCTGTTGCGTGGAAAAGAATGTGGCAGGGACAGAAATAGCTTTCTCCTGAAATCCTTAGCTCTTGGGTGACCCACAGAGCTGCAAAAAATAGCTTCTGAACTCCTTTCTGGTGGTTTCAGGGTTCTGGAGGAGAGTCTGGTGCCTGTCAGGTGAGAGCACAGCAGCACGAGGCTTATGAGGAGCAGCTCAGGGACCTGCAGTGGTTTGGCTTGGAGGAAAGGAGGCTGAGGGGAGACCTTCTGGTTCTCTACAACTCCCTGAAAGGAGCTTGGAGTGAGGTGGGGATTGGTCTCTCCTCCTGGGTAGCAAGGCACAGGATGAGAGGAAATGGCTGCAAGTTGTGCCAGAGGAGGTTTAGGTTCTGTGTGTGGAACGATCTCTTCCTAAAAAGGGTTGAGAGGGCCTGGCCCAGGCTGCCCACGGCAGTGGTGGAGTCCTCATCCCTGGAGGAGTTTCACAGCCATGGAGATGTGGTGCTGAGGGTGGAGTCCCCATCCCTGGAGGGACTGAAATGCCATGGAGATGTGGTGCTGAGGGTAGAGTCCCCCATCCCTGGAGGGACTGAAAAGCCATGGAGATGTGGTGCTGAGGGTAGAGTCCCCATCCCTGGAGGGACTGAAAAGCCATGGAGATGTGGTGCTGAGGAGCATGGTTTCATGGTGAGCTGGCAGTGCTGGGTTAATGCTTGGACTTGATGATCTTGAAGGTCTCTTCCAAACAACTCCATGATTCTTTGATTCTGTATCCTATGAAAAATTCTGCCTTACCAAATGCTAGAGCAGAGCCCTGGCAAAGCCCAATGTAAATGGGAACTTCTTCAGCCACTTGCAATGTTAAGATCTCCTGTGAAGGACAACTGTCAAATACAACAAAACCAGACAGAGAGTCACAGAATGGTTTGGGTTAAAGGCCATCTTCCTCAACCCCCTGAGTCACTCCATCAGAAGGTGATTTTGATCATCAGTGGCAGATAATTGGACAGTTGAGAGATGATGTAAAATATGTGTTAAGAGAGTCTGACCAACAACAGTACGTTGGACCAGACCCAGTCTACAATGATGGGGTGCTGGGGAGAGCTCTGATGTGAGAGGCTGTGGCAAGGCCTTTGGGAATGCCACAGCAGAAGGTGAGGCTTAAAATCATTCCCTTTTGTCCAGGTGTGAGCCAGAGCAGAACCAGTTCTGCTCAGGGCTGTGGCTTCCCAGCTCAGGCTCTGCTCAGTGAGGCACTTGATGAAGTTCAGGGCAGCTTGGCACAGCCAGGGGCTGCTTCTAGCAGGGAGAAGCTGATGGGAGAGTTCCTGCCAAGGGCTGCCTGCAGAAAGGCTCTGCCTGAGACTTGCTCCTCTGCACACCAAGGGCACTGCCACAGCTTGTGCCACACCTTGGGGGGCAGCAAGGCAGAGTGGCAGCTGTGGGGAGGAGCAGCCAGGACAGGTGACCCTCAAGTGCCCAACAAGGGATTGCAGCCCATGGATGGCATCTTCAGCAGCAAGCTGAGGGCTGCCCAGGGCCAAGCCTCTTTTTTGCCTGGCTGGTGTCCCAGCAGGACTCTGTCCCTTCTGCCTTCCATCCTCATCCCTCTGTTCCTGAATTCACTTCCAGGATCCAGCTCCTGAATCTGGTTTTCCTCTGCTGCTGAGTCCAGGCTGGGACTTGCCAGTGCCGGTGCCATCAGTGCCAGTGGTGCCATCAGTGCCAATGGTGCCCTCATTGCCATCAGGGGTTGGGTTCCATGTTGGTTTGTGTCTCTTTGTCTCTCTCCCATGGCATTGTTCTTCTTTCCACCCCAGCTGGTTGAGTTTCTTTCCCATCCCATCAGCCTCTCTCCCTTCTTCCCTTAGTAAAGGCAGAGGGCTTCCTGGCGAGCCTCGGGCACTGCTCTGGTGGCCAGCCCAGCCCAGCCCTGATATGTGACAGTGAGATCTGGGCTGCTGTGAGTTAAACACTTGAAGGCACTGGAGTAAAAATACCTCTGAGTAGCTGCACTCCAGTCACATTCCTTCTGCATGCTAAGCCTCTTTGCACTCTGTTTCCTTGACACTCCTGACGCCGAGCATCACAGGTTTGGGGGAAACCTCTTTTTGTTGTAAGGAAGAGATTTGATGTTGGGAAGTGTGAGTGTCTCTGAGTGCTGGCTTCTGACAGCTCTCTGCTGCTTGCTTCTGGGTTATGAGATCTTTTCTTGCACCGAAATAAGCAATATTCTGGGTGCAGTTTTCGTCTGGTTTCACTTGAATTTGCTCTCTGCTGAAATCTGTGGGCTCCTGGTGGTCATTGTCCCAACCAGTGGTTTCAGTCCTTAACTACAGCAACTCTTTCTGTGTTGGAGAGCAGTGAAGGGGAAAGGCACCTGGGGGTCCTGGTGGATGGAAGGATGTCCATGAGCCAGCAATGTGCTCTTGTGGCCAAGAAGGCTAATGCCATTCTGGGGTGGATTAGAAGGGCTGTGGTCACTAGGTCGAGAGAGGTTCTCCTCCCGCTCTGCTCTGCCCTGCTGAGGCTGCATCTGGAGTATTGTGTCCAGGTCTGGGCCCCTCAGTTCAAGAAGGACCTCAGGGAACTGCTTCAGAGAGTCCAGCACAGAGCCACAAAAATGATTGGGGGAGTGGAACATCTTCCTTATGAGGAGAGCCTGAGGGAGCTGAGGGCTCTGTAGCTTGGAGAAGAGGAGCCTGAGAGGTGACCTCAGTCATGTGCAGGGTGAGTGCCCAGAGGCAGGAGCCAGGCTCTGCTGGGTGATGCCCAATGGCAGCACAAGGGGTGGAAGTTGAGGCATAGGAAATTCCATGGAAACAGGAGGAAGAATTATTTCACTGTGAGGGAGCAGAGCACTGGAGCAGGCTGCCCAGGGGGGTTGTGGAGTCTCCATCTCTGGAGATATTCAAGCCCTGCCTGGATGCGTTCCTGTGTGACCTGCTCTGTGTGATCCTGCTCTGGCAGGGGGGTTGGGCTCCATGATCTCTCCAGGTCCCTTCCAACTCCCTAGCATGTTGTGATTCCCTGTGATTCTCCCAGCTGATATAATGCATCCTCTCCCCATTTATTTCTCCAGACAGCAGGGTCTGTCCCTGTGTCTCAATGCTGCTGTAGGATCACACACAAAATTCATTTGGCTAACCCAAGCTTTTTCAGTCCCTGCAGAGAAAGACTTTCCACAGCCTCTCTGGGCAGCCTGCTCCAGTGCTCCAGCACCCTTGGCTCTGTCACCTTCCTTTCTTTCTTTCTTTTTTCTTGCAGAGGACTCTGTTTCCCATGATCTTTGAGTGAGAGGTTACCCCCTTCCATGCAGGAGACACTGAAGTGTGATGAATTACAAGCCGGTGTAATTTATGCAGGAGCAGTGTGTGTGTGTGGGGGGGGAAAGCACAGCCCACTCTTGTTCCACATCAATTATGCATGGATCTCCTTGAAAATAGCTGCAGAGGGTGTTCAGATTCTTTTTGGGCTAATGAATCATGCCCTAAATTTCCACAGCACATACATTGACTCAAATGTCTCCCTTTTGCCCCACCTTTATTTTTAGCTCCTCGGTAAACCTTTGCTGACCGTGCCCCTTCCGGCTGCTGCTGTCTTTGCCTCACAGCAGGCCCCTGCTTTCAAGACCCTTCTTTCAAAAGGGCTTCCTGAATTTCTCACTCCTCCCAGAGCCTTCCCCATGTGAGAGTTTACCCGAGCAAAGCCTTTGACACTGTCCCGCACCACATCCTGGTCTCCAGGCTGGTGACACATGGGTGTGATGGGTGACCACTAGATGGATAAGGAACTGGCTTGATGGCTGCACCCAAAGAGTGGCTGTCAATGGCTCCATGTCCCACTGGAGGCCAGGGACAAGCAGAGTCCCTCAGGGATCAGTCCTGGGACCTGTCTTGTTCAACATCTTTGTGGGTGCCATGGACAGTGGCATTGAGTGCACCCTCAGCAAGTTTGCTGATGACACCAAGCTGTGTGGTGCAGCAGACAGCTGGAGGGAAGGGAGGCCATCCAGAGGGACCTGGACAGGCTGGAGAGGTGGGCACAAGCCAACCTCAGGAGGTTCAAAAAGAGCAAGGGCAGGGTCCTGCAGCTGGGTCGAGGCAATCCCAGACACAAATGCAGGCTGGGCAGGGACTGGCTGGAAAGCAGCCCTGAGGAGAGAGACTTGGGGGTGCTGGGGGAGGAGAAGCTCAACAGGAGCTCTCAGTGTGCACTTGCAGCCCGGAAAGCCAATCAGATCCTGGGCTGCATCAGGAGAAGTGTGGCCAGCAGGGCAAGGGAGGTGATCCTCCCCCTCTGCTCAGCTCTGCTGAGACCCCACCTGGAGTACTGCCTCCAGTTCTGGAGCCCCTATTGCAAGAGGGATGTGGAGGTGCTGGAAGGTGTCCAGAGAAGGGCCAGGAGGATGATCAGAGGGCTGGAGCTGCTCTGCTATGAGGACAGACTGATGGAGTTGGGGCTGTTCAGTCTGGAGAAGAGAAGGCTCCGAGGTGACCTCATTGTGGCCTTCCAGGATCTGAAGGTGGCTACAGGAAGGCTGGGGAGGGACTGCTCAGGATCTCAGGTAGTGATAGGACTAGGGGGAATGGAATGAAGCTGGAGGTGGGGAGATTCAGGCTGGAGGTGAGGAGGAAGTTCTTCCCCATGAGAGTGGTGAAGCCCTGGAATGGGTTGTCCAGGGAGGTGGTTGAGGCCCCATCCCTGGAGGTGTTTAAGCCCAGGCTGGATGAGGCTCTGGGCAGCCTGATGGGCTGTCCCTGCCCATGGCAGGGGGGTTGGAACTAGATGATCCTTGTGGTCCCTTCCAACCCTGACTGATACTATGACACTATGATACATCTGCAGCTCTGGAGAGCTCCAAAGAGATCCTCTGGCTGTTGTAGTAAGGAGGTTGTGGGAATCAATGTGTGCTTAGGAAGGCAGCATCATGGAACTGTTGAGGTTGGAAGTGACTTCTGGGATCATCAAGTCCAAGCCCACACGTAGAGCTCACAGGCCCAGCATTGCTGCCAAGCCACTGCCACTAAACCATCTGCCTCAGCAACACGACCACACACTTCTTATAGACCTACAGGGATGGAGAATTAATTCCAGCTCAGCCCAAACCCAGCACATGACTCCACCACCTCCCTGGGCAGCCTGGGGAATGGCATGGAATGGAATGGAATGGAATGGAATAGAATAGAATAGAATAGAATAGAATAGAATAGAATAGAATAGAATAGAATAGAATAGAATAGAATAGAATAGAATTAACCAGGTTGGAAAAGACCTTTGAGATCATCAAGTCCAACCTATCACCCAACACCATCTCATCAACTAAACCATGGCACCAAGTGCCTCAGCCAGGCTCTTCCTAAACACCTCCAGTGATGGTGACTCCACCACCTCCCTGGGCAGCACATCCCAATGGCCAATCTCTCTTGCTGGGAAGAACTTCTTCCTCACCTCCATCCTAATCCTCCCCTGGCACAGCTTGAGACTGTGTCCTCTTGTTCTGGTGCTGCTTGCCTGGAAGAAGAGACCAACCCTCACCTGGCTACAACCTCCCTTCAGCTAGGAAGGGAAGCTAGGATGTTCCACCTGAAGATGAGGAGAAAGTTGTTTGGTGTGTGAGGGTGCTGGAGGCCTGGAGCAGGCTGCCCAGAGAGGTTGTGGAGTCTCCTTCTCTGGAGAGCTTCCAACCCCAGCTGGGCACTGTGCTGCTAGGCAAGCTGCTGTGGGTGCCCCTGATGTAGCAGGGGGCTTGGACTGGATGGTCTCCAGAGGTCCTTCCACCCCTCACCATGCTGGGATTTTGTGGTGGATGGTTAGAGGAACACTGTGTGTAGCCCTAGCCACCCAGTCACCAGTGATGACCCTGGAGCAGCAGGGCTCAGGAGCAGCTGCAGAGGCAGAGCTCCCTGCGCCAGGCAACAGGGGGCGAGAGCAGCGAGCGGGCAGGAAGCAATCTTGGAAGGACTTGGAGAAGAAAAGTGCTGTGAGGAGGATGTGGAAGGTGAAGAGTGGAAGATGAGCCGATGGAACAGCTTTGGACCTATAATCAGCTTGCTCCAAGGCTACAGAATGCTGTGGAAAGAACGAGTCAAGGAGAAGTGTGATCTTCATTATAATAAAGGTGTGGGTGGAGCAGCGTAGGCAAGCCGGGGAGAGGAGGTGACACAAGGCTTTGGCTGGAGTGGAGGAGCAGAGATGTAAAGGAGCAGGAGCTGTGGTGCTGAGGAAGGTGGGGGCAGCCCTGGATTTCGTCATGGATGTGGAAAAAAGGAGTTTCAAGATGCTAAAGAAAGACTCTGGCTGCACTTCATCGTCATGGCTATTCATAGATGTGTTTGGGAAGAGCCTGGAGGGGGCTCTGGGTGCCATGGTTTAGTTGATGAGATGGTGTTGGGTGATAGGTTGGACTTGATGATCTCAAAGGTCTTTTCCAACCTCTCCTCTCCTCTCCTCTCCTCTCCTCTCCTCTCCTCTCCTCTCCTCTCCTCTCCTCTCCTCTCCTCTCCTCTCCTCTCCTCTCCTCTCCTCTCCTCTCCTCTCCTCTCCTCTCCTCTCCTCTCCTCTCCTCTCCTCTCCTCTCCTCTCCTCTCCCTCTCCTCTCCCTCTCTTCTCCCTCTCCTCTCCCTCTCCTCTCCCTCTCCTCTCCCTCTCCTCTCCCTCTCCTCTCCCTCTCCTCTCCCTCTCCTCTCCCTCTCCTCTCCCTCTCCTCTCCCTCTCCTCTCCCTCTCCTCTCCCTCTCCTCTCCCTCTCCTCTCCCTCTCCTCCCCCTCATTGCTCTCTTCAGCTCCCTGAGGCTGGATTGAGGTGGGGGGTTGGTCTCTCCTGCTGAGGAACAAGTAATGAGACAAGAGGCCTCAAATTGCATCAGGGGAGGTTTGGAATGGAATGGAATGGGATGGGATGGAATGGAATGGGATGGAATGGAATGGAATGGAATGGAATGGAATGGAATGGAATGGAATGGGATGGAATGGAATGGAATGGAATGGAATGGAATGGAATGGAATTAACCAGGTTGGAAAAGGACCTCAGAGATCATCAAGTCCAACCTAGCACCTAGCACCATCTAATCAACTCAACCATGGCACCAAGTGCCTCAGCCAGGCTCTTCCTAAACACCTCCAGGGATGGGGACTCCACCACCTCCCTGGGCATCCATTTAGGTTGGATGTTAGATGAAACTTCTTTACTGAAGGGGTTCTCCAGCACTGGAACAGACTGCCCAGGGAGGTGGTGGAGTCCCCATGCCTGCAGGTGTTTCAAAGCCACAGAGGGTCAAGGTTTAGCAGCAGCCTTGGCAGAGCTGGTTAATGGTTGGACTGGATGATCTTCAAGGTCTTTTCCAACCCAAATAATTCTGTGGTGGTTCCATGAACTCCCTAAGAGTCTTCCATGTGCAGTGCAAGCAGGGTGGCCTGAGCTCATCAAAAGGGTTTCTTCCCTTGTCTGCTGTTGGCAGTGAAGTGAAGTTTGCTGCCCCTGCCTGTCTGTGTTTTGATAAGTGAAGGAAAACCACTTGGGGGAATGGCACCAAACCCAATTTGGATGGCAACAGAAGAATGAAATATGATTGGCCTGGGGGAATGATGTGTGACAGGAGCTGGCTGTTCAGATGTCAACAGTGATGTGGTTAGGAGAAGTCATTTTCTGCTCTTCTAGGTAGCAGCAGGCTGATAAACTCTTCTGCTGCTGCTGTCTAAGATGAAATGAGTGCTGGGGCTTGCATCTTGACTGTGAAGGCCTCCGTGGGGCTGGATCATCCACTGCTTTACCAGGCAGTGACAACAATCATCTCCTGGCATTGTTCAGCTCTGTCTTTCAGGCAGGGAACTCCTTGCCACAGGGGGCTGGGGCTGCAAAATCCCTTCAAAAGAGATCAAATCAAGGAGGCACTGGACAAAGCAGCAGGAGAGGAATCTTTCACAGGCTGTCAAGCAGCTGGCTCTGGGATGAAGCCAAATCGTGGGTGCTCGGAGCACGCAGTGGTGGGGCTGCCCTCTGCCTGTCCTCTCCCTGGGAGGGATCAGCCAGTACAGGGCAGGGCACTGGGACAGGCAGATCTTTCACCTGGCCTGAGGTGGCTTTTCTTCCCGGGGTAACAAAGGTATTTCTTGGAGCCCTCAAGAAGCTGTTAGACCTCACTCCTCAGGGCAACTATTCAGAGCTTTTATTCCCACTGCAGTTCATGGAGCTCATGGATGAGGAAGAAATTCTATCCAGGGAGGGTGGGGAGACACTGGGACAGGTTGCCCAGGGAGGTTGTGGATATCACAGTGCCACAGTACATTTGTGGTGGTTTAAGCCTTAACTGGGGGTTAAGAGCTCAGATGGGGGCAAGGCTAATGCAGAGGCTAGAAAGGTGCTCAAGAGATCATCCAGTCCAACCCCCTGCCAGAGCAGCACCACCCAGGGCAGTCTGCACAGGAATGCATCCAGCTGGGGTTGGAAAGGCTCCAGAGAAGGAGACTCCACAACCTCTCTGGGCAGCCTGCTCCAGGGCTCTGGCACCCTCACTGTAAAGAAGTTTCTCCTCATGTTGAGGTGAAACCTTCTCTGTTCAAGCTTGAACCTGTGCCTTCTTGTCTTACTAGTGTACACCACCAAAAAGAGCTTGGCCCCCTCCACTTGACACCCACCCCTCAGATATTGATACACATTGATCAGATCCCTCTCAGCCTTCTCTTCTCAAGACTAAGCAGCCCCAGGGCTCTCAGTCTCTCTTCACAGGGGAGATGCTCAATTGCCCTAATCATCCTTGTGGCTCTCTGTTGGTTTCTCTCCGGCAGGTCTCTGTCTCTCCTGAACTGGGGAGCCCCAAACTGGACACAGTACTGCAGGTGTGGTCTCAGCAGGGCAGAGTAGAGGGGGAGAAGAATCTGCTGGCCACACTTTGCTTGAGGCACCCCAGGATGCCATTGGCTCTCTTGTTCACAAGGGCACACTGCTGTCCCATGCAGAACTTGCTGCCCACCAGCACTCCAAGGTCTTTTTTGTGGAGCTGCTTACCCTGCCTGTGGCATGGGGCTTGGAACTGGAAGATCTTGAAAGTTCCTTCCAACCCAAACCATTCTATGGATCCATGATTTGACTTCCCAGCTCAGTGTCTGCTCAGGGAGGCACTTTCTGAAGTAGAAGTTGGTCTCTTCTCCCTAGTACCAGGTGAGAGATGAGAGGAAATGGCCTGAAATTGTGCCAGGGGAGGTTTAGGTTGGGGATGAGGAACAATTTCTTTGCTGCAGGAGTGGTCAGGCACTGGACCAGGCTGCCCAGGGAGGTGGTGGAGTCACCCTGGAGGTGTTCAAGAAACCTGTGGCCATGGCACTTTGGGCCATGGCTTAATGGCCATGGTGGTGTTGGGTTGGTGGTTGGACTCCGTGATCTCAGAGGCCTTCTCCATCCCAAACAATTCTCTGCTTGTCTACTCTGTGTCCAATAGAGAAGCCTTGAAGCTCAGGCCCTGGCAGTATGCTGATTAGCTGCTGAGGAGCAGTGAGCATGCATTGTGTTCATTTGCAGCATGACTGCTGGGCTTGGTTTTGGTGGGGTTGTTTTTTCCCCTAAGTTCAGCTAAATCTGGCTTTGGGAGCTGGGTAACGTTGCTGTGAGAAGCTGTTCCAAGCCACGTTTGTTCCTCATCCAGGTCTATTCTTAGCATGCTGCTCTGCTGCTGTGTGGTTGAAATCCATCACAACCCAAAATGCACTCTGCAGCTGGTTGCTGGCTCCCTGGTGTTCCCTCTCATGACTCTGCCCATTCATTACAGTATCACAGTAGCACCAAGGTTGGAAGAGACCTCGAGGATCATCGAGTCCAACCTGTCACCACAGACCTCATGCCTAGACCATGGCAACAAGTGCCACATCCAATCCCCTCTTGAACACCTCTAGGGATGGGGACTCCACCACCTCCCTGGGCAGCACATTCCAGTGGTCAATCTCTCTTTCTATGAAGAAGTTTCTCCTCACCTCCAGCCTAAACCTCCCTTGGCACAGCTTGAGACTGTGTCCTCTTGTTCTGGTGCTGGTTGCATAGGAGAAGAGACCAACCCCCACCTGGCTGCAACCTCCCTTCAGGGACTTGTAGGGAGCAATGAGGTCTCCCCTGAGCCTCCTCTTCTCCAGGCTAAGCAACCCCAGCTCCCTCAGCCTCTCCTCACAGGGCTGTGCTCCAGCCCCTCCCCAACTTCATTGCCCTTCTCTGGACATGTTCAAGAGTCTCAATGTCCTTTTTAAACTGAGGGGCCCAGAACTGGACACAGGACTCAAGGTGTGGCCTAACCAGTGCTGAGTACAGGGCAGAATGACCTCCCTGCTCCTGCTGGCCACCCTATTCCTGCTGCAGGCCAGGATGCCATTGGCCTTCCTGGCCACCTGGGCACACTGCTGGCTCATGTTCAGCTGGCTGTCAACCAGTACAGAGGTGGTGGAGTCCCCATCCCTGGAGGGATTGAAAAGCCTTGGAGATGGGACATGATTTAGAGGCCATGGTGATCTTGGGTTGAAGGTTGGACTCAGTGATCTTGGAGGTCTTTTCCAACCAAAACAATGATTCCATGATCCTAGATGTGGTGCCGAGGGCCGTTGTTTAGCGGCGACCTGGTAGCGCTGGGTTAACGGTTGGACTTGATGATCTTGAAGGTCTTTTCCAGTCAAACGGATTCCGTGGCTCCCTGATTCTGTGATTGTCTTTGACCGCTGTGCTTACATGTGGGCTGCAGCCTGCACTTCCTATCGCCGCCACAGGGTGGCGGTGTTAGTTAAGGCTTGCTGCAGCGCTTCAGTCCCCGAGCGCCAGCTTCAGCCCCTGAAGCCTTCGTGGCCCTTCAGTCATTGCACCCTGCCCTGCCTTTGGCTCTTTCAAGCCCTCCAGCAGAGAGCTTGGCTGGGGCACAAACGTCACAAGCCCGAGGTGAATTACTTTCCAGCGAGCTGCTTCTGCCCATTGTGTGGGGGATGATTTGCTGTGCTGATGTCAGGGAAAGCAGCTCTCCTATGAGGACAGACTGAGAGAGTTGGGGCTGTTCAGTCTGGAGAAGAGAAGGCTCCCAGGTGACCTCATTGTGGCCTTCCAGGATCTGAAGGGGGCTACAGGAAGGCTGGGGAGGGACTGCTCAGGATCTCAGGGAGTGATAGGACTAGGGGGAATGGAATGAAGCTGGAGGTGGGGAGATTGAGGCTGGAGGTGAGGAGGAAGTTCTTCCCCATGAGAGTGGTGAAGCCCTGGAATGGGTTGTCCAGGGAGGTGGTTGGGGCCCTGTCCCTGGAGGTGTTTAAGCCCAGGCTGGCTGAGGCTCTGGGCAGCCTGATGTAGTGTGGGGTGTCCCTGCCCATGGCAGGGGGGTTGGCACTAGCTGATCCTTGTGGTCCCTTCCAAGCCTGACTGATACTATGATACTATGAAAGATCACAGTGATGCTGAGGTTATCTGGGGAGATGGGAGTTAGAGCTACAGGGAGGGCTCCTTCCAGGAACTTCTGGTTTCTGGAGCCCAGAAGGACAAAGATTTTCTCTCTCTCTTGCTCTGAATTTACATTTCATAGAATTGTTTGGGTTGGAAGAGACCTCTAAGATCTTTGAGCCCAACCTTCAACCCAACACCACCATGGCCACCAAACCATGTCCCACACTGCCATGGCCACAGGTTTCTTGGACACCTCCAGGGATGGTGACTCCACCACCTCTCTGGGCAGCCTGTTCCAGTGCCTGACCACAATGTCAAGGATGAATGTCATATAAGGAATAGCCAAGATGAGACATCTTGGATTGATGGTGGCAACTGTGAGAGACAGATGTTACCATCACCTCAGACTCTTTGGTTCAGTTGTGGGCCACTCACTCCAAGAAGGACACTGAGAGCTGGAGTGTGTCCAGAGAAGGGCAGTGAAGCAGGGGAAGGGTCTGGAGAACAGGGCTGGTGAGGAGCAGCTGAGGGGGTGTTTAGTCTGGAGCAAAGAAATAAATGAGGACATCTCAGCTTTAGTTTAAAAGCTTCTGGCCAACACAGCTGGGGAAAGCTGCCTTCAGAAACAGAAATCACAGCTGCACACCAGATTTAGGTTGGACATTAGGAAGAAGTTCTTCAGCATGAGGGTGGCAAGACTCTGGAACAGGTTGCCCAGAGAAGTTGTGGACACCTCATCCCTGGAAGTGTTTTAGGCCAGGCTGGGTGAGGCTATGAGCAGCCTGGTCTAGTGGGAGGTGTCCCTGCCCATGGCAGGGGGGTTGGAACTGGGTGGTTTTCAAGGTCCCTCCCAACTCAAACTGTTCTGTGAGTCTGTGACTCCACATGCACTCGTGTAAAGTGACTCCAGCCCAGCTACTTGGAAAAGGATTGGAGTCAGCTTAATTTCTGAGAGCCAAAACTTGATTCCTAAGCTCTTGGCATTGCCAACCTCTCCCAGGCTGCATCTGCAGAAGATCCTTTTAGCACAGTCGATTGTCCAGCTCAAGTTTCTCTGAACCCAGAGCTATCAACTGGAGCTCCCGGAAGCCCTGCCCAGAACTTAAGAGCTGTGCCTTCAGGATGCACCTAAAAATAAGCTGCAGAGCTCACCTGGGGATTCTGCCTGGAGCAGCCACTTGTCCTCCCTGCCCAATTGCTGTTAGCCAGGGAAGTCAAAACCATGCAGAAAAGTGGAAGGTTGGCTCTGCTGCCAGAGAGATGCTCCTGGTAGGATCCCAGGCCTAGCCAGCATGGATTTAGGAAGGGCAGGTCCTGCCTGACCAACCTGATCTCCTTCTATGATCAGGTGACTGTCTGGTGGATGTGGGGCAGGCTGTGGATGTGGTCTACCTGGACCTCAGCAAGGCCTTTGACACTGTCCCCCACAGCAAGCTCCTGGCCAAGCTGTCAGCCCCTGGCTTGGACAGCAGCACTCTGAGCTGGGTTAGGAACTGGCTGGAGGCTGAGCCCAGAGAGTGGTGGTGAATGGTGCCACAGCCAGCTGGCAGCCATTCACTAGTGGTGTGCCCCAGGGATCAGTGCTGGGCCCCATCCTCTTTAACATCTTTATTGATGATCTGGATGAGGGCATTGAGTCCATCATCAGTAAATTTGCTGACAACACCAAGCTGGGGGCAGGAGTTGATCTGCTGGAGGGTAGAGAGGCTCTGCAGAGGGACCTCGACAGGCTGGACAGATGGGCAGAGGCCAAGGGCAGGAGATTGAACACATCCAAGTGCCAGGTTCTGCACATTGGCCACAACAACCCCATGCAGTGCTACAGGCTGGGGTCAGAGTGGCTGAGAGCAGCCAGGCAGAGAGGGACCTGGGGGTGCTGGTTGATGGTAGGCTGAACATGAGCCTGCAGTGTGCCCAGGCAGCCAAGAGGGCCAATGGCATCCTGGCCTGCATCAGGAAGAGTGTGGCCAGCAGGAGCAGGGAGGTCATTCTGCCCCTGCACACTGCACTGGTTAGGCCACACCTCAAGTACTGTGTCCAGTTCTGGGCCCCTCAGGTTAGGAAGGAGGTTGAGTTGCTGGAACGAGTCCAGAGAAGAGCAACAAAGTTGTTGAGGGGTTTGGAACACAGCCCTGTGAGGAGAGGCTGAGGGAGCTGGGGTTGCTTAGCCTGGAGAGGAGGAGACTCAGAGGAGACCTCATTGCTCTCTACAACTCCCTGAAGGGAGGTTGTAGACGGGCAGAGGTTGGTCTCTTCTGCCAGGCAGCCAGCACCAGAACAAGAGGACACAGTCTCAGGCTGTGCCAGGGGAGGTTTAGGTTGGAGGTCAGGAGGAAGTTTTACACAGAGAGAGTGATTGCCCATTGGAATGGGCTGCCTGGGGAGGTGGTGGAGTCACCATCACTGGAGGTGTTCAGGAGGAGACTTGCTGGGGTGCTTGGTGCCATGGGTTAGTTGTTTGGGTGGGTTGGATTGGTTGATGGGTTGGATGTGATGATCTTGAAGGTCTCTTCCAACCTGGTTTGGTTTATTCTAAATAAAGGTTATTTTTTCCTAGGAGGATCCACATGAGGATCACAGAATCATTGTTGCAACATGAATGTGAAGGGGGGAAAAAGGTAGCTCATAGAATTGTGGGATCATAGAATAGAATCATAGAATCAACAAGGTGGGAAAACACCTCAAAGATCATCAAGTCCAACCTGTCACCCAACACCTCATGCCTACTAGACCATGGAATGGTTTAGCTTGAAAGGGACCTTAAAGATCAGCTAGTTCCAACCCCCTCCCTGTATGGGCAGGTCACACAGGAACACATCCAGATGGATCTTGAAAGTATCCAGAGGAGACTCCACAACCTCTTTGGGAAGCCTGCTCCAGGGCTCCAGCACCTGTACAGTAAAGAAGCTTCTCCTCATCTTCAGATGCAACCTCCTGAGTTTGTGCCCACTACCCCTTGCCCTGTCCCTGGGCACCACTGACAAGAGTCTGGCCCCAGCCTCCTGACTCCCCACAGCTCCTTCAGCTCTTGCTGAGCATTGCTCAGATCCCCTCTGGGGCTGCTCTTCTCCAGGCTCCACAGCCCCAGGGCTCTCAGCCTTTCCTCCTCACAGAGCAAGGCAGCTCTCAGGAAGGCAACTGTGCACATTTGACAGCCGCATGGCACCAGCTGTTACCAACAGGGAAACCAAAAATGGGGGACAAGCTCCATGGCCATCCATCTTTCAAGCTGTCTCAGGAGACAGCTCTGGAGAAGCTGTCAGCTGCATAACCCACGACTCAGGCAGCATCCTCATGGAGGTTATGGCCTCTCCATGGAAATGTCATCCTCTTCAAGAAGTGTCATCTTGAAGTCATCAAAGCTCTGGGATCCCCTGGGCTGAAGCTGCTCAGATACAGTGCCCTCTGTCTCTGAAACAGGAGCAGGGGTTCTCTATCACAGAATGGTCTGGGTTGGAAGGGACCTTAAACATCATCTAGTCCTCCCCCTCTGCCATGATCCTCCTTCCACTAGACCAGGTAGTTTAAGGCCCTGTCCAACCTGGCCTTGAGCATCTGCAGCAATGTGCCCTGGTGGCTAAGAAGGCCAATGGGATCCTGGGGTGCATCCAGAGGACTGTGTCCAGCAGATCCAGGGAGGTTCTCCTCACCCTCACCTGGAGTAGTGCATCCAGTTCTGGGCTCCCCAGTTCCAGAGGGACAGGGATCTGCTGGGGAGAGTCCAACAGAGAGCAACCAGGATGCTGAAGGGACTGCAGCACTGCCCTGTGAGGAGAGGCTGAGAGCCCTGGGGCTTTTTGATCTGGAGAATAGAAGACTGAGAGGGGATTTAATCAATGGTTATCAATATCTGAGGGCTGGGGGTCAGGAGGGAGGGGCCAGGCTCTGCTCACTTGCACCCTGGGATAGGACGAGGGGCAATGGATAGAAACTCCAGCACAGGAGGTTCCACCTCAACATGAGGAGGAACTTCTGCACTGGGAGGGTCACAGAGCACTGGAGCAGGCTGCCCAGAGGGGTTGTGGAGTCTCCTTCTCTGGAGCCTTTCCAGCCCCATCTGGATGTGTTCCTGGGTGACCTGTGCTGGATTCTATGCTCCTGCTCTGGCAGGGGGGTTGGACTCGATGATCTCTTTGGGTCCCTTCCAACCCCTAACATCCTGTGATCTCCAGGGAGGGGGGCACCTGCACTGGAAGGGTTTTTGTTCCCAGAATGTGTTGTAGGCAGCAGTTCCCCAGGGGAGGCAGCCCTGTTAGTCTTGTGCTAAGTGTCCTGGCACTGCTATTTCCAAGGGGGGTTACCATGGCAATCAGCAGAAGCTGGAATCAATTTGTTTCCCCAGGATTGCTGCCTAATTTGGGGGCAAACAGCTAAATACTCTCTTACTATTTCTACCAGCTCCACTCAGGAGCTGGAGCTTTCCTCAAGCTCAAGAATGGAATGAAGAAGCCATCCCAAAATAAGAGGAATTGAAGCAATTATGATGATGCAGAGCCACGAAGGCCCAGCGCTGCGAGCGTGTAGGAGGCTTTATTAGTGCTTCCATGAGTCAAAACACTTCCATCTTTAGAGCATCTTCAAGAGGTTCCCTCTGCGCTTCCACACTAGAGGAGAGAGCAGAGAGATTTCCACATCAGCAGTTTTGGGCTCACAGAGGGCAAAAGGCTAAGAATCAGCCAGCTCTAAGCTCCACCTGCCCAGGGCATGGATCCATAGAATGGTTTGGGCTGCCAGGGACCTTAAAGATCATTCAGTTCCCACCCCCTGCTGTGGGCAGGGACACCTCCCACTAGCCCAGGTTGCTCAAGGCCTCATCCAACCTGCCTTGAGCACCTCCAGGGAGGCATCCTCCTCAATCTCCATGAGCAATCTGTTCCAGAGTCTCCCCACCCTCACTGTAAAGAATTTCATAGTATCATAGAATCAGTCAGGGTTGGAAGGGACCACAAGGATCAGCTAGTTCCAACCCCCCTGCCATGGGCAGGGACACCCCACACTACATCAGGCTGCCCAGAGCCTCAGCCAGCCTGGGCTTAAACACCTCCAGGGACAGGGCCCCAACCACCTCCCTGGACAACCCATTCCAGGGCTTCACCACTCTCATGGGGAAGAACTTCCTCCTCACCTCCAGCCTCAATCTCCCCACCTCCAGCTTCATTCCATTCCCCCTAGTCCTATCACTACCTGAGATCCTGAGCAGTCCCTCCCCAGCCTTCCTGTAGCCCCCTTCAGATCCTGGAAGGCCACAATGAGGTCTCCTGGGAGCCTTCTCCAGACTGAACAGCCCCAACTCCTTCAGTCTGTCCTCACAGGAGAGCAGCTCCAGCCCTCTGCTCATCCTCCTGGCCCTTCTCTGGACACCTTCCAGCACCTCCAGATCCCTTCTGTGCTAGGGGCTCCAGAACTGGAGGCAGTACTCCAGGTGGGGTCTCAGCAGAGCTGAGCAGAGGGGGAGGATCACCTCCCTTGCCCTGCTGGCCACACTTCTCCTGATGCAGCCCAGGATCTGATTGGCTTTCTGGGCTGCAAGTGCACACTGAGAGCTCCTGTTGAGCTTCTCCTCCCCCAGCACCCCCAAGTCTCTCTCCTCAGGGCTGCTTTCCAGCCAGTCCCTGCCCAGCCTGGTTTTGTGCCTGGGATTGCCCTGACCCAGCTGCAGGACCCTTCCTAATATTCTACCAGTCCAGGACGTGGAGACAAGACAGCCCAGCCCCACACCCTCAGGGCATGCTGGAAATGCCTAAGGCTGCCCTAAAAATGTACATGCACACACAGCAGGAGAGCAATTCTCAGCAGGGCTCATGAATTCCCAATGGAACAGCAGTTGGTGCCCAGAGCATCAAATCACTGCATTTGTGCCACCACATTGCTCTGAGGCTGCCAGGCTGTGAAACAACCCAGGACACTAAAGGCATTGTCCTTCTTTGAGACAGAGCTGATTCTGCTCAGGGCTGGGACCTCCCAGCTCAGTGAGGCACCTGCTGAAGTCCAGGGCAGGGTGGCACAGCCAGGGGCTGCTTCTAGCAGGGAGAAGCTGATGGGAGAGTTCCTGCCAAGGGCTGCCTGCAGAAAGGCTCTGCCTGAGACTTGCTCCTCTGCACACCAAGGGCACTGCCACAGCTTGTGCCACACCTTGGGGGGCAGCAAGGCAGAGGTGGCAGCTGTGGGGAGGAGCAGCCAGGACAGGTGACCCTCAAGTGCCCAATAAAGGGATTGCAGCCCATGGAGGGCATCTTCAGGAGCAAGCTGAGGGCTGCCCAGGGCCAAGCCTCTTCTTGCCTGGCTGGTGTCCCAGCAGGACTCTGTCCCTTCTGCCTTCCATCCCCATCCCTCTGTTCCTGAATCCACCTCCAGAATCCAGCTCCTGAATCTGGTTCCCACCTGCTGCTGAAATCAGTCTCAGACTTGCCCAGTGCCTGCCCCCAGCATCAGTGGTGCCAATGGTGCCCTCATTGCCATCAGGGGCTGGGTTCCCTGTTGGTTTGTGTCTCTTTGTCTCTCTCCCATGGCATTGTTCTTCTTTCCATCCCAGCTGGTTGATTTCTTTTCACATCCCATCAGCCTCTCTCCCTCCTTCCCTTTGTGAAGCCAGAGAGCCTCTGGCACTGCTCTGGTGAGCAGCCCTGTCCTGGCCCTTGACACCTTTCTCTATGGTAGCTCCCAAGTTCCCATGACGTAGAGGCAGGAGGGAATGGGATAGCACTGAGCCTATAAACAGAATCAGAATTGTCAGGCTTGGAAGGGACCTCAAAGGTCCTCCAGTTCCAACCCCCCTGCCATGGGCAGGGACACAGCACACTAGATGTGGTTTCAAGCAAAGGTTTTCATGCTGCAAGGCAGCTGGACTCTCCTCTGGCAAAAAAGCCTCAGCTGTTCCAGATGTGGCTCTTCAAAAGGGTGGTGGTGATAGAAGTGTCAGGACTGTGAGGTAGAGGAGGATATGAGGTGACCTGGAAGGCAGGCAGCAGGCAGCTGAGGTGACCCTGAGCCCTGGGAGGAAAGGAGCTTGAGGGCAGCAGAATTAGCTGGGGCTTCACAATAGAGGGGGAAAGCCAGAAGTGTTGTGGCAGGAGAAGAATGGGCAGGAGGCTGTCTCCCTCCTGGCTGCAGCAGATGGATTCAGTGGGTGCAGAGCAGGGGGGGTGAGTTATCTGTTTGTGTGTGGTCACTCAAGTGTGGCAGGGATGCTTCTCTTCTCTCATGGCCTCCAATTGTTTCACTTGCCAGGGGATGAGGGAGCCATGTGGAGGGTGGGATTGTGCACAGCTCTGGGTGAGGCAGATGATGCCCAGGAAATGCTCAGTGAAGCTGAAGTGGGATTGTAAGGAGGCAGTCTGTGAGGCTGGGGAAGATGCACTCTGGCATCTAGGACTTAAGGCAACTCACAGGGTCACAGATCCCAGGATGTTAGAGGTTGGAAGGGACCTCCAAAGGTCATTGAGTCCAACCCCCCTGCCTGAGCAGGAGCATGGAATCCAGCACAGGTCACACAGGAGCACATCCAGATGGGGCTGGAAAGGCTCCACAGAAGGAGACTCCACAACCCCTCTGGGCAGCCTGCTCCAGTGCTCTGGGACCCTCCCAGTGAGGAAGTTCCTCACTCAAGTTCACAGATTCACTGATTCATAGAATGGTTTGGGTTGAAGAGACCTTCAAGATCCTCCAGTTCCAACCCCCCTTGGGACACCTCACGCTGGCCCAGGTTGCTCAAGGCCTCATCCAGCCTGGCCTTAAACACTTCCAGGCTTGAAGCTCCCACAGCCTCCCTGGGCAACCTGTTGCAGTGTCTCCCCACCCTCACTGCAAAGAATTTCTCTATAATCTCCACTCTCAATCTCCTCTCCTCCAGCTCCAATCCATCCCCTCTCATCCTGCCACTGCAAGCCCTTCTCAAAAGTCGCTGCCCAGCTTTCCTGTGGCCCCTGCATGGACTGGAAGGCTGCTCTAAGGTCTCCCTCACTTAACTGAAACCACATGGTGCTCTTCTTAGGAGGAGATTCTTGGAATGCTTTCCTCCCTTGGATTTGCCTAACAAAGGCTACAGGGCAAGCATGAAGCTGCTTTTCCCACGACAGGGTTGGTGTGGTGCTGTTTCCTCCTGCTGGAAGGTTGTTTTCAGTGGCTCTGGAATAGCAAAAGCAAGTTGGCAGTTTGGTGTTCTCACAAAGCCTGCAGCTTCTCATTTTTGGGGTTACTGGACCACATCCAGCCTCAGCTGGTAGGCCTGCTTATCTTGCTCATGTCTCACAGAATCTGAGCATGGGGAGGGTTGGAAAGGACCTCTGGAGATCATCCAGAGCAATCCCCCCTGCTAAGGCAGGGGCACCCACAGCAGCTTGATCAGGATCACGATGGCCAGGTGGATTTGGAAGCTCCCCAGAGAAGGAGACTCCACAACCTCTCTGGGCAGCCTGCTCCAGGCCTCCAGCACCCTCACACCAAACAACCTTCTCTTCACCTTCAGATAGAACCTCCTGGCATCCAGTCTGTGCCCTTTGTCCCTTGTCCTGTCCCTGGGCACCACTGGGAAGAGTCTATCCCTATCCTCTTGCCCCTCACAAGTCCTTTAGCTCTTTCTGAGCGTTGAGAAGATCTCCTCTCAGGCTGTTCTTCCCCAGGCTCAACAGCCCCAGGCCTCTCAGCTTGGAGCAGGCTGCCCAGAGAGGTTGTGGAGTCTCCTTGCCTGGAGAGCTTCCAATGCCATCTGAACACTGTGATCCTGGGCAAGCTACTGCAGGTCCACCTACTTTAGCAGAGGTGTTGGACTGGATGATCCCCAGAGGTCCCTTCCAATCCTCACCATGGTGGGATTCTGGGATCTGACACCACTGTTTGCTACCTGTGTGGAGCTGGCAAACTGCCTGTGAGCATTGCTACAAGGAAAGCTTGTAATGAAAAGAGCTTCTCAGGCTCCTGGAGCTGGTGGCACACTCTGCATGATGGACATTGGAAGGGTTCACAGATTCATAGAATGGTTTGGGTTGGAAGGGACCTTAAAGATCATCCAGTTCTAGCCCCCCCCCGGCCATGGGCAGGGACACCTTTCACTAGAACCCAGGTTGCTCAAGGCCTGATCCACCCTGGCCTTGAGCACCTTCAGGGAGGGGACATCCAGATGTTGGGAGTTGGCAATAGGATAGAATAGAATAGAATAGAATAGAATAGAATAGAATAGAATAGAATAGAATGGAATGGAATGGAATGGAATGGAATGGAATGGAATAGAATAGAATAGAATAGAATAGAATAGAATAGAATAGAATAGAATAGAATAGAATAGAATAGAATAGAATAGAATTAACCAGGTTGGAAAAGACCTCTGAGATCATCAAGTCCAACCTATCACCCAACACCATCTCATCAACTAAACCATGGCACCAAGTGCCTCAGCCAGGCTCTTCCTACATACCTCCAGGGATGGTGACTCCACCACCTCCCTGGGCAGCACATACCAGTGGCCAATCTCTCTTTCTATGAAGAAGTTTCTCCTCACCCCCAGCCTAAACTTCCCCTGGCACAGCTTGAGACTGTGTCCTCTTGTTCTGGTGCTGGTTGCCTGGGAGAAGAGACCAATCCCCACCTGGCTACAACCTCCCTTCAGGGAGCTGTAGAGAGCAATGCTCAGAAGCTCACAGGTAGGAGGACCATTCATAGTTTCATAGTTTCATAGTTTCATTCAGGGTTGGAAGGGACCACAAGGATCATCTAGTTCCAACCCCCCTGCCATGGGCAGGGACACCCCACACTAGATCAGGCTGGACAGAGCCTCATCCAGCCTGCTCTTAAACACCTCCAGGGACGGGGCCTCGACCACCTCCCTGGACAACCCATTCCAGGGTTTCACCACTCTCATGGGGAAGAACTTCCTCCTCACATCCAGCCTGAATCTCCCCACCTCCAGCTTCATTCCATTCCCCCTAGTCCTATCACTACCTGAGATCCTGAGAAGTCCTTCCCCAGCCTTCCTGTAGGCCCCCTTCAGATACTGGAAGGCGACAATTAGGTCTCCTCGGAGCCTTCTCTTCTGCAGACTGTACAGCCCCAACTCCTTCAGTCTGTCCTCATAGGAGAGGTGCTCCAGCCCTCTGCTCATCCTCGTGGCCCTTCTCTGGACACGTTCCAGCACCTCCACATCCCTCTTGTAATAGGGGCTCCAGAACTGGACACAGTACTCCAGGTGGGGTCTCACCAGGGCTGAGTAGAGGGGGAGGATCACCTCCCTCGACCTGCTGGCCACACTTCTCCTGATGCAGCCCAGGATCTGATTGGCTTTGCGGGCTGCAAGTGCACACTGAGAGCTCATGTTGAGCTTTTTGTCCACCAGCACCCCCAAGTCTCTCTCCTCAGGGCTATCCTCCAGCCAGTCACTGCCTAGCCTGTATTTGTGCCTGGGATTGCCTCGACCCAGATGCAGGACCCTGCACTTGCTCTTATTGAACTTCATGAGGTTGGCCTGTGCCCACCTCTCCAGCCTGTCAAGGTCCCTCTGGATGGCCTCCCTTCCCTCCAGCGTGTCTGCTGCACCACACAGCTTGGTGTCATCAGCAAACTTGCTGAGGGTGCACTCAATGCCACTGTCCATGGCACCCACAAAGATGTTGAATAAGATAGGTCCCAGGACTGATCCCTGAGGGACTCCACTTGTCACTGGCCTCCACTGGGACATGGAGCCATTGACAGCCACTCTTTGGGTGCAGCCATCAAGCCAGTTCCTTATCCATCTAGTGGTCACCCACCACACCCATGTGTCACCAGTTTGGAGACCAGGCTGTGGTGCGGGACAGTGTCGAAGGCTTTGCTCAGGTCCAGGTAAACGACATCAGTTGCTCGCCCCTCATCTATTAATTTTGTCACCTGCTCATAGAAGGCCACCAGGTTGGTCAGGCAGGATTTGCCCTTGGCAAAGCCATGCTGACTGTTCCCAATCACCTCTTCACTATTCTTTTGAGCGAGTAGTGACTCCAGGAGGATCTGTTCCATGATCTTTCCAGGCACAGAGGTGAGACTGACTGGCCTGTAGTTCCCTGGTTCCTCCTTCTTGCCCTTTTTGAAGATGGGGGCAATGTTTCCCCTTTTCCAGTCTGTGGGGACTTCACCAGACTGCCAGGACTTTTGAAATATAATAGAGAGGGGTTTAGCAACCTCATTCTCACCACCCTGACATCCCAGCCCATGTAAGTGAGAAGCATTCATGGGGCTGCTTTGCAGCCTGCAGAGGATTAGAGGTGTTGGCTATTTTAAGCAAATGTTCTTGTGAAAGCTTCAGATCCACCAGGCTTCAGATCCACCAGGCTTCAGATCCATGAGGCTTCAGATCCATCAGGCTTCAGATTCACCAGGCTTCAGATCCATGAGGCTTCAGAGCCATCAGGCTTCAGATCCATCAGGCTTCAGACCCATCAGGCTTCAGATCCATCAGGCTTCAGACCCATCAGGCTTCAGACCCATCAGGCTTCACGCCTTGAGGCAGACACTGACAGCTCAGAGCACACTTCAGCTCCCTGCGATTCCTTTGTCACCTCTGCCCTTCCCACCTACTTCCCCACCCCCAAGATTTTCGGTGGGTTCTCGAGAAGATGAATAGACCCAAATTAGCCACCTGAAGAAGATTTCAGGGCTTTCAAATGCGGTGGGGGGGGAGCAGGCGTGTGGGCAGGAATGAGTCCACTGACAAAAGAAGCGATTAAACCTTGAACGCTGCCTTCCTGCTGCCATCAGAAGTGTTGGAGACATTTAGAAGAGACTCCTTCATGCTTTTTCATTTTCCATGACTAAATCTGTCAGGCTGCTCTGCTGAACCTGGCTGAAATCCCTCAGCTAGGAGATGCTCCCTGTTAACACCTGCTTCAAGAAACATTCCCTGCTCTGGAGGTGGTGGTGGTTGGCTATGTCTTGATGTGAGCCAGAGCAGAACTGATTCTGGTCAGGGCTGGCACTTCAGGCTCAGTGAGGCACTTGATGAAGTCCAGGGCAGGGTGGCACAGCCAGGGGCTGCTTCTAGCAGGCAGAAGCTGATGGGAGAGTTCCTGCCAAGGGCTGCCTGCAGAAAGGCTCTGCCTGAGACTTGCTCCTCTGCACACCAAGGGCACTGCCACAGCTTGGGCCACACCTTGGGGGGCAGCAAGGCAGAGGTGGCAGCTGTGGGGAGGAGCAGCCGGGACAGGTGATCCCCAAGTGCCCAACAAGGGATTGCAGCCCATGGATGGCATCTTCAGGAGCAAGCTGAGAGCTGCCCAGGGCCAAGCCTCTTCTTCCCTGGCTGGTGTCCCAGCAGGACTCTGTCCCTTCTGCCTTCCATCCCCATCCCTCTGTTCCTGAATTCACTTCCAGAATCCAGCTCCTGAATCTGGTTCTTATTTGCTGCTGAGTCCAGTGCCTGCCCCCAGCATCAGTGGAGTCAATGGTGCCCTCATTGCCACCAGGGCTTGTGTTCCATGTTGGTTTGAGTCTCTTTGTCTTTCTTCCATGGCATTGTTCTTCTTTCCACCCCAGCTGGCTGAGTTTCTTTCCCAGCCCATCAGCCTCTCTCCCTCCTTCCCTTTGGGAAGGCAGAGGGCTTCCTGGAGAGCCCCTGGCACTCCTCTCGTGGCCCAGCACTTCCCCTGCACAGGCTCTATCACTGTTGTAATCTAGGCTTGCACAGAATCTCAGTTAAAACATATTTTTGGTGGTGCTGTTTGCTTTCCTTCTGCCAAGCAATTCCATCTTCCTGCTTTCCACAAGCCATGGCAGAGCCTCCTCCCTGCAGTGAGAAGATGCAGAAATGACTCCACCTCAAACAGTGAAGCAAGCCTGGTGTGTGCATCTTTCCAGGAGTAGGGTGTATCCAGGCAGCAGGAGTGGAAGCAGCAGCAAGTCATTTTGAGGAGTGGTTGTGGAGGGATTGATGGAGATCCAACTGCACTGGAATACAGACACAAGGATCACCACACAGAGAGGTGGCCAAAGAAGCAGGAAGGTGCTGGCTCAACATTCTCTCACCATGCAGCAGGACAGGTGAGGGGGTGATCTGCTGGAAAGCTGCTCTGCAGAGAAGGACCTTGGAGTGCTGGTGCATGAGTTGCTCATAAGCCAGCAATGTGCCCTTGTGTCCAAGAAGGCCAATGTTCTCCTGGGAAGGCTGTCACCAGGAGGTCAAGGGAGGTTCTCCTCCCCCTCTACTCTGCTTTAGTGAGGCCATGATCCTGCCATGAGCCCTTGGTGGAGTTGGCTGCACCACTCCACCATGCTCCTATTTTATCCCAAACCTGCAGGCTCAGCAGGTCAGGCACCAGATGTTGAACCACAGTATGAACAGTGTGGATGGATCTCAGCTCTGGGAGCTCTGCCTGTGTGAACTGGAGAGTTTGGGTGTCCTGGCAGTAATAGTTAGCTGCACCCCTCCACCATGCTCCTATTTTATCCCAAACCTGCAGACTTTGAGGCTCAGCAGGTCAGGCACCAGGTATTGAACCACAGTATGAACAGTCTGGATGGATCTCAGCTCTGGGAGCTCTGCCTGTGTGAACTGGAGAGTTTGGGTGTCCAGACAGTAAGAGTGTGTGTGTGTGTGTGGGTTTTTCAGTTTGTGGGGAAAAACTTCTCCTTGTAATCATCTTGGACCCCTCCTGTCAGTTGGGCAGCCACTGCCACACTACCTGTCAGGAGAGAGGAGTGACTGAGAGGGATCTGTGCAGGTTAGGAGTGTGGGCAGAGAACAAAACACTAATCATCTGCAAAAGTACAGTGAAGGAGAAGTCATCTTCAGCGTGCCTTGAGCAGATGGATGGGGAGGAAAACAAGGCCAGAAGATGTCTGACAGAGGGGAGCACAAAACATACCTCAAGTTTCTCAGAAAGTTTGTGCCTTTTGGTAGAGCACAGAAGGGCCATTTTGTTGCTCCACATCTCGGCTCCTCACTCAGTTAGAGGGCCAGAGCAAGTTTCAGAAGTGTTGGAACTCTGTTACATGAAAGCAATGTCTATCTCCAGTACCCTTGGCTCAGGTAGTTGGAGGAAGAAGGAAGGCAGCTCTCCCCCAAACCCCCAGTGAGATTTGGACAGGCTGGAGAGCTGGGCAAAGGGGAATATCAGGAGCTTCAACCAGGAGAATAGTATCATAGTATCAGTCAGGGTTGGAAGGGACCACGAGGATCATCTAGTTCCAACCCCCCTGCCATGGGCAGGGACACCCCACACTAGATCAGGCTGGCCAGAGCCTCATCCAGCCTGGGCTTAAATTAACCAGGTTGGAAAAGACCTTTGAGATCATCCAGTCCAACCTATCACCCAACACCATCTCATCAACTAAACCATGGCACCAAGTGCCTCATCCAGGCTCTTCCTAAACACCTCCAGTGATGGTGACTCCACCACCTCCCTGGGCAGCACATTCCAATGGCCAATCTCTCTTGCTGGGAAGAATTTCTTCCTAACCTCCAGCCTAAACCTCCCCTGGCACAGCTTGAGACTGTGTCCTCTTGTTATGGTGCTGGTTGCCTGGGAGAAGAGACCAACCCCCACCTGGCTACAACCTCCCCTCAGGTAGTTGTAGAGAGCAATAAGGTCTCCCCTGAGCCTCCTCTTCTCCAGGCTAAGCAACCCCAGCTCCCTCAGCCTCTCCTCACAGGGCTGTGCTCCAGACCCCTCCCCAGCTTTGTTGCCCTTCTCTGGACACCTTCCAGCAACTCAACATAGAGTCCTGAACCTGGAGAGGAACAAGCCCATGCACCACTACAGGTTAAGGGTTGACCTACTGGAAAGCAGCTCCATGGTGAAGGAACTTGGAGTGCTGGTGGACAGTAAGTTATCCATAGGACAGCAATGTGCCTGTGTGGCCAAGGAGGTCTTCTGAGGTGCATTAAGAAGAGTGTGGCCAGCAGGTCAAGGGAGGTTCTCCACCCCTTCTATTCTGCCCTGGTCAGACCACATCTGCAGTGTTGTGTCCAGTTCCAGGCTCCTCAGTTCAAGAGGGACAGGGATAGACTAGAGAGTGTCCAGTGGAGGCTCTGAGGATGATGAAGGGAGTGGAACATCTGTCTGATGGGGAAAGGCTGAGAGAAGTTGTCTGGGGCTCTGCTCAGCCTGCTGTAGCTGCAGATGTTGCTGCTGACTGCAGAGGGGTTGGACTGGATGAGCTTTCAGGATCCCTCCCAACCCAACCCATTCTGTGATTCTAGTGCTATGGACCCTCTATTGTTGTTTTCACTCTATTGTTGTTTTCACTCTATTGTTGTTTGGGGATGAGTTTTTTTTGAGCATACCAAATGTTAGCCCCTAAATATTGATCCATCTCCATCTATCCCTACTTGTTGTTTCCTTTCCCATCAACAGTTTGAGATCTAGGGCACAACTCTCCTCTCAGGAGCCTATTTTGGGGTTGGGTTGTTTTCTTGGTGTGTTTTTCTTTCAGGCAGGCTCTGTAAGGATGTTGTCAAAGGCTGGAATAAACTAAACATTCTGTTCTTCCTTTTTTATGCATGACTGCAGGGTAGGGGAGACTGGTGGGGGGAGAGATGTCTAACAACTGTGTGAAGGAGTCAGAGGAAGAAAATATTGGCATTCATCTGAGTGTGCAGAGCAGCAGCAATCACCTCATCTCACCAAGCTCCTGAGCTTTCACAGGCTTGCAGCCCAGCATCATGTGCTGTGGTGCATCCTTGCAAAGTGGGACCACTGAAGGCTTTGCTCGTGGGTTGAATCCCCAGGCCGGGAGGTGTTTGAAAGGAGCAGAGATGTGGTGCTGAGAGACGTGGTTTAGCACCAGCCTTGGGAGAGTTGGAGATGCCTGCATCAGGAACAGTGTGGCCAGCAGGAGCAGGGAGGTCATTCTGCCCTGTGCTCAGCACTGGTTAGGCCACACCTTGAGTCCTGTGTCCAGTTCTGGGCCCCTCAGTTTAGGAAGGAGGTTGACTTGCTGGAGTGTGTCCAGAGAAGGGCAACAAAGTTGGTGAAGGGCTTGGAGCACAGCCCTGTGAGGAGAGGCTGAGGGAGCTGGGGCTGCTTAGCCTGGAGAGGAGGAGACTCAGGGCAGACCTTCTTGCTCTCTACAACTACCTTAAGGAAGGTTGCAGACAGGCAGAGGTTGGTCTCTTCTCCCAGGCAGCCAGCACCAGAACAAGAGGACACAGTATCAAGCTGTGCCAGGGGAGGTTTAGGCTGGAGGTTAGGAGGAAGTTTTACACAGAGAGAGAGATTGCCCATTGGGATGTGCTGCCCAGGGAGGTGGTGGAGTCACCATCACTGGAGGTGTTCAGGAGGAGACTTGATGGGGTGCTTGGTTGCATGGTTTAGTTGATTAGGTGGTGCTGGATGATAGGTTGGACATGATGATCTTGAAGGTCTCTTCCAACCTGGTTTATTCTATTCTATTCTAATGGGTGGACTTGATGATTTGAAAGGTCTTTTCCAACCCAAACAATGCTTTGGTTCTATGGTTCTGCATGGGTTCACAGTATCACAGTATCACAGTATAACTAAGGTTGGAAGAGACCTCAAGGATCATCAAGTCCAGCCTATCAACACAGACCCCATGACTAGACCATGGCACCAAGTGCCACGTCCAGTCTCCTCAACCATCCAGCTTGACCAGCAAGAGCAGGGAAGTCATCATCTCCCTGTACTTGGCACACCTAGGTTCAGTTTTGGGCCCCTCACTCCAAGAATGACATTGAGAGGCTGGAGCAGGTGCAGAGCAGGGCTGGTGAGAAACAGCTGAAGGAACTGGGGTTGTTTAGTCTGAAGAAGAGAAGGCTGAGGGGATACCTCATTGCTCTCTACAGCTCCCTGAAAGGAGGTTGGAGTGAGGTGGGAGTTGGGCTCTTCTTCCTAGTTTCAGGTGATAGAATGAGAGGAAATGGCCTGAAATTGTGCCAGGGAAGGTTTAGATTGGAGATGAGGAACAATTTCTTTGCTGCAGGAGTGGTCAGGCATTGGAACAGGCTGCCCAGGGAGGTGCTGGAGTCCCCATCCCTGGAGGGGTTCAATAACTGTGTGGCCATGGCACTGTGGGACATGGCTGTGTTGGGTTGATGGTTGCAGTGGGTGATCTCAGAGGGCTTTTCCAACCAAACCAATTCCATGATTCTGTGATCTTTGTCCAAGAGCTGAGGGGCAGATTCTAGTCCATGCTGGTTGAGTAACTCCTCATGGATCAGCCCCTTTTCACACACAGAGATTTCATGCCTATGGCATGAAGCTGGGCTTTGCTGCTGCCAGGATTGCTACAGTGGGGATTGTTCTGCTGTGTGAGGAGAAGGCAGAAGGTATTTTTAGTCCTTTCTAACTGCCTGAGATTTGTAAAAGGATTCCTGCAGTGCTGCTGGCATGGGGAGGATTTTGAGCTGCTGAATGAGCTGCAGGTGTATGTCACAGTGTGTGCAGCACACATGACTCAATTCATCCCAGCCTCTCACCTGGCTTTGCAAGAGCAGCGTGGTGCCCAGGGATCCCTGAACTAAGTCCTCTTGTCCTGTCCTAAGTCACTCTTGTACCTGGATCCCACTGCAGACCCCAACCCTCTCCTGCAGGAGTGGTCAGGCACTGGAACAGGCTGCCCAGGGAGGTGGTGGAGTCCCCATCCCTGGAGGTGTTCAAGAAACCTGTGGCCATGGCACTTTGGGACATAGTTTCATGGCCATGGTGGTGCTGGGTTGATGGTTGGACTCAATCATCTTGCAGGTCTTTATTTAATCCAAATGATGGTTGGACTCAATCATCTTGCAGGTCTTTTTTTAACCCAAATGATTCTATGATGAAATGACTTTACAGGCAAGATCTCCACTTACTCAGATGGGCAGAGCCAAATCCTTGAGTCTTTCTCAGCTCAATTCCCAACTATCCTGACTGAATATTTAAAAGAATCAGGCTGGACAAGTGGCTCCTCCTTCATTGATCTGTTGTTTCTGGATCAGTTTCTCCACTTGGATGGCTGTCATGGAAATCTACTGAAATGACCTGAGGAGTTTCCTACAGTCCCTTGCCGTCCAATTTGCAGTGCTGGGTTGCAGTATGTGGAGAATGATGCATAAGAGAAGGCAATGGAGTCAACAAGGTAATGAAGCCACCCCAAGAAGCAGCAGCAACTGTACATTAAGATCTGTATGAAAAAACCTGATGGTGACCTTCCAATACTTACAGAGGACCTGCTGGAAGGATGGGAAGAGCCTTTGGATGAGTAGGGATAGGATGAGGGATAATGGTTTCAAATGGAAAGAGAGGAGGGTTAAGCTGGATATTAAAAAGAAATTCTTCATTGTGAGGGTGGTGAAACCCTGGAACAGGTTGCCCAGGGAGGTTGTGGATGCTTCCTCCCTGGGGTGTTCAAGGCCAGGCTGGATGAGGCCTTGAGCAAGCTGGGCTAGTGGGAGGTGTCCCTGCTCATGGCAGAGGGCTCATGGATTCATAGAATGGTTTGGGTTGGAAGGGACCCTAAAGATCATCTAGTTCCCACCCCCTGCCATGGGCAGGGACACCCTCCCCTAGACCAGGTTGCTCAAGGCCTAGGTTGGAGCTAGATGATCTCTAAGGTCCCAGGATGATCTTTAAGATCCCCAGATGGTCTATAAGGAGCTTGGAGCCTCCACAACTTCTCTGGGCAAGCTGTTCCAGTGCCTCACCACCCTCAATGCTCTCATGTCTGTGTGGCTGGGTGTGTTTTGGTACTGATGACACTTTCCAGAACTCAGTAGTGACTCTCCCTGCTTGGGCAAAACAGCCTCAACGTCCCATCAGCTTTGTGACTGACTTTTGCTGGTGGTTTCCATCATTACAGCAGTCTGGAGTGGTGGACAGCAGCACTTAAGGCAGCTCACAGAATTGCAGCATCACAGAGTGCATCAGGTTGGAAGGAAGCCTCAAAGATCATCTTGTCCAAGCCCTGGCAGTGAACAGGGGACATCTCCAACTAGGTCCCATCGAGTTTGACTCTCAATGCCAGGAGTTAAGGAGATTGATTTGCATTCATGGGAAAAGAAGAGTGGCTTGAAAGAAGAAATACAACAAATGCTGAATCCTTTGGCCCAGATGGGATTTTGGCATGGGAGATAACCCCAGATGGGGCTTTGGTGTGGAAGATAACCCCATCTATCTTCTCTAAAACCAGAACCCACCCCCCCATCTTCTTTCCACCACACAATGCAGGCACAATTCCAGCCATAAACCCACCTGGCTGTTTGGGTTGGTATCTGTAGTGTGACTCTGTTTTGGACCTTCAGCCAGTAGCAGCCTGATGGACACTGGGAGCTGCTGAGTTTTTCTGGAGGGAGCTCCAGGCTCTGTGACTATCACCACAATGAGTGCAGGTACCTCAAGCTGCAGGTCTTTACAGGGAGCCCCATGTTAACACAGTGAGATGGCTGTGGGCCACATCTTGCAGGCAATCCTGGGTTTGTTGCACTCAATCCTGTGCACCAGTGGAAGCCACAATCATAGTATCAGTCAGGGTTGGAAGGGACCACAAGGATCAGCTAGTTCCAACCCCCCTGCCATGGGCAGGGACACCCCACACTACATCAGGCTGCCCAGAGCCTCAGCCAGCCTGGGCTTAAACACCTCCAGGGACAGGGCCTCAACCACCTCCCTGGACAACCCATTCCAGGGCTTCACCACTCTCATGGGGAAGAACTTCCTCCTCACCTCCAGCCTGAATCTCCCCACCTTCAGCTTCATTCCATTCCCCCTAGTCCTATCACTGCCTGAGATCCTGAGCAGTCCCTCCCCAGCCTTCCTGTAGCCCCCTTCAGATCCTGGAAGGCCACAATGAGGTCACCTGGGAGCCTTCTCTTCTCCAGACTGAACAGCCCCAACTCCTTCAGTCTGGCCTCGTAGGAGAGGTGCTCCAGCCCTCTGCTCATCCTCGTGGCCCTTCTCTGGACACCTTCCAGCACCTCCAGATCCCTCTTGTGCTAGGGGCTCCAGAACTGGAGGCGGTACTCCAGGTGGGGTAGCAGCAGAGCTGAGCAGAGGGGGAGGATCACTTCCCTTGCCCTGCTGGCCACACTTCTCCTGATGCAGCCCAGGATCAACCAGAGTTACCCTGGGTTAGGAAAACCTCAGAGAACATTCATAGCTGCCTCAGGAGGTGGAGACAATCAACTCCTGTCTATCAAAAACTACCCTGCAAGGCCCTAGCTAAGGCTCTCAGTTCCCCACAGCAGAACTTCAGTTCTTGCAGATCCCCACAGTGCCTGCAGGGAAGGGAGATGTCACAACCAGTTAAATATAGAGGATACCTACAAATGTAGCCCAGTTACCTCTCTCCTTGAAGGTGCTCTGAAGCGAGGGGAAGTGACAATGAAGTCTTCACACTCCCTGTAATTATAGCAGCCTTTATGTAACAGTGTCAGATGAATGTGGTTTAGAATAGGTGGCACCTCACTTCCTGCAGAAGAGCTGTCAAATTAGACCCTACCAGGCTAATTCATTACTTGAAATTCAAAGAAGGAAAGCATAACATCCAGTAGGCTCTGGGAAGAAAGCCTTTAAAGACACAGCATCCTCCATGCCCATGGCACATAGAATCACTAAGGCTGGAAAAGACCTCTAAGAGCTTCAAGTCCAACCTAGGGAAGTGATTCTTGCCTCTGTATGTGGCAGTGCACACCTCAAATTCTGGATTCAGTTTTGGGCTCTGCACTCCAAGAAGGTCCTGGAGCAGGTCCAGAGAAGAGCAACTAAGCTGGGGAAGGGTCTGGAGAACAGGGCTGCTGAGGAGCAGCTGAGGGAACTGGGGGTGTTCAGTCTGGAGAAAAGGAGGCTGAGGGGAGACCTCATTGCTCTTTACAGCTCCCTGAAAGGAGGTTGCAGTGAGGTGGGGGTTGGTCTCTTCTTCCTAGTTTCAGGTGACAGAATGAGAGGAGATGGCTTGAAATTGCACCACAGGAGGTTTAGGTTGGAGATGAGGAACAATTCCTTTGATGCAAGAGTGGTCAGGCACTGGACCAGGCTGCCCAGGGAGGTGCTGGAGTCCCCATCCCTGGAGGTGTTCCAGAAACCTGTGGCCATGGCACTTTGAGCCATGGTTTAGTGGCCATGGGTTGGGTTGATGGTTGAACTCAGTGATCTTAGAGGTCTTTTCTCTGATTCTCTGATGTCCATGGCCACCAGACCATGTCCTGAAGTGCCACATCTACACAAACAGCACAACACTTCTTGCTCTGGAAAGCTAAATCCATTCTTATTCATCTTATACCTCCAAGGACTACCAAATGCCACAAACATTCTTCCAGTTCTCAGTGCTCATGAGGTGGTGGAGAACAAGATCAGTGGGGGTTGGAACTAGATGATCCTTGTGGTCCCTTCCAACCCTGAATGAAACTATGAAACTATGAGATCTCAAGAGGTTATCTTATTTGTACCTCCCCTCCAAGGCAGAAGCTGGTAGTACTCAACCAAAAGCTTATCTAATCTATATTATAAAACAGAGGAGGAGAGGGAGAGAGAAAAATTGCTTTAGAGGGAGAAGGGGTGAGCAATTGGGCTGTGCCAAATAACTTAGGAGAGTGAGGACTTGAACTCCTTCCAACTGATGGAAGTAAGCTCTGCCTTAGGTGGATTGCTGGAGAATGCTGACAGTCATTTTCCTTTCTATTAATGAAATACAGACTTGGGCTCTTGTGCTGAGTCCAACAAGAGCAGCATCACATGGAAGAGAGCAATTTCCTTTAAGGGGTCCCAGAATTCAGGCAATAGAAGGTCAAAAGCAGTTTCATATGAAGTGTGCTGATGATTGGAGAAGGACTTTGGAGTGCTGGGGGACAAGAAGTTATCCATAGGACAGCAGTGTGCCCTCATGACCAAGAAGGCCAATGGTCTCCTGGGGTGCATTAAGAAGAGTGTGGCCAGCAGGTCATGGGAGGTTCTCCTCCCCATCTGGTGAGACCACATCTGGAGTATTGTGTCCAGTTCCACACTCCTCAGTTCAAGAGGGACAGGGATAGAATATAGACAGTCCAGTGGAGGCTATGAGGATGATGAAGGGATTGGAACATCTACCTGATGAAGAAAGACTGAGTGACCTGGGGCTGGTTAGCCTGGAGAAGAGAAGAGAGTGGGGATCTTAATAATGTTTATAAATACCTGAGGGGTGGGTGTCAAGGAGAAGGGGCCAGGATCTTTTCAGTGGTGTCCTGTGATAGCACAAAGGGCAATGGATATAAACTGGGACCCAGGAAGTTCCACCTCAACATGAGGAAAAACTTCTTTGCTGTAGGGGTGAGGGAGCCCTGGAGTGGGCTGCCCAGAGAGGCTGTGGAATCTCCTCCCCTGGAGATGAAATTCAAGACCCATCTGGATGCACTGCTGTCTGTCCTGCCCTAGGTGATCCTGCTTTGCTGGAGCGGGGGTCAGATTTGATAATCTCTGGAGGTCTCCTCCAGCCCTCCACTGTTCCATCATCCCCTGATGCTGAGTTTTGGCGCCTTCTGTCTGCTTAGAACTGCTCAAAGGAGTGGGTTGCTCTCCAGATGTGCTATTAAGGTGACCACTAATGCTTCTTGGTTTTATGCCCTCACCTGCTGTGGTGAGAGTGTCTCATTACTCCTAAGTAATGTCCAGGAACATAGATTCATAGGTTGACAGAATGGTTTGGGTTGGAAGGGACCTTAAAGATTATCTGCTTCCAACCTCCCCTGGCACTGGCAAGGGACACCTTCCACGTGACCAAGTTGCTCAAGGTCACAGCAGGAAGGGGCCATAGAGAACAACTGACCTTCTCCACTCAGTTGGTGTTGAGTTTTTGTTGCTTCAGGGTTAACATTCCTGCTGGTCCTTCTCCAGGAAAGGAGGCAGAGGGTGGCTTTTCCCAGACCTGGGCCTGAAATGCAAAACTCACAGCATCACAGAATGATGGGGGTTGGAAGGGACCTCTGGAGATCATCCACTAAAGCAGGGGCACCCACAGCAGCACAAGGGACAGCTGGGTTTGGAAGCTCTCCAGAGGAGGAGCAGCCTGCTCCAGGGCTCTATCACCCTTCAATCCAAGAAGTTCCTCCTCATGTTTAGATACAACTTTGTGCCTGTTGCCCCTAATCCTGTCACTGGGCACCACTGACCAAAGCCTGGTCCCATCCTCCTGACCCCCACCCTTTAAGTATTGATCAGCATTGATGAGATCCCTCTTCAGCCTCCTCCAGACTGTATAGCCCCAATTCTCTCAGTCTTTCCTCATCACAGAGATGTTCCAGTCCCCTCAGCATCTTTGTAGCCCTTTGCTGTACCCTTTCCACCAAGTCCCTGTCCCTCTTCAACAGGGGAGCCTAGAATGGGACCCAAGTACTCCAGCTGTGGCCTCACCAGGTCAGAGCAGAGGAGGAGGCGAACCTCCCTCGACCTGCTGGCCACACTTTTCCTGATGCACTCCAGCATGCACTCCTTCTGCACAGTTTGCAGGGAGTTAGAAGCAGCGAAATCCCAGGTGGAAGTGGAATTTGTTCAAGTAGGAAGAGGAGAGAAGTTGCTGACTTACAGCTCTGGCTTTGCGCAGTGCGGTGCTGAGGCGTCGCCTTGCCTTGGCAATCTGGTTCCTGCGCAGTTGTTCAAGCAGCACTTGAGTGTGTTTATGCAAATAGTTCACTGCTACATCTCCTCAAAGAGCCCTAAGAGTGCTGTCATTTGATTGTGTAATCCTTGGATTGGGCTTTAAATAAAAGCTTCCCATGGTTCTGTACAGAACTCGTGCCCTGGGGTGGAGAAACAAGAACTGGAATGAAATGGTGTTGCCATATTTGGATGGCTCAGAAGGGACTAAAGAATTGATATGGGAGAGTATCTGGATGCATGTCTCAAAGAGATGTCCCTTCTACTTCAGCAAGGGCTGGCTTTCATAAAAAATGGAGAATGTTGGGTGTATGCAGAGAAGGGAGGGGGGGTCCTGGTGGACAAGAGGCTGCCCATGAGCCAGCAATGTGCTCTTGTGACTGAGAAGGCCAGTGGTCTCCTAGAGTGCATTCAGAAGAGTGTGGCCAGAAGGTTGAAGGAGGTTGTCCTCCCCCTCTACTCTGCCTTGGTGAGCCCCAAAATGGAGCCCTGGGTCCAGTTCTGGGCTCCCCAGTTCAAGCCCTATGAGGAGAGACTGAGGGAACTGGGGTTGCTTAGCCTGGAGAAGAGGAGATTCAGGGGTGACCTTCTTACTGTCTACAACTCCCTGAAGGGAGGTTGTAGATAGGCAGAGATTGGTCTCTTCTCCCAGGCAACCAGCACCAGAACAAGAGGACACAGTCTCAGGCTGCACCAGGGGAGGTTTAGGTTGGATGTTAGGAAGAAGTTCTACACAGAGAGAGTGATTGCCCATTGGAATGGGCTGCCTGGGGAGGTGGTGGAGTCACCATCACTGGAGGTGTTCAGGAGGAGACTTGCTGGGGTGCTTGGTGCCATGGGTTAGTTGATTAGGTGGTGTTGGATTAGTTGATAGGTTGGATGTGATGATCTTGAAGGTATCTTCCAACCTGGTCTGGTCTTTGCTATGCTATGCTATGCTATGCTATGCTATGCTATGCTATGCTATTCTAAGAGAGATAGGGAAATACTGGAGACAGAGGCTCCAAAGTTGCTGAGGGGCCTGGAGCATCTCTGTGAGGAGGAAAGGCTGAGAGCCCTGGGGCAGTCCCAGAGGGGGTCTGATCAATGCCCAGTAAGAGCTAAGGGACCTGTGGTGTGCAAGAGAATGAGGCCAGACTCTTGTCAGTGGACAAGGGCAATGGGCACAGAGAGAAGGCAGAATGTACCAGTAAAAAAGGATTCAAAATGTTAGCCTTTTAAGACAGACTTTTTCAGTACTTCAAAGAGTTAGTTCATCTCATTTACCCATTCCATGTTTTCCTGGGGTCTCTCACAGCTCTTCATGCTCACACAGCCCCCAACACTGAGGGGCTTGCAGATGCTCATTGCTTTACTGTTAGCCAAGTGCAGACTGAAGATGACAGGTACCAGAGCCTTTCTTGTTGGCCTGAGGCAGTGGAATTCCCTGCCTAATAATGTCAAGTCATTTGTATTCCTCTTCAGAAGCAGTCCAGGGATGATTTTGATCTCTCAAACCCTTGAGTGAATCTGTGACCTTTATCTTCTATTGTGGTGGCTTTTCAACTGTTCCATTGAATCAGTCCTTGGGAAGCTCACCTAGGAAAGATGAAACCATCTCTGCTATTGTACCCTGTCCATTTTGCCTCTGCTAAGCTGGGCTGGATGTTGAAGCCAGAGCTTTTCACTTTCTGGAAGCTGGCAGAGATGGCCACCCACATACCCAGTGTAACACAGTGTCCTTCCCTGTGTTTACTGAAGAGGGGGCCATGCTCTAGCAGCCATTCCAGTGTGACAGGTCAGTGGCTTCTCATTGAAATACATCTTGAGCTCTGGGGAAAAAGACCTGGGAGTCCTGGTGGCCAATGGGATGGCTGTGAGATAGCAATGTGCCCTTCTGGCCAAGGAAGCCAATGGCATCCTGGGGTACATCAAGAAAAGCGTGGCCAGCAGGTCGAGGAAGGTTCATCTCCTCTGCTCTGACCTGGTGAGGCCACAGCTAGAGTACTTAGGTCCAGTTCTAGGCTCCCCTGTTGAAGAGGGACAGGGAGTTGGTGGCAAGGGTACAGCAAAGGGCTACAAAGATGCTGAGGGGACTGGAACATCTCTGTGATGAGGAAAGACTGAGAGAATTGGAGCTATATAGTCTGGAGGAGGTTGAAGAGGGATCTCATCAATGCTGATCAATACTTAAAGGGTCAGGAGGATGGGACCAGGCTTTGGTCAGTGGCACCCAGTGACAAGTCAAGGGGTAATGGACACTAACTCCACCATTAAGAAGTTCTATCTAAACATGAGGAGGAACTGCTTGAATTAAAGGGTGAGAGAGCCCTGGAGCAGGCTGCCCAGAGAGGTTGTGGAGTCTCCTTGCCTGGAGAGCTTCCAAACCCAGCTCTCCCTTGTGATCCTGGGCAAGCTGCTGTGGGTGCCCTGCTTTAGCAGGGGGGTTGGGCTGGATGATCTCCAAAGGTCCCTTCCAGCCCCTGCCATGCTGTGATGCTGTGAGCTTTGCATTTCAGGCCCAGGTCTGGGTAAAACCTTATAAATACAATGGTTCCTGGATATTTCTTTTGCCTCTTGTAATGATTATTTCCATCTTGGATCATGAAAAGTCATTTAGGGCCTCCCCCCTAACTAAATGAGCCGAGCCCTGTGATTTAGGCACCTAAGCTAAGTGCTTGGAGTGGGCTGTGTGACGGTCCCTTCTGTTTAGATCTTTTTTCAAGTCCAATCTCTATTTAATGAGCTGTGTGGATTTTTATAGCATCTTTTAGGAGCCTTTCAAGTTGAGTCATTAAATATATATTTTTAATAACTTCTCTGTCTTAAAAGGACAGTGTGAAATGTAAGTAGTGGAAATCCAATAGTGATTCCCCTGACTTCTGAATTAAATTATTTCATTAGAAATTCATGTGAAGTTCAGATGCCTTTTTATTTCCCCCCCCCCCCCCCCCCCCCCTTTCTTGTGATTTCAGGGCCTCCTTTTCTTTTGAGCTCAGCAATGATTTCTTCTCCTCTTAAACTGTATTAGTCTTCCACCAACAATATATTTAGAATAGAATAGAATAAAACCAGGTTGGAAGAGACCTTCAAGATCATCGTATCCAACCTGTCATCCAACACCACCTAATCAACTAACCCATGGCACCAAGCACCCTGTCAAGTCTCCTCCTGAACACCTCCAGTGATGGCAATTCCACCATCTCCCCAGGCAGCCCATTCCAATGGGCAATCACTCTCTCTGTGCAAAACTTCCTCCTGACCTCCAGCCTGAACTGCCCCTGGCGCAGCCTGAGACTGTGTCCTCTTGTTCTGGTGCTGGCTGCCTGGGAGAAGAGACCAACCTCTGCCTCTACAACCTCCCTTCAGGTAGTTGTAGAGAGCAATAAGGTCACCCCTGAGTCTCCTCTTCTCCAGGCTAAGCAACCCCAGCTCCCTCAGCCTCTCCTCACAGGGCTGTGCTCCAAGTCCCTCACCAACTTTTTTGCCCTTCTCTGGACACCTTCCAGCAAGTCAACATCTTTCTAAACTGAGGGGCCCAGAACTGGACACAGGACTCAAGGTGTGGCCTAACCAGTGCTGAGCACAGGGGCAGATCCTTCCAGTTGAATTGGGGCTGCAGAACACATCCACTACGTTTTTCTATTCTATGGATAACCCCCAGGAAGAGGATGAGCTGCTGCTTATTCACTGGGGTGGTCCACACTTGGTGAAGATGACCATGAAGGAGCAAGTTGCCCAGGGAGGCCAAGGATTGCCCCTTCCCTGGAGGTGTTCAAGGCCAGGTTGGATGAGCATGGAGGGTGTCCAGATCTAGTGGAGGGTGTGCTTGCCAATGCCATGAGGGTTGGAAAGAGATGATCTTGACAGTCCCTTCCAACGCAACCCATTCTATGAATCTATGAATCATTCATACATGTAGTTTCTGTCATCTGAACACATATTCTACCAGAAGCAGGAGTGCTGTCTTGTTTGAAACAGACCACTGGGAAGCCATCAGGGATTCATTATTAGTTAACTACTTGCTGTGTTTTGTTTGTTGGTTTGGTCATGTTGGCAGCAAGCTTGTTGCATGGGGTTAGAGATGAAGTTGCTGCTCCTTGGAAGACCTCCTTGACTGAGGGCTGGATCCTGGAAAACAATTCAAGAAACCTAAAGTCTAAAATTCTTCTCTTAATCATCACTGGCACTATGCTTCCTCTATAGGATAGATACAGAAGGTCTTGCTTAAGACAAAGTCAGAAGTTTGTGCAAATGAAGAGGTTATATAGACAGAAGCAATGAACACAAGGAGGGCACAGGAGGGGTAGTAACCTGGGAATAAGACTTACTATAACTTTGGGGAATCTTTGATGGAATTTGGAAGAAGTCATTGAATATGGGGAGAGTAACACCTTTGGCTTTGCTTCAGGTGCCTGTTGGACACTTCCAAGTGATTAGTGGTAACTTTGCTGCCACACCTCGAGTACTGTGTCCAGTTCTGGGCCCCTCAGTTTAGGAAGGAGGTTGACTTGCTGGAACGAGTCCAAAGAAGAGCAGCAAAGTTGGTGAGGGGTTTGGAGCACAGCCCTGTGAGGAGAGGCTGAGGGAGCTGGGGCTGCTTAGCCTGGAGAGGAGGAGACTCAGGGGTGACCTTATCACTCTCTACAACTACCTGAAGGGAGGTTGTAGACAGGCTGATGATGGTCTCTTCTCCCAGGCAGCCAGTACCAGAACAAGAGGACACAGTCTCAGGCTGCACCAGGGGAGGTTCAGGTTGGATATTAGGAAGAAGTTCTATACAGAAAGAGTGCTTGCCCATTGGAATGGGCTGCCCAGGGAGGTGGTGGAGTCACCATCCCTGGAGGTGTTCAGGAGGAGACTTGCTGGGGTGCTTGGTGCCATGGGTTAGCTGTTTGGGTGGGTTGGATTGGTTGATGGGTTGGGCACGATGATCTTGAAGGTCTCTTCCAACCTGGTTTGGTTTATTCTAAGTTTATTCTAAATTGGGTTTTGGGGAAGAAATAGCAGATGGAGCAAATGGAAAAGGCAAATGGGAAGTGTTTGTGAGCACAGAGATGTTGGATCAGATTGCACTGAAGATTGAGATTAATTGTTTTAATAAGGCTACGGAAAGTAAGTTCTCAGAACTGCAGAATGCATCAGGTTGGAAGGGACTTTCAAAGCTCATCTTGTCCAACCCCCCTGCAGTCAGCAGGGACACCTCCAACTAGAGCAGGCTGCTCAGAGCCACATCAAGTTTGACCTTGAATGTCTCCAGGGATGGGGCCTCCATCACATCTCTGGACCCAGGGAACTACATCCCTGTGATTCTTTTATTTATTTATTTATTTATTTATTTATTTATTATTTTTATCACCTATGGTTATTCTCTGGTGCCCACTAAGAAGGACATCGAAACACTTGAAGGTGTCCAGAGAAGGGCAACAAGGCTGGGGAGAGGCCTTGAGCACAGCCCTGTGAGGAGAGGCTGAGGGAGCTGGGGTTGCTTAGCCTGGAGAAGAGGAGGCTCAGGGGTGACCTCATTGCTCTCTACAACTACCTGAAAGGTGGCTGTAGCCAGGAAGGGGTTGGTCTCTTCTCCCAGGCAAGCAGCACCAGAACAAGAGGACACAGTCTCAAGGTGTGCCAGGGGAGGTTTAGACTCGAGGTGAGGAGGAAGTTCTTCACCGAGCGAGTCGTTCATCATTGGGATGTGCTGCCCAGGGAGGTGGTGGAGTCCCCAGCCCTGGAGGTGTTCAAGAGGAGATTGGATGTGGCACTTGGTGCCATGGTCTAGTCATGGGGTCTGTGTTGATAGGTTGGACTCGATGATCCTCGAGGTCCTTTCCAACCTTAGTTATACTGTGACACTGTGATACTGTGATGGTCTGAGGAGAAAAAAACCAGTGGTTAAGCGTAGGAGATGGGAAGTTCGGAGTCCTACAGGTGAAGGGCTCGCTTTGCAGTTTCCTCACTCTGTGGTGGACTGTGTTGGTCAGTTGGCTTCCCTGGATGTGGCTTTTCCATCTGTGGGATGAGGTGTGCCAGTCTGGCCAACATACTCTGAGGCCCAGGCAGTGTGGCTGATGAGCCACGGCTGCTTGGAATGAGGGGTGGGAGCAGAAACTTCCCCAGCATTACAGCTCCAGTAGGAATTTGTGCCTAAATTTAGGTGTAAATAAGGCCCAGTCTTATGTTCTTTTAAGTCTTTAGTGTTTTGGGTTTGTTTGGCTTGTTTCCAGACCTTAGGGGAGTGTGGGGGTTGTGTGGTTTCTCTCCAGCTGCTGTTCTCTGGGATCCCGAAGAAGCGGGGTTGTGGCAAAGAAAGGAAGAAACGGTGGCAAAGAAAGGAAGAAATGGTGACAAAGAAAGAAAGAACTGGCCCCGTTACTTGCCTCCCCTCGCCACCGCCTCAGGCAGCCCGGCAAGAGGCGGCAGGCAGCCGCTGTGGTTAGTTTGTCAGGGCCAGAAGGCGGCTGTCGAAGCGGCGGGCAGGGGGGCAGCGATGCTCCTGAGCGCCCCGCGTGGTGGCGGTAGTGGGTGCGTCGTAGCCAATAGCGGCGCGGCAGGGGCGCACCGCAGCCAATGGCAGCGCGACGGTAGCACGTCGCAGCCAATGGCAGCGCGGCGGCGCGGGGAGCGGGCCACGGCGGGAAGGCGGCGGCGGCGGCGGGGGTGGGCTGCGGGGCGGCGCGGCTGGGGCGTCCGCAACGCTGAGAGGGCAGGCTCGGCCCCGCCGCCGCACAGGCCTCCACCGCCGCTCGGTTCTTTCCCCCTTCCCCTTTCCCCTCCCCCGCAGCGCCGGTTCCGCACCGAGAGAGGCGCCCGGCGTCAGCGGACCTCCATGTACGACAATTTGTACCTGCATGGATTTGAAGACTCGGAGGCGGTGAGTGCTGGGGAGGGGGAGCCCGCAAGCCCACTCCCCACAGGCTTTGTTAGTGGAGGTGGCGTGCGCCGCGGGACCCCCGCCGAAACGCTCCTCCGTTGCATAAGCTGGGGGGAGCAGCTGTGTGTCGGGGTCCCGGCAGCGCTCGCCGGCGGTCAGCGGCGCTTGTGCTCCCGCAGCCCTGTGCCGGCGGCTCCCGGGGCGGGCAGCGCCGGCTCCTGCCCCGCTTGGCGCTCGTCGGCGGAGCGGGTCAGAGCCGCTAATTACACAGTGCTCGGGCCGGGCTCGTCTGAACAACCCCAGAAGTTGCTGGGCTGCCGGCGGTATCCCGGCCGGGCCGTTGGCAGGGGACGGAGCTGCGGGGCAGGTGCTGTGGCAGCAGAGGCATCACTGGGATGACAGCAGCAGGGTTGCCCCGAAGAAGCTGGGGCAGGTCGGTGGCGTTCACTGGGTGGTGTTCGCCGCCTGCCCTCAGTTTTCCTTACTGGGAAGCTGGTGTCATCCCTCACAAAATGGTTCTCTTGCAGCACGGAGGCTCCCCCCACTCCGTTACCATGGTCCGAGCTGGACAGCCCAAATAGGAGATAGCGGCGGTGTGTGCTCCCAGTGAGATTCCTGCCCCGGGTGGGCAGACAGGAGTCGGGGCAGGGGCCAGCGCCGGGCTTGCTGCGGCGCTGAGCACGCCGTGCCATATTAAACAGGGATCTGTTACATAAGGCGTTGTGGCCAGCTCGTAAAACACACAGATGATAACATAAACCGGAGCGTACGTCAGCGCAGACGTATGGATGGTGCGATGTGCTGTCCCCAGGAGAGTGGACAAGGTGCTGGATGGCTTCAGAGGAGGCTTTCTGCCTTGCCTGACAATGAGGTAGTGTCGGTCTAGGGCCGGGCAGCGTTACCTGTCTACGTGTTGCCTACCTACTAGCACCTTGATTCGGTATCTCTGTTGCTTCTGAGGGAGAAGAAGCCTCTGGTGTGCAGAACGGTGGTGAAATAATGTGGTGCACCATGCAGGGAGGTTCTGCTCTGCCCTGCTGAGACCCCACCTGGAACATTGTATCCAGTTGTGGGCTCCCCAATTCAAGTGAGACAGGGATCTGCTGGAAAGAGTCAATGGAGAGCTATGAGGATGAGTAAGGGACTTGGACTTCCTTCACAGGAGAGACGTTCGAGAGATCTGGGTCTGTTTAGTCTTGAGAGGAGCAGGCTCAGAGGAGATCTTATCACTGCCTGTGAATATCTGAGGGGTGGGTGTCAACACAACAGAGCCAGTGTCTTTTCAGTGGTGTCCTGTGACAGGAGAAGGGGCAATGGATACAAACAAATCCAGGAAGTTCCACCTCAACGTGAGGAGAAGCTTCTTCAGTGTGAGCGTGACAGAGCCCTGGGGCAGGCTGCCCAGAGAGATTGTGGGGTCTGCTTCTCTGGAGAGATTCCAAACCCACCTGAATGTGTTTCTGTGTGACCTGTCTTAGGTCACCCTGCTTTGGCAGGGAGGTTGGACTCGATGAGCTCTAGAGGTCCCTTCCAACCCCCCCCACCATTCTGTGCTTCTGTTGGGAGGAAACCTGCAGCATCTGAATCCCTCAGAAGGCAGAATTCTGTCAAAGCTGTGCTGCTTTGGGTCAATTTAGAAATCCCTGCCTGTTTAGCATGCATGTGTTAATTTGTGGTTTGTGTTTTCTGTCTCTGCTGCTTGCAAGCTGCCATGCCAAGTGCATATGAGTGTGTTGGTTCCTTTAGGGATGTGTTTTAGGATCCAACTGGATGTTTCTGTAAAGCAGGCAAAGCGTGAATGCCTGAGAACTGTTCTCAAGCCTGAATCTGTCTTGTGCTGCTGGTAATGTCTTTCAGCAAAGTGTAAATATGTTCTTTAAGCCAAACAAACAAACAGCTGAAAAGTGGAGTAGCAAGGCTACGAGGGTTTAACTTGCTGGATGCAGCTTGCTGCAGAAGAAATGTTTTGGCTATGAAAAGGCAGAATTTGAAGCTCACTAGAGAAGGCAGGTAAATACCTAGTGGGATGCAGGGGTGCTTTTGAGGTGCTCTGCAATAAAGCAGCCTGCTCTAGTTGGAGGTGTCCCTGCTGACTGCAGGGGGGTTGGACAAGATGAGCTTTGAGAGTCCCTTCCAACCTGATGCAATCTGTGATTTCTTCCAAGGCCTTTGTCTGGGAAAGGCAGTTTTACTGACAGCAGAAGACCTGTTACACAGATAGCTGTGTTAGGATTTGGACTGCAGGGATCCTGACAGCAGCAGAGGAGAGGAAAAAGCTCTTTGGTTTTCTGCTTTGAAGGGCTGGGAGGAAGAAGGCATTTCCAGGTTCCCTAACATTCTTTTAACCAGCTCATGATGATGCTTTTGTAGTTTGCAATTACAGCTGTTGTAATTTTACAGTCTCTCAGTGCTTAATAGTGTTTTTGATAGCCTTACTTGCCAGAATCATGGCAATTTGTGAGAATCTCAGATTTCATTAATAAAAAAGCCTACCCCAAACCCAGATTCACAGATTGCATTGGGTTGGAAGGGAGCCTCCAAGGCCATCTTGTTCACCCCCCCTGCAGTCAGCAGGGACACCTCCCAACTAGAGCAGGCTGCCCAGGGCCACAGCAAGTCTGATCTTGAATGTCTCCAGGGATGGGGTCTCGACCACAGCCCTGGGCAACCTGTTCCACCCTCATTGTGAAGGACTTCCTCCTGATGTCCAACCTAAATCTGCCTTGCTCCAGTTTCAAACCATTGCCCCTTATCCATCACCACAGTCCCTCCCCAGCCTTCCTGTAGGTCCCCTTCAAATATGAAAATACAGCTCTAAAGTCTCCCTGGAGACTGAAGAACCCCAGCTCTTTCAGCCTGTCCCCACAGAGGAGGTTCTCCAGCCCTCTATCATCTTGGTGGCTTCCTCTGGACCAGCTCCAGCAGCTCATACATTCACCTGAGAAATCTCGAGGCTGTAAACCCCCAAGGAAGCAGACCGAATTCCCCAAGTGTTTGCTTGCTTTTCTGCTCCTGAACCACTTGCTTCCAACATTTCTACCTTATTATTCTGTTGGTTTCTGACTCATGGCTGGAGAATGCCTGCTGAGACAATATGCTGGCACACAGGTAGCGTGATGGGTCAGAGGAGGGCTGTTTGCAAGCCAAAAAGAGCCAACGTAATCAAATTAATCCAGTGCAAAACAAATGGAGGGGAGAATGCTGCCTCCCTGCTGAGAAGAGAAAAACAACTGTGAGCCTGCAAAGATTGAAGAAGGTGCCTCAGTGTGTTCTTCTGGGCTTTAGGACCTGGAAGGCTTAGCCCAGCTTTTGTGCAGCTAGTGACTCAAGGAGCCGTGAGCTGGTTTGCTCGACGTGCTCTTCCACTCCCTGCAGCACAGGGAGACGTGGTCCAGGATTTGTGCTACTTGAAATGCTTGTAGTGTAAAATAAACCTTCTCCAGAGGAGTCATTCTAGTACAGTAATATCTTCCTCAAGCAGGCTTTTGCCCTGATAAGCCCCATGCAGCCTCACTCTGATGGCAGGAGGTAAGAGCTCACAAATCATTGTGTGTTTTCACTGTTTTGCACACAGGCCCTGTTCACACTGCATTTCATGGAGTCATAGAATGGTTTGGGTTGGAAAGGACCTTAAAGATCATCTAACTCCAGGCCCCAGAACTGGCCCCAGCACTGCAGGTGGGGCATCAGCAGAGCAGAGGGGCAGAATCCCCTCCCTCCATCTGCTGCCCATGCCGCTGGGGATCAGCCCAGGACACAGCTAGGGCTGGGCAGTGCTGGGGAAAGTCCAGCTTCTCATCCACCAGCACCTCCAAATCCTTCTCAGGGCTTCTGGGGAATCCAGTTCTTTGAAGGAAATCCTGGTGTGTGTCTGAAGCAGCAGAAAGCTTTTACAACCTGATGGACTAGCAGTGTTCACTCAGAAGGTCCATTTCAACCTCCAGCTCAGAAGGCAGCTGCTCTGAGTGAGCCAAATGGGTGCAGGTGCTGGGCATGCTTTAGGTGTTCTCCCAGGCAGGACTTGGAAACTCAAGCTGTGCCTAGCTCTGTAGTGGTGGGGCTGAACTGAAAATCCACTCACTCTCCTGGCTCAGGTTTGTCCCTGCAGTGTGAAGGTGGCCTGGGTTTATCAGGGTGAGCCTCTCTGAGAGCAGAGGGAAGAGCAGCAGCTGTGATCAAGGGTTAAGCTTTGTGGCTCTGCACTGGACTGAAATAGATGTGTGCTTCTGAGTGCCTCTGAACTGCTTCCAGCTGCACTGGTAGTGGTACAATTAGGAATGGGCTGGATGGCAGTGACTTCAAAATCCATGGTGAGGGTTCTTGAGGAATGAAACTCTACCCATGTGCATGGCAATTGAGTCTGTGTTGGAGGGAGAGGTGAACTGACAGTGTGTGGCACTTGCACAGAGCAACCAAGCTGGCTTCTGGGAAGGTGCTAGAAGATCATAGCATTTAGTGCTAAGGGAGCTGAGCTACATACTGAATTTATACCTAATTAATAACTGACAGTTTACATAATTAATCAGTGACAAGGATCAGGGCTGGCCACCAGAGCAGTGCCAGAGGCTCTCCATGAAGCCCTCTGCCTTCACAAAGGGAAGAAGGGAGAGAGAATGGGAAAGAAACTCAACCAGCTGGGACAGAAAGAACAATGCCATGGAAGAGAGACAAAGAGACACAAACCAACATGGAACCCAACCCCTGATGGCAGTGAGGGCACCATTGGCACCACTGATGCTGGGGGCAGGCACTGAGCAAGTCTCAGCCTGGACTCAGCAGCAGATGGGAACCAGATTCAGGAGCTGGATTCTGGAGGTGGATTCAGGAGCAGAGGGATGGGGATGGAAGGCAGAAGGGACAGAGTCCTGCTGGGACACCAGCCAGGCAAGAAGAGGCTTGGCCCTGGGCAGCCCTCAGCTTGCTCCTGCAGATTCCATCCATGGGCTGCAGTTGGGCACTTGAGGGTCACCTGTCCTGGCTTCTCCTCCCCATAGCTGCCACCTCTGCCTTGCTGCCCCCCAAGGTGTGGCCCAAGCTGTGGCAGTGCCCTTGGTGTGCAGAGGAGCAAGTCTCAGGCAGAGCCTTTCTGCAGGCAGCCCTTGGCAGGAACTCTCCCCATCAGCTTCTGCCTGCTAGAAGCAGCCCCTGGCTGTGCCACCCTGCCCTGAGCACCAAGTGCCTCACTGAGCAGAGCTGGGAAGTCCCAGCCTGAGCAGAACTGGTTCTGCTGTGGCTCACACCACAATAACTGATCCTGGAGCACTCTAGGAAAAATTGTGCAGGTGACATTTTCCTCTTGAAAGCAGGAACAAACCTACCCTTTGTTAAGGGGGAGCAGATCCACAGCTGATGCTTGTAACTGAAGCTGTTATTACAGCCTGTTTGTGTGTGTCCAGAGCTATAAAACCCAGAGCAAACCACCTATTTTTATTTGTGCAGCTCTAAAGGCATGAGTGTGTGCATGGGTGTTGCAGTCCCTCCCCAGCTGTGATGATTAATGTGAAGCAGATGATGCACGAGCTAGTGTGAGGCCTTTTGGAGGAGGAAAATTACACTGCTGAAGCTGGGGGGGTGAGGGGGGGAGGGAAATAAAGAAACCAAACCAACAAAACCCAGCCAGCCATTGTAGGCAAAAATTATTTGCCACATTAAGGAAAAGAGATGCAGAAAAAGGGAAACAAACAGCTTTGGGAGGCAGATGTGCCCTTCTAATGACCACAGGGAGTGAGGGAAGGTGCTTGAACAGAGAAGGGCAACAAGGCTCGGAGAGCAGGGCTGGTGAGGAGCAGCTGAGGGAACTGGGGGGTGTTTGGAGAAGAGGAGGCTGAGGGGAGAGACCTCATTGCTCTGTACAGCTCCCTGAAAGGGGGCTGGAGCCAGGTGGGGGTTGGTCTCTCCTCCCTAGGTGACTGAATGAGAGGAAAGGGTATGATACAGTGCCAGGGGAGTGTGGTACTTCTAGGCTATGCCTTTAAAATTTTGTTACCCACCACAGGGAGGTTTAGGTTGGAGATGAGGAACAATTTCTTTGCTGCAAGAGTGGTCAGGCACTGGATCAGGCTGCCCAGGGAGGTGGTGGAGTCACCATCCCTGGAGGGGTTCAAGAAACCTGTGGCCATGGCACTTTGGGCCGTGGTTTAATGGCCATGGTGGTGTTGGGTTGCTGGTTGGACTTGGATGACCTTGGAGGTCTTTTCCACCCCAAACAATTCTGTGATAGACAGAAGCATCTTCCCCTTGAAGATTTTAGCCTTGGTTTTTGCCCTGTTGTTTGATTTTTGCAGAGCTTTGAGTGGTTTGAGTTGTTTTAACCAGGGTCACCCTCTTGGGAAGGAAAGCTTGCTTCTCACAGGGGCAAGTATGTTTTCTTTTGCTGATGATAACAAGGGAACAGGACATAAAACCCCATTGGCACAGAGGGTTGAAGGCAGTGAGGGGCATTGGGAAAGCTAATAAACCTGGTTTACTTCACAGTTGTAAAATAAGAGTTAATTTGTGGTGGGGAAAAAAGATCTGCATACTGCTTGACAGGTTGGGTCCAGAATGTCTGTGTGCACTTTGGTTTCAGTCAAGAATCCATCTTTATCAGAAACAAGCTCCCATGGAACCTGCCCAGGAGAAATTCCCCTGTCAGTTCCAAGTTCTTTGAGCTGGGAGAGGGCAGACTGAGACTGGAGATGAGGAGGGAATTCTTTCCAGTGAGGGTGGTGAGACACTGGAGCAGGTTGCCCAGGGAGGTTGTGGATGTCCCTTCCCTGGAGGTGTTCAAGGCCAGGTTGGATGAGGCCTTGAGCAATTTGCTTCTAGTGGAAGGTGTCCCTGCCTGTGGCACAGGGGTGGGAACTGTATGATCTTGAAGGTCCCTTCCAACCCAAAGCCTTCTGTGATGCTTGACAAAGGCTCTCCAGGAGTTAGCAACAAGCACCCACGAATGCAGAGCCCTTCCCAGCCCCATCAGTTGCTGGGGAATGCCACCCACTGCCATAAACATCAGCCATTTTGCAGACCAGTTCCTGTGGGATTGTTTAGTTTTGCCTCCAGAGCTGTCATTTCAGAGTGACAGCAGAGCATGTGCAGTGGCTGTCCTCACTTCTCAGGAGGTGGAACGTGAACGCTTGTCAGCTCACGAGAGGCTTTATCAGGAGCGCTGGTGGAAATCGCTGCCTGTGGCTAGAACTGCAGCAGGGAGAGAGTGAGGAAGTGGCCTGAGCTGGTTTGGGGTGAGAAGCCCAGGCTGGATGGCCATGAGGTGGTGCCTGTGTGGAAGGGAGGGTGCTCAGGAGGGAGGGAAGGGAGGGAGCCCAGAGAGTGGTGGTGAATGGTACCACAGCCAGCTGGCAGCCAGGCACCAGTGGTGTGCCCCAGGGAGCAGTGCTGGGCCCTGTGCTCTTTAACATCTTCATTGATGATCTGGATGAGGGGGTCGAGTCAGTCATCAGCAAGTTTGCAGATGACACCAAGTTAGGAGCAGATGTTGGCCAGTTAGAGGGTAGAAAGGCTCTGCAGAGGGACCTTGACAGACTGGACAGATGGGCAGAGTCCAATGGGATGGCATTCAACAAGTCCAAGTGCCAGGAGCTGCACTTTGGCTATGGCAATCCCATGCAGAGCTACAGGCTGGGGTCAGAGTGGCTGAGAGCTCCCAAACAGAGAGGGACCTGGGGGTGCTGATCGACAGCCACCTGAACATGAGCCAGCAGTGTGCCCAGGTGGCCAAGAGGGCCAATGGCATCCTGGCCTGCATTAGGAGTAGTGTGGCCAGCAGGAGCAGGGAGGTCATTGTGCCCCTGCACTGGTTAGGCCACACCTTGAGTCCTGTGTCCAGTTCTGGGCCCCTCAGTTTAAGAAGGACATTGAAACACTTGAATGTGTCCAGGGAAAGGCAACAATGCTGGGGAGAGGCCTTGAGCACAGCCCTGTGAGGAGAGGCTGAGGGAGCTGGGGTTGCTTAGCCTGGAGAAGAGGAGGCTCAGGGGAGACCTCATTGCTCTCTACAACTACCTGAAAGGTGGTTGTAGCCGGGAGGGGGTTGGTCTCTTCTGCCAGGCAACCAGCCCCAGAACAAGAGGACACAGTCTCAAGCTGTGCCAGGGGAGGTTTAGACTCGAGGTGAGGAGGAAGTTCTTCACCGAGCGAGTCATTCGGCATTGGAATGTGCTGCCCAGGGAGGTGGTGGAGTCCCCATCCCTGGAGGTGTTCAAGAGGGGATTGGACGTGGCACTTGGTGCCATGGTCTAGTCATGGGGTCTGTGTTGATAGGTTGGACTCGATGATCCTTGAGGTCTCTTCCTACCTTAGTCATACTGTGAGACTGTGCTGCTCAGCCTCACCCATCAGCAGGAGCTGGTGACAGCCTGCCGCGCTCACGCCGTGTGCTTTTCTGCTTCATAATGCCCGTGCTTCCCATGCAGGTCATCCTCTTCCTCCTGGTGTGCAAGGCATCAGGCATCCTGAACTAGTTGGAATAATGGAATCTTGAATTTGTTTAGGCTGGAAAAACCCTCTAAGATCATCCAGTCCCACCATTAATCCAGCACTACCAAGTCCACCTCTAAGCCATGCCCCTCAGCACCGCATCTCCACTGCTTTGAAACCCCTCCATAGATGAGGACTCCACCACCTCCCTGCCTAGCCTGTTCCAGAGCTTGACAACCCTTTGGGTGAAGAAATGTGGGGTTTTTTTTGGCAAATATCAGAGACAAATGTTTAGGAAGCATTCAAGAGATGTCCCTGCTGACTGCAGGAGGGTTGGACAAGATGACCTGTGAGAGTCTCTTCCAACCTGATGCGTTCTGTCACATAGCTTGGTGTTTAAGTTATGCCTTCATCTTTTGTTTAGGGAACTTCATCTTTAAGTGCTGATTGGATTTCTCTGTGGTACCTCTCTGATGTCTAAAGGAGGAGGAAAGGTGCTGTTTCCTTACTCTGTAGATCCCTGTTGTAGATCATCTTGTTAACTGCACATTCACCTTCTGAGCCATACATATGCCTTCCCTTTGTGCCTTCTCTTCGCCCTTTGACCTGCATCTCACCCAGCTCTGGTTTCTCTCAGATGCTTCTCATCCCTACATTTATAACCTGCCTCTTACTGCTGATGCTAGAGGGGACACTCAGTGCACACACACACACACACACCAGAAGCAGGACTTGACTGGTTTGTAAGCCAGGATGATGTTCTTCCATCAAAGGTACTAGGCAAGTCCTCTTGTCACCAAGAGGTAGATAAATGCTTCTGGTGGGATTCCTGCCCAGATCCACAAAAGCAGTTTAGATCCTGCAAGTCCTTTGGTGTTTACAGGAGTTAAACACTGGTGAGAGTGATGCTGGCAGCTGGTGTTCAGAGTTTGCCGTAAAAGGGGCAGTCAGAAGGGCTGCAGGAGCCTGCCTGGACTCTGGAATACCAGGGCTCAGCAGGGAGTTGGGAATGGTGGCTGGCAGTGCAGTGTCTAGGGTAGCATTGCAGGATACAGCATTGTCACTGCAGTGTATGCCATTGTGTCAGGGCTACAGAGGGGCTGGGGGGCTTGGAGTGTCTTATGAGGGGGGAAAGGTGGAGAGCCCTGATCAACAGCACAGAGTGGAAGCCAGGATGTTCCATCTGAGGAAGAGGAGAAAGTTGTTTGGTGTGAGGGTGCTGGAGCCCTGGAGCAGGCTGCCCAGAGAGGTGAAGTCTCCTTGTCTGGAGAGCTTCCAAAGCCAGCTGGATATTGTGCTGCTGGGCAAGCTGCTGTGGGCACCCCTGCTTTAGCAGAGGGGCTGGACTGGGTGATCTCCAGAGGCCCCTTCCAACCCCTACCGTGCTGGGACTCTGTGACCGTGGAGTGCAGCTGAAATCCCAAGGACTTCTCACAAATGTGCTGATCCTGGCTTGCAGATGGCTTCCAAAACTCCCCAGTGCTTAAGAAAAGGCTGCTGATAGAAAGCATAAACAACTCTCCCTGGGCTGAAGGGCAGCTGAGGGCAGGTTGTGGCTCTGGTGCTGAAGGGACACATCACAGGAATGATAAACAACACGAGGAGAAGCTTAACCTGGGATTTGTTGATGTCATGGCTTGCTTCCCTATCTCCCTCAGACACCTTGTGCTGGTGAGGTGCTGAGCTGGTAGATGTTTTTCCATTGAGCAGGCATTTGCAGAGATGGAAGAGCCTGGGTTTGAAAGTCAGCAGTGTGCACAAATGCAGATGATGTGACAAAGAGGACGAGCCTGGCAACTGGTCTCTAAGAGAGGGAAAAGAATCCTGGGACAAGAACTGGCAGGGCTGGTTGATAGGTCTTAAACTAATTTGCTGGCCATGCTATTCCTGATGCAGGCCAGGATGCCACTGGCCTTCTTGGTCACCTGGGCACACTGCTGGCTCGTGTTCAGCTGCTGTCAACCACTGCTCCCAGGTCTCTTTCTGCCTGGCTGCTCTCCAGCCACTCTGTGCAGCACCCAGCCTTGTTGAATGCCATCCTGTTGGACTCTGCCCATCTGTCCAGCCTGGCAAGGTCAAAAAGGACTGGACATGGCACCTGAAGCCATGGTTTATTTAGTCATGAGGTGTTAGGTATTAGGTAGTAGGTTGGACTTGATGATCTCTGAGGTCTTTTCCAACCTGGTTGATTCAGTGGCACAGAGTCAACTTGGAGGCCTGTGGGCAGTGGTGTTCCCCAGGGATCAGTCCAGGGTCCAGTTTTGTTCAGTATCTTTATCAACAACCTGGATGAGGGGATCGAGAGTGCCCTCAGCAAGTTCCTGATGATACAAAACCTGGGGGATGGCTGACACCTGCCAGGCTGTGCTGCCATCCAATGAGATCGGGCAGGCTGGGATCTGGGTGCAGGCAAACCTCACAAAGCTCAATAAGGACAACTGCAGGGTCCTGCATTCTGGGGAGGGATAACAACAGGCACCAGGACAGGTTAGGGGATACTCTGGTGGAAAGCATCTCCATGGAGAAAGACCTTGGAGTGCTGGTGGGCAGCAAGTTCTGCATGGGACAGCAGTGTGCCCTTGTGAACAAGAGAGCCAATGGCATCCTGGGGTGCCTCAAGCAAAGTGTGGCCAGCAGGGCTAGGGAGGTTCTTCTCCCCCTCTACTCTGCCCTGGGGAGGCCACACCTGCAATCCTGTGTCCAGTTTGGGGCTCCCCAGTTCAGGAGAGACAGAGACCTGCTGGAGAGGATCCAACAGAGAACCATGAAGATGATTAGGGGAGTTGAGCATCTCTCCTGTGAAGAGAGACTGAGAGCCCTGGGGCTGCTTAGTCTTGAGAAGTCTGGAAGGGGATCTCACCAATGTCTATTAATATCTGAGAGGTGGGTGTCAAGTGGAGGGGGCCAAGCTCTTTTTGGAAGTGTACACTAATAAGACAAGAAACAACAGGTTCAAACTTGAACACAGAAGTTTTCACCTCAACATGAGGTGAGGAGGAACTTCTTTACAGTGAGGGTGCCAGAGCCCTGGAGCAGGCTGCCCAGAGAGTTTGTGGAGTCTCCTTCTCTGGAGACTTTCAAGCCCCACCTGGATGCCTTCCTGTGCAGACTGCCCTGGGTGATGCTGCTCTGGCAGGGGGGTGGACTGGATGATGTCTGGAGGTCCCTTCCAAGCTCTAGTGTCCTGTGACACTGTGTTCTGCAAGCCAGTAATTGATTGCAAAATGTCATTGAGCTGGCTGAACACTGAGGGATTCTGTAGGCATCCCAGGTGGTGTCAGGGTTCTCTTGCAAGCCTCCATCAGATCTGGTTTGGATTTTTCCACAGCTCTTTGCCACTGATTTTCATGCTAGCAGTGAGCTGCTTTCAGCCTTTGAGTGTCTCATCTTGCCATGTCCCTTCTTGCTTCCCATGTCAACACCTGTTTAGCATTCAGGTGCAGCCTGTTGGTGCTCCTGCGTGGAGCACAGTGGGGAGGTGGATAGGCACAGGCTCTGTCGTTGTCCAGGTAGCTCTCTGCTGTCAGGGGAGGTGCATTGCTGGGGGGCATCTTGCACCTCTTCACTGATGACATGGACCTGTGCATGCCAAATGAATTTAGCTCCCTGCCAGTCACTCCTGGTGACTGTAAAACTGTGTAAAACTGGGACTGTGGCTTCGAGGGAACTTCTCACTGTGTGTTTCATAAGCCAAAGAAAAGAAAGGTTGGGCTGCAGCTCCCTTGGGCCGTTAAGCCTCACCAGCTTGTGTCCTGGAGCCCTGGTGTGTGCCTGCTTTTCACCAGGGAGTAATTTCTCCTCTGGGAAAAGGCACAAGCCAGCAGCTGTAGAAAACTGGGAAGAGATGTGGGCAGCTGGGTGGGTTAGAGCAGAGTGTTTCCAAGCACACTGCCTGCTCTTCCTCCCTCCTGCATCTTTCATGACTTCCCTTTCCACTAAGCTTCTGTCTTTCCTTCCCTTGGCTCTGCTCCTAGCATCCTCCTTGTGCACAGCTGCTGGGTTTGTTTCTCTGTACACAAGCACACACATGTGTTTATAGGTCCACATGTATCTAGGGGAGCTTGGGCTCAGGAGGCCCCTTCCAGCCTCAGCTGTTCTGTTACTCTAGGAAAAGTAGAGGACTTTCAGGGCAGCAAGAAGAAGAGTGAGAGTTCTATCACAGAACATTTTCTGGTGGCTCTATCTTGTGCCCTCCAATTGATTGCAGCCAGTCACCTCTGGTTTGGAAGGGACCTTTAAGATCATCTAGTTCCAACCTGCCTTGGGCAGGGACACCTTCCACTCAACCAGGTTGATCAAGGCCTCATCCAGCCTGGCTTTGTACAGTTCCAGGCTTGGAGCTTGCCCAGTGTCTCTGGACAGCCTGTTCCAGTGCCTCACCACCTTCATGGGGAAGAATTTCTTTCTGATGTCTAATCTAAATGCAGCTTCTTCCAGTTTTAAACCATGCCAGCACCAGAACAAGAGGACACAGTCTCAGGCTGCGCCAGGGGAGGCTTAGGCTGGATGTTAGGAAGAAGTTCTCTACAGAGAGAGAGATTGCCCATTGGAATGGGCTGCCTGGGGAGGTGGTGGAGTCACCATCACTGGAGGTGTTCAGGAGGAGACTTGCTGGGGTGCTTGGTGCCATGGGTTAGTTGTTTAGGTGGGTTGGATTGGTTGATGGGTTGGACACAATGATCTTGAAGGTCTCTTCCAACCTGGTCTATTCTATTAAATTCTATTCTATTCTATCCTGTGCCTTTGTCAGAAATTCCTCCCCAGCTCTCCTGTTGCCCCCTGCAAATCCTGGAAGGCTGCTCCAAGGTCTCCCTGGAGCCTTCTCTTCTCCAGGCTGAACAACCCCCAACTCTCTCAACCTGTGCTCATAGAGGAGGACCTCCATCCCTCCTAATCATCTCCCAGGCCCTTCTCTGGTGCTGCTTGAGCAGATCCATGTCCTTCTTATGCTGGAGACTCCAGAGCTGACCACAGTACCTTTCTTCATCTTAGATTTTCCTCTTGCCAAGTGCCTCTCAGTGCTTTGTTTCCTCCTAACATGTGATGAGGAGATGAGAGAACTGATCCAGCCCCTGCAAGAGAGCTGCTTAGAGGAGGTCCCTGAAGTCATTTTGTGTGTGGATCTACTGGTGGCTGTGCACAGTGGGTAGTCTCTCACCTGGAGAACAGGACACAAGGCCAGGAACTCCCTCCATAAGAACAGGAGCTTTTGTTCTTTAAGCAAGAAATGACCTTACCTGACTTAACAGCCTTTAATTAATATCCTTTTCTGGGGTTTAATTGTAAAGGATATTAATTTTAATGGCTTTAATTAAAGGAGAGCAATTTCCTAGGGTTCTGCCAAGGGGGGAGAAGTTCCTTCACCCCCAGTGTCGTGCTGGCTGTAGCTGCAGTGTGCTCCAGATGGATTTGCACATCATGAGGCAGGGATGTTGGGACTTGGCACTTCTTATTGATGTCAGTAGAAAATGAGCATGGTATTGGCAGGTGGAAAAACAGATCCATCAATTACAGTCTGCCTGCCCCTGCAGTTTTGCAGCCTGCTTCCAACTGTCCCTTAGTTTTCACTTTGTGTCCCAAGGAGGAAGGAGAGCTGTGGGAAGTGGTGAGTAGCTGTTGTGTGACAGCCCAGAGTGGATTCGTTTGTGGAATCACAGAATGGCTTAGGTTGGAAGGGACCTTAGAGGTCATCTACTCCAACCTCCCTGCCATGGTGTCCATGGTGCCATGGGCAGGGACACATCTCAACTAGACTTGGATGCTCAAGGCCTCATCCAACCTGGCCTTCAACACCTCCAGGGAGGAGGCATCTACAACTTCCCTGGGCAACCTGTTCCAGAGTCTCACCACCCTCATACTGAAGAACTTCTTTCTCAGATCCAGTCTAACCCTGCTCTCTCTCAGCTGCAAACCATTCCCCCCTGGCCTGTTCCTAGACACCTTTAGCAAAAGTCCCTCTGCAGCCTTCCTGTAGGATCCCTCCAGGTACTGAAAGGCAGCTCTAAGGTCCCCCTGGAGTCTTCTCTTCTCCAGGCTGAACAACCCCAGCTCCCTCAGCTTGTCCTCACAGCAAAGGTGCTCCAGCCCTTGGATCATCCTTGTGGCCCTGTTTAAGAACCTTGCTAAATGCTTAGCTCCCCTTTTCTGAGCCTCTCTCATACAAATGCTTACTTTGGGTTGGCTTGGAATCCAAGTGATGCCTCTCCATTCCATATCATAGTATCATAGTATCAGTCAGGGCTGGAAGGGACCACAAGGATCAGCTAGTTCCAACCCCCCTGCCATGGGCAGGGACACCCCACACTAGATCAGGCTGCCCAGAGCCTCATCCAGCCTGGGCTTAAACACCTCCAGGGATGGGGCCTCAACCACCTCCCTGGACAACCCATTCCAGGGCTTCACCACTCTCATGGGGAAGAACTTCCTCCTCACCTCCAGCCTGAATCTCCCCACCTCCAGCTTCATTCCATTCCCCCTAGTCCTATCACTACCTGATATAAACCTTCCCATCTTCCTGTCAGTGTCCCACACTGCCCTCTTTACTTACTCACTTGCTGTAGGCTTAGATGATGCAGGCTGCAGCCAAGGCTCTGAGCAGCCTGCTCTAGTTGCAGATGTCCCTGCTGACTGCAGGGGGGTTGGCCAAGATGACCTTTGAGGGTCCCTTCCAACCCAATGCAATCTGTGATGCTGTGGTTTCAGTGGCAAATGCAGCTCCAAAGTCCTGAGGCCTGCTTGGTTTCCTCCAGCCAGGAGCTAGTTGCTGCCTTTGGTTGTGTTGCCTCTTGACCCACCTGCCTGTGCTGCACTGGGTGCAGAAGCTCCTTCCCAGCAGCTGGCAGCTTGAGCAACTTACCTTTTCAGGAAGGAAATCAGCAAAGTGGCTTCCCAGGTGGCTGCCTGCTTGAGTCTGCTGCAGTCTCTGGAGGTCTCAGAGGTATTTGGAGGGTTTTATGTTTTGCATTCATTTTATTACAGCACTTTTCTCCTAGAGCAAGCCCCTCGCTGATTTGCTGTGTTGCAACAGTGCTGCTGACACAGAATGTGGCTGTGAGAGGAGCTGTGGCTGCCAGGAGGGAGATGCCAGGTCCTGCTCTTCTCTTTTTCCCCTCTTTCTCATTCCTCCTCCCAGACCACATGAAATGCAAGGGAAAAATGTAGCAGTCCAGGTTGCCCAGAGAGGTGACAGAAGACCCCTCCCAGGAAACATGGAAGGTCAGGTTGGATGGGGCCCTGAGCAGCCTGACTCTGTGCAAAATGCACATGGCACTTCTTCAGGACATGGTTTAATGGCCATGGTGGTGTTAGGTCAGTGGTTGGATGTGATGATCTTGGAGCTCTTCTCCAGCCCAAACAATTCTGTGCTGGTATGGCCTGGCTAAGCTGCAGGAGCAGCAGCCCCCCACTCGCTGCTTGAGGAGGAAGAAGAGGCCCTCCTCCCTCAGGCTCAGCCCCTTTCCCCCTCTCGCTTCTTTGGTGTCTTGTACTGAGTTGGTTGTTTATTGGTGTGCCAGCTTGCACAGCTCTTTTCCAGCTCTGAGACCAACATGAGCTGCAGGGTGGGGAGAAGGAAGGGGCTGCCTTAGGACAGCAGAACCGCAGCTCAAGAGCGATCCAGATCCAAGTGTCAACAAGGAACAGCTTGGATTTTGGCTGTGCCTGTGATGACAGCATGCTTGCTCTGCAGTTCCCTGCCCACAGCATGCCCTGGAAAGACGTACAGTGCAGTAGGAACTTGACAGGATCCAAGAGCTCTTTTTGTGGAGAGGAGGTACATGAAGTGGCCTCCAAGGGGAAGGCAGAGAGGAGGCACTCCAGGATTTTGTGCTTCTTGCTCTGCTCTTTGTTGCTGATAGAGCTGGATAAAAATCATAGTATCAGTCAGGGTTGGAAGGGACCACAAGGATCAGCTAGTTCCAGCCCCCCTGCCATGGGCAGGGACACCCCACACTACATCAGGCTGCCCAGAGCCTCAGCCAGCCTGGGCTTAAACACCTCCAGGGACAGGGCCCAAACCACCTCCCTGGACAACCCATTCCAGGGCTTCACCACTCTCATGGGGAAGAACTTCCTCCTCACCTCCATCCTGAATCTCCCCACCTCCAGCTTCATTCCATTCCCCCTAGTCCTATCATTCCTTGAGATCCTGAGCAGTCCCTCCCCAGCCTTCCTGTAGCCCCCTTCAGATCCTGGAAGGCCACAATGAGGTCACCTGGGAGCCTTCTCTTCTCCAGACTGCACAGCCCCAACTCCTTCAGTCTGTCCTCATAGCAGAGCAGCTCCAGCCCTCTGCTCATCCTCATGGCCCTTCTCTGGCCACCTTCCAGCATGTCCATATCTCTCCTGTAATAGGGGCTCCAGAACTGGAGGCAGGACTCCAGGTGGGGTCTCACCAGAGCTGAGCAGAGGGGGAGAATCACCTCCCTTGCCCTGCTGGCCACACTTCTCCTGATGCAGCCCAGGATCTGATTGGCTTTCAGAGCTGCAAGTGCACACTGAGAGCTCCTGTTGAGCTTCTCCTCCACCAGAGAATCCTCCTTTAGGAGATGGCTCTGAGCAGAAGGGTGAAGTAAATCCTCAGTGGAATGGAAGAGGAGTGTGAGAACCCCAAGTTAATGTGCTCAGCTCCTCCATCAACACATGGAAGTACAGCTTGTGCTGGCTGGGGTGCCCATTCAGGGGACAGCAAGCACCCTGTCACCTCCCTGGCTGCATCCCAGAAAGGTTGTGCTGTGCTGACTGCTCATGCTTCCGTAAGGAGAAACTGAGGGAGTCTCTCCCTTTCTGAGGGAGAAACTGTGGAATCATAGAATGGTTTGGGTTGGAAGGGATCTTAAAGATCTTCTACTTCATCCTGCCATGGGCAGGGATACCTTTTACTAGGCCAGATTGCTCAAGGCCCCATCCAACCTGGCCTTGACCTCTGCCAGGCTTGGAGCATCCACAACTTCTCTGGGCAATCTATTCCATGGCCTCACCACCCCCATGGGGAAGGATTTCTTTCTAACATCTCATCTAAATCCAGCTTCTTCCATTGGAGGCCATCACCCCTCTATGCCTTTGTAATGAGTCCCTCTCTGTAGAACTGTTTTGTCTGGAAAAGACCTCTTAAGATCCAACCACCAACCCAACACCACCTTGGCCACTAAACCATCTCCCAAAGTGCCATGGCCACAGGTTTCTTGAACTCCTCCAGGGATGGTGACTCCAGCACCTCCCTGGGCAGCCTGTTCCAGTGCCTGACCACTCCTGCAGCAAAGAAATTGTTCCTCATCTCCAACCTAAACCTCCTCTGGCACAATATCAGGCCATTTCCTCTCCTCCTATCACCTGGTGCTAGCAATATGCTCTCCTGTAGCCCCCTTTAAATGCTGTATGTGGGCTCTGCCACCCACATTTGCTGCTGGCAGCCCCTTGCTCTGAAGTTGTGCTGTGCTGGTTCATCCCTCCAGCAGGGAAGGGCTGACTGTGCCCCTTGGGGGTCATCAGTTCTCAGGCTGGGTTGGAAGATGTTGCTGGAGCATAGCATGAGGCCTCCTTCTCCACACTGCTTGCTGTCTCTGCAGCCTTCCCACCTGTTGCCAAGCTGGAGAAGGCTGCTGGGCAGAGGAGGAGGAGCTGGCTGACCAGCAGGGTACAGTGCTGCTGTGCCCTCTGCATGGAGCTGGTGGCACATGAGAGGGTTGACAAAGCAGACTCAGGGAGAGCTCTTTAGTCATTGAATTCTCCTGCAGCTTTTGTGCTGTGGAGACTGGGAACTGCACAGCAGCCACTGCAGCTGAACACAGGCCTGATCCCAGGGGAGAGTTCAACCCTGCAGCTGCCAGGGAGCCAGCTCCTGGCACAGAGAACTCTCTGCAAGTGCATGTAGAGGATGAAATACAAAACACTGAGCTAATGCTGGAATGCCCTGATAAAAATCTGAGTTTCATCCCAGCCTTTCCTTCCTGCCATGGCACAGGGCACTTGGACTTACAGAGAACTTTCTGGAGCATGCAGATCTCCTGGGTGCCACCAATGCATTGATAATGAGAGGAGCTGTAGCTGAGCTGAGTGTGTGTGTGTTCATCCCTCAGCCTCTGCTGTGACAGAAGGGAGATGTGGGTATTGTTGATCTGTTTAGATCCACCTCATCTTAGCAAGACTTGGAACTGCTTTGTTAGAACAGCTGCAGTGGAAGGTAAGGGCTTGTCTGGCCAGCATGAGTAGTTTGTCATGGAATCACAGAATTGCAACAGACCTCTGAGATCATCCACTCCAGCCTCCAGCCCAACCCCACCATGGCCATCAAACTATGTCCCACAGTGCCATGGCCGCAGGTTTCTTGAACACCTCCGGGGATGGTGACTCCACCACCTCCCTGGGCAGCCTGGTCCAGTGCCTGACCACTCCTGCAGCAAAGAAACTGTTTCTCATCTGCAAAGAAACTGTTTCTCATCTCCAACCTAAACCTCCCCTGGCACAATTTCAGGCAGTTTCCTCTTGTTTTATCACCTGATACGAGGGAGAAACTGACTCCAGCCTCCTTTCAGGGAGCTGCAGAGAGCAATGAGGTCTCCCCTCAGCCTAATTTTCTCCAGATTAAACAACCCCAGTTCCCTCAGCTGCTCCTCACAAGACTTGTGCTCCCCTGCCCTTCTCCGGCTCCCCTGCCCTTCTCCAGCTCCATCAACTCAGTGCCCTTCTTGGAGTGAGTGCCCCACAACTGAACACCATTTTGTCCCCCCAAGTGTCAAGCCCTGGGGCTTTTGCTGTGTTAGCCCAGGGCAGAAAGGGACTTCAGGAAGTTGCTGAAGTTCATCTGCCTGCTTTTTGGTTTATACCTTTCCTCTCATCCTTTTAATCCTTTGGGAGTGCAAGGAAAGGCTTTGCCTTCTTCAGTGAGGTCCTCACCTATCTGGTGGGAACTGATTCAGGCTGGAGGTGAGGAGGAAGTTCTTCCCCATGAGAGTGGTGAAGCCCTGGAATGGGTTGTCCAGGGAGGTGGTTGAGTCCCAGTCCCTGGAGGTGTTTAAGCCCAGGCTGGCTGAGGCTCTGGGCAGCCTGATCTAGTGTGGGGTGTGCCTGCCCATGGCAGGGGGCTTGGAACTAGCTGATCCTTGTGGTCCCTTCCAACCCTGACTGATACTATGATTCAGAGTGATACCAACAGAAGGGTGGTGGTGAGGAAACAACCACTTTCCTCCCATCTTCTGGTCTTTAGTTCCTCACTCATGACTTTCTGCTGCTGCTTGATGATCTTTGAATGATTTTCTTCTTTCTGCTGTGGATAGTTTCCACACCTTTGACCCAGCTTTGGCTTCACTCCCTGCCTTTCTGGTTCCCTCTCAGGGCAGATTTCCAGGGCACTAGCAGAACCCTTGACAGCAGTCACAGATATTGTTGGTTGCTTCTTTTTTGGAGCAGAGACACCTCTTCTAGAACATCCCAAAATAATGGCTAAAGCCTTCCACCAAAACCAGGCCTTTAAATCTTGTCAAGCTTTTGACACCTTCCACTCCTGACAGGGCTTTTTTTTCCCCTTCCCCTCCTCCTTTCAGAGCAAAGAACAATATCAAGGTGCTTCAAGTTGTCCTGTTGGCTGCCCCTGGAGATTTGTGTTGCTGCTGCATGGGGAGGGTTTTGACAGGGAAGGAATTCTTTGGGCACAACATGAGATCCTCAGTGCCTGCCTCCCTCCCTGCATCCTCAGTGCCTGCCTCCCTCCCTGCATCCTCAGTGGCTGCCTCCCTCCCTGCATCCTCAGTGGCTGCCTCCCTCCCTGCATCCTCAGTGGCTGCCTCCCTCCCTGCATCCTCAGTGGCTGCCTCCCTCCCTGCATCCTCAGTGGCTGCCTCCCTCCCTGCATCCTCAGTGGCTGCCTCCCTCCCTGCATCCTCAGTGCCTGCCTCACTCATTGCTTTGGCCAAGTCAGAGGAGGTTGTGGATATGATAGGGATTCCTCAAGGGTTTGGGGTTTTTTCCATGATTGGAATGCTTCTTGGGTTCCAGCAAGGAGGGATATTAAATTGTTTCTCTTAAGCCATTTAATTAGGAATCCATTTGGAGATAATACTTCAGGCAGTTATTCAAGACAAAGGATTTTGTCTTTGCAGCTTCTAATGTTTTGCTCTCTAAATAACTGTCAGACACTGCTGTACTGTGGAAAACTGCAAGAGTTTGTCATGAGCTCATGGTGGGCATAAGAATTAGATGGCACCAAGCCTGTGTGGCCTGGTTGACACGCTGGAGGGAAGGGATGCCTTCCAGAGGGACTTGGACAGGCTTCAGAGGTGGGCCCATGCCAGCTGCATCAGTTTCAACAGGGCCAAGTGAAAGGTCCTGCACCTGGGTTGGGGCAATCCCAAGCACAAATCCAGGCTGGATGAGGAGTGTCTCAAGAGCAGTCTGGAGGAAAAGGGCTTGGGGGGTGTTAGTTGATGACAAACTCCCCAGGAGCCAGCAATGGTCACTGGCAGCCCCGCAGCCAGCTGTGTGCTGGGCTGCATCCAAGGCAGGGAGAGCAGCAGCACAGGGAGGGGATTCTGCCCCTCTGCTCTGCTGAGACCTCACCTGCAGCACTGCCTCCAGTTCTGGTGCCCTCAGCACAACAAGGACATGGAACTGTTGCAGGGAGTTCAGAGGAGGCCATGAAGATGATCAGAGGGCTGGAGAACCTCCCCCATGGGACAGGCTGAGAGAGTTGGGGCTGTGCAGCCTGGAGAAGAGAAGGCTCCAGGGAGACTTATTCTCTCTGCTCATCCAGGTCTAAACCCCCTCTACCATGGGCAGGGACTCTTCCTACTAGACCACAGGTTGCTCAAGGCCCTGTCCAAGCTGCATTTGAACTGTCCCAGGCTTGGAGTCTCCACAACCAAACTGGGCAACCTGCTTCCAGCGTTTCACCAGCCTCACGGTGAAGAATTTGACGTAGCAGAGGTGAAAGCCCATCTCTGGTTGGGCTACCTGTAGCATTGCTACCCAAGCACTGCTCTCAGAGCTGCAAGAAGAGGTCAGAGTTGCTGTAATGGGGCATGCTGAATTTCCAGCCCTATCACTGGGAAGTGGGCAGCAAAGTACAGCCTGTAATAACCCTGAGGTGCCAGAAAGTCCTTAGAGTCCCAGATTGATTACAGCAATTAAGTTCCATGAAGTGTCGTTCAAGTGTTACCTCAGTGGGTGAGAGCAAGAGGCCCTTTCTCTTGTATTTTGCTCCCAGCATGTCCAAGTTGGAGGCTGCAAGGTCTGGGGGAATGGAGTTGCTATTTACAGAGTGCAGAGGCTGTAGAAAATGAGGTCTTTTTCCTCCTCAGATTTTTCTGGCAGCCCTTGATCCTCCACCCTGAGTTCAGCGCTTCTGTGAGTCCAGAGTTGGGTCCTTGCTGCAGCAGAAGAACCCAAGAAAGATGGTTCCCTGGGGGGTGCTGGGTGACAGTTGTCTGAATAACAGCCAGAGGTATGCCCAGGTGGCCAAGAAGGCCACCAGCATCCTGGCTTGGATCAGCAGTATTGTGACCAGCAGGATCAGGGGAGTGATTGTGCCCCTGCACTGGGCACTGCTGAGGCTGCCCTTGGAGTACTGGGTTCAGTTGTGGGCTCCTCACTCCAAGAAGGACATTGAGGGAATGGAGCAGGTACAGAGAAGGGCAATGAAGCTGGTGAAGGGTCTGGAGAACAGGGCTGGTGAGAAACAGCTGAGGGAACTGAGGTGGTTTAGTCTGATGAAGAGGAGGCTGAGGGGAGACCTCATTGCTCTTCACAACTCCCTGGAAGGAGGTTGGAGTGAGGTGAGGGTTGGTCTCTTTTCTTAGTGTCAGGTGATAGATTGAGAGGAAATGATCTGAAATTGTGCCAGGGGAGGTTTAGGTTGGAGATGAGGAACAATTTCTTTGCTGCAGGCACTGGAACAGGCTGCCCAGGGAGGTGGTGGAGTCACCACCCCTGGAGGGGTTCAAGCAACCTGTGGCCCTAGCACTGTGGAACATGGTTTGATGGCCATGGTGGGGTTGGGTTGCTGATTGGACTCGGTGATCTTAGAGGTCTCCTCCAGCTGGAATGATTCTATAAAGTTGTTTCCCAGCATCTGAGTTTGGAAGGCTGAAGGAATGAGAAAGCTCATCCAACCTTCAGTTGCACAGAACATCCTGAAGCACAGCCCAAAGCCTTGAATTTAGCAGCATGAGATGGATTGCAGCCCCCCCATAACGACTGTCACGACTCCTTCCCAGCCACCACACAGCCTGCACGCCTCCACCAGAGTCATCCTCCTATAATTACATGGAAGGGGGAAGTCTGGTTTGGGGTTCTGTGCCCTGGGGAGACCCTCTGCAGAACCTGTGAGAGGTGGGCAGAAGGAACGTGGATGGGATGACTTCAGAGGAAGTCACTGCCACCTAAATATAACTTGTCACAGCAGAAAGCTGCAGTCATCTGAGTAATAAATGGAGTTTGGCTGCCCACCAGCTTCCTTTGGAGAAGGATTCCAAAGCATGTGCTATCTCCAACAACCTGGGCTAGTGGAAGGTGTCCCTGCCCATGGCAGGGGGGGTTGGAACCAGATGATCTTCAAAGTCTCTTCCAACCCAAACCATTCTGTGATCTGGGATTTGACTTCTATGACAGAAAGAGCTGGAAAACCTGGTACCCTGCAGACCTGCAAGGCTTGGTTGTGTCTACCAACTAGTGAGCAGTTGCAAAAAGAATAGAATAGACCAGGTTGGAAGAGCCCTTCAAGATCATCGTGTCCAACCCATCAACCAATCCAACCCACCTGAACAACTAACCCATGGCACCAAGCACCCCAGCAAGTCTCCTCCTGAACACCTCCAGGGATGGTGACTCCACCACCTCCCCAGGCAGCCCATTCCAATGGGCAATCACTCTCTCTGTGTAGAACTTCCTCCTAACCTCCAGCCTAAACCTCCCCTGGTGCAGCCTGAGACTGTGTCCTCTTGTTCTGGTGCTGGCTGCCTGGGAGAAGAGACCAACCTCTGCCTGTCTGCAACCTCCCTTCAGGTAGTTGTAGAGAGCAACAAGGTCTTGGGCAGCTTTGGTGAGGATTTACCAAATCATAGAATCAATAAGGTTGGAAAAGACCTCAAAAGATCATCAAGTCCAACCTGTCACCTGACACCTCCTGACTACTAAACCATGGCACCAAGTGCCACATCCAATCCCCTCTTGAGCACCTCCAGGGATGGTGACTCCACCACCTCCCTGGGCAGCACATTCCAATGGCCAAGCTCTCTTGCTAGGAAGAACTTCTTCCCAGCATCCAGCCTAAACCTCCCCTGGCACAGCTTGAGACTGTGTCCTCTTGTTCTGGTGCTGCTTGCCTGGGAGAAGAGACCAACCCCCACCTGGCTACAACCTCCCTGCAGGGAGTTGGAGAGAGCAAGAAGGTCTCCCCTGAGCCTCCTCTTCTCCAGGCTCAGCAATCCCAGCTCCCTCAGCCTCTCCTCACAGGGCTGTGCTCAAGGCCTCTCCCCAGCCATGTTGCCCTTCTCTGGACACCTTCAAGTGTTTCGATGTCCTTCTTAAAATTAGGAGCCCAGAACTGGACACAGGACTCAAGGTGTGGCCTAACCAGTGCTGAGCACAGGGCAGAATGACCTCCCTGCTCCTGCTGGCCACACTGCTCCTGATGCAGGCCAGGATGCCATTGGCCTTCTTGGCCACCTGGGCACACTGCAGGCTCCTGTTCAGCCTACTATCAATCAGCACCCCCAGGTCCCTCTCTGCCTGGCTGCTCTCCAGCCACTCTGCCCCAGCCTGTAGCCCTGCCTGGGGTTGCTGTGGCCAAGGTGCAGCAGTCCCATTGTGAGATGGTTCAGCATGTTCTAAACCACTTCTGTTTCAAACACAGGAAAGAAATAGGCAGGGTTATTTTGGTTGGCTCAGACCTGCTGGTGTGGGAAGTGGTGACACCACGCTAGAAGGAAATGGGGACACTGCAATCATGAACATGCTTGAAAAGCTGGAGTGCAGCTCTTTGGGTTGGGAAATGCATGGAGTGAAGACAGGCAGGTGGTGAGGAGCTTCTCAACAGAGAGGTCTGAAGGAAAATTCCACTGCTTGCTGTACGTTTCTGACACTTGGAAGGTTATGACAGAATCTCAGCATGGTGAGGGATGGAAGGGACCACTGGAGATCATCTAGTCCATCCCCTCTGCTAAAGCAGGGGCACCCACAGCAGATTCCCCAGGGCTGGGTTTGGAATCTCTCCAGAGGAGGGAATTAACAGGGCTGGTGAGGAGCAGCTGGGGGAACTGGGGGTGTTCAGCCTGGAGAAGAAAAGGCTGAGGGGAGAGCTCATTGCTCTCTGCAGCTCCCTGAAAGGAAGTTGGAGTGAGGCAGGGCTTGGTCTCTTCTTCCTAGTTTCAGGTGATAGAATGAGAAGAAATGGCCTGAAATTGCACCAGGGGAGGTTTAGGTTGGAGATGAGGAACAATTTCTTTGCTGTGAGAGTGGTCAGGGACTGGAACAGGCTGCCCAGGGAGGTGGTGGAGTCACCATGCCTGGAGGTGTTCCAGAAACCTGTGGCCATGGCACTTTGGGCCATGGTTTGATGGCCATGATGGTGTTGGGTTGATGGTTGGACTGGATGGTCTTAGAGGTCTTTTCCAGCAGAAGCTGGTGATCTTTGGTGGACTGTAAGAGATTGCTGAAGGCCAAGTAAGGAGGGAGAGGATGTGGGTCTGCTTGGGAGTCATCTGTGGGAGGTGAAAACTGGCTCCTGAACGTCAGACACCATTGCTGGCTTGTCTCAGCTGTGCTTTTGCATGCAGGTATTTGGGAGCTGAGGCTGGATCAGTAGCTGGGCAGATTGCTGTGTTTGCATACTCCACCTGCCTGGTGCTGTGCTTTTAATCTGTCTGCTTGGCAGTGACAGCTGTGCTGCTTCAAAGCCACCCAGTGGCCCCAGCACAAGTCTCATCCCATGGCTCTCATCTCCTACATCTCTCTGTACATCCTCCTCCTGTGCTCTTTGTGGGCAGTGTGGTGGGTTAGTGCTGCTGCCTGTGTGCCTCCAGACCGAGTTCTGGAGCACAGGTTGATGGAATTGTAGAATTGGCTTGGTTGGGAGAGATCTCTAAGATCATCCTGGCGGCAATCACTCCACACCTGAAGGACAGCCAAGGGCTCAGGCCCAGCCAGCATGGATTTAGGAAGGGCAGGTCCTGCCTCTCCAACCTGATCCCCTTCTATGATCAGGTGACTGCCTGGTGGCTGTGGGCAGGCTGTGGATGTGGTCTGCCTGGACTGCAGCAAGGCCTTTGACACCGTCCCCCACAGCAAACTGCTGGCTAAGCTGTCAGCTCGTGGCTTGGACCACTACACTCTGTGCTGGGTTAGGAACTGGCTGGAGGCTGAGCCCAGAGAGTGGTGGTGAATGGTGCCACAGCCAGCTGGCAGCCAGGCACCAGTGGTGTGCCCCAGGGATCAGTGCTGGGCCCTGTGCTCTTTAACATCTTCATTGATGATCTGGATGAGGGGGTCGAGTCAGTCATCAGCAAGTTTGCAGATGACACCAAGTTAGGAGCAGATGTTGGTCAGTTAGAGGGTAGAAAGGCTCTGCAGAGGGACCTTGACAGACTAGACAGATGGGCAGAGTCCAATGGGATGGCATTCAACAAGTCCAAGTGCCAGGGGCTGCACTTTGGCCACAGCAACCCCAGGCAGTGCTACAGACTGGGGGCAGAGTGGCTGAGAGCAGCCAGGCAGAAAGGGACCTGGGGGTGCTGACTGACAGCTGCCTGAACATGAGCCAGCAGTGTGCCCAGGTGGCCAAGAGGGCCAATGGCATCCTGGCCTGCATTAGGAATAGTGTGGCCAGCAGGAGCAGGGAAGTCATTGTGCCCCTGTACTCTGCATTGGTTTGGCCACACCTTGAGTCCTGTGTCCAGTTCTGGGCCCCTCAGTTTAAGAAGGACATCGAAACACTTGAAGGTGTCCAGAGAAGGGCAACAAGGCTGGGGAGAGGCCCTGAGCACAGCCCTGTGAGGAGAGGCTGAGGGAGCTGGGGCTGCTTAGCCTGGAGAAGAGGAGGCTCAGGGGAGACCTCATTGCCCTCTACAACTCCCTGAAAGGAGGTTGTAGCTGGGAAGGGGTTGGTCTCTTCTCCCAGGCCACCAGCACCAGAACAAGAGGACACAGTCTCAAGCTGTGCCAAGGGAGGTTTAGGCTGGAGGTGAGGAGAAAGTTCTTCACTGAGCAAGTTGTTCGCCATTGGAATGTGCTGCCCAGGGAGGTGGTGGAGTCACCGTCCCTGGAGGTTTTCAAGAGGGGATTGGATGTGGCACTTGGTGCCATGGTATAGTCATGAGGTCTGTGTTGATAGGTTGGACTCGATGATCCTCGAGGTCCTTTCCAACCTTAGTTATACTCTGATACTGTAAGTCCAATCTTCATCCTAGGACCACCATGGCCATGAGACCATGTCCCAAAATGCCTTGTCCACACGTTTCTTGGGGCTATTGCGTGCTGCTTCATTGAGGCAAAAGAGGCTGAGTTGGGGTGTTTTGAAAGCAGGAACTACTACATTTTGTTGTTGCTCCCCTGGGGGCTTTTATAAAGATCCAGAGGCTCACAAAAGTCCTGTAGAGGCAAATAAACCAGCAGTGGTTGTCTCCAGAGATCATTCCTACAGCAGCATTGGCACTGGGGCCTTGGCAAACTTCTTTGTCTTGTTCCAGGCCTTGACAACCCTTTCAGTGAAGAAGTTGTTCTGCATCTCTCCAGCCTGAGCCACCCCTGGTAGAACCTGAGGCCATTTCCTTTCCTGCTGCTGTTAGTTCCTTGTGAGATCAACCCCAGCCTGGCTCCAGTCTCCTTTCAGGGAGTTGTAGAGAGCCATGAGGTCTCCCCTCAGCCTCATTTCCTCTAGGCTGAACAACCCCAATTCCCTCACCAGCCCTGTTCTCCAGAGCCCTCACCAGCCTTGTTGCTCTCCTTTGGGAAAGCTCCAACCCCTCAATGGCCTTCTTGGAGTCAACCCAGGATTGGAGCTGTGGCCTCACCAGTGCCCAGTATGGGGCACAACCACTTCACTGCTCCTGCTGGCCACACCATTTCTGATCCAGGCCAGGATGCTGGTGGCCTTCTTGGCCACCTGGGCATGCACTGGCTCATCTTCATACCCCAAAGTCCTTTTCTGCTGGGCGGTTTCCTGCCACTCTGAGCCAAGCTTGAAGCCTTCATGGGGTTGTTGTGACCCAAGTGCAATACCCAGCACTTGGTGTTCTTGAACCTCATCCCATTGGCCTTGGCCCATTGGTCCAGCCTGCCCAGATCCCTCTGCAGAGCCTTCCTCCCCTCCAGCAGATCAACACTGCCACCCAATGTGGTGTCACCTGCAAACTTACTGGGGAAGCCTCAGTCCCCAGCCCTGAGCGCTGGGGAGCCCCACTGGTGAGTAGTCACCAGCTGGAGTTAACTCCATTCCCTGCCATTATTGCTTGGGCCCAGCCATCAGCCAGTTTTGGGCCTGTTCTGGGCATGGGCAGCCAGTTTCTTCAGGAGGATGCTGTGGGAGCTGCTTCTCCTCTGTCCTTTGTGTCTCTCCACTCCAGGACACTGCATGTGGAGCAAGAGAGACCTGCAAGAACAATACAGAGGAGGCAGTCTAGGGGAGACTGAGGGCTTGGGGAGCCCCTGAGCGATCCACCACAGGCTTTTTGGCTGAGGACTTGATGCTGTGTGTCTGAGGAAACGTGGTGGTAGACCACATATGGTAAACACAGATGCTTGTGTAGCTGGCAGCATGAGTTAAGTTTAGCATGGGGGCAATATTGGTCTCTTTTTAGCTTCTAAAGACATAGAGAACATTCTTGAGTTCCTAAGGTGGTGCTGAGGCAGAGGCAAAGCAGCATCTTGGATGAGGCCTTGAGCAAGCTGGTCTGGTTGAAGGTGCCCCTGCCCATGGCGGGGGGGGGGGGGGGTTGGAACTAGATGTTCTTTAAGGTCCCTTCCACCTCAAACCATTCAATGAGGCTGTGACTGTTTCCAGGTGAGCTCATTTAGGAGCAGAGGTGTGATTTTACTAACTGGTCTGTTATTGCCAGGTGTCCTAACAGCCAAGAGCAGTGGGTTCCTCACAGCATGGGGAAGATCACTCAGTACTCTGAAGAGCCAGAGTAATTAGCAACAATCAAGCAGTGCCTCTGTACTGCTGCAGCTCTAATTGGGTGCCTTTTAGCCCGGACAAAAGGCAGCTTTTGTTTGCTCCCCTGGCTCTTCTGAATACCTGACATGGATAAAGAGGGACCAGCTGCAGAGGTGGAAGCAAAATTCCAGCTGAAGGTGTGCAGCTGTTGATTCAGTCGTGCAAAGAGCTGGAGGAAAACACAGAGCAGAGCAGCCCCAGGCAGGCTGGTCTCTTCTCACAGCTAACAAGTGGCAGGGCAAGAGGAAACAGCCTCAGGTTGTGCCAGGGGAGGTTCAGGTTGGGTATTAGGAACAATTTGCTCCCAGAAGGGGGGTCCTGAGGCATTGGAACAGGCTGCACAGGGAGGTGGTGGAGTCCCCATCTCTGGATGGATTGAAAAGATGTGTGGCTGTGGTGCTGAGGGATGTGGCTGGGTGGTAGCTCAGCAGTAGTGGTGGGATTGCAAGGTGAGCACTTAAATGGACTTGATCTCAGAGGTCTCTTCCATCCTCAGCAGTTCTGTGGCTCTGTGATTCTTTTATGCTTGAACAACAACCACCACAAATGGAGTGGGAATGGTTTGCTTGTTGTTCACATTCTGTGCTTTAGACCCATTTTTGGAACAAACCAACGTGAGCCTGGAGCCAGCCAACCACCTGGCTGTGATCCTCAGCTTTCAGCTCACTTGGAGGCTGCAGAGTGAGTGCTTTGGGTGCTGCTTGGTGTGGGGAGATCTGAACTTCACCCTCATTGCTGCCTGAAAAGAGGCTGCAGTGGGGTGGGGGTTCTTCTCCCTAGTGTCAGGTGACAGAATGAGAGGAAATGGCCTGAAATTGTGCCAGGGAAGGTTTAGATTGTCCATGTCCATTGTCCCCCTCCTACCACTCTGGGATTGTGTGTGTTTGTGTGAGTTTCCAGGGACTTAGGACATAAGATATTATAGCTGTCAGAGAGTGACAAGTTCAGGATGCTCAGGCTGCTTCCTCAGTCTACATAGACTCAGAGAATGGTTTAGGTTGGAAGGGACCTTGAAGATCATCTAGTTCCAACCATTTGCTGTGGGCAGGGACACTTCCTACTATCCCAGGTTGCTCAAGGCCCCATCCACCCTGGCCTGGAGCACTTCCAGGCTTGGAGCCTCCATGGTTTCTCTGGGCAGCCTGTTCCTCTGCTCTGCTCTCGTGAGACCCCACCTGCAGCACTGCATCCAGATCTGGAGTCCCTCACACAAGAAGGACATAGAACTGTTGGAGCAGGTCCAGAAGAGTCCACAAAGATCATCAGAGGGCTGGAATACCTCCTTCTCTCTGGGGACAGGCTGAGGGAGTTGGGGTTGTTCAGACTGGAGAAGGCTCCAGGGGGACCATGGAGTGGCCTTCCAGTACCTGAAGGGGGCTACAAGAAAGCTGGGGAAGGGACTTTTGACAAGGGCTTGTAGTGAGAGGGTGAGAGGGAATGGGTTTGAGCTGGAGGAGGGGAGTTTTAGACTGGAGACTAGGAAGACATTCTCTCTAGTGAGGGTGGTGAGACACTGGAGCAGGTTGCCCAGGGAGGTTGTGGATGATCCCTCCCTGGAGGCGTTCAGTGTCAGGCTGGATGAGGCCTTGAGCAACCAGGTCTAGCGGAAAGTGTTGCTGCCTATGGCAGGGGGATTGGAACTGGGTGATCTTTAAGGTCCTTTCCTTAAAACCATTCTATGAACCTGTGATTGCAGTGGCTCACTGGCACCTGGAGCTGTAGATATTTTCCCCTATAACCCCTGGTGAACCCTGTGACCCCCATCAAGCAAACCTCTGTACCTTGTGTGTGCTGAGCACGGCAGGAAGAGCTGCCCCAGGCTGGCAGGAGATGTGTCTGTTACCACTGCTTTGCTTTAAGCCACATTTCCTGGCTGGGAAAACACAATCTGTGCAGCACTGAAGGCAGCTTGAGCAAGGCGATGGTGACTCCGAGGCTGGAAATCCAGGAGGCAAAAGCAGGAGCTGGTGAGAGGCTGTTCCATGGCCTTGTTTGCTGCTGATCAGCATTCACCACCACACAGTCGTGTTCTGAGCACCCAGCAATGCCCAGAGTGCTGAGGCACCTCATGAGCTGGCTTCAGGCAGCTTACCCAATGTGTAGAAGGAAACAATTGCTGTGGGTGTCAGGCTGGGATCACAACTCCAGCCAGCAGGGTCCTGCAGCTGCCTCGGGGGTGTGGCAGAGAATGAGGAGGGTGGGAGCTGAAGCTTGCCCTCCTGGAACCTCCAGGGGCACGTTCACATGGGCTCTTAGCTCACAGAACTGTTGGGTGGTAGGGGTGGGAAGGGACCTCTGGAGATCATTGAGTCCAACCTCCCTGCCAAGGCAGGTTCACCTAGACAGTGCCACACAGGAACTGGTGGAGGAGAAGCTCAGCAGGAGCTCTCAGTGTGCACTTGCAGCCCACAAAGCCAATCAGATCCTGGGCTGCAGCAAGAGAAGCAGAGCCAGCAGATAAGGGAGGTGATTCTCCCCCTCTGCTCAGCTCTGCTGAGACCCCACCTGGAGCACTGCCTCCAGTTCTGGAGCCCCTATGACAAGAGGGATCTGGAGGTGCTGGAAGGTGTCCAGAGAAGGGCCATGAGGATGAGCAGAGGGCTGGAGCACCTCTCCTATGAGGACAGACTGAGGGAGTTGGGGCTGTTCAGTCTGCAGAAGAGAAGGCTCTGAGGTGACCTCATTGTGGCCTTCCAGGGTCTGAAGGGGGATACAGGAAGGCTGGGGAGGGACTGCTCAGGATCTCAGGTAGTGATAGGACTAGGGGGAATGGAATGAAGCTGGAGGTGGGGAGATTCAGGCTGGAGGTGAGGAGGAAGTTCTTCCCCATGAGAGTGGTGAAGCCCTGGAAAGGGTTGTCCAGGGAGGTGGTTGAGGCCCCATCCCTGGAGGTGTTTAAGCCCAGGCTGGATGAGGCTCTGGGCAGCCTGATCTAGTGTGGGGTGTCCCTGCCCATGGCAGGGGGGCTGGAGCTAGCTGATCCTTGTGGTCCCTTCCAACCCTGACTGATACTATGATACTAGGAACACGTCCAGGTGGGTTCTGAATGTCTCCAGAGCAAAGCAGATGTGAGCTGGTGGGAAAAATCCCACTGAAATGTGTTCCTAGACTCACAGAATGGTTTGGATTGGAAGGTACCTTCAAGATCACCTAGTTTCAACCTCCCTGTTATGGGCAGGGACACCTCCCACCAGCCCAGATTGCTCAAGGCCTCATCCAGCCTGGCCTTGAACACCTCCAGGGAAGGGATATCCACAACCTCCCTGGGCAACCTGCTCCAGTGTCTCTCCACCCTCACTAGAAAGAATTCCCTCCTCATCTCCAGCCTCAATCTGCCCTCTCCCAGCTCAAAGAACCTGGAACTGACAGGGGAGTTTCTCCTGGGCAGGTTTCATGGGAGCTTGTTTCTGATAAAGATGGATTCTTGACTGAAACCAAAGAGCACTGAAACATTCTGGACCCAACCTGCCAAGCAGTATGCAGATCTTTTCCCCACCACAAATTAACTCTTATTTCACAACTGTGAAGTAAGCCAGGTTTATTTCATAGTACAAAAGCAGATTTGGGGATTTCAGAAGGATATTAATAACTCTAGAGGAGATTGCATGGATTGGACTAGATGACCTCTAGGGGTCCCTTCCAACCCAGTGCATCCAACCTACTCCTGGTCTAGGAAGGTGATGAAGAAGTTTTCATTTTATTTATGTTTTTGAACTCCACCCTGTCTGCTGTCCTGTGAGGCCACCCCTGGATTCCTGGGCCCAGTTCTGGGCTCCCCAGCTCAAGAGACTGCTGGAGAGAGTCCAGGGGAGGCTGCAGAGATGCTGAGGGGCCTGGAGCAGCTCTGTGAGGAGGAAAGGCTGAGAGCCCTGGGGCTGTGGAGCCTGGAGGAGAGCAGCCCCAGAGGGGATCTGAGCAGTGCTCAGCAAGAGTTTAGGGGGGAAGGTCATGAGGAGGGGGCTGGGCTCTTCTTAGTGTTGGCCAGTGACAGGACAAGAGGCTGTGGAGTCTCTTTCTCTAGAGAGCTTGCAAAGCCAGCTGGCCATTGTGCTGCTGGGCAAGCTGCTGTGGGTGCCCCTGCCTTAGCAGGAGGGGGGGTTCAGCTGGGTGATTTCCACAGGTCACTTCCAACCCCTTCCATTCTGTGATTCTGTATCAAAAAGTAAAGCAGGGGCTGTGCTTCCAGTGTCCTCTGCACTTCACTCTGCAAAGCCTTTACACATAGGAGTGACCCCTTTGGTTTTGCTGGAGCTCATGGCTCCTCCTGCTCGGAGCTCCCAGTCCAGTTCTTAGGGCAGGACCTCTCTGCAGCATTTTACTGGGATCCTTCTCCTGGCACATGCAGATTGTTCTGGCCCCAGCTTTGACTGCAGCACACTGCTTATGGTTTCATGCCAAGATGAAGAGATACCCACTGGTTTGTGTTTGCTTCTTCATTACATCACCTTCCCAGGAATTAAATTTAGCTGCCCCCCCTGACTGCTGAGGCAGGTGGGCACTACCTGTGGTCAGCAGCCCTGGCCACTCTTCCTTCAGGTGGGAGGGCTTTTAAAGCTTTTGGTTCCTGTTCTCCTGTATAAATCTATCAGCCCTTACCCTCTGCAGCACCTCTCCTTGGGGCATGCTTACAGGAGGAATCTTGGTGAGTTCAAATGGCATTCTAGCAGAATCCCTGTGTGGGTGGGGGTTGGAAGGGGCCTCTGCAGGTCATCCACTCTGTTCCCCTGCTGAAGCAGGGCACCCACAGCAGCTTGCCCAGCATCACAATGGCATGGAGGAGACTCCACAACCTCTCTGGGCAGCCTGCTCCAGGCCTCCAGCACCCTCACACCAAACAACTTTCTCCTCATCTTCAGATGGAGCCTCTTGGCTTCAAGTTTGTGCCCACTACCCCTTGTCCTGTCCCTGGGCACCCCTGACAAGAGTCTGGCCTCATCCTCTTGCCCCCCACAGGTCCTCTAGCTCTTGCTTAGCATTACTCAGATCCCCTCTGGGGCTGCTCTTCTGCAGGCTCCACAGCCCCAGGGCTCTCATCTTTTCTGTCCTCAGAGATGCTCCAGGCCCCTCAGCATCTTTGCAGCCTCCACTGGACTGTCTCTTGAACTGGGAAGCCCAGGGCTGCTCCCAGTGCCCAGGGCTGCCCCTGCTGCGGGGGGAGGAGGATGCCCACGCTCAGACAGTGCCTCCCCCTTGTCTTGTTTAATGGAGAAGGCAGAAGCTGTTCCTGGGAGCAGACGTTTTCAGCAGCGCTTTCTGGGTTGTGATGGACTCTGCAGCACCCTAAATCTTTTCAGAAGAGGCTGTGTGTCATCTGGCTCCTTGGAGCTCTTCATGGAGCAGTGCTTTAATTGCAGAGGCTGTGTGACAGAGTGTGCCAGGCTCCAGCTCGACAGGGAGCACTTCAGAGCTGGGTATTTGTGGCAGCTGGAAAAAAAGGTTATTTACAACCTCACTTATCCCCCCCACACACCTCCCTTCTGAAGCCATAACAGCTAAAGGGTGATGTTGGCTGCTGCTCTTCTGCCTTGTGATCAGCACTGCAGAGTCTAGTTGGAGGTCTGTAGCTGGTGATGTTGCCCAGCGGTCAGGACTAGGTCCATTCGTGTCCATCATCTTCGTCAGCAACCTGGATGAAGGGACAGGGTGGACCTTGAGCCAGTTTGCTGAGGAGACCAAACTGGGAGGAGTGGCTGACACCTCACCAGGCTGTGCTTCATTTGAAATGATTTTAGAATAGAATAGAATAGAGTAGACCAGATTGGAAGAGACCTTTCAAGATCATTGTGTCCAACCTATCATCCAACACAACCTAAGCAACTAACCCATGGCACCAAGCACCCCATCAAGTCTCCTCCTGAACACCTCCAGTGATGGTGACTCCACCACCTCCCCAGGCAGCCCATTCCAATGGGCAATCACTCTCTCTGTGTAAAACTTCCTCCTGACCTCCAGCCTGAACCTCCCCTGGCACAGCCTGAGACTGTGTCCTCTTGTTCTGGTGCTGCTTGCCTGGCAGAAGAGACCAACCTCTGCCTGTCTACAGCCTCCCTTAAGGTAGTTGTAGAGAGCAATAAGGTCACCCCTGAGCCTCCTCCTCTCCAGGCTAAGCAACCCCAGCTCCCTCAGCCTCTCCTCACAGGGCTGTGCTCCAAGCCCCTCACCAACTTTGTTGCCCTTCTCTGGACACCTTCCAGCAAGTCAACCTCCTTCCTAACCTGAGGGGCCCAGAACTGGACACAGGACTCAAGGTGTGGCCTAAGCAGTGCAGTGTACAGGGGCAGAATGACCTCCCTGCTCCTGCTGGCCACACTGTTCCTGATGCAGGCCAGGATGCCATTGGCCCTCTTGGCTGCCTGGGCACACTGCAGGCTCATGTTCAGCCTACCATCAACCAGCACCCCCAGGTCCCTCTCTGCCTGGCTGCTCTCAGCCACTCTGACCCCAGCCTGTAGCACTGCCTGGGGTTGTTGTGGCCAATGTGCAGCCCCTGGCACTTGGATGTGTTCAATCTCCTGCCCTTGGCCTCTGCCCATCTGTCCAGCCTGTCGAGGTCCCTCTGCAGAGCCTCTCTACCCTCCAGCAGATCAACTCCTGCCCCCAGCTTGGTGTCATCTGCAAATTTACTGATGATGGACTCAATGCCCTCATCCAGATCATCAATGAATGGATGTTCAAGAGGATGGGGCCCAGCACTGATCCCTGGGGGACTCCACTACTGACTGGCTACTAGCTGGATGTGGCACCCCTGCCATTCAGTCAGACCTGGGCAGGCTGGAGAGCTGGGCAGAGAGGAACCTCCTGAGGTTCAGCAAGGGCAAGCGTAGGGTGCTGCAGCTGGGGAGGAAGAACCCCCTGGGATTCTCTATTATTCTGAGTGTGGAGCAGTGTGAAATCATGAAGAGTAAGCCTTTATCTTGATTAGCTGCTTTAGAAAACACAGGTTACAAACTTCTGAATGGAGATAGGGAAACAAGTCATAGAATCCCACCACTGTGGAGGTTGGAAGGGACCTCAGCAGCTCGTCCAGTCCAACCCCCCCTGCTTGCCCAGCAGCACAATGCCCAGCTGGGGTTGGAAGCTCTCCAGACAAGGAGACTCCACAACCTCTCTGGGCAGCCTGCTCCAGGCCTCCAGCACCCTCACGCCAAACAACTTTCTCCTCTTCTTCAGGTGGAACCTCCTGGCTTCCAGTTTGTGCCCACTGCCTCTTGTCCCATCAGTGGGCACCACTGACAAGGGTCTGACCCCACACTCTTGTCACTGAATCCCAACTTCCATAGCCTTGGGCTCCTCCTCAGGAGGAGACTTGACAGGGTGCTTGGTTGCATGGGTTAGTTGATTAGGTGGTGTTGGGTGATAGGTTGGACACGAGGTGACCTAATTGTGGCCTTCCAGTATCTGAAGGGGGCCTACAGGAAGGCTGGGGAAGGACTTCTCAGGATCTCAGGTAGTGATAGGACTAGGGGGAATGGAATGAAGCTGGAGGTGGGGAGATTCAGGCTAGATGTGAAGAGGAGGTTCTTCACCATGAGAGTGGTGAAACCCTGGAATGGGTTGTCCAGGGAGGTGGTCGAGGCCCTGTCCCTGGAGGTGTTTAAGCCCAGGCTGGCTGAGGCTCTGGGCAGCCTGATGTAGTGTGGGGTGTCCCTGCCCATGGCAGGGGGGTTGGAACTAGATGATCCTTGTGGTCCCTTCCAACCCTGAATGATTCTATGATACTATGATCTTGAAGATCTCTTCCGACCTGGTCTGGTTCGGTTCGATTCGGTCCTATCCTATCCTATCCTATCCTATCCTATCCTATCCTATCCTATCCTATCCTATCCTATCCTATCCTATCCTATCCTATCCTATCCTATCCTATCCTATCCTATCCCTGGCCCATCTGGCTGCTCTTTGCAGAGCCCTGCCTGGTTGCAGCGTGATGCTGCAGCTCAGCCCCCCGTGAGTCACAGTCCTGGGGCTGCATCCCTCCCAGCAGGCTCTTGCTAGCTGGGATGTCTGCAGGAGCAGGGATGATGTGGCTGTGACTGTACCAGCCCTGTCCCTTGGCGTGCAGGCAGTGAGGAGCCTGGGGCGGCCTGGCAGCAGCAGCTGCTTTGGAAAAGGCCACTCCATTCTGACAGCATTAACTAGGTCAGTGCTCAAACACAGACCAGTAAAAGCCAGTTGGGAAGCTGTGCGGCCAGCAGAGGTATCTGTGGCTGTTAAATGACCTCCCAGAGCGATGCTGGAGCATGGTCAGAGGAGCTGATAACTACGTGGATGCGAGGCTCTGTACCTTCTGGTCACTGTGGCTTCTCTCCCAGGGGTAGGTCACCAGCAGCAGATACATTGGCAGGAAACAAACTTGCCACATCTGTGCATTTCCTGCTTCTGGTTTGCTGTTACCAGCTTCATTTAAATGAGTCTGAACCATCTCCTTGGATCATTTCATAGAATCACAGAATGGCTCAGGTTGGAAGGGGCCTGAGAGATCATCTGCTCCAACCTCCCTGTCATGGGCAGGGACACCTCTCACCTGGCCTTGGCTGCTCAAGGCCTCATCCAACCTGGCCTTCAACACCCCCAGGGAGGGGGCATTTACAGCCTTCCTGGGCAACCTATTCCAGAGTCTCACCACCCTCATACTGAAGAACTTCTTCCCAAGATCCACTCTAACCCTGCTCTCCCTCAGCTTCAAACCATTCCCCATTGTCCTGTCTCTAGACACCCTCATGAGAAGTCCCTCTGCAGCCTTCCTGTAGGATCCCTTCAGGTGTTGGAAGGCAGCTCTGAGGTCTCTTCTCTTCTCCAGGCTCCCTCAGCCTGTCCTCACAGCAGAGGTGCTCCAGCCCTTGGCTCATCATTTCTGAGCAGCTCAAGGTTGACAGGTAGGGTTCAGGAGCATCTCTTGGAACATCCCCATTGCTGCCCTGGTGGTTTCATTTGAGGTGATTTGGGGAGGGTTTGGATAATGTATCCAGTTACTGCTTGAGTCTCTATAGCACAGATGACTTCAGCTGTCCCAGTCATGGTGGTCTTGGGTTGAAGGTTGGACTGGATGACCTTGGAGGTTTCTTGCAACCAAACCAATTCTATCATTCCCCATAGGTGTGACTTCTGTGATCTACCTACATGTGTGATGCTGATCTCTGCCTAGTTGGTGATGTGCTCTGTGCCTTCTTCTCATGCCCTTTCAGTCCTGTCAAGGGGCAGAGCTGGGCTGGCCTCCAGAGGAGTGCCAGATGATCCCTGTGAACCTTCCCAAAGGGAAGCCATAAAGCTAAGCTGTGTAGGATGCTGGAGCTGGGTTGCTATGTAAAAGGCAAAGAGGAACCACTGCACACTTCAGATGTCCTCAGTTATGTCCCAGGCTAAAAAGTCTTCCCTCCCTTCCAGGCTGCTGCACTCTGCTGCTGCTTGTTTGCCTTTCATAGTATTGTGGAACTTTTGTGTTGCCCTCTTGAGTAGCTTTTAATAGTGCAGCTTCTTGCCCCTTTTTCCCTCTTGAAGCACAGAAGAAAGCCTTCTGTGAGTGGCACCCATGGTGGGAGGGAGGGACTGACACATTGCTGCTGGACTGGCAGGGAGGGGGTGATCCCAGCCCAGCCTTACAATACCTGAATTGTGGTTGATGTGACCTAGCCTTTGACAGTCATGACTCAAACAGGATTGCAGCGTTGTAAAGGTTTCTGCAGGCTGCCCACAGCTGAGCTGCACTTCACTGTCTCAGGAACAATGTGATGAGGTGGCTGCTGATGGCTTGGGTGGGTGGAGGCTTCCCTGGGTTAAGAACTGGCTGATAGCCAGGCCCAGAGAGTGGTGGGGAATGGAGTTAGCTCCAGCTGGTGGCTGGTCACTAGTGGTGCTCCCCAGGGCTCAGTGCTGGGGACAGCTCTCTTTCATGTCTTTAGCAGTGATCTGGCTGAGGGAATTGAGTGCCCCCTCAGTAAGTTTGCAGATGGCACTAGTCTGGGGGGGAGGGGTGTTGGTTTGATGGAAGGCTCTGCAGAAGCACCTGGCCAGGCTGGATCCATGGGTTGAGGTTCAAGAAGGCCAAGTGCTGGGTACTGCACTTGGGTCACAACAAACCCAGGAATGCTCCAGGCTTCAGGGCAGAGTGGCTGGAAACTGCCTGGTGGAAAAGGACCTGGGGGTTTTGTTTGACAGCTGTTTGAAGCTGAGCCAGGGTGTGCCCTGGTGGCCAAGGAGGCCATCAGCACCCTGGCCTGGATCAGCAGTGGTGTGGCCAGCAGGAGTAGGGCAGTGATCATGCTCACTGCTGAGCCTGCACCTCGAATCCTGGGTTCAGTTTTGGGGCCCTCACTCCAAGCAGGGTACTGAAGGGCTGGAGTGTGGCCAAAACAACTCTGTGAAGTGGGTTGAAAGTGAAGAGAGGGTTTGTAAACCCCTCTTCCCACAGGGTTTTCCTTGGGCTTTTGCCTTTGCCTCCCTGCAGCTGGTGAACAAAGGCAGGTTGTTTCTCTGCTGCGTTTTTGTGCCAGCCACGCTCCACAACCCCCACTCAAAGCACTGAAGCAAGCAGAGTTTGCAAAGCAGTTGATGAATCTGCCTGGGGATGGGGTTTCTGTTGCCTTCCACCTGTTTTTTTCTGAGGAAGATGAATCTCATTGCAGGGCTCAGCAGATTCCTACACAAGCAGACCCTCAGACTCTGATGTCTCTTTGGAAGAAGACAGGGAAGCAATCCGCCAAGAGAGAGAGCAGCAAGCAGCTATACAGCTCGAGAGGGCCAAGGTCTGTGCTTCCCAGCTCTCATCATAACCAAGTTCTCTGCCTGCTGTTCACATTCTCACTGTTGGGTTCAGAATGCTGCTGCTGCCTTGTGCAACAGTTTGGGAGTTGAGGCAAGCAGAGAAGATGTTTGGGGCAACATAGTGTGGTGTCAGTGGGGACCTTGCCTAATGAGCTGAGCTCTGCTGCTTTGTGTGTGGGATGATCAGGTCTGAATTTTGGTGTGGCAAAATGACCTCTGCTGGGCTTTCCTGATTTGATACAGCACAGAAGAGTTTCCACTGGTTGTGATGTGTGTTTCTGTTTCCAGTCCAAACCTGTAGCATTTGCTGTCAAGACAAATGTGAGTTACTGTGGAGCCCTGGATGAAGATGTTCCTGTCCCAAGCACTGCCATCTCTTTTGATGCCAAGGACTTCTTACACATTAAAGAGGTAAAAGCCCAACAAGTGGTAAAAGGGAATGTGAAAAGGAAACTCTTTCATATGGCAAGGACTAGGATTTGAGCAATCAGGGCTGAGCCACACTGGGTTTAAGAGAGCCAAGAGCTTGTCAAGGGGACTTCCATTTTCTGAAGGGGGCTCCAAGAAAGCTGGGGAGAGACTCCTTAGGGTGTCAGGGAGGGATAGGACTGGGGGAAATGGAGCAAAACTAGCAATGGGTAGATTGAGATTGGCTGTGAGGAAGAAGTTGTTCCCCATGAGGGTGGTGAGAGCCTGGCACAGGTTGCCCAGGGAGGTGGTGGAAGCCTCCTGCCTGGAGGTGTTTGCAGCCAGGCTGGATGTGGCTGTGAGCAACCTGCTGTAGTGTGAGGTGTCCCTGGCCATGGCAGGAGGGCTGGAACTGGCTGAGCCTTGAGGTCCCTTCCAACCCTGACAATTCTATGATTCTAAGAGCTGAGTGGAGGTAGGAAAGCACATCTCTCTTAGTGGCAATGATCATAGAATGGTTTGGGGTGGAAGGGACCTCAAGGATCATCCAGTTCCAACCCCTGTGCCACAAGCTGGGACACCTTCCACTAGACCAGGTTGCTCAAGGCCTCATGATGGGGTGGTACTTGAGGCTCTTCAGAGATCCAGCAGCCTGGAGTGGTGATTCTGCTTTTTCTGGTGATCTGGGGTGGTGATCTTATTGGTTGGTGTTACTGACTTGTTGGATTCTTATGTCACAGGGAGGGAATAACAGCTTCCTGTATTTGAAATCATAGGATGGTTTGGGTTGGAAGGGACCTTCAAAGGTCACCTAGTGAGCAGGGACACCTGCAGCTGCAGCATGTTGCTCAGACACTCTTCAGTGTGATAGATCCAGATACTTTCCATCCAGTTTGTGATGGATCAGAGGTTGCAATAACAAAAAGGGGTAGCAGAAAGTGGAGTAGCACCAGGTTACACTGGGTCTTCATGCAATGCAAGAGATGTTTGTAAGGAAGTAAGACAGAATAATGCAGAATCCCACAATGTTAGGAGTTGGAAGGGACCTCTGGAGATCATCCACTCCAAGCCCCATGTTCAAGCAGGGGCACCCACAGCAGCTTCTCCAGCATCACAGTCCTGGCTCACTGGTGAGGTCCCAGATGACTGGAAACTGGCCAACGTGGTCCCCATCCACAAGAAGGGTCGGATGGAGGAACCTGGAAACTACAGGCCAGTCAGCCTGACCTCAGTGCCAGGGAAAGTGATGGAGCAGATTATCCTGGCAGCAATAACTGCGCACCTGAAGGATGGCCAAGGGCTCAGGTCCAGCCAACATGGATTCAGGAAGGGCAGATCCTGCCTCTCCAACCTGATCTCTTTCTATGATCAGGTGACCCGCCTGGTGGATGTGGGGAGGCCTGTGGATGTGGTCTACCTAGACTTCAGCAAGGCCTTTGACACCGTCCCCCACAGCAAACTGCTGACTAAGCTGTCAGCCTGTGGATTGGACCATTACACTCTGTGCTGGGTTAGGAACTGGCTGGAGGGCCGGGCCCAGAGAGTGGTCGTGAACGGTGCCGCATCCAGCTGGAGGCCAGTCACCAGTGGTGTCCCCCAGGGATCGGTGCTGGGCCCTGTCCTCTTCAACATATTCGTTGATGATCTGGATGAAGGGGTAGAGTCAGTCATCAGCAAGTTTGCAGATGACACAAAGTTAGGGGCAGATGTTAGTCAATTAGAGGGTAGAAAGGCTCTGCAGAGGGACCTCGACCGACTGGAAAGATGGGCAGAGTCCAATGGGATGGCTTTCAACAAGTCCAAGTGCCGAGTGCTGCACTTTGGCTATGGCAATCCCATGCAGAGCTATAGGCTGGGGTCGGAGTGGCTGGAGAGCTCCCAGACAGAGAGGGACCTGGGTGTGCTGATCGACAGCCACCTGAATATGAGCCAGCAGTGTGCTCAGGTGGCCAGGAGGGCCAATAGCATTCTGGCCTGCATTAGGAATAGTGTGGCCAGCAGGAGCAGGGAGGTCATAGTGCCCCTGTACTCTGCTCTGGTTAGGCCGCACCTTGAGTACTGTGTCCAGTTCTGGGCTCCTCAGTTTAAGAAGGACATTGAGACACTTGAGCGTGTCCAGAGAAGGGCAACAAGGCTGGTTAGAGGCCTTGAACACAAGCCCTATGAGGAGAGGCTGAGGGAGCTGGGATTGTTTAGCCTGGAGAAGAGGAGGCTCAGGGGTGACCTTATTGCCCTCTACAACTACCTGAAGGGTGGTTGTAGCCAGGAGGGAGTTGGCCTCTTCTCCCAGGCAACCAGCACCAGAACAAGGGGACACAGTCTCAAGCTGCGCCAGGGGAGGTTCAGACTCGAGGTGAGGAGGAAGTTCTTCACCGAGCGAGTCATTCGGCATTGGAATGGGTTGCCCAGGGAGGTGGTTGAGTCATCGACCCTGGAGGCGTTCAAGGGGAGATTGGACGTGGCACTTGGTGCCATGGTCTAGTCATGGGGTCTGCGGTGTCAGGTTGGACTCGATGATCCTCGAGGTCCTTTCCAACCTAAGTGATACTGTGATACTGTGATACAATGCCCAGCTGGGGTTGGAAGCTCTCCAGAGGAGACTCCACAACCTCTCTGGGCAGCCTGCAACAGGGCTCCAGCACCCTCACACCAAACAACTTTCTCCTCATCTTTAGTTGGAACCTCCTGGCTTCCACTTTGTGCCCATTGCCCCTTGTCCTGTTCCTGGGCACCACTGACAAGAGTCAGGCCCCAGCCTCTTGCCCCCCACAGCTCCTTTAGCTCTTGCCGAGCACTGATCAGATCCCCTCTGGGGCTGCTCTTCTCCAGGCTCCACAGCCCCAGGGCTCTCAGCCTTTCCTCCTCACAGAGCTGCTCCAGGCCCCTCAGCATCTTTGTAGCCTCCACTGGGCTCTCTCCAGTAGTTCACTGTCTCTCTTGAACTGAGGAGCCCAGTACTGGACACAGTGCTCCAGCTGTGACCTGACTGTGGTGGAGCAGAGGGAAAGAGACCCTGCCCTGACCTGCTGGCCACACTCTTCTGAATGGACTCTAGGAGACCATTTGCCTTCTTGGTCAGAAGAGCACATAGCTGGCTCATGGGCAGCTTTTTGTCCACCAGCACTCCCAGTCCCTTCTCTGCAGAGAGAAATAAAGCAAACACTGAAGAGGACAGACACAAAGATAAGGAAAAAGGCATGGGGAGAAGTGGGCTCTGCTGAAGGGCTGTGGTGAAGCCCAACACTTCTTGTTGCACGGTGAGCACATTCTCTGCAGCTCTTCAGCTGAAGTGAGCCCTCCAGATTTGCATAACCCCCCATTGGGTGGTGGATTGGTACATCAGCATGCAGCTTGCAAAAGCATTCTCATTTTTCATCCCTGCATTCTGGGTTTATTTTGGGTGTTGAGTCCTCATTGGTCTCTTTCTCTGAACATGTGTCTGTCCTCGCTTGCAGCTCAGTTCTCCTTCAGCTGAGCACATTCAGGAGGAGAACACCTGCCTCTGCACCTCTAGAGAGGGGTGGTGGAACTGGGGGTGGGGTGGTTTTTTTGCTTTAAAACCTTTTCTCCTGGAGAGGGACCCAGCAGAGGCAGCTGGTTCCCTTCTTCCATTTATCTCTGTTGGCTGCAAACAGATGGAACTTTGAGTGGGGGTTGTGCTTTATTCCTTTTGTCTCTCTTTTGGAGTGTGGAAGGGTGCTGCTGAGGAAGTGGGGCCCTCAATCTGCCTCTGTCTGCATGCAGAACCGATTTGCCCTCCTCTTCATTCCCCATGAAGGCCTTCCTTTCTGTCTAGCACCATACCTGAGCTATCTCCACTTCCTGAACCTGCTTCCCATCAGGAAAAGCTCCTTTGTTGGCACTCAGAGCTGAATTCAGACCATGGCATCCATTGCAGCACTAAGATCATAGAATTTTTGGGGTTGGAAGGGACCTCCAGAGATTGGTGAGTCCCATGCCCCTGCCAGAGCAGGATCACACAGAGCAGCTCACACAGGGATGTGCCCAGATGAGTCTTGAAAGTCTCTGGACCTCACAGCCTGCTCCAGGCCTCCAGCACCCTCACACCAAAGAGGTTTCTCCTCATCTTCAGGTGGAACCTCCTGGCTTCCAGTTTGTGCCTGTTTCTTTCCCCTTGTCTTGCTGAGCATTGCTCAGATCCCCTCTGGGGCTGCTCTTCTGCAGGCTCCACAGCCCCAGGGCTCTCAGCCTTTCCTCCTCACAGAGATGCTCCAGGCCCCTCAGCAGCTTTGCAGCCTCCCCTGGACTCTCTCCAGCAGTTCCCTGTCTCTCTGGGACTGGGGAGCCCAGAAGTGAATCCAGAACTCCAGATGGTGGCCTCCTTAGGTCAGAGTAGAGGGTAGAAGAGCCTCCCTTGACCTGCTGGCCACACACTTCTTCATGAACCCCAGGAGACCATTTGCTGCCTTGTTCACAAGGGCACATTGCTGGCTCCTGGGCTACTTGTCCATGTCTTGGCATTCCATGGGTTTTATTCCCAGACCCAGATGACCAGGATCTCACTCCACTGAAGTCTAAGCTCTCTGCCTTGCCTGCTAGGGTTCCATCATCTCTTTGTTAATGCTGAAGCCTTCAGCTTGCCTGAAGCTGTGGGGGTGACTGGTGGGATTTCAGGAAGGGCTCCCCATGGATAGCAGAATCTGCTTTTCAGTGTTCTGGCTCCTTGCTTAGCCTGGGACAAGCATGATTCCAGCTTTTAGAGCAATGCTGACCTAGGTAAGGAGGTCACCCTGCTGCCAGGATGAAACATCAGCACTGAGCCATGAGCTGCTATATTGAGAGCATGTCCTGGATGTCTCATCCCTCTGCTACCAGCCCATCCATTATGTGCTTATTTCCAAGATGAGGTGGCAGCTGACAAAGCAGGAGAAATAATGGGCATGACAAGCCAGAGGCACGAGCTGGAGTCCTCCCACGTGCTGAAGGCAAAGAATAACAGCTGGGAGGTAGTGGCCTCATGGAAATAGCCCTGTGTTCCTTGCTGCAGCCATGGCATTTGGACTGGTCAGATGCTCTCAGCATAGCACTCATTCTGATCTCAGATCCAGAGGCATCACTCAGAGGCCCAGAACCTGCTGATGTGGGGAAGGTTCCTCTGCTGAAGCTGTGCATTAAAAACCAACTGACCTGGAAAAGCTGGAGAGGTGGCCCTATGTGAACCTCATGAGGTTCAACAAGGCCAAGTGCAAGGGCCTGCACATGGGTTGGGGTACCCCCTGGGATCAATCCAGGCTAGAGAGCAGCCCTGTGGAGAAGGACTTGGGGGTGCTGCTGGGTGCTAAGCTGGACATGAGCTGGTGCCCAGCACTGCCAGCCCAGCCCCAGCTGGGTCCTGGGCTGATTACCAACAGTGTGGGCAGCAGGGGCAGGGAGGGGATTCTGCCTTTCTGTTCCCCTCTGCTGAGACCCCACCTGCAGGGCTGGGGCAGCTCTGGAGTCCTCAGCACAGCACAGACAGGGACCTGATGGAGCAGGGCCAGAGGAGGCCACAGCAATGCTGGGAGGGCTGGAAGCCCTCTGCTGTGAGGCCAGGCTGAGAGAGTTGGGCTTGTTCAGCCTGGAGAAGAGAAGGCTGCAGGGAGACCTTCTGGTGGCCTTGCAGTGCTTCAAGGGCTGAGCAGAAAGGAGGAAAAGAGGTGATGGTTTGAGCTAAAAGAAGGAGATTCAGAGGGGAGGGAAGGAAGAAATGTTTGATACTGAGGGTGGTGAGAGCCCGTCCCAGGTTGCCCAGAGAGGTGGAGATGTCCCTATCCCTGGAACCAGAGCAGGTCAGGTTGTTTGGGGCTCTGAGCAACCTGCTCCACTTGCAGGTGTCCCTGCTGAGTGCAGAGGGGTTGGACTAGAAGAGCTTTAAAGGTCCCTGCCCACCCAAACCATTTGATGATGCTGTGATTTCCAAGTAGAATGGGGCTCAGGCCTTGCAGTGGCTCAAATCCATTGGCTGACAGCAGCATACTGCCAGATCCAGTTCATTTTCAAGAGTTCAAAGAATTCTGTTGACTTAAGAAAAAACCCAACACATTTAAACCCAAGCTTTGCTTACTGACATCCTCACAAGCTGGACCCTAACAGCATGAAGAGCAGAGACCTAAACAGCTGAGAGGGTATCATAATGGAACCTCCTGGAGCAGTAACAGCTGTCTAAAGAGGGCAGGTTTCAGGCTGGGGACAGGAGGAGCTGTTTAGGGTCATCCTTGTGTTTAGGTAGGGCCTAATAAAAAGGCTAATTGTTTTTTTTCTAAGGGTGTTGAGCCTCTGTGTGCTTCAGAGACTCTTGTACCTGTGACACCCAGGACATCTCTGCAGGAGATCAGGTGCTGGAAACATGGAGCCAGGAGAGCTGCTGATTGCTAAGAGGAGATCTGTGTGATGATCATCCTCAAGGCATGCAATTAACTGGGCCAGTGTTTCACCAGCCTCAGGGGGGGAAAAAGGGAAATCAAATGTTGGTCTTAATGACTTGAATGTTGGTTCTGAAAGGGAAGGTTGCTTTTGAAGGCTAATGAAGCATGGCAGAGTGGAAGGATTGCAGAGATGTCTCTTCCAGAGCCACCCAGCTGCAACAAATCCATTGAGTACCACCAGCCTGAAGTGTTGATCTGGTGTAACAAATGCACATAGCTCTGTTGACTTCAGCAGGAGCAGCTTTGCTTCCTGGCATCCTCAGAACCAGGATCCTAGCAGCATGAAGAGCAGAGACCTGAAATGTTGATGGAAGTGTGTTAATGATGATGGAAGTCTGTGGTAACAGGTTGGACTTGATGATCTTTGAGGTCTCTTCCAGCCTTGGTGATTCTGTGATATCATCACTGTGATACTGGACCCACAGATCCACTGGAGTCCTTCCAGTGTTTGAAGTGGGCTACAGGAGAGCTGGGGAGGGACTTCATAGAGAAGCCTGGAATGACAGCACAAGGGGAGGTGGCTTCACACTGGAAGAAGCTTGCTTTGGATTAGTCATTAGTTGGAAATTCTTCCTCATGAAGGTTGTGAGGCACTGGAACAGGTTGCCCAGAGAAACTGTGGAGGCTTCAGGCCTGCAAGAGTTGAAAAGCCAGGTGGGTAAAGGCCTTGAGCAACCTGGTCCAGTGGAAGGTGGCCCTGGCCATGGCAGGGGGTTGGGACTAGGTGATCTTGAAGATCCCTTCCAACCCAAACCATTCCACGCTATCACTCTTCAGCTTCCCATCATCCATAGTGTCATAGTATCAGTCAGGGCTGGAAGGGACCACAAGGATCAGCTAGTTCCAAGCCCCCTGCCATGGGCAGGGACACCCCACACTACATCAGGCTGCCCAGAGCCTCAGCCAGCCTGGGCTTAAACACCTCCAGGGCTGGGGCCTCAACCACCTCCCTGGACAACCCATTCCAGGGCTTCACCACTCTCATGGGGAAGAACTTCCTCCTCACCTCCAGCCTGAATCTCCCCCACACCAGCTCGCTGCAAAGGGTCAACCTGGTGTTAACACCCTGGAAAGGAGGAAGGCAACGTGGCTGTGCTGGTGGTCTTTGGTGTAGACCCTTAAATTTGATAAGAAGCCAATAATTAGGAGTTTGGTGATGATCTGAAGGTGTCTGCATGTTCTAGGAAGTTATCTTTATTTCCTAGGAAGAAATTCATCCACTGAGGGTGCTGAGACACTGGACAGGGTGCCCACAGAGGTCATGGATGTTCCCCTTCCTGGGGGTGTTCAAGGCCAGGTTGGACAAGACTAGTTGGACTAGGGCTAGTGGAAGGTTGGACTGGGCTAGTGGAAGGTGACCCTGCCCATGGCAGGGGGTTTGGAACTGGATGACCTTGAAGGTCCTCTCCAACCCAAACCATTCCATGATTCTGGGATAATGTTTCACTGCTTTATGTGGCTGCTGTGAGCTAGTCTGGTGGCTTTGGTTGACCAGAAGTTGGTTTGTCTCATTGAATCACCTCAGTTGGTGACACCAGAGGAAAAGTCACAGCAGGATGTGTTGGGGCACTTAAGAGAGAAGCCAGCATGGCCACAGAAGATGTAGGCTACAAAGGCCAGGAGAGCATTGGCTTTGTTGGCCACAAGGGCACACTGCTGTCCCCTGAATAACTCACTGTCCACCAGGACTCCAAGGTCCTTCTCCATGGAGCTGCTTTCCAGCAGATCAGCCCCTCACCTGTACTGGTGCAGGGGGATAATCTTCTCCAGATGCAGCACTCTCCTCTTGTCCTGGTTCAACCCCTGGAGGTTCCCTTTTGCCCAACTCTCCAGCCTGTCCAGGTCATGCTGAATGGCAGCACAGCCTCATGAGGTGTCAGCCACTCCTCTCAGTTTGGTATCCTCAGCAAACTGGCTGAGGGGACACTCATTGAGGAGGATGTTCTTCAGCCCTGAAGAAAAGGACTTGGGGGTGCTAGGGGATGAGAAGCTTAACAGGAGCCAGCAGTGTGCACCTGCAGCCCAGAAATCCAACCGGAGCCTGGGCTGCAGCAAGAGAAGCAGAGCCAGCAGGGCCAGGGAGGTGATTCTCCCCCTCTGCTCCACTCTGCTGAGACCCCACCTGGAGCACTGTGTCCAGTTCTGGAGCCCCTAGCACAGGAAGGATCTGGAGGTGCTGGAAGGTGTCCAGAGAAGGGCCATGAGGATGAGCAGAGGGCTGGAGCTGCTCTGCTATGAGGACAGACTGAGGGAGTTGGGGCTGTTCAGTCTGGAGAAGAGAAGTCTCCAAGGAGACCTCATTGTGGCCTTGCAGGAGCTGAAAGGGGCTCCAAGAAAGCTGGGGAGGGACTGTTGAGGGTGTCAGGGAGTGATAGGAGTGGGGGGGAATGGAACCAAACTAGCAATGGGTAGATTGAGATTGGATGTTGGGAAGAAGTTCTTCCCCATGAGGGTGGTGAGAGCCTGGCACAGGTTGCCCAGGGAGGTGGTGGAAGCCTCATGCCTGGAGGTGTTTGCAGCCAGGCTGGATGTGGCTGTGAGCAACCTGCTGTAGTGTGAGGTGTCCCTGGCCATGGCAGGAGGGTTGGAACTGGCTGATCCCTGAGGTCCCTTCCAACCCTGAACAGTTCTGTGAGTCTGTTGAATGAGAGTGGACCCAGTGCTGCCCCCGGGAATGCCACTGGTAGGTTTCGTTGGCCAAGGCGGAGCGCAGGATCGTGGCTACTGAAGTGAGGGTGTTTTGGGCAGGGAGGGCTTTGAGCTGAAGGCAGTACCCTTTGTGTGTTGCAGAAATACAACAATGACTGGTGGATAGGAAGGCTGGTGAAGGAGGGCTGCGAGATTGGCTTCATCCCAAGCCCGCTGCGCCTGGAGAACATCCGCATCCAGCAGGAGCAGAAGAGAGGACGTTTCCATGGAGGGTAAGACTGCTGCCACCTGGGCAAACCTGTTCTGACTCCAGACACTCATTCCAAACACAGCAACAAAGCTGGGGAGGGGTCTGGAGCACAGCCCTGTGAGGAGTGGCTGAGGGAGCTGGGGTTGCTTAGCCTGGAGAAGAGGAGGCTCAGGGGAGACCTTATGGCTCTCTACAACTACCCAAAGGGTGGCTATAGCCAGGTGGGAGTTGGTCTCTTCTCCCAGGCAACCAGCACCAGAACAAGAGGACACAGTCTCAGGCTGCACCAGGGGAGGTGTAGGCTGGATGTTAGGAAGACGTTCTTCCCAGCAAGAGAGATTGTCCATTGGAATGTGCTCTCCAGTGATGGTGGAGTCACCATCACTGGAGGTGTTTAGGAAGAGCCTGGCTGAGGCACTTAGTGCCATGGTCTAGCTGATTAGATAGGGTTGGATGATTGATTGGACTTGATGATCTTGGGGGTCTCTTCCAACCTGCTTGATTCTGTGTGATTCCAAGGTCACTGGGATTCTCTTTTATTGCAGTGAAGTTGGAGGAGGGCTTGCTCTGGGCTCCTAAATGCAGATGTGTATTTGCAGAGAGTAGATGTGTTAGATACTGGTGCTGAGAAAGCAGAAAAGGATCTGTGTTGACTTTAGGGAAGATCAGTAAAGCAGCAAGGGTGGTGATGGCAGAAGGGTCTGAAGGGCTGGAGAGTTTTATGGTCTCATGGGACTCAGTCAGCTTGGTGCTCAGTGGTTGCCAGACTTTTTCCCATCTAATATCCCATGGTGGGCATTGAAAGGGACCTCTGGAGATATCCAGTCCAAGCCTCCTGCTACAGCTTGCCCAGGATCACAACAGCCAGATGGGGTTGGAATCTCTCTAGAGGAGACTCCACAACCTCTCTGGGCAGCCTGCTTCAGAGCTCCAGCACCCTCACACCAAAGAATTTTCTCCTCATCTTCAGGTGGAACCTCCTGCCTCTTGTCCTGCCACTGGGCACCACTGACAAGAGTCTGGCCCCATCCTCTTGCTTCCCACCCTTTAGCTCTTGATCAAGATGGACAAGATGACCTTGGAGAATCCCTTCCAATCCAATGCAGTCTGTGAATCTGTGATCAGCATTGCTCAGATCCCCTCTGGGCCTGCTCTTCTGCTGGCTAAACAGCCCCAGGTCCCTCAGCCTCTCCTCCTCACCGAGCTGCTGCAGTGCCCTGAGTGGGTACTGATTGTTCCTCGGGTTGTGGAGTCTTCTTACTTTTTATCTTTCTTCCCATCTTGGCCAAACCCAGATGTTTCAAACTTCATAGATAGGAGCTTTGACATTCAACTGTGTCTCCACACTGCTAGACCTGGGGATTGCAAGTCCCTGAAGGAATATGACCAGCTCTGGGAAGTAAAACTGATTTCTCATCAGTTCAGACACCGAAGTCACTCTCCTGCTGGCTCAATACCCAAGATACTTTTCCCTTTCTCTTTCCAATTCCATTATTCCTAGTGTGTTATTCCAGCTAATTGAAAACAAATTCTCCACCCAGATAAGGAGGAGAACAAACCCTTTGGCACTGCAGAGCAAAGAGAGGTGAGCCAATTGAATCTGCACCTAATAGATAGCAGTAAGAGGAGCATAATTCAGGCTGTGTAGCACTGTCAGGGAATTGGCACACAAATGGACTTCATCAAGGTCAGGAATCATTTGGAGGAGCAAGCAGCTGGGGAGATGTTTTTAGAGTGATTGTACAGCATTAACTCTGCTCTTTTTCTGGATTGCTTTGAAGTAGCTTCAGAGGATCCAGTGGTCCAGCAAGAAGATTATCTAGTGCAGAGAGATGGACACTGACAGTATATTTAGGGTGCTCCTTAGGATATGTTTGAGATACAGCAGATTAGAGACATTCCCCAGGGCTCAGTGCTGGGGCCAGGTCTCATTAACATTTTTATCAGGGGATCCAGGCTCCCTCAGTAAGTTTGCAGATGACACCAGATTGGGTGGCAGTGTTGATCTGCTGGAGGGGAGGAAGGCTTTGCAAAGGGATTTGGCCAGGCTGGAGCCATGGGCCAAGGCTAATGAGATGAGGTTCAACAAAGCTGAGGGCTGAGTCCTGCATTTGGGTCACAGCAACCCCATGGGATGCTCCAGGCTTGGTGCAGAGTGGAAACTGCCCAGTGGGCCTGAGGGTGCTGGTTGACAGGCAGCTAAGATGAGCCAGCAGTGTAGCCAGGAAGGCTGACAGCATCCCAGCCTGGATCAGCAGTGGTGTGGCCAGCAGGACCAGGGCAGTGATTGTCCCCTCTGGCTGGTCAGACTGCATGATGAAAAGCCTGAATATGGTGCTGAAGACATGGATTGTACCATGGGACTGTGTCCTTCCTGCCCTGAGTCTTCCTCCTGTCTTCTCAGCTGTTTGTGCAATGCACTGAGTTAGAGCTGAGTCACCTCCCATCTTCCCCCTCCCCAAACCAGTTTCCTGTTCTAGTCTGCTGTGGGTTTGCTGCATAAGCACTTCTGCTGGGTGCAGCACACAGGGAGTAGAGGGGCAGAATCATAGACTCATGAGATGGGCTGGGCTGGAAGGCACCTTAAAGGCACCAACTCCCTGCTGTGGGCCTGCCAAAGTTGAGGTTGCTGAAGGCCCCATCCAGTCTGGTTCTGAACATTTCCAGGGATAGGACATCCAGAACTGCCTGGCTGGAAGCAGGGAAGTAGAGTGAATGGAAAAAGGAGCTCCTTACACTACTGTTGCTGCATAACAGAAGTTACTTAAACCACCAGTGAAGGGCCCAAACTTCCCAGGAGATGTGTCCCATCTGCTCGTACAGAGACCCAGGGAGACAGGAGTGCTTTGTGGGGGATGTCCTGCAGAGCTGGGCTGTGCCCTCTGAGTTTGAGTGATGTCTATGACTAGAGCTGCTGCATTTCCCAGCCCACAGGCTGATCATAGAATGGTAGGGGGTTGAAAAGGACCTCTGAAGATCATGGGGTTCAACCCCCCTGCTGAAGCAGGATCACTTAGAGCAGGTCACACAGGAACACATCCAGAAGGGTCTTGAAAGTCTCTAGAGAAGGAGACTCCACAACCTCCCTGGGCAGCCTGTTCCAGGCCTCCAGCACCCTCCCAGTAAAGAAGTTTCTCTTCATGTTGAGGTGGAACTTCCTCTGTTCCAATTTGTATCCCTTCCACTTTGTCCTGTCACAGGACAGCACTGAAAAGAGCCTGGCCCCTTCTTCTTGACACCCACCCCTCAGATATTTATAGACATTAAGAAGATCTCAGTCTTCTCCAGGCTAAACATCCCCAGGTCTCTCAGGCTTTCTTCATCAGACAGATGTTCCAGTCCCTTCATCATCCTTGTAGCTCCCATTGGACTCTCTCTAGTCTATCCCTGTCCCTCTTGAACTGGGGACCCCAGATCTGGACACAGTACTCCAGATGTGGTCTCAGCAAGGCAGAGCAGAGGGGCAGATCACAGAGAGTACAGGGGCATATCACAGGAGAGCTTTGCTCAGCCTGTAGTGGAACCTACTCTCATAGCCTGTAGGTAGGTAGGTAGCTCTTCTAGACCTGGAGATCAATTCAATGACAGATACTTTGGTTTCCCAAGTGTCTCTCACCTCAGAAGCAGCTTCCTGGCAGCATGAAGGTGGATGAGGACTCTCCTTGAATGTCTAATTTGGGTTGTTTGGGTTGGTAGAGTCCAACCTTCAACCTAACAGCACCATGGCCAGTAAACCATGTCCCAAAGTGCCATGGCCACTCATTTCTTGAACACAGATTCACAGATTGCATCAGGTTGGAAGGGGGACCCTCAAAGGTCATCTTGTCCATCCCCCCTGCAGTCAGCAGGGACACCTCCCACTAGATCAGGCTGCCTAGGGCCACATCAAGTCTGATCTTGACTGTTCTCAGGGATGGGGTCTCAACCACAGCCCTGGGCAAGCTTCTGGTGTTCCACCACTCTCTTTTTGAAGAACTTCCTCCTAGTGTCCAACCTCAGCCTACCCTGCTCCAGTTCCAAACCATTTCTCCCAGGGAGGTTTCTCCTAGCTGCTGCCTAAAGCCTCCCAGGTGTGTGTCTCTGGGTGCTGGGTGTGAATAATAATAATAATAGTAATAATAATAAACCAGGTTGGTTTATTAGCCCTTCAAGAGCATCATGTCCAAGCCATCAACCAATCCAACACCACCTAAACTACTAACCCATGGCACCAAGCACCCCAGCAAGTCTCCTCCTGAACACCTCCAGTGATGGTGACTCCACCACCTCCCCAGGCAGCCCATTCCAATGGGCAATCACTCTCTCTGTGTAGAACTTCCTCCTGACCTCCAGCCTAAACCTCCCCTGGCACAGCCTGAGACTGTGTCCTCTTGTTCTGGTGCTGGCTGCCTGGGAGAAGAGACCAACATTCACCTGCCTACAACCTCCCTTCAGGTAGTTGTAGAGAGCAAGAAGGTCTCCCCTGAGCCTCCTCTCCTCCAGGCTAAGCAACCCCAGCTCCCTCAGCCTCTCCTCACAGGGCTGTGTTCCAAACTGAGTGAATGAGGCTCTTTCTGATCCCACAGGAAATCCAGTGGCAATTCTTCTTCAAGTCTTGGAGAAATGGTCTCTGGCACGTTTCGAGCCACACCTACTTCCACAGGTAAGACAGGAAGTTACTGCAGGAAGCTCTGGCTGTTTCTGATCCCTCCCCCTTACAACTTGCAGATGAAGACTGCAGGTTTCCCCCCTGTGCTGACTTCCCAAGACATCCAACAGGGAAGTGCTTGCCTGCAGAGGAGGGGATGTGTGGTAGACATCTATTTCTAGACATGTGGGAGTGGTTAAGGGAGTGGGGAAGAGCCTCAGGAAAAGCAGCAGCTGCCCCCAGGTGGAATGAATGACCAGTTTGAAGTGGGATGAACAAAAAAAGGAGGTCCTGAAGAGAAATCCAGAGTGGCTGGAGAAGGGGGTTTGGGGTTGCAAGTTGTGGTCTGGTTGTTAACCAAGTTCTTGTTTGGTCTTTCAGCAAAGCAGAAACAAAAAGTGGTAAGTAGTGCTTCTGTTTTGTTTTCCTTGGCTTCTGATGCATAACTCCTAAGATGTTCCTGTGGATCACCTCGGAGTCATGATCTGAAGGGCTGTTTTCTTCTTCTAGACAGAACACATTCCCCCATATGATGTAGTGCCATCAATGAGACCTGTTGTCTTGGTGGGACCATCGCTGAAAGGCTATGAGGTAACCATTCCAGAGACTTGTACTTCAGTGTTTTCTTACCAGAGAGTGCTTTGGGTTGGAAGGAGCCTTAAAGATCACCTAGTTCCACCTCCCCTGCTTTGGGCAGGGACATCTCTTACTAGGTCCACTTGTTCAAGGCCCCATCCAGCCTGGCTTGGAGCCTCTGTGATGTCTCTGGTCAACCAGTTCCAGTGCTTCACCACTCCCATGGGGAAGAATTTCCTTCACCATAGGTGAATAAATACCTACAACCTTTGTCTGTTCAGTGGGGGGGGAGCAGTGCACCTGGTCTGTGATAATTTAAGGTGATTTGAGCTTAAATCATTCCCCAAAATGTTGCATAAGAACTAAGGGCACTTTGCACCCTTTGGGTGAGGCTCCAGGTGGGTTTTTTTTCACCTTGCAACAGTAGCTGTTGAAGGGTAGGTAACAGAGATTCCTGGAGTGGTTTGGATTGGAAAGGACCTTCAAGATCATCTAGTTCCAACCCTCCTGCCATGGGCAGGGAGGCCTCCCACCAGACTAGGTTGCTCAAGGCCTTATCCAACCTAGTCTTGAACACCTCCAGCCATGGGGCATCCACCACCTCCCTGGGCAACCTGTTCAGTGTCTCACCACCCTCACTGGAAACAATTTCTTCCTGCTCTCTGGTCCCAATCTCCCCTCTTCCTGCTCAAAGCCATTACCCTCATCCTATCACTACAAGCTCTTGTAGTGCTCAGGGCCTCATCCAGCCTGGCCTTGACTACCTCCAGGGAGGGGACATCCACAACCTGCCTGGGCAACCTGTTCCAGTGTCTCACTCATCTTTGTGGCTGTTTGACTGCTTTAAACACAGAGCACGTCCACTCTTGCCAGTACAGTAACCCTTGATCAAATCAATTAAAGCTCCCAATGCTTCTGGCAGGTTCTGAAGCCTGGTGGGAATGCTCATTTAGAATAGAATAGAATAGAATAGAATAGAATAGAATAGAATAGAATAGAATAGAATAGAATAGAATAGAATAGAATAGAATAGAATAGAATTAACCAGGTTGGAAAAGACCTCTGAGATCATCAAGTCCAACCTATCACCCAACACCATCTCATCAACTAAACCATGGCACCAAGTGCCTCAGCCAGGCTCTTCTTAACACCTCCAGGGATGGTGACTCCACCACCTCCCTGGGCAGCACATTCCAATGGCCAATCTCTCTTGCTGGGAAGAACTTCTTTCTAAGATCAAGCCTAAACTTCCCCCTCTGCAGCTTGAGACTGTGTCCTCTTGTTCTGGTGCTGGTTGCCTGGCAGAAGAGACCAACCCCCACCTGGCTACAACCTCCCTTCAGGGAGTTGTAGAGAGCAAGAAGGTCTCCCCTGAGCCTCCTCTTCTCCAGGCTAAGCAACCCCAGCTCCCTCAGCCTCTCCTCACAGGGCTGTGCTCCAGACCCCTCCCCAGCTTCATTGTCCTTCTCTGGACACATTCCAGGTGTAGCTGTGGAAGGTAGTGAGGTGTCCCTATGATGCTGCAGTGCAAGCCAAGACACAGAGAGTTTTTGTCTGCTGCAAGCAAAAGCTGGAGCAGTCATATTCAAATGTAAAATTTTAGCCAAGCCAGCAAATGCTTTGAGCAATCAGCAAAAATTTAGGAGAAGCTTCCCCAGTATTCTCCTGTTTTCTCTTACAAAACCTTTACATCTACCCAAGAACCTCAGAGTTGGCAAAGCAACTCAAGCTGCACCAGGGGAGGTTTAGGCTGCATCTTAGGAACAATTTCTTCCCTGCAAAGAGTGGTCAGGCACAAGAACAGCCTGCCCAGGGAGTCACCATCCTTGGAGGTGTCCATAAAACATGTGGACAGGGCACTCTGCGACATGGTCTAGTGGTCATGGAGGTGATGGGCAGAAGGTGCCAGCAGTGTGCCCAGGTGGCCAAGAAGGCCAATGGCATCCTGGCCTGCATCAGGAACAGTGTGGCCAGCAGGAGCAGGGAGGTCATTCTGCCCCTGTACTCTGCATTGGTTAGGCCACACCTTGAGTCCTGTGTCCAGTTCTGGGCCCCTCAGTTTAGGAAGGACATTGAGACTCTCAAACGTGTCCAGAGAAGGGCAACAAAGCTGGGGAGAGGCCTTGAGCACAGCCCTGTGAGGAGAGGCTGAGGGAGCTGGGGTTGTTTAGCCTGGAGAAGAGGAGGCTCAGGGGAGACCTCATTGCCCTCTACAACTGCCTGAAGGGAGGTTGTAGCCAGGTGGGGGTTGGTCTCTTCTGCCAGGCAAGCAGCACCAGAACAAGAGGACACAGTCTCAAGCTGTGCCAGGGGAAGATTAGGCTGGAGGTGAGGAGAAAGTTCTTCACAGAGAGAGTCGTTCATCATTGGAATGTGCTGCCCAGGGAGGTGGTGGAGTCACCATCCCTGGAGGTGTTCAAGAGGGGATTGGACGTGGCACTTGGTGCCATGGTCTAGTCATGAGGTCTGTGTTCATAGGTTGGACTCGATGATCTTTGAGGTCTTTTCCAACCTTGGTGATACTGTGATCTTAGAGGTCTTTTCCAGCCTTAGTGAGTCTATGAAGTAGCTGGACTATTCCAGCATGTTCAGTTTTGTTCTCCAGCACCTGAAACTGATGATGATTATTTCAGCAGCTTTTCCTGACCTTTATTTAAGCTCTCTTTGGTCCTGCTTTGTAGGGGGGTTGGACTTGATGATCTCTGGAGGTCCCTTCCGACCCCTAACACTCTGTGATGAATCTATTGACATAGATATGTAAAGAAATCTTTAATAACCCTTCTTAATTAGTTTGGGGGTGGAAGTAGGTGTAGTAACAGGCCCAGAGGAACAGGACCCTCATTTTTCAGGCCTGCTGTAGAGTCAAATGAGCATTTAAGATGTGCTAGAAGAGCACAAGCTTCTAGCAGGGCATTGTGGTGAACTTAACCATCTGTTACGTGTTGGGCTGAAGGAGGAACTGAATGAACAGGAAGAGAAAAACCAGAGCTACACTTAGAGGAGCTTAATTAATGCTGTAAGCACTTTAGAGGCTATCATCCAACAGACTGGAATGGTCCTTTCTGGTACTTCACACCATGATGTTTCAGAGGCCCTTGGGTGTGGTGCAGAGGGATGTGGTTTGGTGGTCCTAGCTTAGCAGTAGGTGTAGGATTGTGAGCTCTAGGTGTGGGGTTGGACTTGATGATCTGAAAGGTCTCTTCCAACCCCAACACTTCTGTGATTCTGTGAAATTCTTCCCCATGAGGGTGCTGAGGCACTGGAACAGCTTGCCCAGAGAAGTTGTGAAGGCTTCAAGCCTGGAAGTGTTCAAAGCCAGGTTGGGTGGAGTCTTGAGCAAGCTGGTCTAGTAGTTGGTGCCCCTGTCCACGGCAGAAGGTTGGAATTAGATGATCTTTAAGGTTCTTTCCAACCCACACCATTGTATGAGTTCTGTGAGGCTGTTAACATTGTGGCTTGGTTAAGAAAGATTGGAAGTGTAGGCTGGCAAAACAGGACTTTGGTATTTCATGTCCTGCTCTCTGCACTTTCATGCTATGGTGATGTTTCTTGCCAGGAGTAAACTTCACCTCTTGAAGCTGATGGTGATGCACCACAGATTAATTTGCCAAGGCACTCTCAAGGTTGGGGGGAGAGAGAGGCTTTTTGTTCACACAAAGCTCTGCACCTGGAGAGGGTTTTTTTTTGTTGCTGTGTAAATTCTGCAAGAAGCATTTTGAAAGACAGCCTGGGAGAAAGAAACTGCCAGAGGCCTGGGGGCTTTGATGAAGTTCCTGTCTAGACTAGCAGATAATAGGTGGCAGCCTGAGTTGTCCTGCAGAGGGCAAGGAGCTCCCTCAGTGAAGCAGATGACAAAGCTGAGCCCCTCTCAGACTCTTTCCCTTGTACAGGAAGGGAAGGAAGCATTCATTCTTGTTTTCTCTGCTTGTGGGCCCCTCTGAGAAGGCTTTGCTGTTTCAAGCAGTCACCCAACACTGCAAATCCTGTACCCCAAGTTTTGAGCCAGTTCTAATCATGTTATTACTGGGGGGAGGAAACCCAAAACCAACCCAAGTGATCTGTTCAACCCCAAGAGTCCCAATGCTTCTGACACACTCTCAAGCCTGTTGGGAATGGTGTTGCTGTGGAAGGTGGGGAGGTGTCTTCTGATGGCTCAGAGCAAGTCAAGACAAGAGCAGAGTGACAGCTCTCCCACCCCCCTTCCCCGTTCTGCAGGTTGGGGAATGAGTCAGAAAACTTGCAAGTATTTGTTACAAAGCCTGCTGCCAAGAGCATGGAAACCCAGTGCCTGCTACCTGCAGCAGGGATTGATTGCTGGCAGTGGCCTGAACCTTCTGCTCACCTCTCTTCTTCCTTTTGACTTCTTTTTCTCCCTGTCAATCCTTCCTCTTCAATCTTCCTCACCTCTGCCAAGGTGACAGACATGATGCAGAAAGCTCTCTTTGACTTCCTGAAGCACAGGTTTGATGGGAGGTGAGAAACGCTGTCCTTTTCATGCCTTATTCTTTGTTGTGGTTTGTTGGTTTTCCCTAACATTGCAGTGCTCTCTGTTTGTTGTGATGCAAGCACACTGATGCATGTTCACCACTGGCTCTGTGTCAACACTGAAGTGCAGCTGGCTGTGAGGTGGATGGAACATGGCTAATGTATGACTGGAAGTGCATGTGCCTTCATATCTGCTGTGTCTCTGCTAGGATTTCTTTGCCATGCTGGGAATCACTCTGCCTCAGGGATTGCCAGCCTGAAGTTAAGAAGGAAAATCAAGGTGAAAAGATCAGGAGGGCAGATTTAGGCTGGAGATGAGGAAGAAATTCTTTCCAGTGGGGGTGGTGAGACGCTGGAACAGGTTGCCCAGGGAGGTTGGGGATGGCCCCTTCCTGGAGGTGCTCAGGGCCAGGCTGGATGAGGCCTTGAGCCACCTGGGCTGGTGGAAGGTGTCCCTGTTCATGACAGGGCGGGGTTTGCACTAGATGATCTTGAAGGTCCCTCCCAACCCAAACCATTCCATGTATCTGTGCATCTTGTTCATCTGGAACATGGAGAATAGAATGGAATGGAATGGGAATAGGAATGGAATGGGAATAGGAATGGAATGGAATAGGAATGAAATAGGAATAGGAATAGAATAGGAATAGAAATAGAATAGACCATCAGGTTGGAAGAGACCTTCAAGATCATTGCACCCAACCTATCACCCAACACCTTCTAATCAACTAACCCATGGCACCAAGCACCCCATCATGTCTTTTCCTAAACACCCCCAATGATGGTGACTCCACCACCTCCCTGGGCAGCACATTCCAATGGCCAATCACTCTCTATGAATAACTTCCTAACCTCCAGCCTAAACCTTCCCTGGCACAGCTTGAGACTGTGTCTTCTTGTTCTGGTGCTGGGTGCCTGGGAGAAGAGACCAACCCCCACCTGCCTACAACCTCCCTTCAGGGAGTTGTAGAGAGCAAGAAGGTCTCCCCTGAGCCTCCTCTTCTCCAGGCTAAGCAACCCCAGCTCCCTCAGCCTCTCCTCACAGGGCTGTGTGAATATTTCCTGATGAGCTGTGAGAAGGATAATTGGAATTTCTTTGCTAGGAACATAGGCTTGGTCCACAGCATCTCCACCTTGCCACTCAAACTATTCAGTAGCTGTAGGTTTCTACTCCATCCTCGGCTGTTCTGCCCTTCTTTCATCCCAGTATGCTCTAACTGGGAAGAGGAGCTTGCACTGTGCTAGCTAGTTCAGGTTTGAGGATAAGGAAAGCATGGGGACTAGGGCAGTGAAAATCAGAGTGTCTGTTGTGTAGAGGGGTGGAGTAGAATTTGTGGTCCTTTGGGGTGCAGTGAGGAGATGACAGTGCTGAATTGTCATGGAGGAGATGGACTGAAGCTTGAGGAGGGCATATTCAGACTGGAGATTAGGAAGGAGTTCTTTGCAGTGAGGGACACTGGAACAGGTTGCCCAGGGAGGTTGTGGATGCCCCCCTCCCTGGAGGTGTTCAAGGCCAGGGTGGATGAGGCCTTGAGCAGCCTGGGCTAGTGGGAGGTGTGCCTGCCCATGGCCAGGGGAGTTGGAAGTGGATGATCTTTAAGGTGCCTTCCAACCCAACCCATTCTATGAATCTTTGAACTAACCCACAAACAGCTCAGCCAAATCATTGAAGGAGCCAACTGCTGTGCAAAAGCTCTTCTCTCCTGCCCTCTTTTTAACTGTCCAGCTCAAGTGTTTCTAGCAGATCCTCCAAACACAGTGATGGATCAAAAAGCTGACAGACAATGCCCTGTGCCTGGCGTCCTGCAGTGTAAATTTGTCATTGCTCTGAGCCCTTCCTGGGTCCTGCCACTGCCTGCTGAGCACTGGGATTGCTCTGCTCCTGCTGCTTGAGCTCCAGAGTGTCCCTTCCCATTAGGTGTAGGTACACAAGCACATCATCTGCTCCCTTCCAGCTGCTGGCATGTGTCTGTCAGCTTTGCATATGCTGCTGGTAACTGAGATTGATTGTTTTGGGTAGGAAACCATGGCAACTGGAAGTGATAAGTCCTCTCCAGTTGTCACACCGTGATTGCTATGGATAGATCCTGCCTGAGGTATATTTTTATACCCTCTGGGAGAGTGTACTCAGCCCCAGCCTGATGCACAAAGATCAGCAGTACCTAAAAACAGTGATTAAAAACCCACAGTCCCAGCATGCTGGGGGTTGGAAGGGACCTCTGGAGATCAGCCAGTCCACCTCCTCCCTGCTAAAGCAGGGGCACCCACAGCAGCTTGCCCAGCAGCACAATGGCCAGCTGGGGTTGGTAGCTCTCCAGAGGAGGAGACTCCACAACCTCTCTGGGCAGCCTGCTCCAGGCCTCCAGCACCCTCATAGCAAAGGATTTTCTCATCTTCAGATGAAACCTCCTGGCTTCCAGTTTGTGCCCATTGCCCCTTGTCCTGTTTCTGGGCACCACTGAGAAGAGTCTGCCTCCAGCCCCTTGCCCCCAACCTGTAAGTCCTTTAGCTCTTTCTCAGCATTGATTAGATCCCCTCCCAGCCAGGGGCAGTCTCAGTGATGATCAGAGTAAAGCACACTTAGATGCACCTCTTTTGGCAGCTGAACCTGGTGGGCCAGGAGTGCTCCTTGCCTTGCTCTCCTGTCTACCCTCAGCATGCCCCTGCTGTGCACAGAGGGTTAGAGAGAGAGATCCTGCCCAAAGTGAGGTACTTTTTGGCCACCCTCTTGCCATCAGCAGCATTGGCAGTGAGCTCAGGTATGAGTATGACATTTCAATGCTGAGAAGTTCAGTGCCACAAGCAAGCTGATACCATGGGCTGTAGCTCTGAGTAACTAGAAAAATGAGTCAAATTCCTTTTCAGGCCCCCAACTGCCAACACTTACAGCTTTGAAGTCTTTGTCCTCTCTCCCTTCTGCCCCCCCCCCCTTCCCTTCTGCCCCCCCCTCCCCTTCTGCCCCCCCCCTCCCCTTCTGCCCCCCCCTCCCCTTCTGCCCCCCCCCTCCCCTTCTGCCCCCCTTCTTTCCCTTCTGCCCCCCCTTCTGCCCCCCCCCTCCCCTTCTGCCCCCCTTCTTTCCCTTCTGTCCCCCCCCTCCCCTTCTGCCCCCCTTCTTTCCCTTCTGCCCCCCCCTTCCCTTCTGCCCCCCCTCCCCTTCTGCCCCCCCTCCCCTTCTGGCCCCCCCTTCTGCCCCCCTTCTTTCCCTTCTGCCCCCCCTTCCCTTCTGCCCCCCCCTTCTGCCCCCCCTTCTGCCCCCCTTCTTTCCCTTCTGCCCGCCCCCTTCCCTTCTGCCCGCCCCCTTCCCTTCTGCCCGCCCCCCTTCCCTTCTGCCCCCCTTCTTTCCCTTCTGCCCCCCTTCTTTCCCTTCTGCCCCCCCTTCTTTCCCTTCTGCCCCCCCTTCCCTTCTGCCCCCCCCTTCTGCCCCCCCTTCTGCCCCCCTTCTTTCCCTTCTGCCCGCCCCCTTCCCTTCTGCCCGCCCCCTTCCCTTCTGCCCGCCCCCTTCCCTTCTGCCCCCCTTCTTTCCCTTCTGCCCCCCTTCTTTCCCTTCTGCCCCCCCTTCTTTCCCTTCTGCCCCCCCTTCTTTCCCTTCTGCCCCCCCCTCCTTCCCTTCTGCCCCCCCTTCTTTCCCTTCTGCCCCCCCCTTCCTTCCCTTCTGCCCCCCCCTTCCTTCCCTTCTGCCCCCCCCTTCCTTCCCTTCTGCCCCCCTCCTTCCCTTCTGCCCTCTCTCTGTCTTCCACAGTTGTGTGCCAGGTCCACCATCTTACCAAGAAGGCAAAGCAGTGTCCAAGCAGGAGCTTTGCAAAAGCCTTCAGTAAGATGTGAGCTAGCAGGACTCTTTCCCTGCCTCTCAACACACTTTGCTTCTGTCAGCTCCTCCTTTTGTGACTGCAACATCCTCTTCTGGCCAGTGAAGCAAAGGAAAGGCCTGAGGGCTGTGCAGTGCCTGCTCAAAGGAGCCTGCTGGAGCTTGGCTGGCAGAGGGCATTCCAGGGCTGGCTGCTGCAGAGGCTCTGAGGCATCATTTGCTAAGTGCATTGTGTTTAATCACTCTTGCACAGACTCAGGCTGACTCTAGACACTGTGCAGACAAAACAGAGCAGAGGCACATTTGATTCTCAACATCTTTCAGCAGCAGGGGGATTTAGGACTGCTGCTTCCTCAGGGAGGATGAAACCCTGCTAGTATCTGGCACAGCAGGTGAGCTTTTGTGGTCCATCCTCTGTTACATGCCTCTGATTCCAGCAGTCAGAGATGCAGGAGGAGTGCTCAGCAGCAGTGTGTTTTATCATCACCCCTAGCCCATGACTGATGGATTTCCCCCATTTCAAAGCTCATTTATACTCTGCTGTATGTGCTGGCAGTGATTTACATACAGAAATGCTTGCACTTCTTTTTAACCCTCCCTCTGATCATTCCACTTAGAGCTGCATCAATCTTAGGTTCTGTGGAACAGCTGCTAGTCATTTCCAGCTTGCTTTCTTTTCATTATTCATGGCTCTCTGGCTCATCACACTCCTCCTCCTGAATGGGTTTATGTCAAGTGATTTTGTGGCCTTTGTTTTATAACCTTTTCTCTCTCGTCAGCCCGCTGACAGCCCGAGTCTAAAAAGCTTCCTTAGGTTAAAGAGGAGGCTCCAGCAGTACAGGTAGCTGTGGCTCCACTCACTGTGGCTCCACTCACTCTTCCCTTTTTAACCACAAGCTAAGTGGCATTGAGTGCACCCTCAGCAGGTTTGCTGATGACACCAAGCTGTGTGGTGCAGCAGACAGGCTGGAGGGAATGGAGGCCATCCAGAGGGACCTGGACAGGCTGGAGAGGTGGGCACAAGCCAACCTCAGGAGGTTCAACAAGAGCAAGGGCAGGGTCCTGCAGCTGGGTCGAGGCAATCCCAGGCACAAATCCAGGCTGGGCAGTGACTGGCTGGAAAGCAGCCCTGAGGAGAGAGACTTGGGGGTGCTGGTGGAGGAGAAGCTCAACAGGAGCTCTCAGTGTGCACTTGCAGCCTGGAAAGCCAATCAGATCCTGGGCTGCATCAGGAGAAGTGTGGCCAGCAGGGCAAGGGAGGTGATCCTCCCCCTCTGCTCAGCTCTGCTGAGACCCCACCTGGAGTACTGCCTCCAGTTCTGGAGCCCCTAGCGCAAGAGGGATCTGGAGGTGCTGGAAGGTGTCCAGAGAAGGGCCAGGAGGATAAGCAGAGGGCTGGAGCTGCTCTGCTGTGAGGACAGACTGGAGGAGTTGGGGCTGTTCAGTCTGGAGAAGAGAAGGCTCTGAGGTGACCTCATTGTGGCCTTCCAGTATCTGAAGGGGGCTACAGGAAGGCTGGGGAGGGACTGCTCAGGATCTCAGGGAGTGATAGGACTAGGGGGAATGGAATGAAGCTGGAGGTGGGGAGATTCAGGCTGGAGGTGAGGAGGAAGTTCTTCCCCATGAGAGTGGTGAAGCCCTGGAATGGGTTGTCCAGGGAGGTGGTTGAGGCCCTGTCCCTGGAGGTGTTTAAGCCCAGGCTGGCTGAGGCTCTGGGCAGCCTGATGTAGTGTGGGGTGTCCCTGCCCATGGCAGGGGGGTTGGAACTAGATGATCCTTGTGGTCCCTTCCAACCCTGACTGATACTATGATACTTTGACACTAAGTCCTGTAGCCCATCAGCTCCAGCTCCCTGTCTGGAAGAGAAGAGGGGACCAGTCTCCCAAAGCCAGCAGCTCTGTTCAGTGACTCACAGGCACTTGAGATAGGAGTGACATGGTTTGCTCAGATGGCCAAGCGTGGCCCTGCCTCACCTCTCAGCCATGTCAGTTTGAATCAGTGCTTTCACTACCTGGGAAGTGCTGTTCCTGTCCTGGCTCTGCTGTGCCCTGTGCCCCACCACTCACTGCCCTGGTGTGCAAATCCCCGGAGGAGACGAGTGAGCCAGGGAGGAGAACAGTTAACTGTCGCATGAAGCAGAAGAGCAGATTCTCTATGGCAGAGTCTGGAGCAGTGCAGGGAGCAGGAAATCCTTCCCAGCTCTGCAGCATTTCCCTTCAGTTGTTGTTTAATGCTGACATAACTCAGCTGCAGACCAGCTGGGAGTTGTGTTTTATTGCGTTTGCACTTCGGAACGGAACGTGGCTGCCAAGCGTGCCCGGTGCGCTGCCGCTCTGACTGCTGTGCTTTTGTTCTCTCCTCTCCTCTCCTCTCGCTCCTAGGATATCAATAACCAGAGTGACAGCTGACATTTCTCTTGCTAAGAGGTCTGTTCTCAATAATCCAAGCAAGAGGGCAATAATTGAGAGGTCAAACACGAGATCCAGTCTAGGTAAGCCGTTGGCGCAGGTGGCGTTCTGAGCGTGGGGACCTGCTGGAGGGAAGGTGTCAGGGTTTCAGCCTCCCAGATGGCATCAGCTCTGCAATTTGAAGTGTGCCTGCAGCATTTTCATCTGTCATTCACATGTTCAGGTGGGAGACAGGGCAGCAGAGCACCGGTGTGCTGTGTGAGCTTCTCCTGAAGCAGTTACCTGGGCTGGGCTACAGCAAACAGTGTGACAGCTGTTGGCTGCAGAAGATGAGCTTGGGGCCTGCAGTCACAGTGTGGCTTCAGTGCTGGTTCCTCCAGAGGTGGGTTGGCCTCACAGCTCCCTCTGCTCAGTTCTGGGCTTTTCATTCCACGTCACAAGATGCCAAAGAGCTTTCACTTTGGCCAGCCAAGAAGAAAACAAGTCCTTGACCCTGGGACTGGGGTTGTGCTTAATGTTGGAGAGCTACAGCTGCCTAACATGGCCCATGAGACTCTGGGTCTTCCCACCTTTCCTCATGACTGCTGGGCTACACCAGCCTGATGTATTTCTTTCACAAGGGTGGAAATTTGGGGGTGCCAATAGCCTGGAACACCACCCAGGGAGGTAGGAGAGGTTGATTTTCAGACTCCTGAGGAAGAAAAGGCTCTTAAACCCAACTGTCTGCCAGCAGGGTGAGAGAGGTGATTCTGCCCCTTTACTCTGCTCTGCTGAGACCTCATCACCAATACTGTGTCCAGTTCTGGTGTCCCCAGCATAAGAAGGACTCACATCTGTAGGAGTGAGTCCAGAGGAGGCCACAAAGATGATCCAAGGGCTGGGGCACCTCTGCTGCGAGGACAGGCTGAGGGAGCTGGGGGTGTTCAGCCTGGAGAAGAGAAGTCTTGAGGGAGACCTTAGAGCTGCCTTCCAATACCTGAAGAGATCCTATAGGAAGGCTGGAGAGGGACTTTTCCTGAGGGTATCTAGAGACAGGACAAGGAAAAAGGGTTTGCAGCTGAAGGAGACCAGGGATAGACTGGAGCTTAGGAAGAAGTTCTTAAGTGTGAGGGTGGTGAGACTCAAATAGGCTGCCCAGGGAGGCTGTGGATGCCTCCTCCCTGGGGGCATTGAAGGCCAGGTTGGATGAGGCCTTGAGCAGCCAAGTCTAGTTGAGAGGTGTCCCTGCCCATGGTGGTGAGGTTGGAGTAGATGATCTCTAAGGTCCCTTTCAACCTGAGCCATTCCATGATTCTGTGATCCCAAGTGACCAAAGGAGAGTACTGGGTTGTTGGCCTCTTCCCTGCAAGTTGTCATTCTAGTCCAGGGGTGGGCAGGCCAGAATGAAGTGCTGCAAAGGTGAGCACTAAGTCTCCTTGTGGTGAAGGTGCTGCTGTGTGGAACAGCTCTTAGGCAAATGCAGGGCATGTGAGTTGCTGCCATTCAGCCCTTTCTCGTGGGACAGCCTCAATTTGGGCTGAGTTTTCTCAGTGTACAATTCCCCACATGCATGTGAACAGTGAAGGAGAGGTTAGAACAAGGAATACCAGACAGAGACTTGAGCTGGAAATCAGTTTCTTTCCTTTTATGTCTTGCTTTGGGGTGAGGGTTGCCATTGGTGTCCCTTTAAAGAATAACCCCTGGCAGTGTTGTAACACCCAGCAGTTCTTGGTGGTTGTAGAATTAGAAGGCCACAGGGATCTGCTTCTCTTCCTGTTACAAGTAAACCAGAGCTGCAGTCTGAGAAGGAAACAACTCTGAAGGGACATCCACACATCACTGGCTGCCTGAAATGAGAAATCTTAGGAACATAGTTGGGTTTGGAACCTGTGCTGAAGTTGTGTTAATTAGAAGCATGCCATTAATGACACAGCCTTTCAATGCACTGGTATCATAAAGGGACACAGGATGTCTGTGTTTTCAGGCAGCAGAGTTGGCTCAGAGTTGTTGTTTATTGAAAGAAAACCAAAGCAAAGCTCCTGGAGTGAGCAGATTTTGCCTGGAAGTGGCACTAACTCCCACCTGGAGCTCATAACACTGCATGGATAGAGGCTGTGAAAATCCATGGGGGATGAAATTGTGGCCTAAGCAGTTCTGGGCTTGACTGACTTGCCCCCTGTTTCCCTTTCCCAGCTGAAGTCCAGAGTGAAATTGAGAGGATCTTTGAGCTGGCAAGGTCCTTACAGCTGGTTGTCCTGGATGCAGACACTATCAACCACCCTGCCCAGCTTATCAAGACTTCTTTAGCACCAATTATTGTCCACGTCAAAGTGTCTTCACCAAAGGTAAGGCATCTCCCCCTGTCAAACACCTGCACTTGAGAGGGCCTTGGAGGGCAGGGTGGGAGTGAGCAGGGTGGGATCTCCACCTGGAGTGAGATGAAGAGAAGAAAAAGTGAAATTCTTAGATCAAGGCCCTGGCCAGGGACTGTAGGACTCTGTGATGAAATCTTTTTCTGCCCTAGGCTTCACCTAGCCCTAGGCTGAGCTTTAGACAAGGCTCCCACCAATTCAGCAGGCAGATTGCTGAGGAGCAGAATCTTTCTGGAGCTCCCAGTTCCCTTTGGCAGTCCCTTGGCAGCCCCCAGCCCCAACACAGTGCTAGTCAGGGTTGTCTCTTTACAAGCCCTAACCTTAGGCTGAGCTTTGGAGAAGACAGGCAGCCCTTTGCCCACCCCCCAGGCAGTTGCTTCATGGATGATGAAGGGCCTGGAACATCTCTCTGCTGAGGAAAGGCTGAGAGAGCTGGAGCTGGTTAATCTGGAGAAGAGCAGCCTGAGAGGAGATCTCATGAATGGTTATCAATACCTGAAGGCTGAGTGTCAAGAAGAAGGGGCCAAGCTCTTTTCAGTGGTGTCCTGTGATAGGACAAAGGGCAGCAGTCACCAACTGGAACACAGGAGGTTCCACCTCAGTATGAGGAGAAATTGGTTTGGTGTGAGGGTGCTGGAGCCCTGGAGCAGGCTGCCCAGAGAGGCTCTGGAGTCTTCTCTTGAGACTTTCAAGACCCATCCGGACGTGTTCCTGTGTGACCTGCCCTGAGTGATCCTGCTTTGGCATGGGGATTGGACTCAGTGACCTCCAGAGGTCCCTTCAAGCCCTGCCAATCTGTGGTTCCATGATTCCCTTGGCATTTGAAATCCTTGCAAGGGACGAAGCCTGCTGCAGAGGGCAGCGTGCATGGCTTTCAGGGGCGTGCTCGGGAGGGGTCCTGCTTGTCTTCAAGGACAATGTTTGATCCATTCTGTTAAACACAGTGGAGAGCTTCTGCACTTGGCAGTCCTCCACTGGGATGCTGGTCTGAGCTTTGTGGAGAGAGATTGATTCTTCCACTCCCCTTGTGCTCTTTTCCCTTGGCAGGTTTTGCAGCGGCTGATTAAATCTCGAGGGAAGTCCCAAAGCAAACACTTGAATGTTCAGTTGGTGGCAGCTGATAAACTTGCACAATGCCCACCAGTAAGTACAGAAGAAAGGCTAAAGAGCCTCTGAGCCATGGAGCTGTAAAGATGCCTGTCTGGAGAAGAGAAGACTGAGAGGGGATTTAATCAATGGTTATCAATCTCTGAGGGTCAAGAGGGAGGGGACAGGCTCTGCTCACTTGCACCCTGGGATAGGACAAGGGGCAATGGATAGAAACTCCAGCACAGGAGGTTCCACCTCAACATGAGGAGGAACTTCTGCACTGGGAGGGTCACAGAGCCCTGGAACAGGCTCCCCAGAGAGGTTGTGGAGTCTCCTTCTCTGGAGACTTTTCAGCCCCATCTGGATGTGTTCCTGTGTGACCTGTGCTGGATTCTATGCTCCTGCTCTGGCAGGGGGTTGGGCTTGATTCAGAGGTATCTTCCAACCCCTGACATCCTGTGAGCCTGTGACAGCTGACTTCATACGTTCTGGACCTTTGGTCCTGCTTATCTGCTGTGCTGAGGTATGCTGTGTGGTGAGGTGACAGGGCAGCAGTGACGTGTGTGGCAGAATCCATCTCCTGCTGCACTGGCAAATGACATCATTTCTGCACTAGGGTCAGCTTAAGGCCCTGAAGGGTCAAAGTCTCGGATCCAGGCCTCAGCAGAGGACTTTCCTCCAGCTGCCTAGTGAGCCCAGCCCCTGGATGGTGTGTCTGCACGCCTGTGATCCCCAAGTCTCCTGACTCAGCAGCTCCTGCAAGCATTTTCAGTTCCCTCATTGGAGCACAGGCACTGCTCACCCCCCCATTTTGTCAAAGGTAGTGATGACTCACCTGGACTAACCTCCTGCTTCAGGAGCAGAGGTCCTGGAGAGCTGGTGAGGCAGGCAGGTGCTGTGTGCAAACATTGCACCAGTGTTTCAGTTCAGAACAGACACTGATAAGGCTTCCAGGATGGTAGCCTCTGACTCAAAACAGGCAAAGGGCTGACCAGTGAAGTCACACAAAGCACTTGGGTTGGAAAAGACCTTTAAGGTTGACTCTTCCCCTCTATTCTGCTCTTGTGAGACCCCACCTGGAGCACTGTGTCCAGGTCTGGTGCCCCTAGCACTGGAAGGACATTGAGCTGTTAGAGAGGGTCCAGAGGAGGCCATGAAGATGATCAGAAGGCTGGAGAACCTTCCCTATGGGGACAGGCTGGGAGAGTTGGGGCTGCTCAGCCTGGAGAAGGCTCCAGGGAGACCTCAGAGCAGCCTTCCAGAAGGGGGCTGCAGGAGAACTGGGGAGGGACTTTTGATATAGGCTTGGAGTGACAGGCTGAGGGCAATGGCTTTGAGCTGGAAGTGGGCAGATTTAGACTGGAGATCAGGAAGAAATTCTTTGCAGTGAGGGTGGGGAGACACTGGAACAGGTTGCACAGGGAGGTTGTGGATGCCCCCTCCCAGGAGGTGTTCACAGGATGGTTGGATGGGACCTTGAGCAACCTGGGCTGGTGGGAGGTGTCCCTGCCCATGGCAGCAGGGTTGGAACTGCATGATCTTGAAGGTCCCTTCTACCCAAAGCATTCTGTGATTCTCTGATCATCAAGTCCAACCATTATCTAGCTCTGCTAAGCCTGGTGCTGAACCAGCACCACTTTGTCCAGCTGTCAGTAGCTGGTGGCTGCATCTATGTCCAGCTGGCTGTGTTACTGCAGTGACCTGTGAGCTTCTGGTTTCAGTAACTGTAGATCATTTTGCTTGCTCCCTCAACCCTTGTTTTCCACTTTGAGCAGCACTGAGAGGTGTTGAAGCCATCTCAAGTTCTTCTGCAGAGCTGAGCTCTGCTCTGTTTCTCAGATGCAGTTTTCTGACGAGGCTCTTGAAAGTGTGATATAGAATTCCTGGGAGCCATTCAGGTGCCCTGAACTAAACCAAACCTATCCACTTTTCTGTAGAACAGAATCACTCCTACAGAAGCTTTTAGCTTCCTCACTCCTCAAGTGGGAGCTGAGTTCAATGGAGCCACACCTGCACCTCTTTGAATAGGGCTTGTGGTATTTACACCCAGCTTACACAGCCAGCAGCCCACCACACTTTGCCTTTGAAAGGAGCATTTCTCTCCCCACCTGGATGTGTTTCAAAGCCTGCTTGGCTCTTTAGACCCTGGGATTGCCTCTTCTTCCACCTCACTTTGCTCACTTGACAGGAGCCAGCAGCACACACGTTGTAGCTGGGTCAAGTCGTAGTATCATAGTATCAGTCAGGGTTGGAAGGGACCACAAGGATCATCTAGCTCCAACCCCCCTGCCATGGGCAGGGACACCCCACACTAGATCAGGCTGCCCAGAGCCTCAGCCAGCCTCAGCTTAAACACCTCCAGGGACAGGGCCTCAACCACCTCCCTGGACAACCCATTCCAGGGCTTCACCACTCTCATGGGCAAGAACGTCCTCCTCATATCCAGCCTGAATCTCCCCACCTCCCTCATCAACTAGACCATGGTGCTGAGTGCCTCAGCCAGGCTCTTCTGAAACACCTCCAGGGATGCTGACCCCACCACCTCCCTAGGCAGCACATTCCAGTGGACAATCTCTCTTGCTGGGAAGAACTTCTTTCTAAGATCAAGCCTAAACTTCCCCCTCTGCAACTTGAGACTGTGTCCTCTTGTTCTGGTGCTGCTTGCCTGGGAGAAGAAACCAACCCCCACCTGGCTACAACCTCCCTTCAGGGAGCTGTAGAGAGCATTAAGGTCTCCCCTGAGCCTCCTCTTCTCCAGGCTAAACTAAGATGTACACTGCTAAGAGCAGTGCCACTGCTGCCTGCTGCACTGTGACCTGCTTCACCTCTTCTGCAGCTCAGATTCCTGCAAGAGGAGGATTTGTGTGAAGGGAAGATGGTGGAAAACCCTGAAAACCTCTCTTTTGTTTGGTTCATCTGCTGAGAGCCAGCCTGAAGTGCTGGGATGGTGCAGCAGGTCTAGACATTATAAAAATAGCTGAGCTGTGGGGCAGAGTTCAGAGCAGGAGCTGCTTGCATTATTCATTCCCTGCTAATCTTTCACTGCTGCTGCTCAAGGCAGTGCTGAACGTGCCCAGGGCTGCACAACTCCACCGAGCAGCAGCACAGTGTGGCAGGGGGAAACCCAAACTGTCCTAAGCACCCAGCTTTGAAGCCACCAGGCAGACCCCACAGCTCATGCTGGTGGTTTGCTGGAACTTGCAGATTGATGGCAGAGCTAAGGAGGGTGCAGACCCCTCTGGTCTGTTTGACAGCACCTAAGAACCAGCAGAAATTAGATTCCAGCAGAACTGGTGGAAATGAAACCAGATACAGCTGCAAGGTCAAACTCAAAGAATCAGAAAGGTTGGAAAAGACCTCAAAGAGCATTGAGTCCAAGCATTAACCCAGCACTGCCAGGTCACCACTAAACCATGGCCCTCAGCACCACCTCTCCACAGCTTTGAAACCCCTCCATGGATGGGGATCCACCACTGCCCTGGGCAGCCTGGGCCAGGCCTTAACCACTCTTTCAGGGCAACAAAGTTGGTGAGGGGCTTGGAACACAGGCCCTATGAGGAGAGGCTGAGGGAGCTGGGGTGCTTACCCTGGAGAGGAGGAGACTCAGGGGTGACCTTATTGCTGTCTACAACTACCTGAAGGGGGGTTGTAGACAGGCAGAGGTTGGTCTCTTCTCCCAGGCAACCAGCACCAGAACAAGAGGACACAGTCTCAGGCTGTTCCAGGGGAGGTTTAGGCTGGAGGTCAGGAGGAAGTTCTACACAGAGAGAGTGATTGCCCATTGGAATGGGCTGCCTGGGGAGGTGGTGGAGTCCCCATCCCTGGAGGTGTTCAAGAGGGGATTGGATGTGGCACTTGGTGCCATAGTTTAATCATGAGGTCTGTGGTGACAGGTTGGACTTGATGATCTTTGAGGTCTCTTCCAACCTTGGTGATACTGTGATACTGTGGAGGCTCCAAGCCTGGAAGTGTTCAAGGCCAGGTTGGATGGAGCCTTGAGCAACCTGAGCTAGAGTGGGAGGTGTCCCTGCCCATGGCAGGGGGTTGGAACTGGATGATCTCGAAGGTCCCTTCCAGCCCAAGCCATTCTGTGATAAATTCATGGGGTTTAAAGCTCTCAAAGTGCCTCTGTTCAGCACTTTCCTATCTGCCTGCAGCACTGCCAGCTCAGTGTGTACTGGCTGCAGCTATAAATACACACAGAGGAGAAGCAGCCTGGCTTCTGTTTCGGTTACTCTTAACACCTGCAACACCTGCACCTATTTTTCACTTCCTGTCCTATTTTCACAATCTTTGGGGTTTTTTTTCCACTAAGGCATGAGTTAAGGTTAAAGATAAGGCACAAAATGTCACTGCTGCAAGCACTCTTTCTCTTGAAGGACTCAGTTGATGCTGCTTTACAGCACTTGTCACACAAATGATGTAAAGACATTGGCTGCAGAGTGTCCCTGGGTAGAACAGAAGCCACATGGCTTTGAATCCCTCTCTGTGATTGCATGGTGAGCAGATCTGAGGCAAGAAGGCCACCAGCATCCTGTCCTGGATGAGCAATAGTGTGGCCAGCAGAGCAAGGGAAGTGCTTGTGCCCTTGCACTGGGCACTGGTGAGGCTGCACCTTGAGTAGTGAGATCAATTTTGGGTCCCTCACTCCAAGAAGGACATTGAGAGGCTGGAGCAGGTCCAAAGAAGGGCACAAAGCTGGTGAAGGGTCTGGAGAACAGGGCTGGTGAGGAGCAGCTGAGGGAACTGGGGTGTTTAGTCTGCAGAAGAGGAGGCTGAGGGGAGATTTCATTGCTCTTTATAGCACCTTGAAAGGAGGTTGGAGCCAAGTAGGGGTTGGTCTCTTTGCCCAATGAAGAAGTGATAGGGCAAGAGGAAATGGCCTCAGGTTGCACCAGGGGAGGTTTAGGTTGGACATTAGAAGCAGCTTCTTCCCTGAAAGAGTGGCTAAGGCCTGGCCCAGGCTGCCCAGGGCAGTGGTGGATCCCCATCCATGGAGGGGTTTCAAAGCTGTGGAGATGTGGTGCTGAGGACCATGGTTTAGTGGTGACCTGGCAGTGCTGGGTTAAGGGTTGGACTTGGTGGTCTGAAAGTTGGAATTAGATGATCTTGAATGTCCCTTCCAACCCAAACCATTCTGTGATTCCTGACTCTTGTGTCTTGAATGCCCCAGGGTGGGGGTGATGCGAACCGGTTGACATCTCTCTCCTTCTTGCCGTCTGCATCCTTGTCATGAACCAAACTCTGTTGTTACTGTTGCCACCAGGAAATGTTTGATGTCATTTTGGACGAGAACCAGCTGGAGGATGCTTGTGAACACTTGGCAGAGTACCTGGAGGCATACTGGCGTGCTACCCACACCACCAGCAGCACGCCCATGACCCCTCTCCTGGGGAGGAACTTGGGATCCACCGCGCTCTCGCCGTACCCCGCCGCAATCTCTGGCTTGCAGGTATGCAAACACCCCTCAGCCCCAGCCAGCAGTGCAGATCAGGTGGGTTTCTTTGATTGGTGGGCCAAGCAGTGGGAAAACAGCAGAGGTGACACCTGCTGCAGTAGTGAGCGCTCCCTGCTTGGCCACTGCCAGCAGTAAGGAGGGAAGCTCAATGAGAGCAGTTTGACAGCCGAGTGCTGAAGCTCTGCCACTGCCCTTGCTCTAATGGGAATCAAATGGCCCTGAGCTCTTGAGACGGAGTTAAATGCCACTCTGTCAGGTGGTGGTAGAGCTAGACTAGAAACCAGCCTTCATTAATTGAGGGGGGGAAAGTGGCCTTGCAAATGAGAGCCTGGCAGAGGGAGACTAAACAAGTGCAGGGTGTCACAGCAGCCACTGGAAGGGAAGTTGTGGATGCCCCAGCCGGGAGGTGTTCGAGGCCAGGCTGGATGAGGCCTTGCTCTAGTGGAAGGTGTCCCCACCTAAGGCAGGGGCTTAGAACTAGATGGTCTTGAAGGTGCCTCCCAACCCAAGCCATTCTGTGTGTTTAGGAATGCAGAACAGTGTCTGTAATGATCCCTTTGATTCCCACCCCCTTCATAACTTCACCAAACATTCACTTCCCAGTGAAAAACCTTCCATGCTTGTCTCTCGTGATCAGCCCAAACACCTTCACCTTTTTGAGTTCCTTTTGAGTGTGAATAAAATAACTTCCTTTGCTTTGATTTGATTTGATTTGATTTTTTTGGTTACCCATTGGAGAAGAAGAAAAAATCTGACCCTTTTTTTCCACAGGGATAGCTCAAAATCGGCTGAACTTTGACCCTTCCACCCTGGCATGTAAATAGCCCTTAAAGAGAAGTACGTGCTTTCCTAAGTTTGCAAACAGCACATGGTCTTTGGGTTTGTAGTTCTGAATGCTTGAGAAGAGCAGGAGGGCAGCCAGCTTTGGAGGCTGCAAAGCCTGAGGAGGAGCTCTGGATGCCCGGTGGCTCCCTAGGAGCGTGCCCGTTGCGGAGCAGCTGTCGAAAGCAAGAGTTGAGCCTTTTAAAATGAGTAATTCACCTGAGAGATGTAAACCTCTCTTCTGCTTGGAGGCTTACCTGGAAGCAGCTTTAATGGTTTTGGAAGGCAGTGATGTGTTTTCAGTTAACCTAAAGCTGTCCTCCGCTGTGAGTGAACTGCACTTCCCTGGGAGGTGCATGGCAGCTGGCGCTCACGCGTGGCGACGCTGTGCTTGGTTTTGGTGTAGGCTCAGTGAGTCACCCTTTCCTGACTGGCTGAATGCACAAGCACTGTCCTGTGACTGAATAACCTGCACCTCTCCACTGTTGTTTCCATTCAGATTTCAGTTTTCCATCCCTTCATGCCAACGAAACACCATCTGCAGAACTTCCCACCTCTTCAGTTCCATGTTGAAAGCTGGCTGTGTCCACAAGAGTTTTTTTCAGGCATTTATTTCTCTCTGATCAATGACACCAGCAGTAACTGTGCCATGTTGCTCCATTTACTTAGGGAAAACTCACACTGAAGATGAAAATCACCCCTGTGCAGTGGGCTGGCTGAAGGTATGCATCACTTAATCCCCACTTCACCCGGATTGTGAAGCCTTAGGTGGGACTTGACTGGTGCTAGTTCTCTGCAGAGGGGTAAATTTCTCCCTGAGTGAATGATGCCCAACTGGAGACTGCAGCATTTGGCTTCCAGGGCCATTCCAGTGTCCAGGCCCATGCCAGGAGTTCTGATGTTTGGCGTGGTCTGAGGTGCTTACCCACCGAGAGGTTTTAGACTAACTCAGGCCTTCAGCATTGGTCAGTGGTTGGACTCAGTGATCTTAGAGGTCTTTCCAACCAAACCAATTCTGTGATTTGCACCCTGTAATGATGAGCATTGTAAAGCCCTCAAGCAAATCCTAGGAATTAACCTAGCTGAGGTGCTTATGATGAATGGAGAATTTATGCTTCTTATGACCTTGTGACTCCTCCTCACCCAGTACCTTGGGGAACTGAATGCCAAAAGCACAGCCCCTGGTGTAACAGTCACACCTGGGGGTGGTACAGGTTTGCTGGGACACCCTGTACAGACTTCACCCAATCAGGCCTTAGGAGTCTCCCTCAGTAGCTTGGGCTTTAGTTGACTGAGAAGTTAAACTCTGCTTCAACTTAAGTCTCTGGGCTTCACCGAAGGTCAGCAGGGTGAAGTTAAATGACACAGACACAGAAGAGTCAGAATCAAAGGGAGAGTGCACACCACAGTGTGCTCCAGCTGTGTCCCCTTGTGCTGTGTCCCATCCCAATCTCCACCCTGCCAAAGCTGGTGGTCCTTTGGTCCTTGCTCTACAAGGGGAAGATGTCAACCCTGAGCTCTGTGTGTGTTCACAGCCCTCAGCAGGAAGAGTAAACTCTGTCATTGCTAACTCTGAGGGGCCAATCATTTCCCTTTTGGGGCTAATCCCTGGTTAGCTTCAAACCTCCTTGGTTTAGCCTAATTTCAGCTGATGGCCTTGACCCTCTAGTTCAAGTTGTGGGGATATGAGTTCAGCGTCTTAGACTGCAGGAGATGTGCACTTGAAGTCCATACCTGCAGCAAAGTGCAGCTTGTCATCCTGACCACAACAGTGACGTGGGGCACAAGACCAGTGTGTAACCACACCAGTTTGGTGCCACTTGAAACCTCCCAGGAGGTAAAGAGCAGGATCAGGAGGACTGCACAATGGAGGCAGTGAAAGAGGGAGGTTTCTAGAAAGCAGCAGGTTGCAACCAGAGAGGTAAATTACTACAGGGGAGCCAGAGGATGTGAGAGCAGCACTTTTAAGCTGAGGTGATGATAGATCAGAATTGCATACCTGGGCCCAATAAATACAAGCATTTGTGAGGGAAATGTGTGGATAATGCAGGAGAAGTTGCTACCCAGTAGCTGAGCTTGCAGAAGGGCAACTTTTCCCTGCCAGATGGTTAGGTGGGATTGCTCAGTGAGTAACCTTGGTAGCATCACTCTGCAGAAGGAGCTGTGACATCCTATCTGCTGGGCTGCAAACCTACACCTGCCTGCAGTCGCCTCTCCAGGCAGGCAAGCCTCTGGTTATCAATTATGCAGCTAACCAGTTGCTGGCCAGAGAGGGTGTAGTGATGGGAGGGAGGGTTCATAGCACAGGGAGCATCAGAAGTGAGAAGGAGCAGGTGATGGTGAGACCCTGGAACAGGTTGCCCAGGGAGGTCATGGATGCCCCTTCAGTGGAGGTGTTCAAGGCCAGCTTGGACGAAGCCTTGAGCAACCTGGGCTAGTGGGACGTGTCCCTGCTCATGGCTGGGGCAGTTGAAATTAGATTATCTTTATGGTCCTTTCCAACCCAAACTATTCTGTACATCTATGAACCTGAGGCCCCCAGAGTGCAGCCATCATGGGCAGCACTCTCCTGGCACTTCCAGGATCAGAAGGATGACATTGGCTGTGTCATCTCCTCAATGCTGATCAGTGGGACCAGGCTTTCTTCAGTGGTGCCCAGTGACAGGGTAAGGGGTAAACAGGCACAAACTTGACCATAAGAAGCTCCATCCAAACATGAGGAGGAACTTCTTTAAGGGTGACAGAGCCCAGGAACAGGCTGCCCAGAGAGGTGGTGGAGTCTCCATCTCTGGAGACGTTCCAAACCCACCTGGACCTGTTCCCTGAGTGACCTTCTCTAGGTGACCCTGCCTTGGCAAGGGGGCTGGACTCGATGATCTCCAGAGATCCCTTCCAAACCCTACCTTTCTGTGATCTGGAGAAAGAAAAGCATTGACTGAGTTTGTTCTGAGGGGATGGCCAGCTGTTCTCTGGAGAGGTTCAAGGGGTGATGACAGCAAATAATCTTTATTTTTAGGCTATTTCTTCATTGTGCCATTTTACTGGCAAAAAAACCCAGGAACTAATATTGTTCATGGGACAAGTGTAGGACATCAGCATTCTGGGAGCATGAGGGAAGCAAAGGCCAAGCCTTTTAATTAGTAAATGATGTTAGAACAGATTTAAAGTATCTATTAGGTTTTAGTGGAAAGAATTTGTTAATATTTAGTCATTTTAGCCATCCTTGGCAGCCCATAGAGTCAGAGAAGGGTAGGGGATGAAAGGGACCTCTGGAGATCATCCAGTCCTCCCCCCCTCTCAAAGCAGGGTCACCTTGGGCAGGAATGCATCCAGACAGTGCTTGAAGGTCTTCAGAGAAGGAGACTCCACAACCTCTCTGGGCAGCCTGCTCCAGGGCTCCAGCACCCTCACACCAAACAGCTTTCTCCTCATCTTCAGGTGGAACCTCCTGTTTGTGCCTGCTGCCCCTTGTCCTGTCACAGGACACCACTGGCCTCTTCTTCCTGACCATCATTTGGTTGTTCATAGGAAGGGTTTTAAGTAGGGCTCGGAGCTGCACCTTGTTAAAAGCCAAACCAGACCAGCAAACGTCTCCAGATGTTTTCTAAACCCACCTAAACCAATGCTCAGCGTTTTCTAAGCATGAATGTTATGTTCATGATCAGAGGAAAGTGATAAATGCTGACTACATCAGCTCACTTTTCATGCTCAGGGGCCTGTAGTGGGTGAACAGCAGGAGGCACACCTTTGTAACACCACCTTCGGTCCGCTCCCAGCGCTAGGAACCAGCCTGTCCTTGTAGAGCACTCCTGTAGCACACAGGCTTGACTCTAGAATGAGTGACCCAAAAGTGGATGGATTCTGAAAAGAGCTGAGAACTCAGTCTCAGAAGCAGCTTAAGAGCCTTTGAGCTCCCCTTTGTCCCTGCTAACTCCTGGCTTGTTTGGCCCTCGCAGAGCCAGCGGCTGAGGCACAGCAGCCACTCTACCGAGAACTCTCCAGTCGAGCGCCGAAGCCTAATGACCTCAGATGAAAACTACCACAACGAAAGGGCTCGGAAGAGCAGGAACCGCTTGTCTTCCAGTTCCCAACACAGCAGAGACCACTACCCTCTGGTGGAAGAAGAATACTCTGACTCATACCAGGACGCTTACAAACCCCACAGGAACCGAGGATCCCCGGGAGGCTACAGCCACGACTCGCGACATAGGCTTTGAGTTGAAGAACCTGGGGATGGGGATGGGTTGGGGGGTGGGGTGGGGAGTGAGGGGGAAGGGAGGGGTGGGAACAAAACCAATAGGATTCATCAGTTGATAACTTGCCATGAAGTAGCTAGGAATCAAAACCCAAAATCACCTTGGTTTGGCAGATGACACAAGACAAAAATCATCTTGGTTTGGCAGGTGTGACCCCAGGGGCACTCTGCTGTCATCCGATCTGTTCCAGTAGGGGGCAAAACCAAAAGTGACCGTGCCCTGACATTTCTGCCCAATCAATCAATCAATCAATCATTGAGGTTGGTTGCTTTGATTTTTTTTTTTTGGATTCTGGATGTATTTATTTTTTTTGGTGGTGTTTTGGGTTGGTTTGGTTTTTTTTCCCTTTTGCATTTAGAGCCATGCTTTGGGTTGGGTTGGGTTGGGTTGTTTGTTTCCTTGTCTTGTAGGTGTTAGGCACATCCATTTGTAACGATGAATAGGGGTACTTCAAATCGAGGCACTTATACAGTGATTAATTTCCTGTGCTGGAAATTCCAAATGACCAGTTCCAGTTGGAACCACTTTATAAGCCAATTCCTGTTGGAATTTGGGGGGAAATTGACTGGAAAGTCGACTTGAGCATGTTGCAATCAATTGAAAACAAAAATAAAACCCCAAACGACCACCAAGAGGAAAAAAAAAAAGGGGGGGGGAGGGGGAAGAACAAAAAAGAACCAACAACACCCAGCCCCCCCCCCCAAACCAAACCCAAATGAAGAAGAATTACAAACCACTACAAGCCTGAAAGTCAGCTCCAGGATTTCTTTGCTGGAAGCTCAGTGTCTAGTTGAAGTTAGAATAAACCAAACACCAACCAAAGGCTTTATTCTAACTGCTTCTCTCCAGAGTGGCTTTTTTTGGGGTGGTTTGGGTTTTTTTTCTTCAGGGAGTGCCAACTGTCACCAATGCTTGCAGCAGTTACAAAACCACTTTCCAGTTTGAAATATTTAATACTTGTTGGTTTTTTTTTCCTTTCTTAGACCTGGTGTGAATGTGGCAGCAAAAGGATTGCTTTGATTTAGCCAGCACTGATGGGTTTTGTGGTGGTCAGCGGGGAGGAACTGTGGCAGGAGAAAGGGAAACAGGGAGATGGAGCAAACCTGAGGGTACTTGGGGGTGGTTGGAGGTGGAGAAGAGGCTCTTTTGTTGCTCCTTTTGACCTGAACAGGTTGAGAAGAGGCCTTTATGTTGCTCCTCTTGACCTGGACAGGTTGAGAAGAGGCTTTTATGTTGCTCCTCTTGACCTGAACAGGTTGAGAAGAGGCTTCTATGTTGCTCCTCTTGACCTGGACAGGTTGAGAAGAGGCTTTTTTGTTTCTCTTGACCTGAACAGGTTGAGAAGAGGCTTTTTTGTTTCTCTTGACCTGAACAGGTTGAGAAGAGGCTTTTATGTTTCTCTTGACCTGAACAGGTTGAAAAGAGGCCTTTTTGTTGCTCCTCTTGACCTGAACAGGTTGAGAAGAGGCTTTTTTGTTGCTCCTCTTGACCTGAACAGGTTGAGAAGAGGCTTTTCTGTTGCTCTTCCTGAGCTGAACAGGTTGAGAAGAGCCTTTTTTGTTGCTCCTCTTGACCTGAACAGGTTGAGAAGAGGCTATTTTGTTTCTCTTGACCTGAACAGGTTGAGAAGAGGCTTTTATGTTGCTCTTCTTAACCTGAACAGGTTGAGGAGAGGCTTTTATGTTGCTCCTCTTGACCTGAACAGGTTGAGAAGAGGCTTTTTTGTTGCTCCTCTTGACCTGAACAGGTTGAGAAGAGCCTTTTTTGTTGCTCCTTTTGACCTGAACAGGTTGAGAAGAGGCTTTTCTGTTGCTCTTCTTAACCTGAACAGGTTGAGAAGAGACTCTTTGGTTTCTCTTTTTTACCTGAACACAGCTTGTAGCCCCAAAATGGAATATTAGTGTATAGAGACATCATCTTTTCCCCCCCATTTTTAGCCTTTTGAAATGGGAAACACCACTCCTCTTCCCCAGTGTGTAGAGTACCTCCATCCCAGCACATCACAGGACCTCCCAACAGGTTACATCTTTCAGAGTCCATCTTTGAATGTCTTAAGAATTCAGCATCGCACAAGAAGTCTCCAGCAGCTTGGTTTCAATCCCAGTGATGAAGTCTGAGGGAGGGGAGTGGGGTTAACTCTTGGTGGATGTCAAACTGAACACCTTGGTCAGAATTAGCTGGCAATAAAGCCCACATCAGCGGGAAGAACCAATCAGCTCCCGGTACGGTTGTTGAGCTGCTGTTTGTGATTCAAAGCAGGAGGATCAATCTGTGGAGATGTTGCTGCCTTACTTCCTAACACTCACTTCCGTGCACCTCCTGAGTCTTCAGTTTCTTTACCTAGGCCCATTTGTGTGACTGGCCTCGTGTCTTACGTGATCAGGGAAGCCTTAGGTCCAGTGTGGCAAATTCACCACCACTCACCCTTCTGTGTCTTTGCACAGATGCTCCTCAACTTCTCCATTTCCTCCAGCTGACAGAATTTGCAGGTTTTTTTATGCAGGTTCATGTCAAAACTAATTTTTTCCCCCTTTGTCCAAAATGGGGATCATTAACTTTCAGATGGGTTTCTGTTTTCCTCCTAAAGTCTAGTGGAAGGTGTCCCTGCCTATAGCAGGGGGGTTGGAATCTTCAAGGCCCCTTCCAACCCAAACCCTTCTCTGAGTCTAGGACTAAATGAACATTATGATGTCTTCTCCTTTCTGGACCAGTTAGAAAAGATCACTGGTGTTTTCCACCACTACAGCTGAGTCTGGTTATCTTCTTGATGTTAATAATGAGAAAAGTGCTCTCCTGTCTGGTACAACCCCAACTGATGCCCATCTCCAGCAGCATTAAGAGATGGTGGATGCATGGTTCATGTTTTCAATGCCTTGACTGCCTGAAGGGCAGCTGTCACCACCATGAGATGATGCAGATGGGCCACTGACCAAGAAAACCAGGGGCATCTCTGCATCCATTGGGAGTTAAGAATGGATATGACAGACCTGATCCTGTCTGATCTTCTCCTGTCTGATTCCAAAAGAGCATTTAGGCTGAGGAAGGGTGGCAGGATCTGGTCTGGGAGTGGTGGCATCAGCTGCCTTCTCTGGTGTTTTTCTGCTACAGCACAGTGGAGCCTTCTCCAAACCTTTGTTCCATGTACAGCACACGTACCTGCATGAGAAAAGAAGGCATTTAGGCAAAACCATTGATTTATTTCCCCCCTCCCCCTTTTTTCCCCCCCCCTCTAAGCTTTACTACTAAGTTTCTTGCTTGTGTGCATTAAAAGTATTAATTGCAAAGGATGCACTGAGATGTATAAACCTAGAGTAGCCAGCTCTTTATCTTTATTCTGTAGTAGCAGTAGGGATCAGATCATTTAATTGCTTGAAGATATTTGCATTTGAAATGGCAGGTAGCTGCCAAGGCAACCTAACTTAGATTTTTTCTAGTAAACAAGGTTACTGCTTAATCATCTCCTGGCCAAAACTCTTCATCTCTTCCTCAAGCCTTTTGGAGCCTTGTTTTCAAGTCTTCCATGTCATGCTAGGGAAAGGTCTACAGGACACACATGCACAAATCCCATCACCTGCAGAATCTGAAGTGCCAAAACTCCTCGGTTTGTTCTCCTAACCCCACGCTCGTGAGGGAAGTTGCCTCTTCTCTTGGAAGAACACATGGACTTCTTTCACCATGTGGATTTACCTTGGCTTTCCTCTCCTCTGTAATTAGTTTGCCCTCTCCTCTCCCTCTGCCCTTTCCATTTGAACCAGTTAGAAGTGATCCCAGCAGGTCTCTTGCTTGCTGTTTGATTTTCCTTTCTCACACTTTGAGCTCTCTCTCTCAGTACACCTATACCCAACGTGCTAATAGGTTGTTCACTTATTCTAGAGACAAGCTAGGGGAGCTCTTTATTTTACAAAGCAAACTGGTTTTAGGAAGCAGAGTAATCAGTAAAAGCTGCAGTGTCCAGCAGGACACATGTTAGTATCTGTCTTAGACCTCCAGCAGTGCTTGCCAGCTGCGTTGTGATTCCTTAACCCCACTGCGCTGTGTGGAACCATCAGGTTCCTGCATCCCTGAAGGGATATGTGGAAGGCTCAGTTTTCCCAGCCCTGCCCCACTTCTTCCTGTTACTAAACTACTACTGAATATCACAGGTGTGTCCCTAAAGCTCTGGCTTCTACAGATTTCAGAGATGTCTTCTGAAACCTTTGGGTTTATTTTTCAGTTTGGTTGGTGTAGGTTTTTTTGGTGTCAGCTTAAAAGCTTCCTTTAGGACCCTTTGGGATGAACAACCTGATCAAGGCGACCCCAAACCATCTCCAGATCTAATGGTGCAGGGATAATGAATTAACAAAGTGTTGTCCAAATCCTGCAGCCACTTGAAAGACAATTAGTTGCTGAGCTCTTGAATTTGTTGGCAAGTTGTATTTCACAGATGTCTGGGTTCTTTCTTTCCTGCTTCCAGAGATGTTTCTCCCATGGGATGTGCAGCAGCTCCCAACTGCTGATGTTTTCTAACCCCAGCATGTGCAACTAAAAAGCTGTTCCACATCCAATTTTAGTTCATAAACAGTGGGCCAAATTAAATGATTGTTTGCTGAACAGATTGGCTTGGCAAAAAATAACTTCCTCTGCTTGAGAACTGACAGTGCAGCAGCAGCAGCTGGATTTGATCCTGGGGGAGGGGGAAACAAATCATCTTGCCGTGGAGATTGGGCACCCCTGCTTTTGTCCCTGAGCAGCCCCAGCAGCTCCTGCAGCCAGTGCTGTTCTGTTTTGCTGATCACAGTTCCTCAGCTGCTCCTGATTGCACAGCTCTCTGAGTTAACTCTGCTGGACCCAGATAAACCAAGTGGGCTTGGAGCTTTGGAGCTGGCCCAGTGGACACCGTTGCTGGCGGTTGGACTCGCAGCGTCGGTGGTGGGCGTGCTGCAAATCAGAAAAGCCTTTCAGCAGGGTTGAAAGCTGCTTCTGATGGTGATAGGTGAGGAGGGCTTAGCCTTTTGTGCCCCTTGCTTTTCAAATGATGTTTAGTAGGTGCTTAGAAGAGGGAAGATGGCAAGGAGGAGAGGTGGCTGGAGGAGGAACACACTGATGGTATTTCCTCTGGGTGCACGCAGGATGGAAACTGCAAGCTCAGTGTGGGCTTAGACCCACAAACTTCTCTGAAACAGACTCCTGCAATCCAAGATCTTTACTGACATTCCCATTCCCCAAAGAACATTGCTGAGACTATTCCTTGAGAGCAGACCAGTTGGGGTAGCTTAGGGATTTAACCAGGCATTTTTTTTGTCCCCTGCTGTATTTTGTTGTCCAAGTTTGATTCATGCCCTTGATCCATGGCCTTCATTTTGAGGTGAAACTAATTGGAGACCACAACTGAAAATCAATTAGATGCATATTTTGTAAGATACTTCTTCTGCTAAACTAGTTTTACTCCTCATTGTTGGTTTCTATTAGCCTAGGTGGCATTAACAGGAGTTTGGATACAGGGGATGCTGCTGCCGTGTCATCTGCTGCAGTTGCTCCTTGTTCCTTCCACCAGTGGCTCTGCAAAGAGAAGCCAGATGCTGTGGTGTCATCAGTTTGGGGGAGTGAAGACCCCAGATGATGCCAAAAGGGAGGATGGTGTTTAAAGAGCCATTTGAAGAACCTTTGTCAGGTTCAAGTTGTTCAAGTCCAGATTAAATAGAGGTCTGTCTTGAGAACCAAAGGGGTATCAGTAATGGTTGTGAGATAGATGTAAGGGATTAGTTTGGAGAAGGAGCTGAGATTGCTGCTCAGTGTGGAAATCTTGTGTTGAGATCTCTCAGGATTATTTATGGCATCCTTCTGAAGAGGTCAAGAGAAATACTGAATCCATACAGGAGGATTCAGGGAGAAGGTGGAAGTTTAAAAGGTTATTAATCATCTGGTTGGAGATTGTTCTGCTGACTGGAGGGGGGGTTGGAGTAGATGAGCTTTAAAGGTCCTTTCCTTTAAACCATGCCATGATTCTATGAGTGTGTCAATCCTTTCTTCCTGGGATTAGCACTGGCTCACCCTGGGTGATGTTTGGTAGATTTGCCTTTTCCCCTCACCTTTTTTGGCCTCCTTTGGACTGGATCCCACCGCTGGGTGCAGGCTTTGTTACTGTCTTCTCCAAAAGCTGGTAACTGGCAAGGTCTGACCAGAAATGGCACATCCTGGTTATCAGAAACCTTATCAATAGAAACCTTATCAATAGGACTTTTCAGGATCTCAGGGAGTGATAGGACTAGGGGGAATGGAATGAAGCTGGAGGTGGGGAGATTCAGGCTGGAGGTGAGGAGGAAGTTCTTCCCCATGAGAGTGGTGAAGCCCTGGAATGGGTTGTCCAGGGAGGTGGTTAAGGCCCTGTCCCTGGAGGTGTTTAAGGCCAGGCTGGCTGAGGCTCTGGACAGCCTGATCTAGTGTGGGGTGTCCCTGGCCATGGCAGGGGGGTTGGAACTAGCTGATCCTTGTGGTCCCTTCCAACCCTGACTGATACTATGATACTATGATACTACACTTCCTGAAAAGCAAAATGGAATTGCATTAAATCCCAAATCCCCTTTGGTATTAATTCAGCAGAAGCAGCAGAAAACAAACCAAAATCAATACAGTGAGAGAAGCTCTTGTCCAGTGCAGAGGAAAAGGTTTTGCCAGGGATGTAAAAAGAGAGCAAGGAGAAAGAAGCACATCTGTGATAGCACAAACTTCCCTGCAGTCGCTGGAGTGGCCTTGAGAGGGGGGTGTTATTGCAGTCTTGATCCCTTGGACTCACTGTCTGCTACCTGGGCAGCTCATTTCTAAGCCTTGCATTTTTGCCTGTGTGGTTTATTTTTCAAGAGGTTGTATTCCTTCCTTATTAATTAATGAAAACAGCAAAAAAAAAACCCAACCCCAAGCCCCTATATCTCTGAAAATGAGAAAGCCCACTGCACTCATTCCTGCTGATTTTCCTCCTCAAAGCTGAAATGACATCGATAAGCTCTGGGTTTAGCTAGTTTTGGTCCATAACTGAGATTAGACCACAAATACACCAGTAGCCCAAGGCCTGGCATGGAAAAAAAAGTCCCAGTCAGGAAGTTTTTGGGGCTACAGAGTGACCTGCTGGGGATGGGGAGGTTGGGGAGAGAAGAAGGTTGCATCCTCAGAGCTCTGTCTACTCCCAACTTCCACTGAGTTTAAAATGTGAAGGGAAGGGGTTGGACACAGAGAGGAGCTCTTGCCCATGGCAGGGAGGTTGGAGCAGATGATCTCTGAGGGACCTTCCAACCTAGGCCATTCTATGAAGATGATCTTTCAAGGTTCCCTTCCAACCTGATGCAGTCTGTGCTTCGGTGTATTTACACCTGAAGTGCTCTCAGTTCTCTTCTCTTGTATGTAGAGCAGCAAAGGAAGAGAACTCAGCACAACACAACTTGTGTGCACACACCAGACATGGGGGAGGGGGGGCAAAGAAAGAAGGTGAAAACAGTCACTCAAACTACAAACTATGGACCTTGGGCTTCTCAGATCCCACAAAATCCATGGGTTTTTCCACCCAAACTGGTTCCCAGTGACAGCCTGGCAGCTATTCAATCTATAGCTACATTTCAGTGTCCAGAGGGGACCTACAAGAAGGCTGGGGAAGGACTGTGTGGAGGGGCCTGTGGTGACAGGATGAGGGGCAATGGATTGAGACTGGTGCAGGGGAGATTTAGGTTAGACATCAGGAGGAAGCTCTTCACTTGAAGGTGTCCAGAGAAGGGCAACAAGGCTGGGGAGAGGCCTTGAGCACAGCCCTGTGAGGAGAGGCTGAGGGAGCTGGGGTTGCTTAGCCTGGAGAAGAGGAGGCTCAGGGGAGACCTCATTGCTCTCTACAACTACCTGAAAGGTGGTTGTAGCCAGGAAGGGGTTGGTCTCTTCTCTCTAGCAACCAGCACCAGAACAAGAGGACACAGTCTCAGGCTGCGCCAGGGGAGGTTCAGGTTGGATGTTAGGAAGAAGTTCTATACAGAGAGAGTGATTGCCCATTGGAATGGGCTGCCTGGGGAGGTGGTGGAGTCATCATCACTGGAGGTGTTCAAGAGGGGATTGGATGTGGCACTTGGTGCCATGGTCTAGTCATGAGGTCTGTGGTGACAGGTTGGACTGGATGATCTTTGAGGTCTCTTCCAACCTTGGTGATACTGTGAGGGTGGTGAAACACTGGAACTGGTTGCCCAGGGCTGTGGTGGAGGCCCCATGCCTGCAGACATCCAAGCTCAAGCCTGCAGTGGGCAGTAGTGTCCACCCTACTCTAGTCATGAGGTCTGTGGTGACAGGTTGGACTCGATCATCTTTGAGCTCTCTTCCAACCTTAGTGATACTGAGTACTGAATCAGCCTTGATGTGATCCTGGGCTGCCTGCTCTAGTCAGAGACGTCCCTGCTGGCTGCAGTGGGGTGGGGGCTTGAACAAGGAGTTGATCTGCTGGAGGGTAGAGAGGCTCTGCAGAGGGACCTCGACAGGCTGGACAGATGGGCAGAGTCCAAGGGCAGGAGATTGAACACATCCAAGTGCCAGGTTCTGCACATTGGCCACAGCAACCCCAGGCAGTGCTACAGGCTGGTGTCAGAGTGGCTGAGAGCAGCCAGGCAGAGAGGGACCTGGGGGTGCTGGCTGATGGTAGGCTGAACATGAGCCTGCAGTGTGCCCAGGCAGCCAAGAGGGCCAATGGCATCCTGGCCTGCATCAGGAACAGTGTGGCCAGCAGGAGCAGGGAGGTCATTCTGCCCTGTGCTCAGCACTGGTTAGGCCACACCTTGAGTCCTGTGTCCAGTTCTGGGCCCCTCAGTTTAGGAAGGAGGTTGACTTGCTGGAAGGTGTCCAGAGAAGGGCAACAAAGTTGGTGAGGGGCCTGGAACACAGCCCTGTGAGGAGAGGCTGAGGGAGCTGGGGTTGCTCAGCCTGGAGAAGAGGAGACTAAGGGGTGACCTTATTGCTCTCTACAACTACCTGAAGGGAGGTTGTAGCCAGGTGGGGGTTGGTCCCTTCTCCCAGGCAAGCAGCACCAGAACAAGAGGACACAGTCTCAAGCTGTGCCAGGGGAGGTTCAGGTTGGATATTAGGAAGAAGTTCTTCCCAGAGAGAGTCATTCACCACTGGAATGTGCTGCCCAGGGAGGTGGTGGAGTCGCTGTCATTGGAGGTGTTCAGGAGGAGACTTGCTGGGGTGCTTGGTGCCATGGGTTAGTTGTTTAGGTGGGTTGGATTGGTTGATGGGTTGGACACGGTGATCTTGAAGGTCTCTTCCAACCTGATTTGGTTTATTCTAAATAAAGCTTTGAGGGTCCCTTTCCAACCTGCTGTGAAATTCAGCCTCACTGGGAGCCAGTTCAGCTGGGAAAGCCACTTGCTAAGAGCAACTACTCCAAATTGGTGTTTTCTGCTGATCTCCCTCCTTCTGTTGTCCCTCCTATCGATCCCTGTATGTGTAGCATTCGACGAGGCATGCTGGGTACCATAGACTATGCAAATGTGTACAGTGTTGCATGCTTTGCTCTCCCCTCTGCTTTTAGTGGCTTTTCAAGGATCAAAAAAACACAAAAAACAAACAAACAAACAAACAAAAAAAAGCCCTCAAAGGAAAAGAAAAAAAGTGTTGTTATTTTTGTGACCAGAATCATTGAAACAGAGAAAAATGCAAGCCTGCATGCAGATAGTATCCTCATTTCTATGGTTTTCTGGAATGTAGATGTACAAAACCCAACTGCATTCCCAGGACTTTTCTACAATAAATGAAAAAGGAAGAAAAAAAAACAAAAAAAAAGACATGGCAAACCTTTTAAAAGCCTTTTGGAGTCTCTTGGTGGTCTCTGCTGTGCACTGAGGAAGGGTTTGGAGCCTTAGGGGTGGTTTTAACAACTAGGGGATGGCCCAGAGTCAGGGGGGGTGGAGATAACTCCAGCTGCTGGCTGCTCACCAGTGGTGCTCCCCAGGGGCTCAGTGCTGGGCAAGAGTTCTCTTTAATGGCTGCCCAGGGAGGTGGTGGAGTCACCATCCCAGGAGGTGTTCAAGAGGGGATTGGATGTGGCACTTGGTGCCATGGTTTAGTCATGAGGTCTGTGGTGACAGGTTGGACTTGATGATCTTTGAATTCTCTCCCAACCTTGGTGATTCTGTGTGATCCAGGGTTCTGAGGCTTCCCCAGTAAGGTTGCAGGTGACACCACATTGGGTGGCAGTGTTGATCTGCTGGAGGGGAGGAAGGCTCTGCAGAGGGATCTGGGCAGGCTGGATCAATGGGCCAAGGCCAATGGGATGAGGTTCAAGAACACCAAGTGCTGGGTATTGCACTTGGGTCACAACAGCCCCATGAAGGCTTCAAGCTTGGCTCAGAGTGGCAGGAAACCGCCCAGCAGAAAAGGATCTGGGGGTATTGGTCAACAGCCAGATGAAGATGAGCACCAGCACTGGCCTGGATCAGCAATAGTGTGGCCAGCAGGAGTGACTGTCCCCCCTGCACTGGGCACTGGTGAGGCCACACTTCAAATCCTGGGCTCAGGTTTGGGCCTGTTATTCTAAAGACATTAAGGGACTGCAGCAGGTCCAGAGAAGGGCAACAGAGCTGCGGAAGGGTCTGGAGAACAGGGTTGGTGAGGAGCAGCTGAGGGAACTGGGGGTGTTCAGCCTGGGGGAGGCTGAGGGGAGACCTCATTGCTCTCTACAACTCCCTGAAAGGAGGTTGGAGCTAGGTGGGGGTTGGTCTCTTCTCCCAAGCAACAAGTAACAGGACAAGAGGAAATGCCTTCAAGCTGCAGGAGGTGAGGTTTAGGTTGGACACTGGGACAATTTCTTCCCCTTCAGGGTTGTCGGGTCCTAACCCAGGCTGCTCAGGGCAGTGGTGGCATCCCCATCCCTGGAGGGGTTTCAAAGCCATGCAGAGGTGGTGCTGGGGGCCATGGCTTAGTGGTGACCTGGCAGTGCTAAAGGTTCGACTCGATGATCTTTGAGGCAACTTCCAGCCTAAATGGTTCTATGACCCTAGGATCTAGTGTTTGTGGACAGCTTTTGACAGCAGCTTCACCTGTTAGCGTTTCAGTCAACGAGATTCCAAAGAAGGAGATGTATCTGGGCTGGGAAATGAATGAAGCTGAGTTTGAACTCCCTGCTCTTAACTAGCTGCAGCTTAGACACACAGAAATACAGCTAATGCCTCCCTGCTCTGCTGAGTGAAATGCACCCAGCTCACTGCTCAGCTGCAGGACTCTCAGGGACCTTGATGGCCTTTGGAACTGGTCCTGGGTAGGAGCTTCTATGCATTTCACATGGGTTCCTAGATAGGAACTAAAGGCTGGGGGTCAGGAGGGAGGGGACAGGCTCTGCTCACTTGCACCTTGGGATAGGACAAGGGGCAATGGATAGAAACTCCAGCACAGGAGGTTCCACCTCAACATGAGGAGGAACTTCTGCACTGGGAGGGTCACAGAGCACTGGAGCAGGCTGCCCAGAGAGGTTGTGGAGTCTCCTCCTCTGGAGCCTTTCCAGCCCCATCTGGATGTGTTCCTGTGTGACCTGTGCTGGCTTCTATGCTCCTGCTCTGGCAGGGGGTTGGACTTGATGATCTCTTTGGGTCCCTTCCAACCCCTGACATCCTGAGAGCCTGAGAACAAGTACCAGGATGAGGCAGGTGTTTAGAACTGAACGAATAATTAGCATAAAAGTTTATAGTCTCTTGAATGCAAGAAGCCACTGAAAGATTCTCCCTCCAGCATGTCAGCTCTTCCAAGTCATAGTACCATGGAATTGTTTGGGGTGGAAAAGCCCTCTAAGATCATCCAGTCCAACCACCAGCCCAACACCACCACGGCCATTAGACCTTGTCTCAAAGTGCCATGGCCAGAGGTTCCTGGAACACCTGCCGGGATGGTGACTCCACACCGCTCTGGGCAGCCTGCTCCAGTGCCTGACCACTCCTGCAGCAAAGCAACTGTTGCTCCTGTCTCCTGCTGCAGTTCCAGTCACCCCTTGATCCTGTCACAACAGGTCCTGTCGAAAAGTCTGTCCCCAGCTTTCTGCTCGGCCCCTTTAAGCGCTGAGAGGCCACCAGAAGGCGTCCCTGGAGCCTCCCCTTCTCGCAGCCGAGCGAGCCCACGGCTCCCACCCTCCGCGGGCCAGCAGGAGGGCCGGGGCGGGGCCGCGTGATGGCGGCCAGCGCCGCCCTGACGTCACAGCGCCGCGCACGCCCCCGCCCGCCCCGGCCCTACGGTGGCCGCGCAGGGCGCTGCTCGCGGCGCGGTTTCTCCTTCGTTCTGCGGCCGGCGCTGAGGCGAGAGGAGCGGGGTGGCGGCGGCGGCTGTGGCCGTGGTGGCGGCGATGTCCCAGCTTGAGCAGGCCTGGCGGGGCCCTAGCCCGCCTTTTCAGCGGCAAAGCGGGCGCCGGGCCGGGCCCTGAAGCCGCCCGCCGCCCCGGGAAGACTGGGTAACCCCCCGAGGGAACCGGCGAGGCCCGGAGCTGCCCCGGCTGAGGATGGGGATCCTCTTCACCAGGATATGGAGGCTATTCAACCACCAGGGTGAGGGGACGGAGCTGGAGGAGCAGGCGGTGGCCCGGGAGGCGGCGGCGGGACGCGCAGGTGCCGGGCCGGGCCTGAGGGCGAGCCCCGGCCGGGCCGGGCGGCGGCGGCGGCGGCTCCGCACCCCTTGAGGGGCGGCCGGAGAGGCTCGGAGCCGGCTGCCCGCCCTGCTAAACCAGCCCAGCTTTGCCCACCGGGGCTAAAAGGCGATGTGGCCTCAGTCCCTCCGCCCTGCCCGGCGCTGGGGGGCAGCCCCAGAGGACGAGCCGCCGCCAGAAAAGTTGGGGGACTTGAGCCCTCTCCCCCCGCCCCGGCCTGAGTCACGGGCCGGCTCCTCTGCTGCGAGGTGGATGTTCAGTTACCGAGGTGTGCCGAGGGAATCCAGCCGTGTTGGCGTGTGGTTTCCTCTCGCCATCGGCAGAGCGTGCTTCATTCGTGGCGTTGAGCGGCAAACCTCAGTAGCTGGCGAAGGCGCTCATGTGCGGGGGAAAGGTTGGAAGTTCCGCCCGGCCCCCAGCAGCGAGGCTTTCGCGGGAGCTCTAACGTTGTACCCCGCACGCTGCCGCCCTTCCCCCGCGTTTGCTGCCGAGGTCTTTTACTTTTGGTTTGCAGTGAACTTCAGCGGGCTCCCCCACGCCTGTTGAACGTCCCGGTTAACACCCGCTGCAAATCCAACCAGGCGTTTTTGTCTTGTAGCCTCCAGCCCCACCTCAGATCTCCCGTGCCAGCTGCTTCCCTAACCTCTGCTATCCTGGCAGCACCACACCAGAAACAAAAGTTCCTAAGTTGTGTGGGGGTCAGGTAAGCAGCTGTTTCGACAATATTGTGCAGTTCTGCAGCATTCTTGAGGCTGGAGCTTCTGGTTGCTGCTCCATCAGACACCTCTGCAAAACCACACAATATTGGTAAAACCTCAACCCAGAGAACCCCCACTTACCTGGCCCCTCTCCCTTCCCTCTCTCCTCTGTGATAAATCGATGCAAGGGTACTTTGCTGACAGGAGGAATTGATCTCTGGTTGTCTGAAGCTTGGGCAGACATATAATGGCTTTTTGTTGCCCTTGAGGACCACAGGGGAGGGGGTGGAAGAAAGCCCCTTCTCACAAAGCTTTTCCTTGCATGAATAGTGCTGTTGAAGGCAGGGCTGCTCGTGCAGGGGAAAGTTGTGTACTATAACTGAGAGCAGGCAGCACTGCCTTGTCCTAGAAATCATAAGTTGGTGTGGGCTTGACAGCAGCAGCTGTAGAATTCAGGTTCCATTTTGTGCTGCATGGGAGAGAAGATCCTAAACAGAAACAGCCATTGCTTCTGGTGTTGAGCTCCCAAATGCCTTCACATATGTGCTAGGGGAGTTTTGTGTAGGACTCTGTGGTCTACCTAAGGCTAAATTGGGTGGCTGCTGGGAAATACTTGTGGGCAAAAAAAATCTGTTCTCCAGATTCCAAACCTGCCAAAAGGAGAAGAGGCTGCTGAGGCTACAACTACCTGAAGGGAGGTTGTAGCCTGGTGGGGGTTGGTCTCTTCTTCCAGGCAGCCAGGGCCAGAACAAGAGGACACAGTCTCAGGCTGCGCCAGGGGAGGTTCAGGTTGGATGTTAGGAAGAAGTTCTACACAGAGAGAGTGATTGCCCATTGGAATGGGCTGCCTGGGGAGGTGGTGGAGTCCCCATCACTGGAGGTGTTCAGGAGGAGACTTGCTGGGGTGCTTGGTGCCATGGGTTAGTTGTTTAGGTGGTGTTGGATTGGTTGATGGGTTGGACACGATGATCTTGAAGGTCTCTTCCAACCTGGTTTGGTTTATTCTGTTCTATTCTGAGGGAGACAGGTGGAGCACCCTGCTCATCAGCGTTGTTGGGGGACTTCCAGATCGCATCAGGTTGGAAGGGACCCTCAAAAAAGCCATCTTAGCCAACCCCCCTGCACTCAGCAGGGACAGCTCCAACTAGATCAGGCTGCCCAAGGCCACATCAAATCTGATCTTGAATGTCTGCAGGGATGGGGCCTCAACGATACCCTGGACAACCTGTTCCGGTGTCTCTTCGTTGTGAAGAACTTCCTCCTGATGTCCAACCTAGATCTCTCCTGCTCCAGTTTCAAACCACTGCCCCATGTCCTATCCCCACAGGCCCTTCTAAACAGTCCCTCCCCAGCCTTCCTGTGGGTCCCCTTCAGATACAGAAATGTAGCTGTGAGATCTTCCTGGAGCTCTCTCCAGGCTGAGCAGCCCCAGCTCCCTCAGCCTGTCACCACGGGGGCAGGGGTTCTCTTGCCGCCTGATCACCTCTGCGGCCTCCTCTGGACCTGCTCCCTCGGGCCCACGTCTCTCTTGTGTGTTTCCCAGCTGTTTGCAAAGAGCTTAAAATGTTGCAGGATGTAATGAAAGAGCAGCCTTATGGAAATGAACTTTCAAAGCGTGTCTTGGAGAGCTGCTGAAGTTTGGGAGAGGCAGACAGCAGCCTGCTCTGCTCTGGGCGGAAGCTTAGGGAAGGATTCCAGCACCTGTCATCCCTCAGAAATTGTTCCTGTAGATGAGCAGATGGGGACAAATTTACACTCACTGACCTGCTGTGGAGAGCACAGGGGGTTGTGCACCTCTGCAGGCAGAGAGGCTCTTAGGTATGGCCTGTGAAATGTGGCAGCTGAAGTGTTGGGGCAGTGCTTGTTTGCTTAGGAAATGGCTCTGCCAGTGCAGCGTTAACCTTGCGGTTATCACGGTGGCAAACTTAACCCTGGTGATCCTTTTCCTTGCAGAGCACAAAGTAATCATTGTTGGGCTGGACAATGCAGGCAAAACCACCATTCTCTATCAATTGTAAGTATGGACTGCAGCTGCACTTCCTGCACCTCGAGGTGCCTGTTGAATATGTGTTGCTCTGAAGGGCTGTTTGCTGCTTTGCCCTGGGTGGGGTGGGTTTGGGGTTTGGTTTGGTTTTTGGGGTCTTTTTTTTCACTTGGAGAGCATCCAGCTGGGGATAACAGCAGAGCAGAGGTGGCAGTGGGTCAAAGCGTGTGTTTGCAGTTGGGAAAGGGCCCTGCTTTGCCTGCTGTATGGGTAGGGTTTTGTTCAGAGCTTTTCTTTCTCACATTGCTCTGCTTCTGCCACTTAAATCATAGTATCAGTCAGGGTTGGAAGGGACCACAAGGATCATCTAGTTCCAACTCCCCTGCCATGGGCAGGGACACCCCACACTAGATCAGCCTGGCCAGAGCCTCAGCCAGCCTGGCCTTAAACACCTCCAGGGACTGGGCCTCAGCCACCTCCCTGGACAACCCATTCCAGGGCTTCACCACTCTCATGGGGAAGAACTTCCTCCTCACCTCCAGCCTGAATCTCCCCACCTCCAGCTTCACTCCATTCCCCCTAGTCCTATCACTACCTGAGATCCTGAGCAGTCCCTCCCCAGCCTTCCTGTAGGCCCCCTTCAGATACTGGAAGGCCACAATTAGGTCAGAGAATCATAGCATGCTGGAGGTTGGAAGGGACCATAAAACTCTTCTAGTCCAACCCCTCTGCACTCAGCAGGGACATCTGCAACTGGAGCAGGTTGCTCAGAGCCCCAGACAGCCTGACCTGCAGTGCTTCCAGGCATGGGATACCTACCACCTCTCTGGGCAACCTGGGCCAGCATCTCACCACCCTCAGTGGCAAAAATTCCTTCCTCTCCTCCCCTCCCCTCCCCTCTGAATCTCTCTCTTTCAGTTCAAACCATCACCCCTTATCCTGTCACAACAGGCCCTGCTCAAAAGTCTGTCTTCTGCTGTATTCTCAGCCCCTTCAAGCACTGCAAGGCCACCAGAAGGTCTCCCTGCAGCCTTCTCTTCTCCAGGCTGAACAAGCCCAACTCTCTCAGCCTGGCCTCACAGCAGAGGGCTCCCAGCCCTGCCAGCATTGCTGTGGCCTCCTCTGGCCCTGCTCCATCAGCTCCCTGTCTGTGCTGTGCTGAGGACTCCAGAGCTGGCCCCAGCCCTGCAGGTGGGGTCTCAGCAGAGCACAGCAGAGGGGCAGAATCCCCTCCCTGCCCCTGCTGCCCACACTGCTGGGGATGAGCTCAGGACACAGCTGGGGCTGGGCTGGCAGCACTGGGTGCCAGCTCCTGTCCAGCTTTGCACCTATCAGCACCCTCAAGCCCATCTCCATGGGGCTGCTCTCCAGCCTGGATTGATAGTGGGGGAGTTGCCCCAGCCCAGCTACAGGACCTTGCAGCTGGCCTTGTTGCCCCTCATGAGGTTCACTCAGAGCCACTTCCCCAGCTTGTCACAGCTGCCTTTGGTGTCACTGTGCAGGCTGTTGGCCAGCCCTCTGAAATATGGTTGCATTGAGCCTAGCCACAGGACAGTGCCACAGCATGTGGAGACTAAACTGTTGTGGGAGTAGCAAAGCCTTCCCTCACCCTGCCCTGACTTCTTGTGTCCCAAGTTGTGCTTCCTTCCATGCTGTTTGTGGTAGAGGATGAAAGAGGAAGGCTGAGGGCTGGCTGAGCTCAGGGCAGCGTAGCTCTGTGGCTGGTGGCAGTCATAGTATCATAGTATCAGTCAGGGTTGGAAGGGACCACAAGGATCATCTAGTTCCAACCCCCCTGCCATGGGCAAGGACACCCCACACTAGATCAGGCTGCCCAGAGCCTCATCCAGCCTGGGCTTAAACACCTCCAGTCCATGCTGTTGTGCAGCTTCTGCCTCTCCTGGTGGCTCTGGCTGGAGTTTGTCTGGGGCTAGCCCTGCTGCTGGCTCACATGAAGCTTGTGTGAGCTTCCTGTGGCTGCTGCTCAGCTGTGTTTTGATAAAAGGCTAGGAAATTGATCCCAGGCTGAGAAGCTTCTAGGTGGGACAAGCAGCTCAAGGTCTGTTTATGAGAGGTTTGTGGTTTCTCATGTGAAGCAGTCTGGTGTTGGGAAGCATTCCTGAGTTGGTATCAGAAGTCATTGCAGTGCAGTGGTGTGGCCACACCGGTCCCAGTCCTGCACTCCAAGTGTGCTCTCCTACAGCGCTTGGCTTTGGTCAGGCCGTGGCCTGCCTTTGCCTCCCTGCAACACGACACTCGTGCAGCAGGCTCTGTGGGGAAGGTGGAAGAATGAGGCTGGCTGTTGCTAGTTGGATCAGGAGGGAGAGATTTTCAAAAGCATGGATAGAAGGAAGGATATTTTTTTACACAACTAGCAGTGGCTGCAGCTGAGGGCTCTCCTTGGTGCATCTTAATGCTGCCTGTGTCTTTCTGCTTCCTCCACAAGTATCTCATGATTCTTCTCCTCTCTGCAGCCTCAATGTTTGCCTTGCCCTTTTGTACAGTGGATCTCTCTGTCTCCTTTTCCTTTATACTCTTTTTAGCTCCACAGGACTTCCCCTTCTCTCTTCTTGTTTTCCAACTCTGGCTGCTGTCCTCTGTTCCTCCTCTTTAACCCTGCCTCCATCTCTGCACATCCCATTTTTACTCTTACCGTTTCCTTGTGGCACCAAAGTGTCCTGAGCAAGAATAAACGTGTCTCACTCATGGACTGTGTCCCTGAAAGCATCATCTTTATTTTTCTCTCATTAACCTTCCCTAACATCTGATTTTCTGCATTATTGAAAGCCTGGCCCAGCTTTACTAAAGGAAAGCTGAAAAGTGATATCACAGAATGATTGGGTTGGAAGGGATCATCCAATTCCAACCCCCTGCTGGGGGCAGGGACACCTCCCACTAGATCAGGTTTGCTCAAGGCCTCATCCAGCCTGGCTTTGAACAATTCCAGGCTTGGAGCCTCCACAGCTTCTCTGGGCAACCTCTTTTAGTGGCTCACCACCCTCATGGGGGAACATTTCCTCCTAATGTCTCATCTGCAGTGTGCCCGGGCGGCCAAGAGGGCCAATGGCATCCTGGCCTGCCTCAGGAACAGTGTGGCCAGCAGGAGCAGGGAGGTCATTCTGCCCCTGTACACTGCACTGGTTAGGCCACACCTTGAGTCCTGTGTCCAGTTCTGGGCCCCTCAGTTTAGGAAGGAGGTTGACTTGCTGGAAGGTGTCCAGAGAAGGGCAATGAAGTTGGTGAGGGGTTTGGAGCACAGCCCTGTGAGGAGAGGCTGAGGGAGCTGGGGTTGCTTAGCCTGGAGGAGACTCAGGGGAGACCTTCTTGCTGTCTACAACTCCCTGAAGGGAGGTTGTAGCCAGGTGGGGATTGGTCTCTTCTCCCAGGCAGCCAGCACCAGACAAGAGGACACAGTCTCAAGCTGTGCCAGGGGAGGTTCAGGTTGGATGTTAGGAAAAAGTTCTACCCAGAGAGAGTGATTGCCCATTGGAATGGGCTGCCTGGGGAGGTGGTGGAGTCACCATCCCTGGAGGTGTTCAGGAGGAGACTTGCTGGGGTGCTTGGTGCCATGGGTTATTTGTTTAGGTGGGTTGGATTGTTTGATGGGTTGGACACAATGATCTTGAAGGTCTCTTCCAGCCTGGTTTATTCTATTCTCAATCCAGCTTCTCCCAGTTCTCACAGGAGATGAGCAGAGATAGCCAGCAGCACAGCTAGTGTTGGTTGGTGCCCTGGCCATTGCTTTGATGTCAGGAAGGGTCACAGCAGACATTGTGGTGGTGATCCTTCTAAATGACCATGGCAGCTTCACTCCCCTCAGGCAGCAGTAAGTGTTTTGTGCCTTCAAGCTTCATGCTGCCCTTACTTCAGTGAGGAGTAGGGAAGAATCCTCCAGTCCCATTGCAAACTGTGAGATGCCAGCAGCCTGAATGTGAAAGGCTCCAGGTCTGGTCAAGGAAAGGGGCGTTCACAGAATGCATCAGGTTGGAAGGGACCCTCAAAGGTCACCTTGTCCATTTCCCCTGCAGTCAGCAGAGGCATCTCCAGGTAGAGCAGGTTGCTCAGGACCACATTGTCCTTGAATGGTTCCAGGGCTGGGGCCTCAACCGCATCCCTGGGCAACCTGTTCCAGTGTTTTACCATCATACATCTCTTCCAAGCATGAAAAGAGTTCTACTCTGTCCCTGCCCATGGCAGGGGGCGTTGGAACTGGATGATCCTTGTGGTCCCTTCCAACCCTGACTGATTCTATGATTCTACTTAAAACCTGAGGGTTGTTTGTTTTTAACATGAAATCAGCCACAGCCAGCTTTGAACTGTTAGCCTAGCTTTAATGTTATGATTCTCTCTTGCCATCCCTCCTTTTTTTCTCTGTAGTGGCCTCCACATGTGTGTTGTGAGAGGGTTTCTTGTTAAGATGCTGCTAAGACACTGGGTAACTGGGATTCCTTCTTTATATCTTCAATTCTCTAAGGAAACATTCCAGCACCATTACAAGCCTCAGATTGCTGTCACTGTAACTAAAAGCTCTGCTGAAGCCTCAGAAAGTGTTCATGTTAAACTGAAAGGCCAGATCAAGATTGAAAGGGAAGGGGAAAAAAAGAGTGATGAAGCTCTCTGACAAATGGTTGATGTTTTCCTTGGGAGTTCTTCTAATTGTCTTGGCATCCCCCTGACAGTGTGAATAGACTGGATGTTAGGAGTGTCCAGAAGGCCCTGCTGATGTGAAAGTGGTGCTCTTGTGGCAGTCTCTGCAACAATGTCTTTGAAGTGTGTCACCTCTGATCTTTTTACCTTGGAGAGCTTCTGGTGGCCTTTCAGTGCTCCAAGGGCTGCTCAGCAAGCTGGGGACAGGCTTCTGAGCAGGGCCTCTTGTGACAGGACAAGGAGATCTCCTGGTGGCCTTTCAGTGCCTAAAGAGGCTGATCAGCAAGCTGGGGACAGGCTTCTGAGCAGGGTCTGTTGTGACAGGACAAGGAGATCTCCTGGTGGCCTTTCAGTGCTCCAAGGGCTGCTCGGAGAGCTGGGGACAGGCTTCTGAGCAGGGTCTGTTGTGACAGGACAAGGAGATCTCCTGGTGGCCTTTCAGTGCCTAAAGAGGCTGATCAGCAAGCTGGGGACAGGCTTCTGAGCAGGGCCTCTTGTGACAGGACAAGGAGATCTCCTGGTGGCCTTTCAGTGCTTCAAGAGGCTGCTCAGCAAGCTGGGGACAGGCTTCTGAGCAGGGCCTGTTGTGACAGGACAAGGAGATCTCCTGGTGGCCTTTCAGTGCTTCAAGAGGCTGATCAGAGAGCTGGGGACAGGCTTCTGAGCAGAGCCTGTAGTGACAGGACAAGGAGGTCTTCTGGTGGCCTTTCAGTGCTCCAAGGGCTGATCAGGAAGCTGGGGACAGGCTTCTGAGCAGGGCCTGTTGTGACAGGACAAGGAGATCTCCTGGTGGCCTTTCAGTGCCTAAAGAGGCTGATGAGAAAGCTGGGGACAGGCTTCTGAGCAGGGCCTCTTGTGAAAGGTCAAGGGGTAGTGGTTTGAGCTAAAAGAGGGCGATTCAGACTAGGGAGATGTTTCACGCTGAGGGTGGTGAGACCCTGTCCCACACTGCAGAGAGAGGTGGGAGATTCCCCATTCCTGCAGCCATTCCAGGTCAGGTTGGCTGGGGCTCTAAGAGCCCTGCTCTAGCTGCAGGTGTCCCTGCTGAGTGCAGAGGGTTTGGATTATATCAACTTTAAAGGTCCCTTCCCACCCAAACCATTCTGTTTTGTCTCCAAAACGTAGTGTTGGAGGGGGGCAGGGAAGGAAGTTTGGATGTTAAGTAACTGCACTGTGAAGAAACTGTGCTCTCAGTGGCCTGCCCTGGGTGCATGGAGAGGTGTAGTACATTTGGTGGAGCTGGACTGGGAGTTGTTTTTCTGCAGCCTTGGAAATCTTGTGGTCTGACCACACTCTTGAAGCAAAACAACCGTGCTGTCTCCTGTGCGTGCCAAGAGCGGCCTGGAAAGGAGGAAGCTGAGCGCTTCAGACAGCTCCTGAAGGAAACCTTCTCTCAGCTTTGTGATTTGGTTCATTATGGGAGAGCTTGGTCCATGAAAGCTCTCTGAGCTCTGTGATTTGGCTTCTGCAGAGCTCACAGAGCCCCTTTTTTATTGCTGTGTTTATTTGTTGTTCTTCAGTAACAATACATGAGGAGAGACCTCGTTGCTCCCTGAAAGGAGGTTGGAGTGAGGTGGGGGTTGGTCTCTTCTCCCTAGTATCAGGTGATGGAATGAGAGGAAGTGGCCTGAAACTGTGTCAGGGGAGGTTTAGGTGGGAGACAGGAGCAATTTCTTTGCTGCAAGCATGGTCAGGTGTTAGAACAGGCTGCCCAGGGAGGTGGTAGATCACAGGATATTAGGGGTTGGAAGGTGGATCATTGAGTCCAAACCCCCTGCCAGAGCAGGAGCATAGAATCCAGCACAGGTCACACAGGAACACATCCAGATGGGGCTGGAAAGGCTCCAGAGAAGGAGACTCCACAACCCCTCTGGGCAGCCTGTTCCAGTGCTCTGTGACCCTCCCAGTGCAGAAGTTCCTCCTCATGTTGAGGTGGAACCTCCTGTGCTGGAGTTTCTATCCATTGCCTCTTGTCCTATCCCAGGGTGCCTGGCCCCTCCTTTTTGAGCCCCAGCCTTTAGTGACTGATAACCATTGATTAAATCCCCCCTCAGTCTTCTCCAGACTGAACAGCCCCAGGGCTCTCAGCCTCTCCTCACAGGGCAGTGCTGCAGTCCCTTCAGCATCCTGGTAGCTCTCTGTTGGACTCTCCAGGGTCCCCATCCCTGGGGGTGCTCAGGAGCGCTGTGGCCATGGCGCTTTGGGAGAGGGTTTGCTGGCCATAGCGGTGTTGGGTTGCCTGTTGGACTTCCCATCCCCGACAACCGTGTGCTTGTTTGTGCCTGCGGTGCGCGGCTGCGGCAGCTCCATGAACGAGGTGGTGCACACCTCGCCCACCATCGGCAGCAACGTGGAGGAGATCGTGGTGAACAACACGCGCTTCCTCATGTGGGACATCGGCGGCCAGGAGTCCCTGCGCTCCTCCTGGAACACCTACTACACCAACACCGAGGTGAGCGCCGCGCCCCTGCTGGGCTGCCCTCTCTCGCCACTGCTGGCTGCAGGGGGCCTGAGCTCTGCCCAGGGGCACTTCACAGTATCACAGTATAACTTAGGTTGGAAAGAACCTCGAGGATCATTGAGTCCAACCTGTCAACACAGACCTCATGACTAGACCATGGCACCAAGTGCCACGTCCAATCCCCTCTTGAACACCTCCAGGGATGGGGACTCCACCACCTCCCTGGGCAGCACATTCCAGTGACGAACGACTCGCTCGGTGAAGAATTTCCTCCTCACCTCGAGTCTAAACCTCCCCTGGCACAGCCTGAGACTGTGTCCCCTTGTTCTGGTGCTGGGTGCCTGGGAGAAGAGGCCAACCCCTTCCTGGCTGCAACCACCCTTCAGGTAGTTGTAGAGGGCAATGAGGTCACCCCTGAGCCTCCTCTTCTCCAGGCTAAACAATCCCAGCTCCCTCAGCCTCTCCTCATAGGGCTTCCGGAGGCCTCTGTTAACTGGTCCCACTGCTAACTCCTTGAAGCTAGAGACCTCCTCCTCCTCTTCCCTAAGATGCATGACAGGATGTTCCAAGGAAAACCAACTTGTTTGTAAGGATTCTGTGTCCACCTTTGGGTCTGGACACCAGTTTGTCTTGGCATTGCAGATCTCTGTGCTTTACAAGTCCCCTTTTGTGGACCATGACTGCTCTGATGGAGTCACTATCCCTGGAGGTGTTTAGGAAGAGACTGGATGGGGTGCTTGGTGCCATGGTTTAGTTGATGAGATGGTGTTGGGTGCTAGGTTGGACTTGATGATCTCTGAGGTCTTTTCCACTCCACTCCACTCCAATCCTATTCCATTCCATTCCTACTCTACTCCTATTCCTATTCCATTCCATTCCTACTCTATTCCTATTCTCATTCCATTCCATTCCTACTCTACTCCTATTCCCATTCCATTCCATTCCTACTCTACTCCTATTCCTATTCCATTCTATTCCATTCTATTTTTACTCTACTCTACTCCCATTCCATTCCATTCCATTCCAAAGTAGATATAATCATAGAATCACAAAATTGTTTTGGTTGGAACAGACCTTTAAGATCAACAGGTCTTGTCTGATCCTATCCTATCCTATCCTATCCTATCCTATCCTATCCTATCCTATCCTATCCTATCCTATCCTATTCTCTCCTCTCCAGCAGATGCTGTAGCACCCATCCAACCCCTTAGGAGTGAGACTTAAAACCCAACAGTATTCCTCCAAGGTTTAGGAGCTCAGACTTGCAAGCTCCCATGATCTTAGAGGATCTTCCCTAAGCACCTCCAGGAATTTTAAGAGCTCCTTTAGCTGTTTAAGTTGCAGCACATAGCCTGAACTTGATTAAAGCAATGACTGAAGTCAGGGTTTCCTATGTGTTATCAAATATGGTTAAAAAAAAAAGGTTCTTTTCTGTAGTAATTTCATTCTGCTGTGCTCCCTGTGTGATGCTGTGATGTGTGTCTGCATGCATGCTTCTGAAGCACAGAGCTTGCAGGGGTTTGAAATCCCTTCACAATGTGTTTTTGCCTGTCAGTGCAAGCAGAAAGCTGATACAGTTTACCTTTTCAAGGCTGCAGCGAAGCATTTGAGGCATCCTTGTGTTCCCTCAGGACAAAAACCAGGTCTGGGATTACAGAGCCAGTGGCTTTCAGTATAAAATTTTGACTGGAAAATGGGAACTCAAGGGATGTGTCAGAGCTCCCTTTGTATGCAAACCCCAGCACAAGCTGTGAACCAGCAGCTTGTGTTGGGTAATCACACTCTGGCTGCCAGAGGTGACCTGGCAGTGCTGGCTTAATGGTTGGACTTGATGATCTTAAAGGTCTCTCCCAACCAAAACAATCCTGTCATTCCATGATATCTGATAGCAGTCTGGATAGTGTGATGGGAGCAGTGAGCTGTTGTGCTGGTGAGTGTCTGGCCAGAAGGAGAGTTTGTTCTGACTAATCACTTCTCTCTTCTTCAAGTTTGTGATAGTTGTTGTGGACAGCACAGACAGAGAGAGAATTTCTGTGACTAAAGAAGAGCTCTACAAAATGTTAGCACATGAGGTGAGTAGACCCTCTCTTTTCTCTGCTTTCATACTTACTGTGGGTAAAGGTCTGGGTGATACATGTTGAGGGAAGCAGATTGTCATGATGTTAGTGAAAGGTTCACACTTTAATCTGTAAGCTGGAGACAGACCAGGAGGCAGCAAAGCCTCTCCCATGAGCCCAAGGCAAACGTAGATCAGAGCTGTCTTGGTCCTGCTGAAAGCTCTGTCTTGTGACCCTCCCAATATAGCTGTGCATGAATTACACATTCCTCAAGAGAATTCCCACAGAAGTAGCTTTTCAGCATCTGAGTGCCTCACTGGAAGAGAATCCCAGCAGGGAAAGGGCTGGAAGGGGCCTCAGGAGATCACCCAGTCCAACCCCCTGCTAAAGCAGGGGCACCCACAGCAGCTTGCCCAGCAGCACAATGGCCAGGGGCATTTGGAAGCTCTCCAGAGAAGAAGACTCCACAACCTCTCTGGGCAGCCTGCTCCAGGCCTCCAGCACCCTCACACCAAACAACTTTCTCCTCATCTTCAGATGCAACCTCCTGGCTTCCAGTTTGTGTCCATTGCCCCTTGTCCTGTCCCTGGGCACCACTGACAAGAGTCTGGCCCCAGCCTCTTGCCTCCCACAGCTCCTTTAGCTCTTGCTGAGCATTGCTCAGATCCCCTCTGGGGCTGCTCTTCTCCAGGCTCCACAGCCCCAGGGCTCTCAGCCTTTCCTCCTCACAGAGATGCTCCAGGCCCTCAGCAGCTTTGTAGCCTCCACTGGACTCTGTCCAGCAGTTCCCTGTCTCTCTTGGCTTGAGGAGCCCAGAACTGGACCCAGCACTCCAGATGAAGATCCTAACAGAAAATAGGAGCTGTATATGGCTGTTGTGATTTTTCAGCTCCAATCCTTGTGAACAGCTGAATGAGGTCATTATAAAAACAAACAAACAAACAAACATTGTTCCCTCCAGCAACTTAATGACTGGTTTGGGTAGCTCTGTGGTTGCTGAATGTTGTCTGATTTCATAGTGACACAGACACAGCCTTTGTCATGTGTGTTGTATGAACCAGCTCTGTGAGTGAAGAAGTGAGCTGCCTGTGGCTGTAGTAGCCATGCTCCTGTGTGCAGGGGAGAATTGCAGGAGCAAGGTGTCATTTGCCAGCTTTGAGAGAGCTTCTTTAAAACTCAGCCCTGTATTGGGTCTAAAACTGAGCTGTCTGGGTCTGACTCAGAAATACTAGAGTGGTGTGCAACCAAGAAGTACCCACTGACCTTTAAAGGTCCCTTCCACCCCAGACCATTCTGTGACTCTGTTACATGACCTGAACATCCCAAAGATTTCCTTCCATCCATCCATGCAGTGCAGCACCACCAGAGCCCTTTTCACCTAAGCTTGACTCCTGCTGGGACTCAAGTTCAGTGCAGACTGGATCAGTTTGAGATGACACTGAGCTTCCAAATTGGAGAGTCACTATAAAGCTGTGCATTAAGTTGATGCCATTATACCCCAAAATCTTACATCCCTGTGCCTTCCAGTGTTAGAAAGTGGCTACAGGAGACCTGGAGAGATGAGCAGGTCATTCTGCCCATGGGGGTGGTGACAAGCTTGGTAGTCAGTTTGTGTTGGCAGGATTCAGATAGTGTGGAAGTTAAAATGAATGATGGAATGAAGACAGGCTGAGAGAGTTGGTAGTGTTCAGCCTGGAGAAGAGAAGGCTCCTGGGAGACCTCAGAAGAATACAGGAGAGGTGGGTAGGGACTTTGGACAAAGGTATGGAGTGACAGCACGAGGGGTGATGGCCTCAAACTGGGAGAAGCTGGATTTAGATCAGACATGAGGAAGAAATTCTTCCCCATGAGGGTGCTGAGGTGCTGGAACAGGTTGCCCAGGGAAGCTGTGGAAGCTTCAAGCCTGGAAATGTTCAAAGGCAGCCTGGTTGAGGCCTTGAGCATCCTGGGCTGGTGGAAGGTGTCCCTGCCCATGGCAGTGGTGTTGGAACTGGATGATCTTGAAGCTCCCTTCCAACCCATTCTGTGATTCTATATTTAAGCTTGGGGCATTCTTTACTAGACCTCAGGAAGGGCAAAGACATCCTGAGCATATCCTTTGGGTACTCTAAAGCATTTGAGAAGCCCCAAGTGCTTTGCCTCCTGCCCTGAGTTTCTGATTTGGGCTACTTAAATTAAACTTGTGTTTAGTAACAGCTACTAAAGTAGGTCTGGCTTTCTTGGCTGTGGGGGAGCATTAAATGTGCATGGGGAAAGACCTGTTGCTGTTGAGTCTGCTGCTGTCAATGTCAGAGGTGAGCTGCAGTCTGTTGCAGTCTCTGAGCATGATCTTCATTTACTCTCTAGAGGAAGATGCAGAAGTTGTTAACAAACTGCATTTGAAAGGAGGGAAGTCTGGAGCTACCAGCAGCATGAATGCCCTGGCTCCTTGGTGGGAGCCTCTTTGCTGTGCTCTCAGAGTCCTCCTCTCACAGTAACTGTGCCCTGTTGTTCCCCAGCAGGATGTTTTCAGTATATTCTGCTAACTCCAGATGCTGTGATGATTGAAGAGAACAACAATACACATGAGCTGACCTGAAAGTCAAATATTTACTTAGTCTGGTTTCTTTCTTCCTTGCAGTCCTTCAAGGCTTTTTCTTTGGGCTGAACCAGTCCATTGAATTCTTGTGAGGGCAACAGGGAATTGCCCAGGTCACTTCCAACTATTTTCTGCACTAGGAGATGGTGAATTCTTTCTAAGGCTTGTAAAAATTGGTGTGCCTGATAGGCACTGAAGTGAGTAGAGTCCTCTTGGCTTCCTGCCTCTTCTTGTCACAGGGACAGCTCTTCAGAACTAAGTGTACTACTGTACTAGTGTCATTCCAAGAAGCTGGAGATAAAATAAGCTTGCCCCAGATGCAGCTAAATTACAGAATCACCAAGTGGTGAGGGTTGGAAGAGACCTCTGGAGATCATCCAGTTCAGCCCCCCTGCTAAAAGAGGGGTGTCCACAGCAGCTTGCCCAGCAGCACAGTGGCCAGCTGGGTTTGGAAGCTCTCCAGAGGAGGAGGCTCCACAACCTCTCTGGGCAGCCTGCTCCAGGCCTCCAGCACCCTCACACCAAACAACTTTCTCCTCATCTTCAGGTGGAACCTCCTGGCTTCCAGTGTGTCTCTTGCCCCTTGTCCTTTCCCTGGGCACCACTGACAAGAGTCTGGCCCCAGCCTCTTGCCCCCCACAGGTCCTTTGTCTCTCGCTGAGCATTGCTCAGATCCCCTCTGGGGCTGCTCTTCTCCAGGCTCCACAGCCCCAGGGCTCTCAGCCTTTCCTCCTCACAGAGATGCTCCACGCCCTTCAGCATCTTTGTAGCCTCCACTGGACTTTCTCCAGTAGTCCCCTGTCCCTCTTGAGCTGGGGAGCCCAGAACACTCCAGATGTGTCTGACTAGGGCAGAGTAGAGGGGAACCTCCCTTGACCTGATGGCCACACTCCTCACAGTGCACTACAGGTCACCATTGGCCTTCTTGGTCATGAGGGCACATTGCTGGCTCCTAGGGCATTTGTTGTCCCTCAGCACTCCTGGGTCATCCTCCCCAGAGCTTCCAGCAGGTCACCCCTCACCTGTACTGGTGCAGGGGATTCTTCCTCTCCAAGTGCAGGATCCTACACTTGCCCTTGTTGAACTTCATGAGGTGCCCCTTAGTCCCAACTCTCCAGCTCTCACTGAATGGCAGCACAGCTTGAAGTGTCTCAGCCACTTAGTTCTGCTGTTTTCAATATTTCATGGACCTCATAAAGGAGCTTTTTTGTGATGTGCTTGTTCCTGCTGACATCCCTCCTTTGATTCTAAAGCAGTGCAAATGCTGATTTTCCACAAATTCTGTGTTTCCTCTACATAAAATACTGCTGCAGCTTGCTTTTTGCTGCCAGCTGCACTCTCAATGCTTGGGAAGGGGTGGGATTCCCTCTTAGAGGGCTTGTGTACAGGGAGAGCCTGCTTCTGGCTCTGCTGAGCCTCAGGGCTGCCTCACAGGCAGGCTTGGTGAGGTTTTACCAGGGCTTAAAGAGCTCACTCCTGCTGCAGAGTCTGCTGATCCGGTGCTCATGTCAATCTACACAACCATAGAGTGTGGAAATAAAAGCCTGGCTCAGGAGGAGGCAGGGCTTGGTTTGGATGCAGAGGAGCCTGCAAGGTCAGGGTTAAATAAGATCCAGGGTACCTCTGATCCTCACAGAGCACAAAAATCCTTTCCATGGCTTTAGAGAGCATCCTAGGCAGAGATTGGACCTCTGTGCTGCTGGATCAAAAGGTTCTCTGAAGGGAAATGGCAGTCAGCCTGCAGCATTGTAGAGTTCAGGGCCTTGTTTCTGCTAGGACCTGAGCTTCTCTGCCTTGTTAATCCTCTCTTTACCTCTGAAGGATGGGTTGTAATCACCTTTTGCCCCCCCTTCTTTCTCCCTAGGACTTAAAAAAAGCAGGTTTGCTGATCTTTGCTAACAAGCAAGATGTCAAAGAGTGTATGACAGTAGCTGAAATCTCTCAGTTCCTGAAGCTGACTTCAATTAAGGATCACCAGTGGCACATTCAGGCGTGCTGTGCTCTAACTGGAGAGGGGTAAGAGTTATGTCTGTCTGGAGAGGGGGAATCTGGAATGGATTTGGTGGTTTTAGTGTGGCTTTTAACACAACTCCTTCCTCTGGCAATAGTAATTTTACACTTCCAGATCTTTTTGCCTCAAAAAATGTTGACTTTAGGATCAGTCATGATCTAAAACACAACTTTTTGCCCTCAGAAGATGCTGACTTAGGATCAGTGATGGTCTAAAAACCAACTTGGCTTCACCTCACAGTGATAAAACTTTATATGACTTGGGCCTCATGAGGGTGGGGTTGGAATCACCCAAAAGCTGTTCTGGTTTATTAAGAATAATTGTAATGAGAGATAAGTTCATTTTATGGCCAGCCTGATCTAGTGTGGGGTGTCCCTGCCCATGGCAGGGGGGTTGGAACTGGCTGATCCTTGTGGTCCCTTCCAACCCTGACTGATGCTATGATAGCTTGAAGTGCTGGGATCTGAAGTCTCTCACTTGCATAATGAGATCTAGGAAATCTGGTGAGCTCAGGGTGAGCTCAGTGTTCCTGGAAATGATTCCATCAGTCAGAACTGGAGTTCTCAGGAAGGCTTGACATTGATGCCATGGAATAGAGAGCTTGTAAGGTCTAATACAGACTTTAGAGCAGCCTTCCAGTACCTGAAGGGGCCTACAAGAAGGCTGGGGAGGGGCTTCTGACAAGGGCTTGCAGTGACAGGATGAGGGGCAGTGGGTTTGAGCAGGAAGAAAGGAGACTGAGACTGGAGATTGGGAAGCAATTCTTTGCAGTGAGGGAGGTGAGACACTGGAACAGGTTGCCCAGGGAGGTTGTGGATGCCCCCTCCTTGGAGGTGTTCAAGACCAGGTTGGATGAGGCTGGTGGAAGGTGTCCCTGCCTGTGGCAGGGGGGTTGGAACTGGATGATCTTTCAGGTCCCCTCCAACCCAAACCCTTCTATGAATTATCTTTGAAGAAATTCCCCTGAGCAGTGCCTGTGTTCCTTAAAAGCTCTCTCTTTGTGTTCACAGGCTGTGCCAAGGACTCGAATGGATGATGTCAAGACTTAAGATCAGATGATTTTTAATGACCTCTTTGCACAGACCTTGCTTCAGAAGAGCTGTCCCCATGGTTACCTTCCCAGTGGCAGAATTAATGGGTTAGGTGTATTTATACCAAACTGATTGCAACAACTTTCTTTTCTACATTAGATGCACACACACACACACACACATACCTGTATATAAATTAAGACCATGCAGCAGAAAGAAAGCTGCAGCTGATGGCTCCAGTTTGGCTTCCCTCTTCCTTTTTCCTCTGAGGATGAGTTTAAAAGCTGTGATCAACCTTCTTGTCAAGAGACAACCACTCGGAGCAGTCTGGTGGTGAAGATGGAGAGGAAGGAGCTTTGACCTGAGTTCATTTAGTCCAGTGTAGCCCTCCCTAGGTGAAGATCTTGGCTTCATTACTCCAGTACATTAGAGAGCAAATTGATGGCTTAGACACCCACCAACCTGCCAGTATTTTTAAGGTTCCTGATGTTACAAATGCAGAACTCTCTTCCTGTCTGTGTACTGTACATACTTGTGTATATTTATACCTCAATTTTAGGCTAACTGCAATCTGTTCAGACCAGTGTGTGAAGCTGAATCAGTATGTTGACAGCAGGACCTCCTGTTTGAGATGGCCAACGTTGTCACCACCACCTCTTTCCCTTTGTTACCTGCTGTGGCTGGAAGGCTCATCCAGGCGGGGCAGGCAGGTGGCTCGCCGCGACTTGATAAAGCAAACTCTCTCTTAAGCCCAGTGCTGGTTTCTCCCAGGATTTCTCCATTAGGATGCCAGGATGGCTTTGGGGTGCATGGATTGAGCTGCAAATTTTGCAGTGTTGGCAGAGGATCCAGATGTATCAAAGGAGCTGAAAAGGAGATGGATTTCCTTTGGATTAGGTGACTCCAAGTGATTCGTGGGGTGTCATGCTCTCCTGTGGTACTGCTCTGCTGGGTCCTGCAGTACTGCTCAGTTATGATTCAAGGCTAGGACCTCAGAAAGGGAAAAAGATCATCTCTCTGTTGTTTTTCCTTTTTCTTAACCAAAGAAGAGGCACAAAAATATGTTCAGAGTCCCACTGGAACCTTACAGACGAAACCATACTCTGCATTAAGTGGTTGGGGTTGTTTTCAGAGGAAGGCACACTTTGATAGCATAAAATGTGTCTGTTTATATCTGCATGCAAGGGATGGAACTGGGATGGGGAACAAACAGATCACACTACTTGAAAAGCCATCAGTCAGCCCTTGATGGTGTTCCCACAGCAGTTCCAGGGCAGTCCTTCTCGAAAAGAGAATTCCCTTGCGTGGTCCCCAGGTGAGTTAGAAGTGTTGGAACACTACATGATTATCTGCTCTCACTGTAGCACCTGAGGGGATGGAGGTCTGCAGCAGCTCTCCACAATGCCCCTTTTGGAGGACACAGGTTTGGCAGAGTGTCCAGAGTGCCCCTTTTGGAGGACACAGGTTTGGCAGAGTGTCCAGAGTGCCCCTTTTGGAGGACACAGGTTTGGCAGTGTCCAGAGTGCCTCTTTTGGAGGACACAGGTTTGGCAGTGTCCAGAGTGCCCCTTTTGGAGGACACAGGGGTGGCACTGGAGTGTCCAGAGTGCCTGTTTTGGAGGACACAGGGTTGGCAGAGCATCCAGAGTGCCCCTTTGGAAGGACACAAGGGTGGCAGATGGATGCTCTGAAGCATGAGCAGTGCTGTGGAAGTGTGTGTAGCCTTAATCCCAGGCTTTGTGATGTTGGGGATGGATATTTGGGGAGCAAAATGAAATAAGTCCCTGTTTCAAATGTCCCCCCCTTTTGTAGCTGATACATCTGGAAAAGGCTCTCTTTTTCTTTATTTTTTCCCCTTTTTTTAAAGAAAAAGCTTAGTTTGAACTTTTTAAGGTGCTTCTCTTTGGGATAATCTAATCAGCACCCCCTGCCTTCCCCTCTGCTTGCTTCACGCCGTGAACCTGTGGGGAGAAGAAAAGGGAGGCAGCCTCAAAAGTCTGTGTTTAACAAAGGCAGGTAAAGCATTTTACCTTTTTAATCTCTTTTTTTTCTGGTCTCTCTGATGCTGACTGGCTGGGGAATCTGCTGTGTCTGCTCTACATTTTAACATGGACATGCATATACTTAGGGTGCATGCACATAGGTCTTGGTATTTAACTGGTGTATTGCAAACTGTATCCAAGAAATAACAATGGACTGCAAAGAACTCTTCTCAGTTTGTCTGCAGGAAATGAGCTCTCTGCACACCCTTGCCTACAAGATGGAATTGTACCTTTTCTAGTCCTAAAAAAAAACCCAACAACAATAACAGAAAAGAAGAAAAAAAAAAAAAGCAGACTTGCTTCTAAACAGAGTTTGGGTTTTGAGTCTTGTGTCTTCCCTTCCACCCTGCTGAAGTACTGTGCTGTGGGACTGTGAAGTGTCCCCTCTTTTTGGCTGGATCTCTAAAAGGTTGTGTCTTGTGGTGGGATTCGGTTTGTTGGGAAGAACCCCATGCAGAGCTACAGGCTGGGGGCAGAGTGGCTGAGAGCTCCCAAACAGAGAGGGACCTGGGGGTGCTGATTGACAGCTACCTGAACATGAGCCAGCAGTGTGCCCAGGTGGCCAAGAAGGAAAATGGCATCCTGGCCTGCATCAGGAATAGTGTGGCCAGCAGGAGCAGGGAAGTCATTGTGCCCTGTGCTCAGCACTGGTTAGGCCTCACCTTGAGTCCTGTGTCCAGTTCTGGGCTCCTCAGTTTAAGAAGGACATCGAGACTCTTGAAGGTGTCCAGAGAAGGGCAATGAGGCTGGGGAGAGGCCTTGAGCACAGCCCTGTGAGGAGAGGCTGAGGGAGCTGGGATTGTTTAGCCTGGAGAAGAGGAGGCTCAGGGGAGACCTCATTGCTCTCTACAACTCCCTGAAAGGAGGTTGTAGCCAGGAAGGGGTTGGTCTCTTCTCTCAGGCAATCAGCACCAGAACAAGAGGACACAGTCTCAAGCTGTGCCAGGGGAAGTTCAGGCTGGAGGTGAGGAGTTCTTCCCAGAGAGAGTCATTCATCATTGGGATGTGCTGCCCAGGGAGGTGGTGGAGTCCCCATCCCTGGAGGTGTTCAAGAGGGGATTGGATGTGGCACTTGGTGCCATGGTCTAGGCATGAGGTCTGTGTTGATAGGTTGGACTCAATGATCCTCGAGGTCTCTTCCAACCTTAGTGATACTGTGAGACTGTGATACTGTGAAAGTTGAGTTGTTCCTCTTCACAGTGAGACACTGGAAGAGGTTGCCCCAGGGAGGCTGTGGATGCCACCTCCCTGGAGATGATCAGAGCCAGGTTGGATGAGGCCTTGAGCAACCTGCTCTAGTGGAAGGTGTCCCTGCCTATGGCAGGGGGGTTGGAACTGGATGATCATAGAATCAGAGAATTGTCAGGGTTAGAAGGGACCTTGAGGATCATCTCCTTCCAATCCCCCTGCTATGGGCAGGGACCCCTCACACTAGATCAGGTTGCTCAGAGCCACATCCAGCCTGGCCTTAAAAACCTCCAGGAATGAGGCAGCCTTAAAAACCTCCAGGAATGAGGCTTCCACCACCTCCCTGGGCAACCTGTTCTAGTATCTCTCCCCCCTCATGGGGAAGAACTTCTCCCTACCATCCATCTCGAAGGTCCCTTCCAACCCATTGTATGAATCTATGAAAGAAGCAGCACAGAGCAGTCCTTTGGTAGCTGCTTCTTGCTGAAACTTGTTGCTCACTCCCTGGCTGAAATCTGTGGGACCTGCTGCAGCTGTGTAATGAAAGTGTGGTGGCTTTTCCAGGCATGGCTCATGTTGCAGCCAGACATCTGAAGCTTACATATGGCTAAAGTTATGTTCACTCTTTTGGTTTGTTTCACCTTCTCAGTATCCTGCCCACTTCTACTTCCCATGGCCTCTTAAGTGTGGTTCACTTCATCCTTGTTTCACAAGCAGGATGTTGGGAGTGAAGTTGTGCCACAAAAACAATATCATCTGTGCTCCAAAGAGTTTAGGATCCCAATGGTTGTCTGTGTGTTGGATGATGAACCACCCACCCTTAACCTGACTACAAAAAGAAAGATGTGGGGACACCATCTAGTGACCTTTCAGTGCCTGAAGGGGGATGCAAGACAGCTGGGGAGGGACTTTTGGCAAGGATTTGTGGTGATAGGATAAGGGGGGCATTGGCTTTGAGCAGGAAGAGGGGAGATGGAGACTGGAGATTAGGAAGTGAGGGTGGAGAGACACTGGAACAGGTTGCCCAGGGAGGTTGTGGATGTCTCCTCCCTGGAGGTGTTCAAGGCCAGCTTGGATGAGGCCTTGAGCAACCTGGGCTAGTGGAAGGTGTCCCTGGCCATGGCAGGGAGGTTGGAACTAGGTGATTTTGAAGGTCCCTTCCAAGCCAAACCCTTCTGTGATTCTATGCCCAATGTGATGATGACTTTTCTATCTATTGCATGATCCCATCATGTTTTAGAGGGCAGATTTTCTTCTCAGCAGCTGGAATCCCATGGTGGCCAAAGCCTTCTGCTACATTGAGTGCCTGTAGCATTCCAGAGTTGGGAATGGAAGGAAGACACAGCTTCCTTGGAAGTGCTGGGTTTGCAGTCTCCGTAAGGACGATGGCTTGTGTCCACAGTAGTTGGGCAACTCCTTGTCACCCCATTCTAAACAGAGAGGATGATCCCAAGTTCACAGAATCAGCCAGGTTGGAAGAGACCTCCATGATCATCCAGTCCAACTTATCACCCAGCCCTATCCAATCAACTAGACCATGGCACTGAGTGCCTCATCCAGGCTTTTCCTGAAGATCTCCAGGGACGGTGACTCCACCACCTCCCAGGGCAGCCCATTCCACTGGCAGATCACTCTCTCTGTGAAGAACTTCTTCCTAATATCCATCCAGTTTTCACCTTGCCTGGTATGAGTGTGCCTTTTAAGTGCCACAAAGCACAGCAACAGTGGAATGGTGTCATCTCAGAGTGGTGTTGGCTTAGACATCAGGAGGAACTTCCTCATGGTAAGTGGTGACACACTGGAACAGGTTGCCCAGGGATGTGGTTGAGGTCTTGTCCCTGGAGACCTTCAAGATTAGGTTGGATGTTAGGAAGAAGTTCTATACAGAAAGAGTGATTGCCCATTGGAATGGGCTGCCCAAGGAGGTGGTGGAGTCCCCATCACTGGAGGTGTTCAGGAGGAGACTTGCTGGGGTGCTTGGTGCCATGGGTTAGTTGTTTAGGTGGGTTGGATTGGTTGATGGGTTGGACACGATGATCTTGAAGGTCTCTTCCAACCTGGTTTGGTTTATTCTATTGTTTATTCTGAGATCAGACTTGATGTGGCCCTGGGCAGCCTGGTCTAGTTGGAGATGTCCTTGCTGACTGCAGGGGTGGGTTGGACAAGATGACCTTTTGAGTGTCCCTCCCAACCCCATGCAACCTGTGAAGCTGTGTCACCCAGCTGTTGTGGCAGAAGCTTTTGTAGGCAGGTTTGTCAGCATGAAGGTTCCTCCCAAGAAGCAGTGTGCTTGCACAGCTGCACATCAGAATATACAAGTGTACACCCTCATGGAAGGGGGGTGGCTGTGGTGGTCCTGTTCTCTTGTGGAAAGGTAGAAATGCTTTAAAGTGTAGGCACCTGGTGGAGCTGGGGAAGAGCAGCTGAACTTTTGCCCACCTCTTTCTGTACGTGCTCCTTGCTTACAGCTCTTTCCCCTGTAGGACAATTCCCATTTTCCCCACCACCCTGCCCACGTGAAATCTGCATCAGTACTGCTTTGAACCTCACTCAGTTATTGTTTGGAGGCCATTGTCTCTCCCATGAGTCACAACCTTGCTTTCTATTGCTTTTGTGGCATTGTGTTGCCTCGGCTTCCAGCTAGCGCTGGAGGTTTGCCTTTGTTCTTCGTGGAATCGTTCTTAGGCTATGAGAAAAGAGGGAAGGAGCCTGTCAAAGTGGTTATTGAAGTGTGGTCTGCAGAGTGCCATTTTCCTAGGAAGGAAAAAAAAACACCCAAATAACTAAGTCATGTTTCAGCAATCTGAACACTTCAAATGTTTCTTTTGGTTTAGCAGATAATAAACTTGGTAAATCATCTCTGCCTTCGTGAGCTGAAAGTAGAGCAGATGTGTGATTGTATCATAGTATCAGTCAGGGTTGGAAGGGACCACAAGGATCAGCTAGTTCCAAACCCCCTGCCATGGGCAGGGACACCCCACACTACATCAGGCTGCCCAGAGCCTCAGCCAGCCTGGGTTTAAACACCTCCAGGAACAGGGCCCAAACCACCTCCCTGGACAACCCATTCCAGGGCTTCACCACTCTCATGGGGAAGAACTTCCTCCTCACCTCCAGCCTGAATCTCCCCACCTCCAGCTTCATTCCATTCCCCCTAGTCCTATCACTACCTGAGATCCTGAGAAGTCCTTGTGAGGAGAGCTGGAATGTAGAACCTGCAGAACGTGGCCAGGGATCTCTGTAGCTTCATTTTGTTCATGATTTCATTGTTTTTTGTCCTCCAAGGAGGTTTAGTTGCTGTTTCCCTCTGCCTTATACATCATGTTCCTGGGTGGTGGAGTCACCATCCCTGGAGGTGTTCCAGAAACCTGTGGCCGTGGCACTTTGGGCCATGGTTGTGTTGGGTTGATGGTTGGACTTGGGGATCTTAGAGGTCTTTTCCAACCCAAACAATCCTGTGACTCTATGTGTGGATATTGAACATGTTCTGATGGGCACCAAGAAGGACATTGAGACTCTTCAGTGTGTCCAGAGAAGGGCAATGAGGCTGGGGAGAGGCCTTGAGCACAGCCCTGTGAGGAGAGGCTGAGGGAGCTGGGGTTGCTTAGCCTGGAGAAGAGGAGGCTCAGGGGAGACCTCATTGCTGTCTACAACTACCTGAAGGGAGGTTGTAGCCAGGTGGGGGTTGGTCTCTTCTCTCAGGCAATTAGCACCAGAACAAGAGGACACAGTCTCAAGCTGTGCCAGGGGAGGTTTAGGCTGGATGTTAGGAAGAAATTCTTCCCAGCAAGAGAGATTGGCCACTGAAATGTGCTGCCCAGGGAGGTGGTGGAGTCAGCATGACTGGAGGTGTTTAGGAAGAGCCTGGCTGAGGCACTTGGTGCCAAGGTTGAGTTGATGAGATGGTGTTGGGTGATAGGTTGGACTTGATGAGCTCAAAGGTCATTTCCAACCTGGTCTGATCGGTTCTGTTCTATTCTGTTCTGTTCTGATTTCTCAGACTTCACTTTGGAAATCCTACATTTGTCCTTGTGTCAGGATGGTCAGCTGGGATTGTTTGCAAGGAACCCTGTGGAAGTATCTTAATCCAAGTCTGCTTGGCCTTGTAAGCCTCCTCCTCCTGTGAGCAGGTCCTTCTGAGTGGCCCTAATAAAGCATTAACTGTGTGGCTGTCAGGCTAATTATGTCTGGAGAATGGTTTGTAACTAATTGAGGTGGATGTAATATTAAAGCCTTTAACTGGTGCATCACTGAGCATTACAGGACAAGGGTGACTTGATGGCACCAAGGAAGAAAAATGCCTCTATGTATAGTTCAGTGCTATAAACAGGGAATCCCAGCATGGTGGGGGTTGGAAGGGACCTCTGGAAATCATCCAGCCCAACCCCCCTGCTAAAGCAGGGGCACCCACAGCAGCTTGCCCAGGATCTCAATGGTCAGGATGAGACAAACATGACTTGAGTGCAGTTGTTGCATTAGAAGTGCAGAAATGAGGGGTTCTAGGCATTGCCACTGCCACTTCTGTTCAGAGTGCTTTAGAATCACAAGCAGAAAGGATATTCCTGCCTCACTGGGCTTTGACTGGGTCATTCTTATGTTGTCCAGGCTTCTTCACATCACTTCTTTTATTCCTAACAGCATCATGCTCATGGAGCAGGTCCAGAGGAGGGACACAGAGATGATCAGAGGGGTGGAGCACCTCCCCTGTGGGCACAGGCTGAGAGCTGGGGCTGTTCAGCCTGGAGAAGTGAAGGCTTCAGGGAGACCTTAGGGCAGCCTTCCAGTACCTGTAGAGGGCTGCAGGAGAACTGGGGAGGGACTTTTGCTAAGGGCTTGTAGTGACAGGATGAGGGCAATGGCTTTGAGCTGGAAGAGAGAAAATTTAGAGTGGGTATTGGGAAGAAATTCTTTATGGTGGGGGTGGTGAGATGCTGGAACAGGTTGGCCAGGGAGGTTGTGGATTCTCCTTCCCTGGAGGTGTTGAAGGCCAGGTTGCATGGGGCCTTGAGTGACCCAGTCTAGTGGGAGGTGTCCCTGCCCATGGCAGCAGGTTTGGAACTAGATGATTTTGAAAGTCCCTTCAAACTCAACCCTTTCTGTGGATCTCTGAACAGTAACTGATCCAGTTTAAACTCTGTCTACATTCTGTTTGATCAATGCTTTCACCATGGCCTCAACTTTTCATACTCCATTCTTTCCCAAGCCCTTAGATCCTGTCCCCACAGGCCTGCACTCAGCCTGTAGTTGCTGTCCTAAGCAGGTGACTGAAGGCACCCAACTCTTGGCTCCTTCAAGCACACACAAACAGAGCTCTAACACTGAACCTGCAGGTCTCTGAGGAGAAAGTAAACTTCTCAGATAAGTGTATTACCAGTGGAGCTGGGCTGCAGCAGATGAACTGTGTGCTACCAATGCAGAGTAACTCCTGTGCCCCATCTGTTTTAATCCCAAGACCAGAGTCACATTTCTGCTCATCACTTGTGTTTTCTACTTCTCTTTCTAAAAAGCTTCTCTCTTCTTTCTAAAAAGCTTCTCTCTTCTTTCTGAAGGATGGAGGCTGACATTGATAGTACAAGAAAACTTCATTCCAGAGCATAATTAGCACTTCAGATTAATTCCCAGCTGTCCAAGGGTTGGTGTTCTTTGGCTTGAGTGCTTCTGGGTCTGAGCCTTAAGTGTGGGTGTTGAAGTCATTCAGCTAAATCTTTTAATAAAGATATTTCATGTAATAAATTCCATTTATGGTTCTAGGCAGGAACTTTTCCTGGCATTTTAGCAGCACATTCCTTGAGTTCTTTCCCCCTTTTACCTCTTCCTGGCTTTTCAGATCTGATTTCAACAAATCCAAGTGCTGGGTGCTGCACTTTAGCCACAGCAACCCCATGCAGTGCTACTGACTGGGGGCAGAGTGGCTGAGAGCAGCCAGGCAGAAAGGGACCTGGGGGTGCTGACTGACAGCTGCCTGAACATGAGCCAGCAGTGTGCCCAGGTGGCCAAGAAGGAAAACGGCATCCTGGCCTGCATCAGGAACAGTGTGGCCAGCAGGAGCAGGGAAGTCATTGTGCCCCTGTACTCTGCATTGGTTAGGCCACACCTTGAGTCCTGTGTCCAGTTCTGGGCCCCTCAGTTTAGGAAGGACATTGAGACTCTTGAATGTGTCCTGAGAAGGGCAATGAGGCTGGGGAGAGGCCTTGAGCACAGGGGGGTTGCTTAGCCTGGAGAAGAGGAGGCTAAGGGGAGACCTCATTGCTGTCTACAACTACTTGAAGGGAGGTTGTAGCCAGGTGGGGGTTGGTCTCTTCTCCCAGGCAAGCAGCAGCAGAACAAGAGGACACAGTCTCAAGCTGTGCCAGGGGAGGTGTAGGCTGGAGGTGAGGAGAAAGTTCTTCACTGAGAGAGTTATCCACCATTGCAATGTGCTGCCCGGGGAGGTGGTGGAGTCACTGTCCCTGGAGGTGTTCAAGAGGGGACTTGGAGCCATGGTTTAGTCATGAGGTCTGTGGTGACAGGCTGGACTTGATGGTCTTTGAGGTCTCTTCCAACTTTGGTGATACTGTGATTTTCATCTAGTTGAAGGGAAGGATTTAGACAGGAGATTAGGAAGAAATTCTTGGCAGTGAGGGTGGGGAGACACTGAAACAGGTTGCCCAGGGAGGTTGTGGATGTCCCCTCCCTGGAGATGTTCAAGGTCAGGTTGTATGAGGCCTTGAGCAACCTGGTCTGGAGGAAGGTGTCCCTGCCCACTGCAGGGGGGTTGGAACTAGATGATCTTGAAGGTCCTTTCTAACCCAGGCTATTCTGTGTAGCTCAACATGTCCATGCCTCTCCTGTGCTGAAAGTAGATGTGGGTGCTAAAGCTGAGCCCAGGCAAAGAGTGAGAGGTGCAGGGCAGTGAGCAGCTGGGGCATTTGGGTGGTATCTCTGCTTAAGTTGTCTAAAATTGAAAGTTGAACCTGGTTTCTGGTTTTTCTGGAAGCAGAGGCCCCTCTGGGTTTTGACCCATGGCTTTCTCCTCACAACCCTCAAGGACAGCTGGCTGAGCTTTGCAGGCCATGTGGACCCTCCCCTGCCTGGCAGTGTAACGCAGAATGCAGAAAGTGGTGGAGGTTTGTAGAGCTCAAACAAACACAGCTCCTCTTTTTATGTTACTTGGTGGCAGGCACAGATCTGTTGAGGGCCTCTGGTTCCCTTCCCACATCAGCAGCAGATGGTGAGGTCTATATATTCCTCTCCATGTGGCACACTTGGACCCATCTGTGCCCCACAAACAAGCCATGGCCTGACTGGAGCTGCTCCAGAATGGTTATGATCATCTCCTCTTTCTGCCAGTCAGCCCGTGATCCAAAACCTGAATGATGGCTCCTTTCAGGGGCCAGCTTTTGCATCCTGCCCAGGGTTCCCCTTTTGAAGCCACCTGGTCTAGTGGAAGATTTCCCTGCCCATGGTGGAGGGTTGGAAGTGGATGATCTTGAAGGTCCCTTCCAGCCTAAACCATTCTGTGATTCCATGATTTCTTGCTGTGCCTGCCCATCCTGGATTCACAGAATGGTTTGGGTTGGAAGGCATCTTAAAGGTGTTCTAGTTCCAGCCCCTTGCCATGGGCAGGGACACCTTCCACTAGAAGAGGTTGCTTAAGGCCCCATCCAGCCTGGCCTTGAACACCTCGGGCTGCTACCCTCCAGGGAGGCCAGATGGGGGCAGGATCCTCCTGTTTATTGGCAAGTACTCCAAACTAAAAGCTTTTATAGTTTGAAGGGAATTTTGCTATATCTGAGCCTCTGCTGCCACCAAAAGAAAGCCTCTTCTCTCCCTGGCAGCACCACAAATGCTTGTTGTGGGGCTTGGGGACCTAACTGTCACAAAACTACCTTTGTTTGCAGCCTTCTGACTGAGTTACAGCCAAACCAGTGTGGGTCAGGCTGTTTAAAGAGCTTTTGGTGCCACTGGCATGAAGTGGTAAGGAGCAGAAAGAAGGTAAGGTGGAGGTGGGACTGAAAAACCTGCAGGTGTTGGGAGGGTCAGTATTGATTTGTGTGGTAGTAGTGATGTTTTAGCACTTCAGCCTGCTTTCAGCACAGGGCACACAGGGACCTGTTGGAGCAGGGCCAGAGGAGGCCACAGCAATGCTGGCAGGGCTGGAAGCCCTCTGCTGTGAGGCCAGGCTGAGAGAGTTGGGCTTGTTCAGCCTGGAGAAGAGAAGGCTGCAGGGAGACCTTCTGGTGGCCTTGCAGTGCTTCAAGGGCTGAGCAGAAAGGTGGGGACAGACTTTTGAGCAGGGCCTGCTGTGACAGGACAAAGGGTGATGTATCTGTGGGTGCATTAAGAAAAATGTGGTCATGAGGTTGGGAGAGGTTCTCCTCACCCTCTGCTCTGCCCTTGTCAGGCTGCTTATGGAGTACTGGGTCCAGGTCTGGGCTCCCCAGCTCAAGAGAGACAGGGAGCTGTGGGAGAGAGTCCAGTGGAGGCTACAAAGATGCTGAGGGGCCTGGAGCATCTCTGTGAGGAGGAAAGGCTGAGAGCCCTGGGGCTGTGGAGCCTGGAGAAGAGCAGCCCCAGAGGGGATCTGAGCAATGCTCAGCAAGAGCTTAAGGACCTGTGGGGGGCAAGAGGCTGGGGCCAGACTCTTGTCAGTGGTGTCCAGGGACAGGACAAGGGGCAATGGGCACAAACTGGAAGCCAGGAGGTTCCATCTGAAGATGAGGAGAAAGTTGTTTGGTGTGAGGGTGCTGGAGGCCTGGAGCAGGCTGCCCAGAGAGGTTGTGGAGTCTCCTTCTCTGGAGAGCTTCCAACCCCACCTGGCCACTGTGCTGCTGGGCAAGCTGCTGTGGGTGCCCTGCTTTAGCAGGGGAGTTGGACTGGGTGATCTCCAGAGTCCCTTCCAGCCATGCTGGGATTCTGGGATCCTATTTTGTAGCTTATCACAGACTTCAATAGGAACAAGATCTGAATCCTTGCTTTATCTCACCCCCCAGCAGTGAGGAACCAAAAGCCTCAGTGGGGTGTTGGGAGGGGACAGCAATCCTGTGTAGATGTGGAAGTTCAGAACCCTGGGGGGGGGTGTGTTAAAATCTGGTGTAGCCTCTGCCCAGCAAAAGCCCTGCAGCTGCTTGAGGTCTCTCTTGTTCAGGGCTGATTGGCACAGTAAACCATTAATGTGAATTCAGGAAAATCAAGCTAAAAGTCTCAGGACAAGCCCTGCTCTTCAGGTGAGGTTTGCAGTAGGTAACTTGGGTCTAGGGGTGAGGGACTTGGAAGGAGCTATGGAAATGGGGCAGCATCGCTCCTAGCTGCTGCAGGTCCCCTCTTATACAGAAGAGAATGGGGGCAAACCCAGGACCAGATTTGAGGAGATATAAGCTTGAGTCATGCCATCTGTGTGGGAGGGATGTGTCACCTGAGATGTGTCACCTAAGCTGCCTTGTTTCTCAGACTGTGGCAGGTACAAACTTACTGTTCTGTGTGCTTACCTGCTGCTGAAACCTTGCCTGGGCAAAAGCTGCTGCTGGTTTCTTCAGGAACTGGGGCAGCAAGTGTGGTGGCTGGTAGGACAAAGTGTCCAGTCCTGCTGCTGGTAAGCCCAGAGCAGCTGGCTCTCAAGGTTTGGGCAATGCTGGGTGGAAACCTCACTCATAGAATTGGGTTGGCTGGAAAAAACCTCTAAGATCATTGAGTCCAACCTTCAACCTAAGACCACCATGGCCATTAAACCATGTCCCTAAGTGCTCTGTCCATGTTTCTTGAAAACCTCCAGGGACCTCATGCTCACCTTGGGGGGAGCTCTGCCTCTCTGTGTGCCTAGGAAAGCCCTGATCCTGCTGGATTGGGCTGGAGTTCAAGGAGGTGATGTAGCTGCAGCTGATGGGCATCCATGTCTTAAGTGGTTGTCAGTTCTAAATGTGCAAACACATACTAATAGTCATGGAATGGTTTGGGTTGGAAAGGATCTCTAAAGGTCATCCAGTCCAACCCCTCTGCAGTCAGCAGGGATATCTGCAACTAGAGTAGGTTGCTGAAAGCCCCAAACAACCTGACCTGGAGTGGTCCCAGGCATAGGGCATCTACCACCTCTGGGCAACCTGGAACAGGGTCTCACCACCCTCAGTGTAACAAATGTCTCCCTTCTCTCCAGTTTGAATCCCCTCTTGTCCTGTCACAGCAGGTCCTGCTCAAAAGTCTATCCCCAGCTTTCTGATCAGCCCTGGAAGCATTGAGAGGCCACCAGAAGGAGCTCCTGGCAGCTCCATTCCACCTTCCTCCCCTCCATCAAGTGGTGGGTAAGGAACAATTTCATGCTTGCTGGGCACCTCGATTTATTATTTCATGTGAGGAGGGAAATACTGCTGCAGTGTGGGGAAGGAGGTGCCCCCTGCTCTTGAGCAGATACTTTATTTGCTCCCTGAGGGTGTTCTGAAGGAAAAAATCCTGCTGCTGGTACTGCAGGGTTGTCCCTGTTCCTGCAGCTCTTCCTGCTCTCAGGGGCAGGAAACTCAGGGCTTTTCCTGCTTCCCAGTCTGGAAAGCTTGACATTTCTGCCCCTAAATCTGGGCTCTGTGGTGCTTAACTTGCACCTAAAAGAAAGGGTTCTCAGACACTGCAGTCAGGGAGGTGGTTGAATCCCCATCCCTGGAGGTGTTTTAAAGCTGCAGAGATGTGGTGCTGAGGGCCATGGTTTGGCACCAGAACTGGTGGAGTTAGAGAATGGTTGGACTGCATGAACTCAAAGCTCTTTCCCAACCAGAATCATTCTGTGATTCTCTGATCTGGAAGAAGAGTTGTTTTGAACCTCTGCTGGGATTTGGGGATGAATGGGTTGGACAAAACCAGTATTTCCATAACTGGAATGTGGTAAAGACCATAAAGCCACTGCTTTTCCCTTAGACAATGATGCTTTTAGAGCTGCTGCCTTAAGAAGGCAGCTGTAGCAACCAACCTTGGATCATCTGAAGATTAGGATGTGCACTGAGCTGCAAATTCACTCAGCTTGCCATGAAACAGAAGCAGTTTTGCAGTCCTTGAGGTGCTCCTGTGTAAACCCAATTTATTCTGATTCTACAGGAATGGAAGTTAAACCACAATCAACTTCCCCAACCTCCCCTCTGTATCTGTGGACACTTACAGCTTTAAGCTCCATGGGATTGCTCTTCAGTTCATAGAATCACAGAATGTTAGGGGTTGGAAGGCTCCAAAGATCATCCAGGCCAATCCCCCTGTCAGAGCAGGATCAGCTATAGGGCAGGTCACCCAGGATAAAACCCAGGTGGGTGTTGATAGTCTCCATAGAAGCAAAACTCCACAACCTCTCTGGGCAGCCTGCTCCAGGGATTCAGCACCCTCCCTGTGAAAAAGTTTTCCCCTATGTTCACATGGAACCTCCTTTGCTCCAGCTTGCACCCACTGCCCTTTGTCCTGGCACTGGACATCACTGAGCAGGGCCTGGCTCCATCCTCCTGACCCTGCCTTGTACATCTTTATCAACATGACTGAGGTCACCCCTCAGGCTCCTCTGCTCCAAGCTGCAGAGCCCCAGCTCCCTCAGCCTTTCCTCACAGGAAGATGTTCCACTGCCTTCAGCATCTTAGTGGCTCTATGCTGGACTCTTTCAAGCAGTTCCCTGAAGTCCTTGAAGTGAAGGGCCCAGAACTGAGCAGAATATTCCAACTGTGGCCTCAGTGGGACAGAGTAGAGGAGCAGGGGAGCCTCTCTCGAGGTTCAGCTGCATTTTCAGCTTTTCAGGGTGGAAGCCTGCTCATGCTGGAGTTTTTGCAACTGGTCTTAAAAGCTCCCAAGCTAGAGCTGGAGCCTGATGGATTTCAGCTGGCTAGGGGTTACAAAACCAGCTGAAATTGAAAGACCAGAGTGATCCCTGTCTGGCCTCTCCTGTGCCAGCCATCTCTTTGTGGGCTATCATCTTTCCTCTAAATCATCAGCTGAATGTGCTGCTAAAATCTCGGTCACCTCTTAGCCCAAATCAATGCTGACAATGTCACAGAGGCATTTGATGATCTGGTTTGAAGATCAGGAACCCCTTACTCATGGTGGCTTTTATAGCTTAGGATGAGCTTTAACTGCAGACAGCCACACAGCAGGGATGTCACCAGCCTCCTGATGTGCCTGTGACACTCTCTCCCCCTGCCAGCTGCTCCCTATGTCTGTCCTTGGCCCTCAGGTAGCACCCAGGATCTCCTTGTGGTGTCCTCAGCATCCATCACCTGAATCATTTCAGTGGTCAGGTCTAGCACACAAACCCAGCTCTGCTGGTATGTGGTTGGGATGGAGAATTGCCTTTGGTGGCCACAATAAGCAGCCCAGAAGAGAAACACTTGAAACCATCCTCACCACTGGAAGATGAATCACAGAATGGAAGGGGTTGGAAGAGACCTTGGGAGATCACAGGGAGATAGAGATTATATCTAGTTGGAAGAGACCTCAAAGATTATCCAGTCCAACCAACCCAGATAACCCACTGATTCTCTTCAGTGGAGTTGACTGTCCTGTAGATAAAGACCTTTTAAAGCCAGGGCAATCATGGAATAGTTCTGGGCAAAAAAAGACCTTTTAAGAACATCAAGTCCAATCATTCTCTAACTCTACCAAGTCTGATGCTAGGCCATGTCCCCCAGCACCACATCTCTGCCTCTTTTAAACACCTCCAGGGATGGGGATTCTACCACCTCCCTGAGCAGCCTGTTCCAGTGTTAGAGAACCCTTTCAGTGAAGAAGTTTCTTCTAATGTCCAACCTAAACCTTCCCTGGTGCAACTTTCCTCTCATCACTTTTACTAAGGAGTAGAGACCAACCCCCACCTGGCTCCAACCTCCTCTCAGGGAGTTGCAGAGAGCAATGAGGTCTCCCCTTGGTCTCCTTTTCGCCAGGCTGAACAAGCCCAGTTCTCTCAGCTGCTCTTCTCCAGACCCTCACCAAGTGACCAAAGCAAACAGCTGCCTTACACCACCCTACCCTTCCACATCCCCACCGAGCATAGCTCAGAACGTGCTCAAGCACTGCAGGAGCTGGCCAGAGATCTTCCCAAATGCAGGATAAGCTGCCTCCTTCCTAGAATAGAATAGAATAGAATAAACCAGGTTGGAAGAGACCTTCAAGATCATCATCTCCAACCTATCATCCAACACCACCTAAACAACTAACCCATGGCACCAAACACCCCCTCAAGTCTCCTCCTGAACACCTCCAGGGATGATGACTCCACCACCTCCCTGGGCAGCCCATTCCACTGGGCAGTCACTCTCTCTGTGTAAAACTTCCTCCTGACCTCCAGCCTGAACCTCCCCTGGCACAGCTTGAGACTGTGTCCTCTTGTTCTGGTGCTGGCTGCCTGGGAGAAGAGACCAACCCCCACCTGGCTACAACCTCCCTTCAGGGAGTTGTAGAGAGCAATAAGGTCACCCCTGAGTCTCCTCCAGGCTAAGCAACCCCAGCTCCCTCAGCCTCTCCTCACAGGGCTGTGCTCCAAAGCCCTCACCAACTTTGTTGCCCTTCTCTGGACACCTTCCAGCAAGTCAACCTCCTTCCTAAACTGAGGTGCCCAGAACTGGACACAGTACTCAAGGTGTGGCCTAACCAGTGCAGTGTACAGGGGCAGAATGACCTCCCTGCTCCTGCTGGCCACACTCTTCCTGATGCAGGCCAGGATGCCATTGGCCCTCCTGGCTGCCTGGGCACACTGCAGGCTCATGTTCAGCCTACCATTGACCAGTACCCCCAGGTCTCTCTCTGCCTGGCTGCTCTCAGCCACTCTGACCCCAGCCTGTAGCACTGCATGGGGTTGTTGTGGCCAATGTGCAGAACCCAGCACTTGGATGTGTTCAATCTCCTGCCCCTGGACTCTGCCCATCTGTCCAGCCTGTCTAGGTCTCTCTGCAGAGCCTCTCCACCCTCCAGCAGATCAACTCCTGTCCCCAGCTTGGTGTTGTCAGCAAATTTATTGATGATGGACTCAATGCCCTCATCCAGATCATCAATGAAGATGTTAAAGAGCACAGGGCCCAGCACTGCTCCCTGGGGCACACCACTGGTGCCTGGCTGCCAGCTGGCTGTGGCACCATTCACCACCACTCTCTGGGCTCAGCCTCCAGCCAGTTCCTAACCCAGCTCAGAGAGCTGCTGTCCAAGCCAGGGGCTGACAGCTTGGCCAGCAGTTTGCTATGGGGGACAGTGTCAAAGCAGGCTGTCCCCCTCAGCACCAGCAGCAGCCCCTGCCCTGCAGTGACAAGGCCAGGCTTTGCAGCTGGTGCCTGGGGGTTGCAGGGCAGCAGGCATGGGGGCTGTAGCCTCCTTGAAGGCCATGGCAGCCCCAGCCACAGGCAGGGTGATTCTGCAGCTGTTTCTGTCCATCCACCAGCCTGCTGTTCCTTTATAAAAAGACCCATGAAGTCATCAGGGCTCTAGCCTCCCCTGGAATCATTTTCAAGGAAATGGGCTGAAAGCCTGCCAGGCTCAGTGGAATGCAAACTATTTCACAAATGAAGTTGGCCTCTCCCCTCCCCCCCCGGCTCCCTTGTTGTAGAGGCAAGAAACACATCGAGGAGCCTGAGTCCCTCCTGACAGGTGAATGAGACAGCCTGAGAGGATCCACAGGTGAGACTGGGCCTCACTCAGCACCTCTGTGTGTGAGTGGGGAGGGACAGAGGGGCTCAGGGGGCACCTACAGCCCCTTTGGCATGGGGCTGAGCAGCAGGAACCCTGCCTTACCTTGGCATCAGTGAGTGAGACAACCTGAGAGGATCCACAGGTGAGACTGGGCCTGTCCTCAGCACCTCTGTGTGTGAGGGGGGGAGGACAGAGGGGCTCAGGGGGCACCTACAGCCCCTTTGGTGTGGGGCTGAGCAGCAGGAACCCTGCCTTACCTCAGCATCAGACTGGAGTGAAGAGCTTGTGGGTTTGATGCTGATGGCACAGCACCAGGGCTGGGTAATGAAAGGGGGGAGAACAGAAAGTATCTCCTGAATTCCTGCTTGCAGAATGTGTAACTTTGCTGGGGTTATCTCTTTGTTCTGCCCCTGGTGTGAGTTCTTCAGGTAAGATTGCCATTTGTGTCACTGAGGGAGCAGCAGTGGGAGCACTTTGTTAGGAGAAGTTTGTGTCAGCTGAGGAGCTCCTCCAGATTATACCACTGAGGGTCACAGAACTGTTTGGGTTGGAAAAACCTTCTAAGATTATTGAGTCCAACCATCAACCCAGCACCACCATGGCCAGCAGACCATGGCCCACAGTGCCATGGCCACAGGTTTCTTGAACACCTCCAAGGATGGTGACTCCACCACCTCCCTGGGCAGCCTGTTCCAGTGCCTGACCACTCTTAGTATCATAGTATCACAGTATCTTGCAGCAATGAAATTGTTCCTCATCCCCAACCTAACTCCAATAGTGGAACTTGAGGCTATTTCCTCTCATTCTATCACAGAATCAGAGATAATCACAGAATGTTAGGGGTTGGAAGGGACCTCCAAATATCATCCAGTCCAATCCCCCTGTCAGAGCAGGATCAACTAGGGCAGGTCACCCAGGATAAAACCCAGGTGGGTGTTGATAGTCTCTATAGAAGCAAACTCCACAACCTCTCTGGGCAGCCTGCTCCAGGGATTCAGCACCCTCCCAGTGAAAAAGTTTTTCCCTATGTTGACATGGAACCTCCTTTGCTCCAGCTTGCACCCACTGCCCTTTGTCCTGGCACTGGACATCACTGAGCAGGGCCTGGCTCCATCCTCCTGACACTGCCCTGTACATCTTTGTCAACATGACTGAGGTCACCCCTCAGACTCTTCTGCTCCAAGCTGCAGAGCCCCAGCTCCCTCAGCCTTTCCTCACAGGGAGATGTTCCACTGCCTTCAGCATCTTAGTGGCTCTATGCTGGACTCTTTCAAGCACTTCCCTGAAGTCCTTGAAGTGAGGGGCCCAGAACTGAGCAGAATATTCCAGATGCAGGAGAAGAGACCAACCCCCACCTTACTGCAACCTTCTTTCAGGGAGCTGTAGAGAGCAATGAGGTCTCCCCTCAGCCTCCTCTTCTCCAGGCTGAACACCCCCAGTTCACTCAGTTGCTCCTCACCAGCCCTGTTCCCCAGACCCTTCCCCAGCTTTGTTGTCCCTCTCTGGACACTCCAGCTCCTCATTGTCCTTCTTGGAGTGAGGGCCCAAACCTGAACCCAGGATTCATAGTGCAGCCTCCCCAGTGCCCAGTACAGAGGGACAATCACTTCCCTAGCCCTGCTGGTCACAGCATTGCTGATCCAGGACACGTTGCTCCTAGGACACAATGCCAGATGAGTTAGAGGGCACTATTTGTGGTGGTATCATTCCTGATTGCAATGAAATGTCAGCTCAGTGCCTTCAGTAATGAAGCCCTTGTCTCATTGTGTGGTGCCAGTGCAGAGCTGAGCAGTAGGAGGCACAGCAGATTCCTTGCAGCTGGTTAGCACTGTTAATAATAGTCCCGAGGAGTTCTCATGGTGGCTCTTGTGTTAATGACCTTTGTGTTGTGTCAGTGACCTTTCAGGGAGCATTCTGCTGCTGGGAACTGCTGCTGTAAAGTCCTACAGGCCACAGCTAGCGAGTAGGCTTCATATTTTATGGACTACTGTGGATTGTATTTCAGGATGTGAGCTCCCCTGTCAGCAATGTCAGGCAGGAATGCTGAGCATGTGGCAGTCTTTCCCCTTGCTTTACAGTTGGAGGTGTTGGTCACTTTTACTCTGAATGGTTTCCATTTAAATGAGCTGAGGAAAAGAGGGAAACTCCCCCAGAGGGCTCCCAGAGGCAGCTTACAGTTTCATACAATCACAGAATGCTTTTGGGTGAAAAAAAACCTCTAAGATCTTTGAGTCCAACCACCAACCCAACCCCACCATGGCCATTAAACCATGGCCCAAAGAGGCATGGCCACAGATTTCTGGAGCACCTCCAGGCATGGTGACTCCACCACCTCCCTGGGCAGCCTGTTCCAGTGCCTGACCACTCTTGCAGCACAGAAATTGTTCCTCATCTCCAAATTAGACCTCCCCTGGCACAATTTCAGGCCATTTCCTCTCATTCTATCACCTGATACTAGGGAGAAGGGACCAATCCCCACCTGGCTCCAGCCTCAGGGAGCTGTAGAGAGCAAGGAGGTCTCCCCTCAGCCTCCTTTTCTCCAGGCTGCACACCCCCAGCTCCCTCAGCTGCTCCTCAGCAGCCCTGCTCTCCAGACCTTTCAGCAGCTTTGCTGAAGTCTGTCATGCTGCAATTTAACCATGAGCACTTCAGCCCATTGCTTAGGCAGGTCAGGAAGGCTGCAGCCACATGAGCTGTGTATTGGTGAAGGGGTTTTATCATTATGGTGTTTCCTGAGTGCACTCACTGAGCTTTCATCTAAATCTCACCCTTTTCATAGCAGCTTTTGTGACCTTCCCTTAGATGGCTCTTGTAGAAGCTCACATCTCCCCTGAACTACAGGTTTGGTTTTCCATTTGCTATGGGAGCTAGTCTGGGAGTCAGGGGAGTTCAGAGAGAGAGATCAAGTGGCAGTGTGTGATGTCACTTCAGCAGAAGCCTTACAGGTGAACCCTGCACGAATTTGAACACCCTTGGGACAGGGAAATGCCCTAAGGAAGACTGAGAGTGGCACTTCCCTTCTTTTGCCCATGGAAAAAAAGCAAAGGTAAAGGACTTTCATGTCAAAACATACCTTTGTGGTCCTAGTTTGTTCCCTTCTTGGAAGCATGTCCTTGGGGAAGAAAGGTACTGAGGCCTAAGTACTGAATAGTTGAATTTTTCCTTCTGTTCTCATGTGGGTTCCAGAGGGACCTGGTCAGGCTAAAGAAGTAGACTCAGCTGAGCCTCATGAGGCTCAATAAAGCAAAGTCCTAAGTCCTGCACCTGTGTCAGGGCAATCCTTGATATAAATCCATGCTAGGGATAATGGGATTGAGAGCAGCCCTGCACTTTTGGGGGTTGCTGGTGGGTGAGAAGCTGGACATGAGGCAGCAGTGGGCACTTGCAGCCCAGCAGGCCAATGGCATCCTGGGCTGCAGCAAAAGGAGCATGGCCAGCAGATGGAGAGAGGGGACTCTGCCACTCTGCTCTCCTGACACCTCACCTGGAGGTCCCCCAACACAAGAGGGACATGGACCTCATTTCCTGGAGGTACATTGAGCCTGTGTTACCAGCAGCTTGTCTCTAGTCCTGGGTCTCCTGGACTTACCTTGGACCTGTGTTGTAGGTAGCTTGTCTCTAATCTCTGCTCTGTTTCCCACAGCTTCTAGCTGGATCCCCCTGGATGGATCTTGGCCCTGGTTCCTGGGGCAATGGTGGAGGCCCCATCCCTGGAGACATTCAAGGTCAAGCTTGCTGTGGCCCTGAGCAACCTGCTCTAGTTGGAGGTGTCCCTGCTGACTGCAGCAGGGTTGAACAAGATGACCTCTGAGGCTCCCTTCCAACCTGATGCTTTCCTTGAATCCATAGGGCATGGACATCTTTCAGTAATATCTCAGTGCAGTAACTGTGGAATGACAAAGGCAGCAGAGATGAGTTCAGGAGTAAAGATCACAGTGTTTGCAGAAGGCAAGGTGTGTGTGAAGCCCTGTCCCTTCATCCCAGGTGATTCATGGCAGGGAATGCCTTTCTGTTCTGGCTGTGTTTATCCACTGCTGTCTCTGTTGCTGCTGGGGTGATGTGGAAAGTTGGCAGCACTGTTCAAAGGCACATGAAAGCCTCCTGCTGCCAAGCTTGGTTGGAGATAACAGATTCAGGGGGAAGATTTAACAAATGATATGAATGTGGGCTGGGATATAAATTAATCTGAACCAGTTTATGAGTCCTCAAGAAACGGTTTCAGGTCAGTTCCATCAGAAGTCACAACTGTTCCTACTGAATTCCTCACACTGAAGAACTTCCTAAGCTCCAGTCTAACCCTGTTCTCCCTCAGCTTCAAACCATTCCCCCTTGTCCTGTCTCTAGATACCCTCAGGAAAAGTCTCTCTGCAGCCTTCTTGTAAGATCCCCTCAGGTATTGGGAGGCAGCTCTAAGGTCCCCCTGGAGTCTTCTATGTTCCCCCAGGCTGAACACCCCCAGCTCCCTCAGCCTGTCCTTGCAGCAGAGGTGCCCCAGCCCTTGGATCATCTTTGTGGCCTCCTCTGGACTCACTCCAACAGCTCTGTGTCCTTCTTATGCTGGAGACACCAGAACTGGACACAGTATTGGTGATGAGGTCTCAGCAGAGCAGAGGGAGATCATTTGAATCTCAGGAATAAAAGGTACTCTGAAAAGGACCTCCCCTTCCTTTCCTGCTTTATGCTCACTTAAATCAATATGGAGAGCTGGGCCCAGGTGAGCCTCCTGAGGTTCAACAAGAGCAAGTGCAGGGTTCTGCACCTGGGAACAAGCCAGGCTGGGGATGAGGTGACAGAAAGCAGCCCTGGGGGAAAGCACTTGGGGGTGCTGATAGATGAGAAGCTGAACATGGGCAGGCAGTGTGAGCTTGCAGCCCAGAAGGCAAATCACAGCCTGGGCTGCATCCAAAGCAGCATTGCCAGCAGATCCAGAGAGGTGATTCTGCCTCTTTGCTCTGCTGAGACCTCACCTGGAGTGCTGTGTGCAGGTCTGGAAGGACATGGAGCTGATGGAACAGGTCCAGAGGAGGCCATGAGAATGATCAGGGGGCTGGAGCAGGACAGGCTGAGGGAGCTGGGGGTGTTCAGCCTGGAGAAGAGGAGGCTCCAGGGAGACCTAATGGCAGCCTGCCAGTACCTGAGGGGGGACTACATGAAGGATGGAGAGAGCCTGTGTGCAAAGGCCTGCAGTGACAGGACCAGGGGCAGTGGCTTCAAACTAGAGCAGGGCAGATTTAGATTGGGTGCTAGAAACAAATTCTCTACCATGAAGGTGGTGGAACACTGGAAGAGGTTGCTCAGGGAGGTGGTTAAGCCCCATCCCTGGGGATATTCAAGAAGAGGTTTGACAAGGCTCTGGGCAGCCTGATCTAGTTGGGGATCGACTCCCTGCTGACTGCAGGGAGGTCAGACTGGATGACCTTTGGAGGTCCCCCCTGGCCTGGCCCACTCTATGATTCTATAAAGCAAGCTAGCAATCTTGTGTTAACACAGGAAAGAGCTGTGTGCTGTGTCTGAGCTCACCCCAGGAGCTCATGCTGGGAAACCTGAGCTGGGTTTGTGTTCTGGAAGAAGCCTTCCTTAGATCTCTCTCCTTTCTGCTCAGCGCTTACGTGGAGAACGTTTGGAGGAGAGATAAATCAGGGGCTTTGACATCAGCTTGGGGATGTTTTCTTTCAAGACTCTCAGAAGGACCTAAGTAAAGAGCACTGGAGGGTGTGACAGGTGCTGTCATGTGAGGAGAACTACCCTCCAGAACTCCCCTTCAAGAGGCCTGCCCTGCATGCCAATGGCCAGATTCAGTCAGGAAAAAACACCCCAACAAACCAAGGCTGCTGCTGACTGACTTCATTTGGTGTCAATATCTTGTGGCACCCCACAGTATCTTTTACACTCTGCTGTTACCTCTTCAGTTTTGGTTTTTCTGTTTTAAAGTTTCTACAGCTAGTTGGAGTGTTAGGTTGAGAAGCATTTCTTCACCTGAGTTCTCTTTGCTGCATGATATCACCAAACCCAAACCAAACCAAGCCCCCCAAAAAGCAACAAAGCAAACCAAAAAACAAACCACCTTGTTCATATTCTTTTCACTTTGGGTTTGTTTGAGTTGAGTTTTCCCTTTGACTCCTCTCTTGATTCACTGTTTGAAACATCCCAGTTGAACATAGGGACTAGGCAGCCTGGAGGTGTGGGCTCAGGAGAATATCATGAGGCTCAGTAAGGCAAAATTCAAGGTCCTGCAGCTGGGTTAGGGAAATCCTCATGATCAATCCAAGCTGGAGGATGATGAGATTGAGAGCAGCCCTGCACTTTTGGGGGTGCTGGTGGGTGAGAAGCTGGACATGAGCCAGCAGTGGGCACCTGCAGCTCTGAAGGCCAATGGCATCCTGGGCTGCAGCAAAGGAAGCATGGCCAGCAGATGGAGGGAGGGGACTCTGCCTCTCTGCTCTGCTGAAACCTCACCTGGAGGTCTGTGACCACCTGTGGGACCCCCAACACAAGAAGGATATGGACCTGGTGGAGTGGGCCCAGAGGGGGGCCACAGAGATGATTCAACCTCTAGGCTGAGTATCTCGAGTTCCCTCGAGTGCTCCTCACCAGCTTCATTGCCCTTCTCTGGACTTGGTGCCATGGTTTAGTAGTCGTGAGGTCTTGGGTGACAGGTTGGACTTGATGATCCTTGAGGTCTCTTCCAACCTTATTGATTCTTTGACATTGTCCAGCACCCCAATGTCCTTCTTGTACTGAGGGTCCCAAAACTGAACCCAGGATCTGATGTGTGGCCTTCCTAACCAAGCAATTTGATCAGTGAGATGAGAGTTTCTTTGTTGTCCAGAAACATCAGGAAGAATGAAATGAGGTTTGGTTTCATACTCATTTCTTTCCTTCTCTTCCAGCAAAGTCTTTTTGACTCATGGCAGTATACTAAGTGGTTGGTTTAGACAACACACAGTCACAGAAGGCTAGGGATTGGCAGGGACCTCCAGAGATCATTGGGTCCTCCCCCCCTGCCAGAGCAGAATCACCTAGGGCAGGCCACACAGGAACACTTCCAAGTAAGCTTTGAAAGCCTCCAGAGAAGACAACTCCACAGCCTCTCTGGGCAGCCTGTTCCAGTGCTCCCTCAGAGTAAAGTTTCTCCTTATGTTAAGGTGGAACCTCTTGTGTTCTAGCTTGTATCCATTATTCCTTGTCCTATTACTGGGTGCCACTGAAAAGAGCCTGTCCCCTTCCCCTTGACACCCACCCCTCCAATATTTATAGACATTAACAAGGTCCCTCCCTCAGCTTTGTCTTCTCCAGACTAAACAGCCCCAGGTCTTTCAGTCTTTCTTCATATCAGGGATGTTCAAGTCTCTTCATCATCCTCATAGCTCTTTGATGGACTCTCTCCAGCAGATCCCCGTCTTTCCCAAACTGGGGACCTCCAAACTGGACACAGTATTCCAGGTATGGTCTCACCAGGGCAGAACAGAGGGGGAGGAGAACCTGGCTAGACCTGCTGGACACACATGCACTAATGCACCCCAGGGTACCATTGAGTTTGTGCTGCTGCTCACCCTGTGCTAACCTGTCAGCATCAAAAAATAACCATGAAAATAAGACCCTGGAGATGATGTACTCATGACATTTGGACTGCATTGCCTCTAAGTATAGTCTTTGTCATGACCTAATGTTTTCTATTAATACTTTAAGAAAGAGGATAAGCAGCACCAAAAAAAAAAACCCACAACCCAGTGAAGCAGTTCTGGGGTTGTGTTTTATCCTTTCTTTAAAACCCCCCCCACATTTTGGTGGCATTTCCATTGAAAATCAAAACAATGTTTGAAAATATTTGGGCATATTCAACCCCAAAATGAATACTTTCAGAAATAGTGATTCTAGCATCTCTGATTGCAGAGAGCAGGATCAAAGGAAGCTGATCTTATCAGTTTGCTGGGGATTTTTGTTATGAGGGTTTTGGGTGTTTTTGGTATCTCCAGTTAGTTAATTGTTCAGCTGTTAATGAAGTTGGAACCCATTCAGCATTAGGTCCTGACTGGCCTCCTGTGTTTTGGGTGGGAAGTGACCTCCAGAGGTCATCCAGTCCAACCCCCTCTGCAGTCAGCAGGGACATCCCCAATTAGCTCAGCCTGCCCCAGAGCCCTCTCCAGCCTCACCTTGAGTATCCCCAGGGATGGGTCCCCAACCCCCACCTTGGGCAACCTGTTCCAGTGTTCCACCACCCTCATGGTGCAGAACTTGCTCCCAACATCCAATCTAAATCTGCCCTTCTCTAGTTTGAAGCTGTTGGCCCTCGTCCTGTTACTGCAGGTCTTTGTAAGCAGTCCCTCTGCAGCCTCTTTGCAGGCCCCCTTCAGGTACATGCAGGCTGCTAGTCTCCCCACAGCCTCCTCTTCTCCAGGCTGAACACCCCCAGCTCCCTCAGCCTGTCCTTGTAGCAGAGGTGCTTCAACCCCTGCTCATCTTTGTGGCCCTTCCCTGGACTCTTTCTGTCAGGTCCATGTCCTTTCTCTGTTGAGGGCTGCAGAGCTGCAGGGAGCACTGTGGGTGAGGTCTCGCCAGAGCAGAGTGGCAAAATCACCTCTCTGGGTCTGCTGGCCTCCTGTCCTGAAAGGTAATGAGTAAGGAGACAAGAAGACAAATGCTGGAAAATAAAGATATTTTGGCCTAGCAGAGCCTGACTTCTCCTTTGCTTATACACTTCAGACCAGGCCTTAGTCACTGTGCTGTCAGTTACAGACATTGCAGGGTGCCTGGCACGTGTTCAAAGTGCGGGTGCTGCTTTGCTCTGCCAGCTTAAGGGACGTACAGATTCCATACTGACTCCTGAGAGTGCTTCCCTCAGCTGCTCCTAACACTGCAGCAAGTCAGAGCACATGGACCTGATGGAGTGGGTACAGAGGAGACCAAGAAGATGACCAGAGGGCTTGGAGCACCTCTCCTACTAAGACAGGCTGAAAGAATTCAGGCTGCTCCTGGAGAGGAGAAGGCTCCAGCCAGACCTTCTCTGGAGACTTTCCAGACCCATCTGGACGCATTCCTGTGTGACCTGTGCTAGATTCTGTGGTCCTGCTCTGGCATGGGGGTTGGATTCAATAATCTTCAGAGGTCACTTCAAACCCCTAACATCCTGTGAGACCTTAAAGCTGCATTTCAATACTTGAGGGGGACTTGCATTGCTTGAAGACCTCCAGGGATGGCGATTCCACCACCTCCCTGAGCAACCTGCTCCAGCACCTGACCACCCTTATTGTTCCTCATGTCCAAACTAAACCTCCCCTGGCACAATTTCAGGCCACTGCCTCCCATTCTATCACCTGACGCTAGGGGAGCAGAGACCAGCCCCCAGGTGGCTCCAATCTGCTTTCAGGGAGCTGCATAGAGCAATGAGGTCTCCCCTCATAGGTCTCCTCCAGACTAATCAATCCCAATCCCCACAGCTGCTCCTCATCAACTCTGCTTTCCAGACCCTTCCACAGCTTTGTTTGCCTTTCTCTGGACATCCTCCAGTGGAGATCACAGCCTACAGGAAAAATTTGGACAGCTGATTAGCTTAGGTAAGCACTTTCTAAATGCTGAAGTACCAGAGTGGTGTTATTTGGGTTTGGTTTGGGGTTTGGTTTGGGGTTTTTTCCCCCAGCTCTGTGGTAGGCAGAAAGGCATGGCGTAAAATGGTGGAAGTAGCTTAATAATGTGAGTTAAAAAAATAGACAGAGTCAACCAAATGTGTGTTAAAATGTGGCCTTTTGCAGTGATACACTGCTTGCTCGTTCTGGGAGGCCTCCTGATGACCTCAGGAGGTTGAGTTTAGTCCCTGTGATGTCAGCCAGTTTATCCACACGAAGGGCAGGACGCAGAGAAGCCGCTGGGATCTCTGGCACAAGATTAGGGAGGACTTGGACCTGATGGAGAGGGTCCAGAGGAGGCCATGAGAATGATCAGGGGGCTGGAGCAGGACAGGCTGAGGGAGCTGGGGGTGTTCAGCCTGGAGAAGAGGAGGCTCCAGGGAGACCTAATAGCAACCTTCCAGTACCTGAGGGGGGACTACATGAAGGAAGGAGAGAAACTGTGTGCAAAGGCCTGCAGGGACAGGACCAGGGGCAGTAGCTTCAAACTAGAATAGGTCAGATTTAGATTTAATATCAGGAAGAAGTTCTTCACTGTGAGGGTGGTGGAACACTGGAAAAGGTTGCCCAGGGAGGTGGTTGAGGCCCCTGCCCTGGAGATCCTAAAGGTGAGGCTCAACAAGTCCCTGGGCAGCCTGATCTAGTTGGGGATGTCCCTGCTGACTGCAGCCCCTGGTCAGACTGGATGAGCTTTGGAGGTCCCTTCTGGCCCAGACCATTCTGTGATTCTATGATTTTTCTGTGTAATTCTCAGTCAGATGCAAGCAGGTCTATTGATTCTGTGATTCTATGATGGATAGAAAGCCTCTTGAGCCTTCAAGGTGTTGTGTTCAGGAGGCAACTGCAGGCCTGCAGTTCCCAGACCTGAACTGTTTGGGGTTTGTGAGGTGGGATCTGGCCTTGGCTTGTCAGCCTCTGCACTGGGATCCAGAGAGAGGCATTACAGGGCTGAATGATCAAGGCAGTGTCAGTAACCAGCAGGAAGGCTGTAGAAAACTGGCAGTTCTGCAGCAGTTCTGTCTTTTAGGGGTGAGGAGTTACAGTGTGACTGCTCTGGGGCCATTACAGACAGAGCCTCTCTGTTGATTGCCCCCACCCTGTACTCAGCACTGCTGAGGCACCACCTCAGAGAGTGGGTTCAGTTTGGGGCCCCTCGCTACAAGAAGGACATTGAGGGGCTGGAGTGGATCCAGAGAAGGGCAATGAAGATGGTGAAGGGTCTGGAGATCAGATCTGTTGAGGAGCAGCTGAGGGAACTGGGATTGTTCAGCCTGGACAAAAGGAGGCTGAGAGGAGACCTGGCTCTCCACAACTCACCTGAAGGGAGGTTGCAGCCAAGTAGGGGCCAGTCTCTTCTCCCAAGAAGCAAGCAATAGGATGAGAGGAAATGGCCTCAAGTTCTATGGGAGGTTTAAGCTGGACATGAGGAACAAATTCTTTTGCAAAAGGGTTGCCAAGTCCTGTTGCAGCTTGCCCAGAGCAGTGGTGGAGTCCCCATCCATGAGGGGATTGAAAAGCTGAGCAGATGTGGTGCTGAGGGACATGCTTTAGCAGCAGATTGATAGTGCTAGTTTAATGACTGGTCTTGAACTTAGTCTTCTTCAGCCTAAATGATGGTATGGAGTTGATGTCCTAGTGTCTTAGGAGTTGCAGGGTTTCTCCTTAAGGGACAGATTGCTTGCAGGAGCTTGCAAGGGAGCTGCACAGCAAATCACATCCCGTTTGGAAGCGCTTGCTGATTGTTGTCAGCACAGCCATCAGGACAGAGGAAGGCAAGCTTCTGTCGAGCTAGGAAAGCTGATTTTAAAGCAGGTGACTGGAATGAGGTGCAATAACAGCCAATATTGGAGCAGTGACTAGGAGGGAATGTCTCTTGGAGGAAGAGCAATGTGAAGTACCACTGCTAACCAGACCGTGAACCCGGACCTGTTGAAAAGGGACCACGAAGGGGAACGGTGAGTCACCAGCCACGGTGCTAATTATGGCATCAGTGGAGATTTGAGCTGGAAACAATAATGAATTACATGTTTAATTAAAAAAAAAAATAGAAAAAACCCTTGGCTCTTCACTCCATAAAGGCTTGTCATCACTTCTGTAGATGTCACATCATGCATCCAATCAGGGCTTCGGAGCAAAGTGACTGGGAGTTATTTCTGGAATGCACACACAGGGGATCTGGATGGGAGGGCAGAAGGTTAAGCTGACATTGCTCTTGTGAGACTCCATCAACGTGCTGCATTCATTTTCAGACATCTCCAAAAGATGTTAAGGAAACTGAAGGGCTTTTAAATCAACAGAAATCAGATGAAAAGGGGAAGGAATGCCTAGTAAAGCAAAATGCTAAGTAACTGACAGCAGAGAGCTTGCCTAAAGCAGGAAGGGAAGGATCTGCAGCTCCCTGCAGAATATAAAATGCTTGGCAGTAGTGAATGAGATATGATATTTCATGTGGATATAAATATTAACCTCTGGAAAGAGTTAAGGGACAAGATGATGTCTCTCAAGGGCTCCTGACAATCATTTGTTGAATTCTGTCATATAGTAGATGAGATGAGATCATTGCTGGTATGGGATTTTAAATGAAGAACTAAAGCCAGGCCTACAATGTGACTCAACTAGATGCCCTAAGAGGTCACTTCTGTTACCACCACCATGATTGTGCTGCATGCATCATATAAAGTTGGACCACCTCAAATACCTTGTGCATTAGATTTGCTCCTCTGTCACTCAATCTGTTTATTATGTGTCCTTAGGCCTTCTTTGCCAGGCATGTTGGTTGTTAACTGTGTTCAAGGAATTTTTTTGCCTGCAAGTAGCCAATTTTCACATGCTCCAGGGTCCATGTGTTCAGCTCTGTACCATAAGAAGTGATGGAACTACTGACACATGATTTGTATCACATCAAGTTGATGAAGAACTTTAAGTAGAGTTAGGGATGAAATTAAAGCCAGGCTTGTACTGAAAAATTAATTCACATTCCAGGCTTTTCTTCTTTCTCCTGAAGTTCAGAGATTCTTAAATTGGGGTAGTTTTGATTCAGGCTCAACAGAGGAATTAATCTTTCTCTCACTTCAAATTAATTGTTGCTGTAAGTTCAAGGCCTGCCTGGAGGTCTTCCTATGTGGTCTGCTTTAGGTGTTCCTGCTCTGGCAGGGGGCTTGGACTTGATGATCTTCAGAGGTCCTTTCCAACCCCTACCATTCTGTGCCTCTCACCTGAGAATGAAGGAAATGTCCCTTGTTTTCCAAGCCAGTGCTCCCTCTGATTTGCCTAGGCACCCATTTCAGCAGGGACCTGGTGGAGTCCAGTCAAGCTCTGATGTGTTTTGGCTTTCCTTGGGAGCACAGAAGCGCTCAGCTCTCCTCTCCTTCATGGTGCTGAGAACAGGTGGCCTCCTGTGGGGTCACCAAGTATATTTTGGGCTGAAACTCGAGCAGGCTGGAGCCAGATTGGCTGTGCTAGCCACATGAGTAATTAGGAGCTGATACACCAAGCTTGTTCTCGCCTGGTGCTGCTCAGGAGGGAAGGCTGGAGAGGCTTTGCTCCTAAGGATATTTACTGGATGTTGCTGGTAAGGACATTTAAATCCCATTTCACTTCTTTTCCCTGGAATGGGGTCTTGAGCTGTTTCCTGATCCTGTAGGATTTGGGGAGTTGTGGTTATGCCTTGCCCATAGAAGTCAGATTTTTCTGCTGGGATGACCAGTTGCAAACTCCAGTAAGAGGAAAAGAACCTGGAAGTTAGCTTTGGAAGCATAACTGAAGGTTATAATAGGGGCAGCTGGTAGAGGTTGTAGCCTTGTATTCAAGCTCTGCTTCTAGATTTTTCTTCATAACCTTTGGCCTACTTTTTCCACACCAGAGGCTGCTCATGAATGGGAGTTATTTTACTGATTAACATTCTGGTTGAACCAATTGATTAATTTTTTTCTGTGGGGGAGGAGGTAATTTCTCTCAACACATTGGAACTAAGAAGGGACAGTATTCCATGTCCCTATATTTAACCTGCAGTACTAGACTCCACTTGCCTCAGAAGGAATTGCAGCTTAGCCAGCTAAACAAAACCACCCCTGTCATTTGATAGTATTGGTTTTCATGGCAAATATCTTTGGACTCAGGAGCAGCTGTTCCAAAGCCTCATCCCCTACCAACATTAGAAACAGGGCTGCAGTCTCTGGTGGAAACTTGTACCTTTGCCTCACAGCAAAATCATTGCATTCATGAATTTGCCCAAAGGTTTTGGTGGCAATTTGTGCTTTGCAATGCAGCCAGCTGTGTGGATTTTCATCTGTTTTTTGGGTCTGAAGAAACAGAGAAGGGTTGGGGGGGAAAGGCCACAAGAGCTGCAAAAAAAACCCCAACCCTCACACAACATCTGCATAAGCTAATGCTGGGAAACCACAAATTGCCTCATTAACTTAAGGTCCCTGAAACCCAAACCCTTGCAATCTTTTTCCTACATGATGTTTTGATTTATGAATGAACACAGAATAGAGAGAGAAAGCTCCCATTCAAACAGGAGCTTGGGTAGTGTCAGGAAACCACAGAGAACAGTGGCAAAGGGATGAAAATATTCTTCATATCATCTTCTTGTGATTTAAAACACAACCATAATCAGCCTTCAAGAAGTCTCTTCCTCTGATTTTTAGGGGGGCTGTTTGTTTTCTTGTGTTTGTTTTCATTCCAGCATCGGTGTCACAACTCTTAGACTGTTGTCCCAGGTTGTGGTTCAGGTCAGCATGTTTGAGCCTTAACCCAATACTTCCCCAGGATGGTCAAAACAATGCCAGCTCCAAACAACTTTCTGGGGTTCAAGTGCTTTCTGCTGTCTCAGGTTCTTTCCCTGACCAGCCCACGAGGTTGGAACAATCTGATTAGTTGCTCACCATGGCCCCAGGTGCTTTATGAACTGGCAGAGTGGTTTATCACAGTCCTTTCATTCTTGGGCTAATACTGTCTTATTCATTTGCTGCTTGACCAGTGAGTGGGGGAGAGAGAGAAGAATACCCTCAAAATGGAGGAAGAAGAATATGAGGAGGTTGTGGAGGTAAGAAGAAAGTCTGAGTGTGGAAATATTTGCTTCCTGCCTTGTGAATGAATTTATTAATCACTTCAATGAGATGTTGCTCAGCAGCACTGATGGCTGCTTGCTGTTTGCTCTCTGAAAATCAGGGTGCTGTTAGGTGCCTGTTAAATGGTTTAAATCAATAGAAAGCAGCAACAACAACAAAGTTGCTCTCAGTGGAGTGAAGTCTCCCTGGTTCCTGTCATAGTTTCTCTGCTTAATCCCACACCCCTGTTGCAAGGCTTTCTGATTACTCCTCTGCATAATTATAGATGCAGTGGGCCATCTCCTCTCCCTCCTGGCTTGCCCTCTGTCATCCAATCCATGCTAGAAGGGATGACTTGGGAAGCCACTTTCTAGCCTCCCCTCTGTGCCCACTGCACTGCAGGAATGCAGCAGTTTTGTGGCACCAGGGTTTCACTAACCAATTTAACCTTAAATGTTGCAGAGGTGGAGCTAGATTTAAACCTGTAGATATCCATGGAGCTACATCAGGGATTGGTCTGTGGATGGGGCATTTAAATTCACTGTCCTATGCCTCACTGTTTGGTCCCAGCCATCTGATTTAAAAATTCCTGGGGAACTGGGGAACCTACAACTCGATGATAAGAGAGAGTTCCATTGGAATGAGTTTGTTACTGGAACAGGTAAGGGTAACAAGCAGCCTGGTCTTCCCTGTTGCTGTGTTTCTATTCTGAAATGCAGTTGTGTTATGAAACACATAAATGGTTATAACCAATTGCTCAGTGTTTGCAGAGAGTCACAGAGTGGTAGGGGTTGGAAGGGACCACCAGAGATCATCCAGTCCAACCCCTCCTGCCACAGCAGGGTCACGTAGGGCAGGTCACACAGGAGTGCACCCAGGCAGATCTTGAAAGTTGCCAGAGAAGGAGACTCCACAACCCCTCTGGGCAGCCTGTACTAGGGCTCCAGCACCCTCACAGCAAAGAAGATTCTGCTCATGCTGAGGTGGAATCTCTTGTGTTCCAGTTAGTACATGTTGTTCCTTGTCTTGTTACCACCAAAGAGACTGCCCCCTTCATTTTGATGCTCACCCCTCAGATGTTTATGTACATTAATAAGATCCCCCCTTACCCTTCTCCTCTCCAGACTGAACAGCCCCAGGTCTCTCAGTCTTTTTTCATAGGAGAGATGTTCAAGTCCCCCAGCCATCCTTGTAGCTCTCTTGTGGACTCTCTCCTGCAGATCCCTGTCTCTTTTGAACTGAGGAGCCCAAAACTGGAGACAGTATTCCAGGTGGAGTCTCACCAGGGCAGAGTAGAGGGGGAAGAGAACTTCCTTAGACTTGCTGTTTGAGGAAAAGGAGAATCTGGTACAAATGTAGACATCTCCCAACTCTTTCATCTCTGGACTGCATTCAGTGGACTGTTGATTTCTGTCAGTGTGACATCACTGAGCCTTGACTGGCTTCATACATTTCAAATAGTGAATGGGACAACATTTTGCCAGTGGAATGAATTGAAGCTGGTTTGGAAGATAAGTGTTATTGTTCAGAAAGTCCTTTATAAAGACCTACTTACAAACACACCAGGCCTTCCTTACATACCCTAGTGCCATGTGAGTGTGTTTGTGCTTCCTGAGCTCTCTGCAACAAAATGTGCCTTGCCTTTTTGGTCAATGTTTATTTGCTGCTGCTGGAGTGATTCATAGATTCATAGAAGGGTTTGGGTGGAAAAGGGACCTTGAAGATCATTCACTTCCAAACCCCCTGCCATGGGCAGGGACACCTTCCACTTGATCAGGTTGCTCAAAGCCTCAGCCAACCCTGAACACCTCCAGGGAGGAGGCATCCACTGCCTCCCTGGGCAACCTGTGGTATGTTGGGGTTTTGTCTAAACAGCTTTTTGTGAGTTCACTGGTGCTAAGGAGAAAGGGAGACCAGTCAGTGTTGCAGATGGGAGACCAGTCAATGTTGCAGATGGTACCAGAGAATGTTACAGGCCTCTGAAGTAGTCTCCCATAACCAAAGTTAGGAGATGTGGGATGGAAAAGTGGACAAAAACATGGGTGGCAAACTGACTGGGCTGCTGAGCTTAGAATGGTGCCCAGTGGTACACAGCCTTGCTGGCAGCCAGTAATTACTGGTGTCCTTCAAGGATCTGTAGCTCAGAAGATCTCTGAGGGCAGCTTTAGAGAGAGGAACCTACTGCAGTGCTCTCACTGTGCCAGACACTTGGAAAATGCTGGGGTTTGGAATGCTGCTTCTTTAGAACAGAATAGAATAGAATTAACCAGGTTGGAAAAGACCTCAGAGATCATCAAGTCCAACCTATCACCCAACACCATCTCATCAACTAAACCATGGCACCAAGTGCCTCAGCCAGGCTCTTCCAGTGATGATGACACCCCACCACCTCCCTGGGCAGAACATCCCAATGGCCAATCTCTCTTGCTGGGAAGAATTTCTTGCTAACATCCAGCCTAAACCTCCCCTGGCACAGCCTGAGACTGTGTCCTCTTGTTCTGGTGCTGACTGCCTGGGAGAAGAGACCAACCCCCACCTGGCTCCAACCTCCCTTCAGGGAGTTGCAGACAGCAAGAAGGTCTCCCCTGAGCCTCCTCTTCTGCAGGCTCAGCAACCCCAGCTCCCTCAGCCTCTCCTCACAGGGCTGTGCTCCAGACCCCTCCCCAGCTTTGTTGCCCTTCTCTGGACACATTCAAGAGTCTCAATGTCCTTCTTAAACTGAGGGGCCCAGAACTGGACACAGGACTCAAGGTGTGGCCTAACCAGTGCTGAGCACAGGGCAGAATGACCTCCCTGCTCCTGCTGGCCACACTGTTCCTGCTGCAGGCCAGGATGCCATTGGCCTTCTTGGCCACCTGGGCACACTGCTGGCTCTTGTTCAGAGCCTACCATCAACCAGCACCCCCAGATCCCTTTCTGCCTGGCTGCTCTCAGCCACTCTGACCCCAGCCTGTAGCACTGCGTTGGGCTGTTATGGCCAATGTGTAGAACCCTGCACTTGGATGTGTTCAATCTCCTGCCCTTGGACTCTGCCCATCTGTCCAGCCTGGCAAGGTCCCTCTCTTTTCTTTTAGTGTGGGCATCAGTCTTCACTCTTGTGGGTAAAACTAGATAATGAACCTGCATTAATTGCCAGGGGGGAGAGGATGATTGATTAAGGAACATAAGGAGAAAAATCCAATCATTAATGCAAAAACTGAGCAGGTGCTCAGAATTACTGAGGATGCCAGTGTGGCTGTGGAGGAGCTGAGGGGCTACAGCACTGTTTCTCCACAGCTTGCCAGAAGGTAAAATTTTCTCTTCTCTGTGATCTGAGCTAACAATGATTTGTTTTTTCCCCCTTTTTGTTGTGTTGTTTGGTTTGTTTATTCCCATAGTACTACATAGAAGAAACAATTATTGAAGAAGGTGAACCACATGAGGTAAAGGTCCCTGTCATGTTGCATGTGGTGTGTGCCTGCATGTAATGGATGCATAATGCTCAATCAGTGACCTTTTAGTATAGTACCAGTCAGGGTTGGAAGGGACCACAAGGATCAGCTAGTTCCAACCCCCCTGCCATGGGCAGGGACACCCCACACTACATCAGGCTGCCCAGAGCCTCATCCAGCCTGGGCTTAAACACCTCCAGGGACAGGGCCTCAACCACCTCCCTGGACAACCCATTCCAGGGCTTCACCACTCTCATGGGGAAGAACTTCCTCCTCACCTCCAGCCTGAATCTCCCCACCTCCAGCTTCATTCCATTCCCCCTAGTCCTATCACTGCCTGAGATCCTGAGCAGTCCCTCCCCAGCCTTCCTGTAGCCCTCTTCAGATCCTGGAAGGCCACAATGAGGTCACCTCTGAGCCTTCTCTTCTCCAGACTGAACAGCCCCAACTCCTTCAGTCTGTCCTCATAGGGGAGGTGCTCCAGCCCTCTGCTCATCCTCATTTTGTGCTCTGAGGTCTAGTTTTTCATATAAAACACACAAGTATCAACCAGCACTTGCTTCTTAATGCTGTACTTCCTCTTGCAAGATCCTGTTATGGAATGGTCTCAAGGAATCCTGGCTTGATCTTGAGCATCCTGTCTGCCACTCTTTGATTTCCATTAGAAGGAGCTGTGGATGTGACCATCAGAAGAGCACCGTGCTGATTTCTGTCCTGCCCTGTGTCATGCTGTCAGTCTTGCTGCCTGGCCAGCAGCTAAGTGCACAGGAGCTGACAAAAAGAGGTTCCATGAATAACAAGAAACACAGGCAGGAAGATTACTGAAGTAACATATTGACAGCAATCCAATTCTTAGTACAAAAGCAGATTAGAGCACAAAGGTCAGGGCTGGGCTGGCTGCCAGAGGAGTGCCAGAGGCTCTCCAGGAAGCCCTCTGGCTTCCCAAAGGGAAGAAGGGAGAGAGGCTGAAGGGCTGGGAAAGAAACTCAGCCAGCTGGAATGGAAAGAAGAACAATGCCATGGGAGAGAGACAATGAGACACAAACCAACATGGAACCCAACTCCTGAGGGCAATGATGGCACCATTGGCACCACTGATGCTGGGGGGCAGGCACTGAGCAAGTCCCAGCCTGGACTCAGCAGCAGATAGGAAATGGATTCAGGAGATGAATTTTGGAAGTGAATTCAGGAACACAGGGATGGGGATGGAAGGCAGAAGGGACAGAGTCCTGCTGGGACACCAGCCAGGGAAGAAGAGGCTTTGCCCTGGGCATCCCTCAGCTTGCTCCTGAAGATTCCATCCATGGGCTGCGATCCCTTGTTGGGCGCTTGAGGGTCCCCTGTCCTGGCTGCTCCTCCCTTCTGGTGCCCCCCAGTGCTGCTGTGTTGCCCCTCAAGGTGTGGCACCAGCTGTGGCAGTGCCCTTGGTGTGCAGAGGCAGAGCTTTTCTGCAGGCAGCCCTTGGCAGGAACTCTTCCACCAGCTTCTGCCTTCTAGAAGCAGCCCCGAACTGCCCTGAGCTTCAGCAAGTGCCTCAGTGAGCAGAGTTCAGAGTCCCAGCCCTGACCAGAATTGGTTCTGCTCTGTCTCAGACTACCACTATATGTTGATAAACAAGTAGGTAAATGATTGAATGGACGCTTGAGTGCCTGATTATTGAAGCAGCACAGCTATGTTTCTGCCATGACTGTGATCTGGCCATGAGAAAATGCAGTTTAGTAGAAAAGGTGATTTGGGGTGTTTGTTCATTTGTGCATTGTGTGTTTACAACCAGATCCCAAAGACTTGGTCCCAAGACTGTCTCCTGTGTCCAAGCCTTTCCTTTTGCCAGGGGAAGATAATTTTTTTGTATGACAGGAAGCACCACTCACCTGCCTTCACAACTTCCAGTGACAACTTTAGAGGCCTTGGCTCTGTTTCTTCAACACAAATTGGGCACTGAGAACAATTTCTACACTTGGTTGTAGCTGCTGGTGGTGCCACCTGAGAAATCCCCAGGTTCCAGTGAGAAAAGAGGTCACAGGAGCTTTCTGAGTAATTATCATAGAATCACAGAATGGTCTGGGTTGGAAGAGACCTCCAGAGGTCATCCAGTCCAACCCCCTCTGCAGTCAGCAGGGGCATCCTCAACTAGATCAGGCTGCCCAGAGCCCTGTTGAGTCTCACTTTGAATATCTCCAGGCTTGGGGCCCCAACCACCTCCCTGGGCAACCTGTTCCAGTGTTCCAGTGTTCCAGTGTTCCCTGAATCATGGGGAGATTCAGGCTGGAGGTGAGGAGGAAGTTCTCCCCATGAGATTCTATGAATTCCCCAACACCCAATCTAAATCTGCTTTTCTGCACTTTGAAGCCATTGTCCCCTGTCCTATCACTACAGGCCTTTGTAAACAGAATTTGATTATCAGCCATTCACTTCATTGCTTGGCAGGGGTTCAGGTTCAGTGATCCCAGTAGGAAAAGTGCCACTGATTTTTGGCCTTGCAGGTGGTTCCTGGATAAGCCCTGAGCATCCTTTTGCTAGATAGGGGAGGTGAAAATTGCTCATTGGATGATTCATAGTTTTATAAACCAAGTAATTCTTTTCTTCTTTATTCCCAGGTGGTCACTGAGATCACTGAGACTATTAGCACAGACTTCACAGGTCCTGAAACAACACAGGTCACCTACACAGCTGAGTCTGGAAAACCTGCTGCTGCTGCTCCTGCTGCTGCTGCTCCTGCTGCTGCTGCTCCTGCCGCACATGCAGCAGCTCCAGTCAGAACGAAGACAATACGGACAAAAGTGGACACGTCCAAGTTCCTGACACCTTACCTGGAACACAGCAATAAAATGAAGGACCTCTTCAGTGAGGTAAAAGTCTTTCATAGAATCATCAAATCAATAAGGTTGGACACAGTCTCAAGCTGTGCCAGGGGAAGTTTAGGCTGGAGGTGAGGACAAAGTTCTTCACCGAGAGAGTCGTTCGCCATTGGAATGTGCAAACAGAGGTGGTGGAGTCCCCATCCCTGGAGGTGTTCAAGAGGGGATTGGATGTGGCACTTGGAGCCATGGTCTAGTCATGAGGTCTTGGGTGATAGGTTGGACTTGATGATCTTCAAGGTCTCTTCCAACCTTGGTGATACTGTGACCTTAGAGATCATCAAGTCCAACCTATCACCTAACACCTCATGACTAACTAAACCCTGGCTTCCAATCCCTTTTAGAATACCTCCAGGGATGGTGACCACCACCTCCCTGGGCAGCACATTCCAATGGCCAATCTCTCTTGCTGGGAAGAACTTTCTCCTCACCTCCAGCCTAAACTTCCCCTGGCACAGCTTGACACTGTGTCCTCTTGTTCTGGTGCTGGCTGCCTGGGAGAAGAGACCAACCCCCACCTGGCTACAGCCTCCCTTCAGGGAGTTGTAGACAGCAAGAAGGTCTCCCCTGAGCCTCCTCTTCTCCAGGCTAAGCAACCCCAGCTCCCTCAGCCTCTCCTCCCAGGGCTGTGCTCCAGACCTCTCCCCAGCCTCATTGCCCTTCTCTGGACATGTCTGAGTGTCTCAATATCCTTCTTAAGTTGAGTGGCCTAGAATTTTCATGAGGAACACCAGCTTTAGAAGTATTTAATAGGTACCTTCAAGCTGCTGTTTCATCTCCTATATTTAATTTTGTCTTGTATATTATTAATGTCACTTGCCTGAAGTAGGAGTTTTCCTTCTTTTAATTAGCCCCTCGCTTGCCTGTTTCCTGCTGAAGTGCATGAGGCACAAAAAGTGCCTTGAGGCACAAAAAGTGCCTTGAGGCAGATGGCTGAATGCTGTCAGAGATGTCAGGCAGTAGGACTCCTGCACTGCCTTCAATATTTGAGTGAAGGATCATAGAATCACAGAATTGTTTGGATTGGAAAAGACCCCCAAGATTGAGTCCCAGCACCACCATGGCCACTAAACCATCTCCCAAAGTGCCATGGCCACAGGTTTCTTGAACACCTCCAGGGGTCGTGACTCCACCACCTCCCTGGGCAGCCTGTTCCAGTGCCTGACCACTCCTGCAGCAAAGAAATTGTTCCTCATCTCCAACCTAAACCTCCCCTGGCACAATTTCAGGCCATTTCCCCTCATTCTATCACTGACACTAGGGAGAAGAGACCAACCCCCACCTGGCTCCATCCTCCTTTCAGGGAGCTATAGAGAGCAATGAGGTCTCCCCTCAACCTCCTTTTCTCCAGACTAAACAGCCCTAGTTCCCTTGGCTGCTCCTCAGCATCCCTGCTCTCCAGACCCTTCACCAGCTTTGTTGCCCTTCTCTGGATATGCTTCAGCCCCTCAATGTCCTTCTTGTAGTAAGGATCCCAAAATTGAACCCAGGATGATAACAGAGTCTAATATTTCTTGAACAGCAAAACCTCAGTAGTATTTCTGCTAGTGTATCTCTCCACCCCTCTACACATACTCAAGAAAAATCCTTGTGTACAGTAGATAGGAGCAAGCACCCACCTAATTTCCTGTTATGGGGTAGCAAAGTCCAGTAAACCAATACTAGAGGATGTTGTGGAAAGAGGAAACTCACTCTGCTCAGAGCCCCTTTCTGGCATTTTAATGTCTATTACCCACTAGCCTTCACTTTTTAAAGTTAATAGTATCATAGTATCAGTCAGGGTTGGAAGGGACCACAAGGATCATCTAGTTCCAACCCCCCTGCCATGGGCAGGGACACCCCACACTAGATCAGGCTGCCCAGAGCCTCAGCCAGCCTGGGCTTAAACACCTCCAGGGACAGGGCCTCAACCACCTCCCTGGACAACCCATTCCAGGGCTTCACCACTCTCATGGGGAAGAACTTCCTCCTCACCTCCAGCCTGAATCTCCCCACCTCCAGCTTCATTCCATTCCCCCTAGTCCTATCACTACCTGAGATCCTGAGCAGTCCCTCCCCAGCCTTCCTGTAGCCCTCTTCAGATCCTGGAAGGCCACAATGAGGTCACCTGGGAGCCTTCTCTTCTCCATCCTGCACAGCCCCAACTCCTTCAGTCTGTCTTCATAGGAGAGGTGCTCCAGCCCTCTGCTCATCTTTGTGGCCCTTCTCTGGACACCTTCCAGCACCTCCAGATCCCTCTTGTAATAGGGGCTCCAGAACTGGAGGCAGTACTCCAGGTGGGGTCTCAGCAGAGCTGAGCAGAGGGGGAGGATCACCTCCCTTGCCCTGCTGGCCACACTTCTCCTGATGCAGCCCAGGATCTGATTGGCTTTCCTAGTCCAAGAGTGCTACCCTCACCCACATATGTTCCTTATCTTCGGTCACTGAACCAAATAACTGTGAGTTTACCAGTATCAAGCTCCCAAGGAGAATAGAATCAGTTGGAAGTGATCTAAAGCAGGCTAAAGGTGGAAATTCATGGATTCATTCATAGAATTGTTTGGGTTGGAAGGGACCCTAAAGGTCACCTAGTTCCAACCCCCTTGCCACAGGCAGGGACACCTTCCACTAGAGCACGTTACGCAAGGCTTCATCCTGCCTGGCCTTGAACACCTCTGGGGAGGGGGCATCCACAACCTCCCTGGGGCAACCTTCACTGTAAAGAATTTCTCCCTAATACCTAGTCTACAACTGCAATCACTTCAAACACTTCAAACTTGAGCCCATCCCCTCTCACCCTGTCAGTACAAGCCCTTGCAAAACTGAATGAAGCAAACCAGTCGGCCGAAATAAGCACAGCTCTGTCAATATAACTGAGTGATGGCCAGGTTCTACTGTCCCATTATCTGCTTCAAATCCCTGTGCTAGCCAGATAAGTCAGTCAACACTTGCTGCACTCTTTTCTGTGGGTACATTTTGATTGTCACTGTTTTCTTCCAGAACAAGTACAAGGAAAAGTTCAGGAAAGAAAAAGGCAAACCATATGCTTCCACGGTCGACACCCCTGAAATCCGGAGGATCAAGAAAGTGCAAGACCAGCTCAGTGAGGTAGGCAACAAGGGTCAGAAAGCCCACCCCCAAAAAATGTCTTTGCTGAGTGCTAAAGCAGCCAATTGAGCCACAGTTTGAAATGGTAGAGTGATGATCTATATGGTGCCAAGGTGATCAGGAAGTTTGGCAGAAAGAAGAGTGAGGAACGCAGAGCCTGTGAGTGCTGTCTTGGCAGTTGGAATTGAGGGCTCTCAGGAATGAGGATGGGATGGGTCCTTTCTAGCTGACCTACAGCACTGCTTCATTGTGGCTAAAGAGGTTTGACAGTTCCTGATCAGGAGTTACAAGCACGGGAGGTGATTCAGAGATTGCAGTGGGTTTGGAGGGATGCTCAAAGGTCATTTGGACCAACCTCGCTGCAGTCAGCAGGGACACCTCCAACTAATTCAGGTTGCCCAGGGCCACATCAAGGTTGATCTTCAATGTCTCCAGGAACAGGGGCTTCAAAAACATCTCTGGGCAGCCTGTTCCAGTATCTCATCACTCTCATTGTAAACAGCTTCCTCCTGATGTCAACCTAATTCTCCCTTGCTCCAGTTTCAAACCATTGTCCCTCATCCTATCCCCACAGGCCCTTCTAAACAGTCCCTCCCCAGCCTTCCTGTTGGTCTCCTTCGGATATTGAGATGCAGCTATAAGGTCCCCCTGGAGCCTTCTCTTCTCCAGGAAAAACAGCCCAAATTCTTTCAACCTCTCCTCACAGGAGAGGCTCTCCAGCCCTCTGATCACCTCTGTAACCCTCCTCTGGACCCACTCCAGCAGGTCCATGTCACTCCTGTGTTGGAGCTTATCAGTGCTCAGGAGAAGAGTATGTGTGAAATTCTGCTCCACTCCTGATTTAAGATGCTTGGAGAAACATGATGCAGCAATCCATGTGCTAATGCTGCCTGAACCTGCTGTCAAGCTGGGCCTGGTATCACTACATCAGGGTGATTTTGTGCCCAAGCTGCTGGGCACAATGGAGTAGAATAGAATCATACTGGGTGGAAAAGACCTTTAAGATCATAAAGTCCAACCATTATCTAACTCTACCAAGTCTGGTGCTAAACCATGTGTCTGGTGCTAAGGCATCACACCTCTGCATCTTTTAAACACCTCCATGGATGGGGATTCAACCACGTCCCTGAGCAGCCTGTTCCAGTGTTCAAGAACCTTTTCAAGGAAGATTTTGCTTCTAATATCCAACCTAAACCTCCTCTGGTGATACCTGAGGCCATTCCCTCTCATCCTGTCACTTGTTACTAGCAAGAGGAGGCTAAGCCCATCTTGCTCCAAATTCCTTTCAGGGAGTTACAGAGAGCAAGGCCTCCCTCAGCCTCCTTTTGTCCAGGCTGAACAACCCCAGGTCCCTCAGCTGCTCCTCACCAGACCTGTTACAGTATCACAGGATAACTAAGGTTGGAAGAGACCTCGAGGATCATCGAGTCCAACCTGTCACCACAGAGCTCATGACTAGACCATGGCACCAAATGCCACATCCAATTCCCTCTTGAACACCTCCAGGGATGGGGACTCCACCACCTCCCTGGGCAGCACATTCCAATGACGAATGACTCTCTCAGTGAAGAACTTTCTCCTCACCTTGAGTCTAAACCTCCCCTGGTGCATCTTGAGACTGTGTCCTCTTGTTCTGGTGCTGAGTGCCTGGGAGAAGAGACCAACCCCCTCCTGGCTACAACCACCTTTCAGGTAGTTGTAGAAGGCAATGAGGTCTCCCCTGAGCCTCCTCTTCTCCAGGCTAAACAACTCCAGCTCCCTCAGCCTCTCCTCACAGGGCTGTGCTCAAGGCCTCTCCCCAGCCTTGTTGCCTTTCCCTGGACACCTTCAAGTGTTTTGATGTCCTTCTTAAACTGAGGGGCCCAGAGCTGGACACAGGACTCAAGGTGTGGCCTAACCAATGCAGAGTACAGGGGCACTATGACCTCCCTGCTCCTGCTGGCCACACTATTCCTAATGCAGGCCAGGATGCCATTGGCCCTCTTGGCCACCTGGGCACACTGCTGGCTCATGTTTAAGCAGCTGTCAATCAGCACCCCCAGGTCCCTCTCTGTTTGGGAGCTCTCAGCCACTCTGACCCCAGCCTGTAGCTCTGCATGGGATTGCCGTAGCCAAAGTGCAGCTCCTGGCACTTGGACTTGTTGAATGCCATCCCATTGGACTCTGCCCATCTGTCCATTCGGTCGAGGTCCCTCTGCAGAGCCTTTCTACCCTCTAACTGACCAACATCTGCTCCTAGTTCTGCAGACTGTGGTGGTTATGGTTTGACACTACAGCTGGTGTTTACCTTGTAGTGGGCTGTTCAATGCAGATGTACCACACAGCATGGGGATCTCTCCATCTCCTTATAGAGGGTGGAAGCACTCTGAGGAAGGACTCTGAGTACAGAGGGAGCCTACCTCCAGCTTGGACTCACAGCTCTTGAAGCTGTCTCCAAGCTGCATTTCTTCCTCAGTTAACTCACAAGAAGCTGGTTCCCAGCAGATCCATCTCTGAGGAACAACTAGGCCTAAATATTTTCTTGAGTTCAGATTCTGGGTGTTTGCAGTGTCAGGAAGCTGCCATCCTGCTTTTAAATGCCAAGCTGTCAGGTTTTGCTGCACAAATGAATGCCCTTTTTTTGGTGCCTGCTGTAGGTTAAATACCGCATGGCTGGGGGAGTTGCCAGAACTATCTGCCACGTTGATGAGAAGGCCATGGACATAGAACATGCAAAGAAGGTGTCACAGCAAGTGAGCAAGGTGAGAGCGAGCTCTGGCTTGGCTTTCTGGCAGGGTTGGGGATGTTGGTGGATTGTGGTGTTGCTGGTATGAATAAAGGTTTGAGCTCAGGGCACTAAAGCCGTGTCTGTAGAATAGTTTAGAAGCACAGGGAGAGAAAGCAGAGGAGTTAATAAGGTGAGTAGGAATATGGAATGGTTTAGGATAGAAGGGACCATCTAATTCCAACCCTGTGCCATGGGCAGGGACACCTCCTAGACTAGCTTGCTCTAGGCCCTGGCTTTGAACACTTTCAGGGCTGGAGAACTTCCACAGCTTCCTTGAGCAACCTCTTCCAGTGCCTCACCACCCTCATGGGGAAGAATTTCTTCCTAATGTCTAATCTAAATCCAGCTTTTTCTGGTTTGAAGCCTCCTCATGTGAAAAGTCCCTCTCTAGCTCTCCTGTAGCCCCTTCAAATCCTGGAAGGCTGCTCTAAGGTCTCCCTGAAGCTTTTTCTCCTCCAGATTGAACAACCCCAACACTCTCAGCCTGTTCTCACAGCAGAGCTGCTCTAGCCCTTGGGTCATCTTCATGGCCTCCTCTGGACCTGCTCTAACAGTTCAATGTCCTTGTGTTGAGGGCTCTATTGCTGGACCCAGCACTGCAGGTGGGGTCTTATGAGAGTGAGGTAGAGGAGGACAACCACCTCCCAAATGAAATGCTTTCAGTTGATGTTAAATGTTGCTGGTTTAAGAGCTTTCCCCTTGGAAAAAAAGTCTTTGTAGCAGGGAGCTAGTTCACCAAAGTCAATGTTTTTGAATGATGGAGTAACAAATGCACTGCCCTTTCTTTCCAGGTATTATATAAACAGAACTGGGAAGAGAATAAGGACAAGTACCTGCTTCCCCCTGATGCTCCAGAGCTTGTGAATGCAATAAAAAACACAGCAATGTTCAGCAAGGTAAGGGGGGGGGGGAAATCCCAGGCCTGGGCAGCTGAAGTGCAAGAATCATCCCACATCAGAGATGAATTCATAACAAGCATTCTGGCCTTTTCCTATTGCTTAGAAACTCTACACTGAAGAGTGGGAAGGAGACAAAACATTGTTCTATCCCTACAACGACAGTCCAGAGCTCAGAAGGGTGGCAGAGGCTCAGAAGTCTCTGAGTGATGTAAGTATCAAAGCTGGATTGACAGCTGGGGGACTGCACAGTGTGACTTGGTGGACTTTGAGTGGGTAGAAAAGCTTCATAACACAACAGGAGGTCAAAAGACCTAGATGGGCTCTGACAGGAGTGCCATTGGAATAGAAAGAAAGCTACTTCAGAGGAGAAATCTGTTGGCAACTTGATGCCAGATGGTGAGTGAAATAATTAATTTATTAAAGACCTTCTGAGGTTACCAGTAAGAAGGCCTCCAGTATCTCTCCAAATGCCTGGTGAAACACTCAGGCTTGGCTCTAAGCCCAGTTTTCTCTGTGGTGACTCTGCAAATATGTCTTTCTAGAATCACACGGAATGCTCTGGGTTGGAAGGGACCTCCAAAAGACATCTAGTCCAAGCCTCTCTGCAGTAAGCAGAGGCATTCTCAACTAGATCAGGTTGCCCAAAGCCTTGCTGAGCCTCACCTTGAATATCTCCAGGGATGTGGTTTCAATTACTTCCCTGGGTAACCTGTTCCAGTGATCCACTACCCTCATGGTGCAGAACTTGTTCCTCCTATCCAATCTAAATCTGCTCTTCTCTAGTTTGAAGCCATTTGCCCTCATCCTATCACTACAGGCCTGTGTAGAAGTGATAAAAGAAGTCAGGCATTCATGAGGCTGTATGATTTGCTGATATCTAGGTAGACAGAACTCTTCAGGTAGTTTTCTAGATGTCCAGAAATTTACTAACCTATGATTATTAGGTGCAGCAAAGTACTATCCATGAAAACTTTCCCAAGGAGCTAATTCTTTTCCTCTGTCTCCTGCCAAGAGGCTTCTCAGTAGTCCTCCAGCATACATGGATTGAAAGAGTTCACACTGCAGTAGCTGTGGAAAGATCACAGGATGTCAGGGGGTGGAAGGGACCCAAAGAGATCATTGAGTCCAACCCCCCCTGCCAGAGCAGGACCATACAATCTGGCTCAGGTCACACAGGAACACATCCAGCCAGGCCTTGAAAGTCTCCAGAGAAGGAGACTTCACAACCCCTCTGGGCAGCCTGTTCCAGTGCTCTGTGACCCTCACAGTTCCCCCTTGTGTTGAGGTGGAACCTTCTGTGCTGCAACTTACATCTGTTGCTCCTTGTCCTATCCTAGGATGCAAGTGAGCAGAGCCTGTCCCCTCCCTCCTGACCCCCCAGCCTTCAGATATTGATAAACATTGATGAAATCCCCTCTAAGTCTTCTCTTTCCCAGACTAAAAAGCCCCAGGTCCCTCAGCCTCTCTTCTTAAGGCACATGTTCTGGTAGTGTTAGCAGAGCTCTGTGCTCTGCTGCTTCAGCTGGGGGTTCCTCTAGGTGTTGACTTCTTTGCTGTTTACAGATTGTCTACAAGAAAGGGCACGATGAAAGGAAATTGAAATTTACTTCTCTGCCAGATCCACCTGATGTGGAACAAGCCAAGAAAGTGACAAAGCAGCTGAGTGATGTGAGTAGAGTGCAGACCTATTCTTTCTGCAGAAATTTCAGGTTTGGAGTTTGGGAGGCAAAAAGGAAAGGAAAACAAAAGACCAGAGCTCATATGAAGAACCCTCTGGTTTCCAGTGCTGGAAGCCACTTCCCTTCTTCCTGAAGTGGCTCAGAGAAAACACTGGCAAGCCTCAGGGGAAAGGTATCATAGTATCAGTCAGGGTTGGAAGGGACCACAAGGATCATCCAGTTCCAACCCCCCTGCCATGGGCAGGGACACCCCACACTAGATCAGGCTGCCCAGAGCCTCATCCAGCCTGGGCTTAAACACCTCCAGGGACAGGGCCTCGACCACCTCCCTGGACAACCCATTCCAGGGCTTCACCACTCTCATGGTGAAACTTGTTCTTGCCAGTGAATTCAGTTTTCCCAAAACATGTCTGAATGTATTGGTCAGCATGATGAACACCCCCTTATCAATCTTCTTGAGACCAAACAGCCCCAGGTCTCAGACTCTCCTCATCAGAGAGATGCTCCAGAGCTCTCAGCATCTTTCTAGCCTCTGTTGGACTGTCTCTGGGCACCACTAACAAGAGTCTGGCACTATTATTTTGTCCCCTGCCCTTCAGCTCTGGCTGAGCATTGAGAAGATCCCTTCTCAGGCTGCTCTCTCCAGACCAAACAGCCCCAGGGCTCTCAGCCTTCTTCCATTTTGAGGCCATCACTCCTCATCCTCTCACTGCCTGCCTCTGTAAAACGTGTAGCAGCTTTCAAAAGCCCTTTGAAACCAAATCTGCAGAGTAAAGCTGGAGTTGTTTCTTGGGGACTGGGTTTGACTCTTTGATTTTGTTCTAGGTTATTTACCACAAGGACTACAAAACCAATGTCAAAGGCAAGTGGAGCCAAACCCCATGCTACGATGTTGCAGTGGCAAAAATGAACGCAGAAAATCTAAGCATGGTAAGGGAAAGCTTCAGCAAATCTCTAACATCTTCATCCTCTGCTTATGGGAATGTGGAAAGCACTGGCTGATTTTGCCTCTTTCAGAGAATCATAGAATTATTTGGGTTGGAGAAGCCCTCTAAGATCCCTGAGTCCAACCATCAACCCAACACCACCATGGCCATTAAACCATCTCCCAAAGTGCCATGGCCACAGGTTTCTTAAACACCTCCAGGGATGATGACTCCACCACCTCCTTGGGCAGCCTGTTCCAGTGCCTGACCACTCCTGCAGCGAAGAAATTGTTCCTCATCTCCAACCTAAACCTCCCCTGGCACAATTTCAGGCCATTTCCTCTCATTCTATCACCTGATGCTAGGGAGAAGAGCCCAACCCCCACCTGGCTCCAACCTCCTTTCAGGGAGCCATAGAGAGCAAGGAGGTCTCCCCTCAGCCTCCTCCAGGCTGAAGAGCCCCAGTTCCCCTCAGCTGCTCCTCACCAGAGCTGTTTTCCAGACCCTTCAGCAGCTTTGTTGCCCTTCTCTGGACCTGCTCCAGCCACTCAGTGTCCTTCTTGAAATGATGGGCCCAAAATAGACCCCAGTATCTGAGGTGCAACCTCACCAGTGCTGAGTACAGGGGAATAAGTTGCTAAATAAGCTACTTGGTGGGTGTCTGATTTATGATGCAACTGCAGATGATAGGCTGTTCTCTGTTTGTCTGTCTTCCTCACAGAGAAAATACCAGGAAGACTTTGAAAACATGAAAGACCAGATCTACTTTATGCAGACTGAGACTCCAGAATATGAAGCTAATAAGCGAGCTTCAGAAAACATCAGTAAGGTGTGTCCTGTGTGCTGCCTCAGGAGAGTTCTGATCACAGTATCACAGCATAACTAAGGTTGGAAAGGACCTCGAGGATCATCGAGTCCAACCTATCAACACAGACCCCATGACTAGACCATGGCACCAAGTGCCACATCCAATCCCCTCTTGAACACCTCCAGGGATGGGGACTCCACCACCTCCCTGGGCAGCACATTCCAATGATGAACGACTCACTCGGTGAAGAACTTTCTCCTCACCTCGAGTCTAAACCTCCCCTGGCACAGCTTGAGACTGTGTCCTCTTGTTCTGGTGCTGAGTGCCTGGGAGAAGAGACCAACCCCCTCCCGGCTACAACCACCTTTCAGGTAGTTGTAGAGGGCAATGAGGTCTCCCCTGAGCCTCCTCTTCTCCAGGCTAAGCAACCCCAGCTCCCTCAGCCTCTCCTCACAGGGCTATGCTCAAGGCCTCTCCCCAGCCTTGTTGCCCTTCTCTGGACACCTTCAAGTGTTTCGATGTCCTTCTTAAACTGAGGGGCCCAGAACTGGACACAGGACTCAAAGTGTGGCCTAACCAAAGCAGAGTACAGGGCACAATGACTTCCCTGCTCCTGCTGGCCACACTATTCCTAATGCAGGCCAGGATGCCATTGGCCCTCTTGGCCACCTGGGCACACTGCTGGCTCATGTTCAGGCAGCTGTCAATCAGCACCCCCAGGTCCCTTTTTGCCTGGCTGCTCTCAGCCACTCCGATCCCAGCCTGTAGCTCTGCATGGGATTGCCGTAGCCAAAGTGCAGCCCCTGGCACTTGGACTTGTTGAATGCCATCCTGTTGGACTCTGCCCATCTGTCCAGTCTCTCAAGGTCCCTCTGCAGAGCCTTTCCACCCTCTAACTGACTAACATCTGCTACTAACTTGGTGTCATCTGCAAACTCGACCCCCTCCTCCAGATCATCAATGAAGATGTTAAAGATCACAGGGCCCAGCACTGATCCCTGGGGCACACCACTGGTGCCTGGCTGCCAGCTGGCTGTGGCACCATTCACCACCACTCTCTGGGCTCAGCCTCCAGCCAGTTCCTAACCCAGCACAGAGTGCTGCTGTCCAAGCCACGAGCTGACAGCTTAGCCAGCAGTTTGCTGTGGGGGACAGTGTCAAAGGCCTTGCTGCAGTCCAGGCAGACCACATCCACAGCCTGCCCACAGCCACCAGACAGTCACCTGATCATAGAAGGAGATCAGGTTGGAGAGGCAGGACCTGCCCTTCCTAAATCACAGCATTGCCTAGACTGGAAAAGTCCTTTAAGTTCATCCACTCCAATCACTAGCCTAACACTGACAAGTCCTCATCTGAACCATATCACTGAGCATGACATCTACATGACTCTTAATTACCTCCAAGGCTGGGGAGTCCACCACTTCCCTGGGCAAGTTTCTGCTGAAATTGTTCTGTCAGCTGTTTTATTTTCTTGTACACAAAAGATCTGTCCCAGAATCACAGAATGACTCCAAGGGTCATCTGTTCCAACCTTTCTAGGTGACAGTGTAGGTGAAATGAAATGGCCCAGCAGCCTGTCAAGCTGAGTCTTGAAACTGCTCAATGTAGGAGAATCCACTGCTTCCCTTGGGAGACGATTCCAGTGTCCAGTTTGTCTCATGGGGAAACATTTTCTTCTGGAATCCAATGGGAATCTCCCCAGCAGTAATTTGGACCCTTGCCCCTTGTCTTTTCCATGGGACTCCTTGTGAAAAGGGAGGCTCCGTTCTCCTGGTACCCTTTATGTACTGGTCTGTGGTAATAAGGCCTTCCCTAAGCCTTCTCCTCTCAAGGCTGATCAGACCCAGCTCCCTCAGTCTTTCCTCTAGGAAGTCTCTAACAACTCCTAGCCATGCTTACCACAGAATGCATTGGGTTGGAAGGGACCCTCAAAGGTCATCTTATCCAACCTCCCTGCAGTGAGCAGAGACATCTCCAACTAGATCAGGTTGCTCAGGCTCCCAGCAAATTTGACCTTGAATGTCACTTTATGACCTTCCACAGTAGCACCCATCAAGTGATTTTTTTTTCTTTCAGTGCAGCAGAATTTGCTTCATTGTTTGTTTGTGATGGTGTGTGCTTGATTTTTAGTTGGAACCAGCCTATATTCTTAACCCAACCAACTGAAGCTTGCTGAATGTGGAGGAGGTTTCATGTTTCTGTCTCAGTGATGTTGTGCTGGGCCATCTTTTGTCCCAAATACAGAATTCCTGTGGCTTCTGCACATTCTGCACTAGTGCCTGCACCAACAAAGGCAATCTTGGGTCATTAGTTGTAAGAATGTGACTGTTCAGGGATGTCAGCTGATACCTGACAAATCCCACTGTCTGGAGAGGGACTTAGAGGTCATCAACTAAATAGCTCTTGCTTATCTCTGCCTCCCATCTCCTCACCCACTCACACTCCCAATCTGAGTGCCACCATGAATCCTAAATTAAACCCCAGGAAATCTGAGAAGCTCATGATGATAAAGGTTAGGGAGCATCTGGCTGTTAACACTGATCTTTAAACCCTCACCCTCTTGTTTGTTGTCATTCTTTTTAAAGAAAAAATACAGAGCAGACTATGAGAAGAACAAAGCTATTGCAGATTATAATGTGCTTCCTGCTACAGAGAACCCCTTGCTGAGGCAATTAAAAGCTGCAGGAAACATACTGAGTGATGTAAGTATTGGCAAAGTATCACAGAATGGGTTGGGTTGGAAGGAACCTTTAAGATCATCTAGTTCCAATCCTTCACAAGGGGTAGGGACACCTTCACCTAGACCAGGTTGCTGAAGGCCTCATCCAGCCTGGCCTTGAAGTACAGCAGGATGGTTTTCAGCCAAACTCAGTTCATCACAAGGCTTCTCCTTTGGATCTCTTGAGTTTTACAGGTCAATATCTGTCATGAGATTCCACCCCCCAGAACTCTGTAGATAAAGAGAGATTTCTCCACACAGAATGCAGCAGTGGCTGTGGCATGCTTGGGGGTAGCTAATTATTGTGCAGTTCCTTTAGATCCCTGTGGAAAATGGATCACAAGGTGGCAGTTCTTCCCTTCCTGCTTTAAGCAAGTTCAGCTGGTGCCAATAAGGATAAGAGATCTCCCACTTTCACACACTCATGTAGTGCTCTGGTTAGTCATTGTCATGGCTCTACTTGCTGTTTTCATCTGTCTGGAAAGAGGCTGCAGATTTCTCAGTCCCAGAACATCCAAACCCATTAGTCAGATCTTCCTTTACAAACCCAAGGGTCACTACAAAGAGTTGAAATAATCATTGGAATAAAATTGCCCTCTGTTTTTTTTTCAGTCTTCTGGGAAGGCTTTTCCTTGAATCACTTCAGTTTTACTCTCATGGGGTTGAAGGTGTTGTGAGTCCCAGTGAATTCTGCCTGACCTGAAGTGCTTGCTTTTTCCTTTTGCAGAAATTGTACAAAGAAGCCTATGAACAATCCAAAGGAAACAGAATGAATTACTGTGACACCCCCAAGTTCCAGATTGACAGTGCCATGAAGAACTTCAGTGATGTGTGTATTTGATCTGTGTGGTGCTGTTCAGTGCTGACCCCCCTGATTTACTTGGCTTTATCAACTTATCATAGTATCAGTCAGGGTTGGAAGGGAGCACAAGGATCATCTAGTTCCAACCCCCCTGCCATGGGCAGGGACACCCCACACTACATCAGGCTGCCCAGAGCCTCATCCAGCCTGGGCTTAAACACCTCCAGGGACAGGGCCCCAACCACCTCCCTGGACAACCCATTCCAGGGCTTCACCACTCCCATAGGGAAGAACTTCCTCCTCACCTCCAGCCTGAATCTCCCCACCTCCAGCCTGAATCTCCCCACCTCCAACTTCATTCCATTCCCCCTAGTCCTATCACTGCCTGAGATCCTGAGCAGTCCCTCCCCAGCCTTCCTGCAGGCCCCCTTCAGATACTGGAAGGCCACAATGAGGCCACCTAGGAGCCTCCTCTTCTCCAGACTGAACAGCCCCAACTCCTTCAGTCTGTCCTCATAGCAGAGCAGCTCCAGCCCTCTGCTCATCCTCCTGGCCCTTCTCTGGCCACCTTCCAGCACCTCCAGATCCCTCTTGTGCTAGGGGCTCCAGAACTGGAGGCAGTACTCCAGGTGGGGTCTCACCAGAACTTGTCTTTGTTGTTTTCTTTTTCCAGGTGAAATATAAAGATTCCTACCAAAAGAATATCTTGGGACACTATTTGGGCAGCTTTGAGGACCCACATCACACACACTGCATGCAAGTGGAAGCTATGAAGAGCGATGTAAGTGTGGCAGACGTTGTTTGCACCGTCATGCTTCCATTTCAGGGAGAGCTCAGTTGGGGTTTCTCACTGACTGCTGCTTTTATTCCTAGAAAAATTACAAAGCAGATTATGAGGAGGAAAAGACAAAATGCTACTTCCCTCAGACCATAACTCAAGAGTATGAAGCCATTAAGAAGTTGGAGCAGTGTAAAGATGTAAGTACAAGACACTGGTTGTTCTCAAATAGCCCCCTTCAGGCAGAGTATCTGCTTCTGAGGCAGGCAGACATTTACACCATGCTTCCAGTTCACAGGCTCACAGACTACATCAGGATGAAAGGAACTCTCAAAGGTCATCTTGTTCAACCCCCCTGCAGTCAGCAGGGACGTCTCCAACTAGATTCAGCTGTCCAGGGCCACATAAAGCCTGATCTTGAATGTCTTCAGGAACAGGGACCTCAAGCCCATGTCTTGGCAAACTGTTCCAGTATTTTGCCACTCTCATTGTGCAGAACTTCCTCCTGATGTCCAACCTTAATCTGCCCTGCTCCAGTTTCAAACCATTGTCACTCATCCTATCCCCACAGGCCCTTCTAATCAGTCCCTCCCCAGCCTTTCTGTAAGTCCCCTTCAGATATTGAAATGCAGCTTTAAGGTCCCCTTGGACCCTTCTCTTCTCCAGGCTGAACAGCCCCAACCCTCTCAGCCTGACTGCACCTCCATCACTCTGATCATCTTAGTGGTCTCCTCTGGACCCACTCTAGCAGGTCCATGTCTCTCTTGTATTGAGGGCCCCAGAGCTGGACACAGTCCTCCATGTGAGGTCTCATCAGAGCAGAGGGGCAAAATCCTCTCTCTCTATCTGCTGGCCACACTTCCTTTGATGCAGCCTGGGATGCCTTTGGCCTTTAGAGCTGCAAGTGCCCATTGCTGGCTCATGTCCAGCTTCTCATCCACCAAGTCCTTCAAGTTAACTTCTATGAGTTTACATTTGGCCTTAGCAAATGGAACTTTTAAGCATCATATTCCTCTGAACTTCAGAGCCTTTTGTGACATCTAGTGATCAATTCAGATATAGCACCATCTGGGTTTTAACAAGTCAAGTCCATACAGTTAGAGGAAGAGTCCCAAAATGAAGAGTGAACCTCAGACATTTACTTGCTTAAGCCAACCTGGTTTTATAGTCATAGAATCATAGAGTGTTAGGGGTTGGAAGGGACTCTGAAGATTATCAAGGCCACCCCCCCTTGCTCAAAGAGGATCACCTAGAGCAGGTGACACTGGAACACATCCAGATGGATTTCTGTATTTTAACAGTATTTTAGTTGCTTTGTTGATAGTAATTTTATTCATTTATCAGTAGTTGGAGGGTACTTAAAGATTTGTGTATAACATACTGACATTTATGGACTCTCAGGGGTAGATTTCAATGCATCCCATACTTTGTAATATTGATCACAGGATCACCAAGGGTGGAAGAGACCTCAAAGATCATCAAGTCCAACCTGTCACCACAGACCTCATGACTAGACCATGGCACCAAGTGCCACATCCAGTCCCCTCTTGAACACCTCCAGGCATGGTGACTCCACCACCTCCCTGGGCAGCACATTCCAATGGCTAACAACTCTCTCAATAAAGAGCTTTCTCCTCACCTCAAGCCTAAACTTCCCCTGGCACAGCTTGAGACTGTGTCCTCTTGTTCTGGTGCTGGTTGCTTGGGAGAAGAGCCCAACCCCCTCCTGGCTATAGCCTCCCTTCAGATAGTTGTAGAGAGCAATGAGGTCTCCCCTGAGCCTCCTCTTCTCCAGGCTAAGCAACCCCAGCTCCCTCAGCCTCTCCTCACAGGGCTGTGCTCAAGGCCTCTCCCCAGCCTTGTTGCCCTTCTCTGGACACATTCAAGTGGATATACTTAATCCAAAATGTTACATTAAGGCTTTAAAAATACTTCTAAATGTTTTATTTTCTCTCTAATGGTGTTAAAAAAGATCTTACCTCCACACATGCCATAACTGCTGATGAGCATAGAATCTTAGGATGGGCTGGTTGGGAAGGGACCTCCAAAGCTCATCTAGTCCAACCCCCTCTGCAGTAAGCAAGGAATCCTCAACTAGATCAGGTTGCCCAGAGCCCTGTTCAGCCTCACCTTGAATATCTCCAGGGATGAGGCCTCAACACCCTGGGCTACCTCTTCCAGTGTTCCACTACCCTCATGGTGCAGAACTTGTTTCTAACATCCAATCTAATCTGCTCTTCTCTAGCCTGAAGCCATTGCCCCTGGTCCTGTCACTGCATGTCTTTGTAATCCCAATTGTTTGCCCTAGGAAATGCTCACAGGAACTTTCTGCAAATCTGTTTATTCTCTTCCTTCAGCACACCTACAAAAAGCACCCTGATCAGACCAAATTTACTCAAGTGACCGACTCTCTAGTACAGAAGCAAGCAGAGATCAACACCAAACAGCAGAGTGATGTAAGTAAACTTGTTGCTGTGCTCTGATATTATCAAGTTCTGCCCTGTGGCCACCTTTTCTTTATCCTCCAGGTTTGAGAGAACTTACAAACACACAGGCACAGAAACATATGTGGGTATTCAAAGGTTCCCTGGCCTCTGCTAGACAGGGGGATTCCATCCCTTCCCTAACAGGTTGTAGTCATCACAGAATGTCCCACTGTCAAAAAATCCCAAACTCTTGCAATGGCAACAGCCATGTAGCCAGAAGTTGAGTCATAGAACCATTTGGGTTGGAAAAGACCTTTAAGATCATCAAATTCAACCATTAATCCAGCACTGGCAGGTCACCACTAAGCCATGGCCCTCAGCACCGTATCTACATGGCTTTTAAATCCCTAGAGGGATGAGGACTGTTCAGAGATTGGCAACACTTTTGGGGAAGACTTTTCCTCATGTCCAGCCTAGACCTCCACTGGCACAACTTCAGGCCATTTCCTCCTGTTCTATCACTTGCTCTTTGAAAGAAGAGACCAACCTCCACCTCACTCCAGCCTCCTTTCAGGGAGTTGTAGAGAATAAGGTCTCCCCTGAGCTGAGCAACTCAGTCTATGAAGCTGAGTGAGGAACAAGCCAGTCAGGGTTTAGACCACCCACTGGGCAAGGGCTTAGTCTCTGACTTTCCCTGTGGAGGAGGTAAAAAGAGAGCTTCAAGTTGTGTCACTCAGCACTATTAAGCATTTACAATCTATTAACATTGGGCTGCTATTTTTCTTTCTTTTTTCTTTCATTTCTCTGTCTTTCCCCTTCTATCTTTTCTTTTTCTTTCCCCTTCTATCTTTTCTTTTTCTTTCCCCTTCTATCTTTTCTCTTTCTTTCCACTTTTCTGTTCTCTCTTTCCCCTTCTTTTTGTTCTCTCTCTTTCCCCTTCTTTTTGTTCTCTCTCTTTCCCCTTCTTTTTGTTCTCTCTCTTTCCCCTTCTTTTTGTTCTCTCTCTTTCCCCTTCTTTTTGTTCTCTCTCTTTCCCCTTCTTTCTGTTACTCTCTTTCCCCTTCTTTCTGTTCTTTCCCCTTCTTTCTGTTCTCTCTTTCCCCTTCTTTCTGTTCTCTTTCCCCTTCTTTCTGTTCTCCCTCTTTCCTCTTCTTTCTGTTCTCTTTCTTTCCCCTTCTTTCTGTTCTCTTTCTTTCCCCTTCTTTCTGTTCTCTTTCTTTCCCCTTCTTTCTGTTCTCTCTCTTTCCCCTTCTTTCTGTTCTCTCTCTTTCCCCTTCTTTCTGTTCTCTCTTTCCCCTTCTTTCTGTTCTCTCTTTCCCCTTCTTTCTGTTCTCTTTCTTTCCCCTTCTTTCTGTTCTCTTTCTTTCCCCTTCTTTCTGTTCTCTTTCTTTCCCCTTCTTTCTGTTCTCTCTCTTTCCCCTTCTTTCTGTTCTCTCTCTTTCCCCTTCTTTCTGTTCTCTCTCTTTCCCCTTCTTTCTGTTCTCTCTCTTTCCCCTTCTTTCTGTTCTCTCTCTTTCCCCTTCTTTCTGTTCTCTCTCTTTCCCCTTCTTTCTGTTCTCTCTCTTTCCCCTTCTTTCTGTTCTCTCTCTTTCCCCTTCTTTCTGTTCTCTCTCTTTCCCCTTCTTTCTGTTCTCTCTCTTTCCCCTTCTTTCTGTTCTCTTTCTTTCCCTTCCTTATCTTTGCAGATACTGTATAAAGCCAAAGGTGAAGAAGTTATTCACAAGTACCACCTCCCTCCAGACGTCCCTCAGTTCATTCAGGCTAAAGTCAATGCCTACAATATCAGTGATGTAAGTACAACTGGAACCCGGAGCTCTTGGTCCTCTTTACAACACAACACAAAGTTTCTGTTACCTAGAAACTGTTCGCTCAGAATTCACCTTTTCTTCCAGAACTATTACAAGGCTGGATTGGAAGAATTAAAAGCAAAAGGATATGATCTCAAAATTGATGCTATTCCCATCCAAGCTGCCAAGGCTGCTAGACAGGCTGCAAGTGATGTGAGTATCCCCTTCCTAAAGGAACTATTTAATCTGAAAGGGCTCAGTTAAGCAGTGTGATGAAGAGGTTATTCATTTAGGAACATGAAATAGACATATTAATTGTATTAATTATGAAAATTATCAATAACAGATTAATCACTCTTTTATCTTCAGATTCTAGTTGTGAAATACATTCCCTAGGTGGCTTAGAATTTGCAATTTGGACCCAATTAGAATATTTACAGAAATGATTTCTATTAGTGGAACCAGGGGTACAATGAATAGAATAGAATAGAATTAACCAGGTTGGAAAAGACCTTTGAGAGCATTGAATCCAACCTCTCACCCAACACCATCTCATCAACTAAACCATGGCACCAAGCACCCCATCCAGTCTCTTCCTAAACACCTCCAGTGATGGTGACTCCACCACCCCCCCGGGCAGCACGTCCCAATGGCCAATCTGTCTTTGTGGGAAGAACTTCTTCCTAACACCCAGCCTGAACCTCCCCTGGCACAGCTTGAGACTGTGTCCTCTTGTTCTGGTTGCCTGGGAGAAGAGACCAGCCTCCACCTCTAGTCCAACCCCCTCTGCAGGAAGCAGAGTTTGCCCAGAGCCCTGTCAAAGCTCACCTTGAATATCTCCAAGGATGAGGCCTAAACTACCTCCCTGGGCAACCTGTTCCAGTGTTGTACCACCCTCGTGGTGCAGAACTTATTCCTAACATCCAATCTAAACCTGCTATTCTCTAGTTTAAAGCCACTGCTCCCTGTCCTGTCACTGCAGGCTTTGTAAACAGTCCGTCTCCATCCTTCTTGTAGATTCTTAGTCTTCCCCAGAGGCTTAGGTTGTGTGGAACTTACTTTGTGCTCATCTTAGAATCACAGAAGCATTTTGGTTGGAAGAGACCTTTAAGGTCATCAAGTCCAACCATTAACCCAGCACTGCCAGCTCACCACTAAACCATGGCCCTCAGCACCACGTCTCCATGGCTTTGAAACCCCTCCAGGTTCCAAAGAGTTTGCTTTAGAGAGGACAGTGCTGCCACACTGTGATTTTTAACCCCCTTTTCAGAGGAGAAATGACATCAGCAGTTATTGCAATCATTCTGGGACACTTTCCATGAAAGACACTACATGAGCACCTAGGTCTTCTTTTTCCCTCTCTTCCTGTGTTGGTTTTTTTTCCTCTCCTTCTGTGGTTTTTTGTTTTGGTTTGATGTTGTTTCTCCCTTTTCTGGTGGTGTTTCTCCCTTTTTGGTGGTGTTTCTCCCTTTCTGGTGGTGTTTCTGGAATGGAATGGAATGGAATGGAATGGAATGGAATGGAATGGAATGGAATGGAATGGAATGGAATGGAATAGACCAGGTTGGAAGAGACCTTCAAGATCGTGTCCAACCCATCAAACAATCCAACACCACCTAAACAACTAACCCATAGCACCAAACACCCCAGCAAGTCTCCTCCTGAACACTTCCAATGATGGTGACTCCACCACCTCCCCAGGCAGCCCATTCCAATGGGCAATCACTCTCTCTGTGTAGAACTTCTTCCTAACCTCCAGCCTAAACCTCCCCTGGTGCAGTGAGACTGTGGTGTTTTCCTCTCTCTCTTTTCTTCTTCTTTCTTATGTTTTTTCCCTTCTTCCCCTCCTCCCTGTTAGTGTGTCTTTCAGTAGCCACAGCACACTCAATCTCCCTTCTCCCTTTCCAGTATAAATACAAAGAAGCCTATGAGAAGGCTCGAGGGAAGCAGGTTGGGTTCAGAAGCCTGCAAGATGACCCTAAGCTCGTCCACTACATGAATGTGGCCAAGATTCAGTCTGACCGTGAGTACAAGAAAGACTACGAGAAGAGCAAGACTAACTACCATACCCCTCCAGACACATACAGCGTCCAGGCTGCTAAACATTCTCAGGATGTGGCTTCCAACACCCACTACAAAAACCTGATCCATCACTACACTTACCTGCCAGATGCCATGGCTGTGGAGCTTGCAAAGAACATGATGGAAATTCAGAGTGACGTGAGTATTTCCACGATTCCGGTGTCATGGAGGTTTTCCTGCATGCTGTCACAAACAAAAGACAGGTTTCTGTCCAGTGAAAATGGCCATCCCTGGCTGGGGGTGGTCTGAGTTTCTTATGTCTTGGAGAAGATCATTAGAGGTTTGTCAGCTGGTATTTTGCTTTATTCTTTAAGGCTACTTTTAAGATGTCTTGGTTTATGTTCATGTGAGACAGATATGATGGTGTAGCTGGACTATTATTAACTACTTAGGACAAGGGACTGAACAAAATCTAACTATTGATATTATTAGAGAGAGTTCTGGAGGCCTCTGGCATAGGAGATCTCTCCTAGGACCTTCTAGATCCTTCTCACAGATAGAGAGTTTCAAATAGCTGTCAGGGCATGCTGCACCTCTTGGTGAAGATGGTATTTGATCCCTGTGGAGGTCCACTCATTCCATAGATTCATAGAATGATTTGGGTTGAAAGAGACCTTAGAGATCATCTACTTCAACCTCCCCACCATGGGCAGGGACACCTCTCATTTGAACTCAGCTGCTTGAGGCCTCATCCAACCTGGCTTTGGATGGTTCCAAGAGAGGGGCACCCACAACCTCCCTGGGCAGCTTAAGCCAGGGTTTCACCACCCTCATACTGAAGAACTTCTTCCTCAGATCCAGTCTAACCCTGCTCTCCCTCATCTTCAAACCATTTCCCCTTGTCCTGTTGCTAGACACCCTTAGGAAAAGTCCCTCTCCAGCCTTCTTGTAGGATCCCTTCAGGTATTGGAAGGCAGCTTTAAGGTCCCCCTGGAGTCTTCCCCAGGCTGAACAACCCCAGCTCCCTTAGGCTGTCCTCATAGCAGAGGTGCTTCAGCCCTTAGATCATCTTTGTGGCCTTTCTCTGTGCTGTCTGAGTCACTTGCTGTTGTTGAACAGACTGGCTAGACTGTGATCATTGTTTTGAACAGGGTTATTAGAGCTCTGAAGGGAAAATCTTCTTCCATGTTGGCTTTCTCTCCTCCAGAACGCCTACAAACAGGATTACAACAGCTGGTTCAAGGGCATTGGCTGGAGTCCCCTCGGTTCTCTGGAAGTTGAAAAAGCCAAAAAGGCTGGAGAAGCACTAAATGAAAAGAAGTATCGACAGCACCCTGGGACCCTGAAGTTTACAAGCTTGAACGACTCCATGGCAATGACTTTAGCTCAGGACAACACCAAGAAACTGAGCGATGTAAGAAGCATCTTGTGACTCATTTATGCTTTGTGTTCCTGGCTGATATGCCAGCTAAGAACTCTTTGTATGTTGAAACTGTCAAAACCCAGGAAAAATGCAGTTTGTTGGTAAGAATGAAACAAAGTTGGGATGGTTTGGAAGGGACCTTAAAGACCATCCAGTTCCAACCCCCCTGCCATGGACGAGGAAACTTCCTACAAGACCGGGTTGCTTAAAGCCCCATCCAAAACCTGGCTTTGAACACTTCCAGGCTTGGAGCCTCCATAGCTTCTCTGGGCAACATGTTCCAATGCTTCAGCACTGGAAGAATTTCCTCCTAATGTCTAATCTAAATTGAGCTTCTTCCAGTTTCAAACCATTACCCTTTGTCCTGTCACTCTATGCCTTTGTGAAAAGTGCCTCTCCAGCTCTCCTATAGCCCCTTCATATCCTGGAAGGCTGATGTTAAGGCTCCCTAAAGCCTTCTCTTCTCCAGGCTGAGCAAGCCCAACTCTCTCAGCCTGGCCTCACAGCAGAGGCCTTCTAGCCCTGCCAGCATTGCTGTGGCCTCCTCTGGCCCTGCTCCATCAGGTCCCTGTCTGTGTTGTGCTGAGGACTCCAGAGCTGGCCCCAGCCCTGCAGGTGGGGTCTCAACAGAGCACAGCAGAGAGGTGGAATCCCCTCCCTGCCCCTGCTGCCCACACTGCTGGGGATCAGCCCAGGTGCTGTGCTGGCAGTGCACTTTGATAACTCATGTTCAACTTCTCATCACCCAGCACCCCCAAGTCTTTTTTGTAATGTCTCTGTTGTTATTACCAACAAATATTTGTTTCTTTCCCCTTGCAGGTAGCCTATAAGAAAGAGGGTGAAAAAGTGAAGCACAAATACACCCTGGATCCTGATGTTCCTCAGTTTATTCAAGCCAAAGTCAATGCCTACAATCTGAGTGATGTGAGTGTAGAACCAACAGCTTGTTCAGTAATACCTTTCTTTGTCACTTCCCTAACAGAAAAATGAACTTCTCTTTCTTCATGCTGTGGTGCTGAATTTAGACATGCTGCAGCTCTGAATTCAGCTCAATTTTTACTCCTAGGAGTCAGTGAGTTTGGTGTTTGTTAAGCACTTTTTAATGCTCTCTGATCCTTCATGACCATGAGAATGAGAAACCAGTATCACTTTCTAATTCAGATTCCTCTGTGTTTGGAGACTTATCATCTAGAACACACTGCAGAGGCAGACAGGACAAGTTCTCTGTATGTTGCTTCCTGCTGCTGGGCTCTCAAAGGATATTAACTCACACAGTGGAAAGACTGTGATGCTTTTTCCTGCCATTCCACCACTGCTCTGCTTCCTTCCCATCTCTTCTCACACCCATCCAACACCCTGAATACCTGCACTGATAGTATCAATTTTATTCCCTTTGTGGTACTAGGTTTTTTTTGGTGGCATTATCAGCCCTCCAGGAGCCAGATAAAAGCTGCCATCTCTTTTTAACAGCCTGGAAATACTATTAGTCTGGCCAGACACTAACTGCTGACAAAACAATACCCAAGCCAGACTGATTTATTCAGTCATTTGGTAGAATCATAGAATTTTTTGGTTGGAAAAACCTTCGGAGATCAGGTAGAACCTTCAGCCTAATGCCACTGTGGCCATTAAACCATATCCCAGTGTGCCATGTCCACACATTTTTGGCTTGAACACCTCCAGGAATGCTGACTCCACCACCTCCCTGGGTGGCTTCAGACCACACAAGGCCTGATGTTGATGCCAACAGGGAAAAAAAGTCTGAATGCTCAGTCAAATGGCAAAGGGTTTTGGTTGAGGGAGGGGGAAGAAAATGCCACTGAGTGAGGTGTTCCACATAAATATTGCAAAATGTGGGTGGGGATAGGATAGGATAGGATAGGATAGGATAGGATAGGATAGGATAGGATAGGATAGGATAGGATAGGATAGGATAGGATAGGATAGGATGGAATAGAATAGAATAGAATAGACCAGACCAGACCAGGTTGGAAGAGACCTTCAAGATCATTGTGTCCAACCTGTCATCCAACACCATCTAATCAATTAAACCATGGCACCAAGCACCCCAGCAAGTCTCCTCCTGAACACCTCCAATGATGGTGACTCCACCACCTCCCCAGGCAGCCCATTCCAATGGGCAATCACTCTCTCTGTATAGAACTTCTTCCTAACATCCAGCCTAAACCTCCCCTGGCACAGCCTGAGACTGTGTCCTCTTGTTCTGGTGCTGAGTGCCTGGGAGAAGAGACCAACCTCTGCCTGTCTACAACCTCCCTTCAGGTAGTTGTAGAGAGCAAGGTCACCCCTGAGTCTCCTTTTCTCCAGGCTAAGCAACCCCAGCTCCCTCAGCCTCTCCTCACAGGGCTGTGTTCCAAGCCCCTCCCCAGCTTTGTTGCCCTTCTCTGGACACACCCCAGCAAGTCAACCTCCTTCCTAAACTGAGGGGCCCAGAACTGGACACAGGACTCAAGGTGTGGCCTAACCTAATGATTTAGCTAGATGAGTTGGACTTCTGAGCCTTGATGGCCTTTCCATCCTGGCTAGTCAATTTATTTACTGTAACATCACTGGTTGGTGTGCAGGTTAATATTTTTGCCTTGCATTTGCACAAGTTGAGTATTTTTATTCCTGAGACTGCAATAAAAATAGTATCTTCTACCTCTTTGTTGAAGTTGCTGCTGGTAGCACTGCTAACCCAGGCCTTTCTGTCCTTACAAGGCTAACTACAAAGCTGACTGGAAAAAAACCATTGCCAAAGGCTATGACCTGAAGCCAGATGCCATTCCCATTATTGCTGCCAAAGCTTCTCGGAATATAGCAAGTGATGTAAGTATGATTTCCACCAAGTGGGCTACACACATCTACCTGTGGCACAGCTCTCTAGAGTTCCTCATGTTTATATGGAACTTCCTATTTTAATTGCTTATATTCAAAACCTTCTTATGTTAACTTCTTGTAGTCGAAACCTTCTTATATTAACTTCTTGCAGTCAAAACCCTGAGCTTCAGAGGACTCAGTTATCCCAAGTCTGTTTTCTTTCCTGTGGTTAAGGCTTTCTTTCCTTTCTTTTCCTGTGTTTCTAGTACAAGTACAAGGAATCCTATGAGAAAGATAAAGGCAAACAGGTTGGGTACCGCAGCCTGCAGGATGATCCCAAACTTGTGCATTACATGAACGTGGCCAAGCTGCAGTCAGATCGGGAGTACAAGAAGGATTATGAAGTCACCAAGACCAAATATCACACTCCTTTGGATATGTTCAGCGTGACAGCTGCCAAGAAAGCCCAGGAAGCAGTGACCAACGCTGGCTATAAGCAGCTAATTCACAACTACACGCTCCTGCCTGACTCTGTGAACCTGGAGCTCTCAAGAAATGTGATGCAGCTTCAGAGTGATGTATGTGATGCATGGCCAGGAGAAGATTTAAGGCCTTACCTGCTTTTATGCATGCAGCCTTTCTAATTTTCCTCATGTTTTTTCCTTCTTTGTTTGTTCAAAGAATGTGTACAAAGCAGACTTCAATAACTGGTTGAAAGGAGTTGGCTGGATACCCATTCAGTCACTGGATGTAGAAAAGGTCAAGAAAGCCACACAGATCCTCAGTGAGAAGAATTATCGCCAGCACCCAGACAAGCTGAAGTTCTCCATCCCAACAGATGCAATGGAGCAAGTGCTGGCCAAGCAAAATGCCCAGACCATGAACAAGGTGAGAATTTGTGCAGATGATAATAACTGAGACAGAGATTGGATCTTTATCTGAGAAAATCATAGAATGTTAAGGTCTGGGAAGGACTTCTAGAGATAATAGAATAATAATAAAAACCAGGTTGGAAGAGACCTTCAAGATCATCGTGTCCAACCCATCAACCAATCCAACACCACCTAAACAACTAACCCATGGCACCAAGCACCCCAGCAAGTCTCCTCCTGAACACCTCCAATGATGGTGACTCCACCACCTCCCAGGGCAGCCCATTCCAATGGGCAATCACTCTCTCTGTATAGAACTTCTTCCAGTCCAACCCTCTGCCAAAGCAAGATCACCTAGGGCAGGTCACACAGGAACACATCCAGACAGGTTTTGAAAGTCTCCAGAGAAGGAGACTCCACAACCTCTCTGGGCAGCCTGCCCCAGGGCTTCAGCACCCTCATACCAAACAAGTTTCTCCATACCTTTGGGTGGAAACTCCTGGGGTCCAGTTTGTCCCCAGTGCCCCTTGTCCTGTCCCTGGGCACCACTGACAAAAGTCTGGCCCCAGCCTCTTTCCCCCCAAAGTTCCTTTAGCTCTTGCTGAACATTGAGAAGGTCCCTTTTGGGTCTGCTCTTCTCCAGGCTCAACAGCCCCAGGGCTCTCAGCCTTTCCTCTTCACAGAGATGCTCCAGACCCCTTTGGAGCCTCTTTGTAGCCTCCATTGGACTCCCTTCAGTAGTTCCCTGTCTCTTTGGAGCTGGGGAGCCCTTATTCCCCAGTACTGTGGGGAACAATGTAGTGCCTTGTCTCTTCCTGCAGGAAGTTTCTTTAATCAATGAGCTGGAAACCCCCTGAAATTCTGTCAGTTTTATACAGGTGCCTTGAGAAGGAAATGTAAATTAAGTTTTCTCTGAGATTTGACTTTACTTCCTTGCAAGGAAATCTTTCAATTAGTCCTGAGATGCCTGGGACACCACTGACCCCTATTCCTTATTTGCCATGGAAAGAAGGTGTGTGAGATAAAAAACAATTGCTGCTTTGCATTAAAGCAGAGAAGAATGCAGGCTGCAAATTCTCAGCCATCAAAACTTACTCTGCAGATCTCTCAAAGCTGTAAAGAAAGAGAAGGAATTTAATACTGCCCCTCAGCAGTGACCTTTGTGAAGGTTATTTAAAGTCACCTTTTGTGAAGGTTATTTCTAGTGGTTATGGAATCATATCAAAATATGATTTACTGCAAATGAGCAAACCAAAAGCAAGCTCTTCCAGGGGAAGTTTAGGTTGGAGACTAGGAACCATTTCTTTGTGGCAAGAGTGATCAGGTTTTGGAACAGGCTGCCCAGGGAGGTGGTGGAGTCACCATCTCTGGAGGTGTTCAAGGAAAGTGTGGCCATGGCACTTTGGGACATGGTTTAATAGCTGTGGTGGTGTTGGATTGAAGGTTGGACTTGATGATCTTGGAGGTCTTTTCCACCCTTAATGATTCTATGATTCTCTTCATTTCTGAGTGCAAAGCCAATTCTCAACACTAACTATTACTTTGTAACTGCAGAGACTCTACACTGATAAATGGAACAAGGAGAAGACCACCATCCATGTTATGCCAGATACTCCAGAAATTCTGCAGTCTAGAGTGAACCAGATCACCATGAGTGATGTGAGTTACCTTCAGCAACCCTGGCTGCTGCACAGGACAAAACTTGGTGTCACTTCTGTGTCTTTTGGGAAAGCATTTAAGTTTCAGCTGCAGGATACTTCATTAGTTCTTCATAACAGGGTTCTTCTTCTCTTTTACATTAGAAACTTTACAAAGCAGCATGGGAGGAAGACAAGAAGAAAGGCTATGACTTGAAGCCAGATGCTCTTCCAATACAGGCAGCCAAAGCCTCCAGAGATATTGCAAGTGATGTAAGTTTGATTGGATTATTCTACTCAGAGTAGCTGCAAAGGCAGTCAGGAGGTTTTCAGGGTGCTTTTATGAACAAATGTGGTTTCAGTGTTGTGTATAGTGGGATAAACCTTTGCTCTCCAGTGGGGAAATGCTCAGTTGTGCTGTTTTGCTCGTGGCAGGCTGCCAAGCCTCGTGTGCCTGTGTTCAACAGGCTATTTGGTGAAGGGGGGTTGGTGTTGGATGATAGGTTGGACGCGATGATCTTGAAGGTCTCTTCTCACCTGGTCTATTCTATTCTATTCTATTCTATTCTATTCTATTCTATTCTATTCTATTCTATTCTATTCTATTCTATTCTATTCTATTCTATTCTATTCTATTCTACCACAGAATGGCTTGGTTTAGAAGGGACCTTAAAGATCATCTGGTTCCAATGCCCCTGCCATGAGTAGGGACACCTTCCACTAGCCCAGGTTGTTCAAGGCTTCATCCAACCTGGCCTTGAACATCTCCAGGGAAGGGAGGCATCCATGGCCTCCCTGGGCAACCTGTTCCAGTGTCTCACCACTCTCACTGCAAACAATTTCTTCCTAATACCCAGCTGACACCTCAAGCTTCAATGCATTCCCTCCTGTGATGTTGTGTTTAGCTAAAACTGAGATCTTGTGATGAAAAAGAACTGACATGTTCTGTGGTGTCAGAGGTGAAGTTGAGCTTCACAATGCAGGGGGGTTTGACTGAAATGTTTCTGCTCTTCCTCTTTCCTGCTGACAGTATAAGTACAAACTAGCCTACCAACAAGCCAAAGGGAAGCACATTGGGTTCCGCAGCCTGGAGGACGACCCCAAGCTGGTGCACTTCATGCAGGTGGCTAAGATGCAGTCTGATCGTGAATACAAAAAAGATTATGAGAAGGCAAAGACCAATTTCCACACTCCAGTGGACATGTTCAGTGTTGTGGCAGCCAAGAAAGCACAGGAAGTGGCTACAAATGCCAACTACAAGAACTTGATCCACACCTACAACGTTTTGCCGGATGCTATGAGCCTTGAGTTAGCCAAGAACATGATGCAGCTGCAGAGTGATGTAAGTGAGCTGCTCTTCAGCCTTTGCTTTGTGAATGCAGTGATGCTCAGCTTATCATAGTATCAGTCAGGGTTGGAAGGGACCACAAGGATCATCCAGTTCCAACTCCCCTGCCATGGGCAGGGACACCCCACACTACATCAGGCTGCCCAGAGCCTCATCCAGCCTGGGCTTAAACACCTCCAGGGACAGGGCCTCAACCACCTCCCTGGACAACCCATTCCAGGGCTTCACCACTCTCATGGGGAAGAACCTCCTCCTCACATCTAGCTTGAATCTCCCCACCTCCAGCTTCATTCCATTCCCCCTAGTCCTATCACTACCTGAGATCCTGAGAAGGCATGAAAAGCATGCTGCAAGATACAGAGTTCCATTTGCTTAGTGAAATTGGTTCAGTTATGTACTGAAATGGAGCAAATTAAAGGAGACCTTCAGCAGTGATAGCTGTTGTGTTTCTCTAAGGCTCTGAAATATTTGGGCTCAGAAAGGAGTCGTTTATATGTGAAGTAAAATGGATTCGTTACAGAACCCCTCAGGCTCTTCAGGAGCAGCAGTTGTTTTGCAGGCCAAGACAAGAAAAGCTTCACCTTTCACTAATAGTCTCATCTTGTGCTTCCAAAAAGATCCCTTTTTAGAAGGGGAACTCACCTATGTAGGGTGATTCAGACTGTCTGAAAGGCTTTTTCACAGACAGACTCACTGAGGTTGGAAAAGACCTCCAAGATCATCAAGTCCAACCTTCTACCCACATCTCCATGACCACTAGACCATGTCCCAGAGTGCCACCTCTACTCATTTCTTGAATACATCCAGGGACAGTGACTCTACCACCCCCCTGGGCAGCCTGCTCCAATGCTTGAGCATTCTTGAAGCAAAGAAATTTTTCCTCCTCTCCAACCAAAATCTCCCCTGGTACAATTTCAGGGCATTTCCTCTTGTCCTGTCATTGGTTACTTGGGAGAAGAGGCCAATATTGGCCTCACTCTGATCTCCTTTCAGGTATATGTAGAGATCAATGAGGTCTCTTCTCATCCTTCTCTTCTTCAGAATAAGCAATCCCAGGTCCCTCAGCCTCTCCTCACCAGACCTGCTCTCCAATCTCCTCACCAGCTTTGCTGCCCTTCTCTGTCCCTGCTCCAGCACCTCAATGACTTTCTCATACTGTGATGCCCAAAACCAAACACAGCACTTGAGATGCAGTCTCACCAGTGCTGGGTCCAGAGAGACAATCACTTTCTGCTGGTCCCACCCCTTCTGATCCAGGCCAGGATGATGGAGGTCTTCCTAACCACCTGGGTACACACTGGCTCATGCTCAGCTGGCTGTCTACCAACACCCCCAGGCCCTTTTCTGCTGGGCAGTTTCCAGCCACGCTGCCCCAAGCCTGCAGCCTTCATGGGGTTGTTGTGATGCTAGCACAAGAGCCAGTATTCAAGATGATCCTCTTCTTCAGGAAGGCCTTGGCTTGTAATCTCACCCATCATAAAGAGGATCTGAATATTGTGTGAAAGGTGGAGTGATAAAGGCCCCACTGTAACAAATGTGCTTCCAAATAAACCTTGAAAGCACCTGGATGCTGTTTGCTTCTTTCCAGAGACAAATGCATTCCAAATGTAGTATTAAACACAGGAGTTGTTGTCATGGGTTACAGACTTTTTCCCATGCATCTGATTTGTTTTTTCTTTCTGCCTCCAGAATCAGTACAAAGCAGAATATGATGAAACCATGAAAGGTGTTGGGTGGATGCCACTGGGCTCCTTAGAAGCTGAGAAGAACAAGAAGGCAATGGAGATTGTTAGTGAGAAGAAGTATCGTCAGCACCCGGACAAGCTGAAGTTTTCTGTTCCTATGGATTCCATGAGCATGACCTTAGCTTTAAACAATGCTAAAATCATGGATGAGGTAAGAAAGTGATCACTGCAGTTTGTTCCAGCTTGCAGGAGTAAGACACAAATTACACCTGATGGTATAGGCAGTCCCCTTGTAGGCATAGCTTTGGAAATCATCCCTTTTGGCAGCTCGTGAACATGCTTGGCTAATTGTGGCTCACCTTAACAGACCTTCAATACCCTGATGTCTCTAATGAGGAAAAAAACCCAACACCAAACATACAGAGACAAACATGGAGCTTACATTTTATTAGTAAATTGACCCAAGGTAATTGATTTTAGACTTTAGCAGTTTAGGGGCTAAAACCACTGAAGTAATCCCTTTAGGAAGCAGAACTTCAGCTTTTGAAGCAGTATCTGTTTTGTCTAATGCCTGTTGCAGTAATATTGCTCCTTGATTTTATCATCAGTTTTTATCATGAGCTATTTGTTTACTGATTTTCCTCCTGAACTGATGTAATCTACTGGTGTTCTTTGAAAATATCTAGGCTTCCTCTGCTTTGTAGTTCATAGGATCACAGGGTGTTAGGGGTTGGAAGGGACCTCTGGAGATCTTTGGGTCAAATCGCCCTGCCAGAGCAGGACCATAGAATCTAACACAGGTCACACAGAAACACATCCAGACAGGTCTTGAAAGTCTCCAGAGGAGACTCCACAACCTCTCTGGGGGAGCCTGTTCTGGTGCTTCATGACCCTTACAGTAATGAAGTTCTTCCTCGTGTTGAGGTGGAACTTCCTGTGCTGTAGTTTACATCCATTGCCCCATGTCATATCACAGGACACAAGTGAGCAGAGGCTGTCCCTTCCTTCCTGACACCCAGCCCTCAGATATTTATTGACCTTGATCAGATCCCCTCTCAATCTTCCCCTCTCCAGACTAAACAGCCCCAGGTCTCTCAGCCTCTTCTCATAAGGCAGTGCTCCCTTAATCATCCTTGTAGCCCTCTACTGGATTCTCTCCAGCAGATCCCCGTCCCTTGTGAACTGGATGCAATTTTCAAGGTGGGGCCTCACTAGGGCAGAGTAGAGGGGGAGGAGAACCTCCCTTGATCTGCTGGACACATTTTTCTTAATGCACCTCAGGCTACCATTGGCCTTCTTGGCCATCAGGGCACATTGCTGTCTCATGGATAACTTGTTGTCCACCAGGACTCCAAGGTCCTTCTCCATGGGGCTACCATCTAGCAGATCACCTCCTAACCTGTACTGCTGCAGTTTATTATTATTTCCCAGGTGGAGTTTCATGGACATCAGAATCTTACACACACTTTCTTTAGTTCTGTTTCCTCTAAGCAAAGCTCTATTGCCTCTCTCAACTGATACTTATTTTCCAGGAGGTAAACCAATAATCTTCCACCTCTAACAATTATTCCTGGCTTGCTTGTGGGTTAACCTTGGTAGACAGCTAAGCACCACACTGTCACTCACTTCCCCACAATGGGATGAGGGAAGAAAAGCAGAGTAAAAGTAAAAAAGAACTTGTGGGTCAAAATAAAAAATGTTTAATAAGCAAAGGAAAAGGAAAGAAAACAAAACAAGTGATGGAAAAACAATCACTTGCCACCTCCCATGCCCAGCCAGTTCCCAAACAAAAGGTGTCTAACCTCTCTAAGCCTTTTCTTCTCCCTTGAATGTTGCTATCCATGGTGTTATATGACATAGAATATCTTTCTGATTATTTGGGTTCCTCTGCCTGGTTATGTACCCTCCCAACTCCTTGCACATCCCCATAGTCTGTGGGGGCAGAGAGAAACAGAGAAGGGCTCGATACTGTGCAAACATTGTTCAGCAAGAGCTGAAAGATTTTAGTGTGTTGGCAGCAGTGTTTAAGTCACAGCTGTAAATCACAGCACTGTAGGAGCTGCTCTGAAGAGGATTAACTCCATCCCAGCCAGACTTAGTATGTTTTGAAACCTGTTGTTCTTTGTTGTTCAATGTGCTGCTGGACAACAGACAAGCCCTGAAGTGCTCCAGCCAGACTGGGATTTCTTCCACGTCTATTTCAGCCTCACAAAATTAACTTCCTAAGAGCTCTTCCTCATTCACACTGCTATTAAATGGCAAAATGAAATGGCAGCTGCTGCTACCACGTTAGTAATTTCATCATTCTAATGGAGTTTTATATTTCAGATAGGAAACATTCTTAATTCCTTGGTTATGGTTATCCTGGTTTTATTGGGACACAACCAAAGGCCAGTCATGGACTGCAGGCTGTTAGCAGTCTGGAGTCAGCCAGGGCCACTGATATCAGTTGGCTACTGATGTATCTCAGACCATAAACTTCATGCTGAGGACAAAGGAGGAAGGTTGTGAGGACAAAGGAGGAAGGTTGCTGAGGATGAGGGGATCTCTTGATCTCTTGTTCCTGCTCTTGCCTGCATTCCCATTTATTGTGACCACTGTGCCTTAACTGGGCTGAGTATAACTTTGTACCCTTGATATTGGCATTGGGATTAATTTGCCTGTTTCATTAAATCCATTTTCATTTCAACCCACTGGTGTTCTTTTCCTGGTTGCCCTTCTCTGCTGGGGGAGGGCTCATCAAGGGGTGGACCAGCTGCTGGAGTGTAACCTTAGATATGGGCTTAACATAGACAGCTGACATCTCTGTTTTGCTTTTATCCTTCCAGCACAAGTACAAACAAGCCTGGGAAGAAGACAAAAAGAAAGTTCACATCACCCCAGATATTCCACAGATTGCTTTAGCAAAAGTGAATGCATTTAATCTGAGTGATGTAAGTACTGTTTGTAAGGCTGGGATGTAGCTCTTGGGGTTTTTATTAGGGATGAAACAGCAGCAGATGAAACTCTCTCTACTTCTCAGTTTGTTACCTTGTAGTAACTTCACAGAAAGCAAATTTTCCTTTTCCCCACTTCCTTCCCCAAAATTAAATGCAAAAAGCTACCAAGAAAAATTAAAATGACTGTAAATATATAGTCAGATTATGACATAAAATCATAGAATGTGTGCATGTGGGAAAGAAATTATCATGCCCTTTTGCTTCAGGTTATTATAGAATGGCTTAGGTTGGAAGGGACCTTAGAGATCATCTACTCCAAGCTGCCTGCCCTGGGCAGGAACACTTCCCTGCTAGACTTGGCTGCTCAAGGCCTCACCCAACCTGGCTTTGCTCACCCCCAGGGAGGAGGCATCCACAACATCCCTGAGCAACCTATTCCAGAATCTCACCACCCTTGTACTGAAGAACTTCTTCCTAAGATCCAGTCTAACTCCACTCTCCCTCAGCTTAAAGCCATTCCCTCTTATCCTGTCTCCTGACACCCTTATAAAAGTCCCTCTACACCTTCCTGTAGGATCCCTTCAGCTCTAAGGTCCCCCAAGAGCCTTCTCTTCTCCAGGCTGAATAGCCCCAGCTCCCTCAGCCTATCCTCATAGCAAAGGTGCTCCAGCCCTTGGATCATCTTTGTGGCCCTCTTCTGGACTTGCAGTCCAGCTGCACTGGTGTCTGGATGCTAGAATTTGAGTTAAATTAAAGAATGGTAAGTTAAAAAAAATAGCAATATTCACCTCTCTGTGTCCCTGAGGGCCTTAAACAACTGCTCAGGGAGTATTAAACATATGAACAGTCTGATTCAAGTTATCATGTAGAAGTAATCAAATGTTCTTTAAGTGCCTGTAGCTTGCTTGGCTTTGTGTTTTCTTCTTTTTTAAAAGATGTTTCTTTTGTTTCTTTCCACAGAAGATGTACAGGCTGTCATTTGAAGAATCTAGGAAGAAAGGCTATGACCTCAGAGCTGATGCTATCCCCATTAAAGCTGCCAAAGCTTCTAGGGACATTGCTAGTGATGTAAGTGCTTGAATGACAAAATGATCAGTTCAGATACTGTGAAACATGGATTTCTTGGCACTAATAGGGTAGGATAGGATAAGATAGGATAGGGTAGGATAGGATAGGGTAGAATAGGATAGGGTAGGATAGAATAGAATAGAATAGAATAGAATAGAATAGAATAGAATAGAATAGAATAGAATAGAATAGAATAGAATAGAATAGAATAGAATAGAATAGAATAGAATAGAATTGAATTAACCAGGTTGGAAAAGACCTTTGAGATCATTGAATCCAACCTATCACCCAACACCTTCTCATCAACTAAACCATGGCACCAAGTGCCTCAGCCAGGCTCTTCCTAAACACCTCCAGGGATGGTGACTCCACCACCTCCCTGGGCAGCACATTCCAATGGGCAATCATTCTCTCTGTATAAAACTTCTTCCTAACCTCCAGCCTAAACCTCCCCTGGCACAGCTTGAGACTGTGTCCTCTTGTTCTGGTGCTGCTTGCCTGGCAGAAGAGACCAACCCCCACCTGGCTACAACCTCCCTTCAGGGAGTTGCAGAGAGCAAGAAGGTCTCCCCTGAGCCTCCTCTTCTCCAGGCTAAGCAACCCCAGCTCCCTCAGCCTCTCCTCACAGGGCTGTGCTCCAGACCCCTCCCCAGCTTTGTTGCCCTTCTCTGGACACATTCCAGTAAATATATGTAGTCTCTTTATTGTCTTGTTTGTAAACAACTCTGACATATTGATATATGTTCTAACACATTTTCTAGCAGGGTTAAGGAAACCTTTGCAAAGGTTAAGGAGATGAGGGACTCAGAAGAACCCAAAAAGCAGCTGATTCCGTGCTGTGATGGTGCTTGGACACTGTGTAAATCTGTGTTGTGTATTTGTAGTTTAGATAAACTAGCCAGAGATCAGCCTCAGAAGTATCTGAGAAGAACTGATAAGGACTTAACTTTACCACTGCAGTAAAAAGGATTTGTTCCTTTGAGTTTCTTGATGCTGAGAGCCTCTGGAATCAGAACCATTCTGAACTCCTTTGTGTACCAGTGATGAGGGGTTTGCTGTGGCAACCAGCAGGCAAAACCAGCCTGAGAAAGGGAGGAAGTTAGGGCTCAGCATTTGTTTGTGACAACACAGGGGATATTGCAGCCCCTGCAAAGTCAGTTTGGTTTGCCACTGCTCTGAGTCTGTGGAGAAGGTGCTTCCATTGTCAGTTCCTTCCAGGCAGTAAGCAACGAAGGAAAAAGGAACTGATTCTTGATATGTGTAGTTCATTGTCCAGGGAGGATAAGAAATTGAAGAAAGGGTTAAGGATTTGGATTATTTGCTTTATTAAATGAAAAAAAGGCAAAAGGTCTTGGGGTGTGTCTTGAATTTTTTTAATCATCTGGGCAAGTGAACCTAATGGAACTGATGATTAGATCTTTGTTTGATGGTTAGTCTTTAGATATGGACTGAATGTGATGTGTTCTGAATATGATGCAAACCACCCCCAAAACAGTTATCTAAGCCAAATATTGGAAGCAGGACAGCAAGAACAACAGAGAACTACCTGTGTGGGTTAATATACCTTGGTTGTAGTGGCTGTGATAGCTCACAGAATCACAGAATGGCTTAGGTTGGAAGGGACCTTAGAAATCATCTTGCAGGGATGCCTCTCAGCTGGACTTGGTTGCTCAAGGCCTCATACAACCTGGCCTTGAACACCCCCAGAGAGGAGGCATCCACAACCTTCCTGAGCAGCCTATTCCAGAGTCTCACCACCCTCATACCGAAGAACTTCTTCATCTTAGAGCTGAGCATCTCTAAACTACAGTGAAGAGAACTCCCTTGTGACAGTTCCTAAACCATTACATCCCTTCAGCAAATCAGATCTTGGCTGTTCCTCTGCCTTTTGCTTTCTGTCAGTATGTTCCATGTTTTCATTGTGTCATTCATGAGGAGATTAGAAAGTGATTGAACCTCAGGCTGCATTGAACCTGGTGCAGGAGCAGAATAAACTATGGTAAGGAACTGTCATCTATTAAGAAAGTCTTTAAGCATCCTTTACAAAGGGCCAGGAGACACTCTTAGGGTGCACTCCAAAGCAAAATGAATAAGTGGACAGAGCCACCACTGGGATGTTTTCTTACCAATGTGAAAATGTTACTTGAGTCTAATTTTTTTGTGGGCTTATTTTGTTTTCCTCCCAAGATAGGTGCTGCTTATTTAAGTCTCTGTCTCTGTTCTCTTTGCAGTTTAAATACAAACTAGGCTATGAGCAAGACAAAGGGAAACTCGTAGGCTTCCGTAGCCTTCAGGATGACCCCAAACTTGTCCATTACATGCAAGTGGCCAAGATGCAGTCTGACAGGGAGTACAAGAAAGCTTATGAGATGAGCAAGACGCATTACCAGACGCCTACCGACGCGCTCAGCATCGTGGCAGCCAAGGAGGCACAAGACCGCGTAACCAATACCAACTACAAGAGGCTGATCCACCAATATATGCTGCTACCAGATGCAATGAACTTAGAACTCTACAGAAACATGAATCAGATACAAAGTGATGTAAGTTGCTCTTTTCTTTCTGCCATTCACAGCTGTGCCCTTTCCCCCCACACACCCTGTGTTTTCATTACGGCTTTGTATTAGAAGCAGTGGAAATATTCTGCATCATAGAATCACAGAATGGTTTGGGTTGAAAGGGACCTTAAAGGTCATCTAGTTCCAACTTCCCTGCCATGGGAAGAGGCAATTTCCACTAGATCAGCTTGCTTAAGGCCCTATCCAACTTGGCTTGAAGCACTTCCAGGCTTGGACCCTTCGCAGCTTCTCTGGGCAGCCTATTCCAGTGCTTCACCACCCTCGTGGAGAATTTCATCCTAGTGTGTCATCTAAATCCAGATTTTTTCAGTTTGAAGGCAACAAAGCTGCAGAAGGGTCTAGAGAGCAAATGTTACGAGGAGCAGCTGAGGGGATTGAGGTTGTTTAGTCTGGAGAAGCAGAGACCAGTGAGGGGAGACCTCATTGCTTTCTACAACTCCCTGAAAAGAGGTTGCAGTGAGGTGGGGGGTAGTCTGTTCTCCCTAGTATCAGGTGATAGAGTGAGAGGAAATGGCCTGAGATTGTGCCAGGGGAGAATGGAGTGGAGTGGAGTGGAGTGGAGTGGAGTGGAGTGGAGTGGAGTGGAGTGGAGTGGAGTGGAGTGGAGTGGAGTGGAGTGGAGTGGAGTGGAGTGGAATGGAATGGAATGGAATGGAATAGAATAGAAGGTTTAGGTTGGAGATGAAGAACAATTTCTTTCCTGCAAGAGTGGTCAGGCATTGGAACAGGCTGCCCAGGGAGGTGGTGGAGTCACCATCACTGGAGGTGTTCAAGAAACCTGTGGCCATGGCACTTTGGGACATGGTTTAATGGCCATGGTGGCGTTGGATTGATGGTTGAACTCAGGGATCTCAGAGGTCTTTTCCAACCCAAACAGTTTTGTGACTCCCCCTCCTTCACATTGCCCAAGCCATTAGTAACCTGTCAGCTTTCCTGTCGTGTTCTGATTGGCAGAATGAGTACAAGCAGGATTACAATGAGTGGTTCAAGGGGATTGGTTGGAGTCCTGTTGGGTCTCTGGAGGTGGAGAAATCCAAGAAGGCCACAGAGATTGCAAGCGACCGGAAGTACCGCCAGCATCCCAGCCTCTTCCCCTTCACCAAACAGAATGATGCCATGGACCTGGTCCTTGCCAAGCAGAATGCAAACATCATGAACAAAGTGAGTATCTGTGGGGGAGATGAGGCAAATCTTCACGTGCAACCCATTTCAGCCAGCAGTGTCTCAGCCTCTCTCACCACCTTTACCCTGGGTAAAAGAACTGTCCTTTACAGGTTCTTCTTCAGGGAGGTTGTAGCCAGGTGGGGGTTGGTATTCTCCCAGACAACCACCACCAGGACAAGAGGACACAGTCTCAAGCTGTGCCAGGGGAGGTTTAGGCTGGGTGTTAGGAAGAAATTCTTCATAGAAAGAGAGATTGGCCATTGGGATGTGCTGCCCAGGGAGGTGGTGGAGTCACCAACACTGGAGGCATTTAGGAAGAGACTTGATGGGGTGCTTGGTGCCATGGTTTAGTTGGTTAGATAGTGTTGGATGATGGGTTGGAGTTGATGATCTCAAAGGTCTTTTCCAACCTGGTTAATTCTGTTCTGTTCTGTTCTGTTCTATTCTATTCTGTTCTGTTCTGTTCTGTTCTTTACCTGTTTTTTGTTCTTAAAGAGGCACTCAGTTACTGATAAATACCTTCAGTTAAATGAATCTTTTCACATTCTTTTCATTGCTGCCTCTCCAGCCTCTGTTCTTCCCAATCTTGTATTGGAAATTACTGGCCCTGAAAATCATGATAGCAGGGTTGCATTAGAAGTAAGACTGGATCCTAATTCAGCAGATTCTGGATTAAGGCATAGAATCACAGAATGGTTTGGGTTGGAAAGGATCTTCAAGATCATCCAGTTTCAACCCCCCAGCCATGGGCAGGGATGCCTCCTACTAGACCAGCTTGCTCAAGGCACCATCCAACCTGGCTTGGAACACTTCCAGGCTTGGAGCCTCCATCACTTCTCTGGGCATCCTGTGTTAGTGCCTCACCACCTTCATGGGGAAGAATTGCTTCTTAATGTCTAATCTAAATTCAGCTTCTTCCAGCCTGAAGCTTTTCCCCTACAGCTTTGTAAAAAGTCCCTCCCCAGCTCTCCTGGAAGGCTGCTCTAAAGTGTCCTTGGAGCCTTCTCTTCTCCAGGTTAAACAACCAGCCCTCTGATCATCTTTGTGCCCCCCTCTGAACCTGCTCTAACAGTAAATTACATCTAAATCTTGGTCTTTTCACCCTTCCTTATCCAAAGTGTGCAAATGCAACGTTGAATACCCCTCAAGATCCATCCTTGGTCGTTGATATTAACACATCTGGTGTTACTTTTCTCAACAGCATGCTTATACTCAAGCTTGGGAGAAGGATAAAACTCAGGTTCATGTGATGCCTGATACCCCAGACATTCTACAGGCCAAACAGAACAAGACTAACTACAGTCAGGTAGAGTTTTCCATACTTCCTATGACAATTGTACTTTCTTCAGGTGTCTACAACATCTGCTTTCTTCAGATTTGTTCCAAAACAATTAATTGGTGTAAGTTAGAAGGACTGGGATGGGGGATTGATTTAAAACAGAGGTAAGAATGTGTATGTGAGTAATCTTTTCTTTCAGAGTAGCAGCAGTGATCATCTTTGGATTAACAAAGGAACAGTCAAAATGACATTATAATGTGTTTGGAATCTGGGTGTAGGTGAATGGTCCATACCCTTAGCACAGAAACCAATCATGTTAAAGATTCCTTGCTGGAAAATTACCAGTACCTGCTGTCTATTTTTAACTTAACATATGGGAAAAGAAACATGTGCAATGAGTCTAACTTCCCTGCCAGCTTTCAGATCTGGGAAGGTGACAATTGTGACAGTATAAAATGCAGGTTTTGCTTTACATCATTCCTCAGAGGCCAATCTTGGACTCACTGCTTAAAATAGCTATTCAATGACTGCATTACAGCCTTATTAATTCCATTTTTAACCCAGCTGGAGAGTTTTCAGTTCTCCCAGACAGATCTATTTCAAATTCCCCAGATATGTTTGAAATCCCCAAGATATTTTATAGTAGCTTGCTGCTGTAAATTAAAACTCATTAACCACCAGCCTAAGATTTGGAAGACCTGGGTTTCATGCTTCCAGGTTCCCATTCTAGTAGATTTTCTCTCACAACTGAAGCCAGTTCTCCTGTAACTGTCCACTGAGGTGGCCAGAATTTGGTTAAATGGATCATTGACATATCTGAAGAGATGTATTAAGGCTTTTAAATCCATGCTGGTTTTTTATTTCAGAAACTATACAAGCTTGGCTGGGAAGAAATGATCAAGAAAGGCTATGACCTCACACCTGAAGCCATGTCAGTGAAAGCTGCCAAAGCTTCAAGGGACATTGCAAGTGATGTAAGCAGCCTTTCTAGTTCAATGTGATGCACACTTTATCTGGTTACCATAACCTGCAGTCCCACTAGATTGAGATGCACCTCTCTGCTAAGGTGTGGCTTGGAGTGAGGAACAAAACTGCTGACAAAATTCCTTCTGGTTCTCCCTTCCTGATCTCTTCTTGTCAGTAAGGACAACTTAAAAAGGGTTGCTCTGGCATCTTGACAGCTCCAAAGATTGTGTGCTCCATTGTTAGGACTTGTCTGCTCTTCTGGATATTGCATTTCCAGAGCAGCAGTAAATTTGGTCTAATCAGCTGATCCCAGTGTCTGTGCTGAGAAATCCTCTTTACAGCTCTGAAGTAGCCACTGCTGTTACCATCAGTTGGCATGAATGCAACTCCTTCATTTATGGGAGAGATTTTATTCATCACAGAATGCAGTGGGTTGGAAGGGACCTTCAAAGGTCATCCTGTCCAACCCCCCTGCAGTCATCAGGGACATCTTCAACTAGAGCACTTGCTCAGGGCCCTGTCAGGTTTGTCCTTGGATGTCTCCAAGGATGGAGCCTCCACTACATCCCTGAGCAACCTGTTCCAGTATGTCACCAGTCTCCCGGTAAAGAACTTCCTCCTAAAGTCCAGCCTAAATCTACCTTGATCCAGTTTCAAACCATTGCCCCTTGTCCTATTACCACAAGGCCTTCTAAACAGCCCCTCTACAGCCTTCCTGTAGGCTCTCTTCAGATATTACTTCTCTAAGGTCTTCCTGGAGCCTTCTCTTCTCCAGGCTGAACAGCCACAACTCTCAACAGAAGAGGTGCTCCAGCCCTCTGATCATCTTCATGGCTGTAGTCATGGGGAAATGTTTCCAGTGTTTAAGCACCTACATTTTTCATTGATGATTATTTTATTCATCAGTGTGTCAAAATGTGGGAGTTCTCTGGAGTCTGATTGTGTCAGTCAGATGGCAGGGGAACCCACCCTTAGACCTGTGCACTCTTCCTCTCCAAGGACTCTTTGCATTCCCAGGCAGAGTGTGATGCACATTAATGAAGGCGTTGCCAAGACTTTACACGAGGTGCCAGAACAAGTTGCTGTCGTTTATTTCCTAAAGAGAATCATTAAACTGAGAAATCATCTTGATTATTTTGCTCATCTGTTTTACCACTGGCTGTATCTTACTCTAATTTCACCTTTGCAACCTTCATCCTTGCAGTACAAGTACAAAGAAGGTTACCGCAAGCAGCAGGGACACCACATTGGGTTCCGCAGCTTGCAGGACGATCCAAAGATGTTGTGGTCTATGCAAGTAGCGAAGATGCAGAGCGAGAGGGAGTACAAGAAAGACTTTGAGAAGTGGAAGACAAAGTTTAACATGCCTGTGGACATGTTGGGCTTCCTTCTGGCTAAGAAATGCCAGGAACTTGTTAGTGATGTAGACTACAAACATATACTCCACCGCTGGACTTGTCTGCCAGACCAGGTTGATGTCACCGAGGCAAAGAGGGTCTACGACCAACAGAGTGATGTAAGCTTCCTCTGCATATAATGAACTTCCTTTTTGTCCTGCTCCTTGAAAAGTGTATTTAATGACTCTCTTGTGATGCTGATACAGAGCAGATTGAAGCTCAAATCCCTTTTAGCTACCTTACTAAATTAGCCTTTTAGTACAGTTTAATAAATGAGCAGGGGAAATAACCTACTACGATTCTGATGTTTTGTTTCTTTCCTCCTCAACAGAATTTGTATAAGTCAGATCTACAGTGGCTCAGAGGCATTGGATGGAGTCCTTTGGGGTCTTTGGAATCCGAAAAGAACAAGAAAGCTTCTGAAATCCTGAGTGAAAGGAAGTACAGGCAGCACCCTGATACTATTAAGTTCACGAGTATTCCAGATGCCATGGATATTGTCTTGGCAAAATCTAATGCCAAAAACAGAAGTGATGTAAGTTGCCTCTAGAGACAGAACATGTGATTCCAGAAATGAATCTATTTTTAAGTCTCCATATCAGAATATATGCTTAGGATGTAGGGACAGGTGTTTATAGCCAGTGCCTTAATGCTCAGCTGTCAAGATGTTGTTCAGAAGATTCAGGTCTTCAGTGCGGTAGAACTTACTCAGTTACAACAGCAAATAAGACCTGTACTGTGTAGGCTGTAATAATTCTGTTTCCTTGGCATTTCGTGGATATAAAGAAGTGAAAAAACCAAAGTGGTAAAGCAATTTCCTTGACATTTGATGGCTATGAGTAAACCCAGGTGGTATTTCAGTAGGGAGTCTGTGTATTATTTGATTTTAATGTCTCGTGTTGCTCACATAGCTCATGCATTCACAGTATGCCTTTGCTCTGCTGTCACAGAGGAAAAGTAAGCTGAATTTACTGCTATGCAATGAGCCTTTCATCAGGCAAAGCAATTACAGAGTTAGTATAGAATAAACCAGGTTGGAAGAGACCCTCAAGATCATTGTGTCTCTTTGCAGATACTCTACAAAGAAGCTTGGAACAAGGACAAGACTCAGGTTCACATCATGCCTGATACTCCTGAAATTCTGCTGGCTAAATCAAACTTGATTAACACAAGTGATGTAAGTGTGTCTCTAGGACCTTTCTTCTGTTAAATTTGGGTGACTCATTGTGCCTTGAGTGTAAAAGCAGTGGAGTAGTCCTACAATTGTAACACCTCAAAGCACACTTGGGATCTTCGCCTGAGAAAGTTGTGGTGCGCTGGGAAGCCCAAATGGAATTGCTAAAACATGAAGTGGGATTAGCTAGGACAGAAAAAAAGAGCCAACAAAATATTCAGCCCAAGTTAGCAGTTTCCTCTTTCTTCCCTCCTGATCATATTAATGTTGTAAATATGTGGTCAGGCTTTTTAGTATGCCTGTTGCTGTTGTCAAATTGTCTCATTATATCCAACTGCCTCTTCAGAATTACAAAGAATTGTTTAATTTAGATCAAATTCCTGGTTATAGGGGAACAGGGATGGATTACAGGGAAAGGCAAAGAAATCTTAGAAGCTCTATCATAAGAACTTAAGAAGACAAAAATTATGACAGTTGAAATTGAGGGTAGAGACTCATGGGCCAGAATATTTCACATCTGTAGAGGACTCTCTGAATCATCCAGATTCTCAAATGAGTTAAGCAGAAAACATAGAGGTTGTCACTTCTAAATAGTTTAGATTATCAGATACAAAATACACATTACATAATCCCCAAACTTCAACATGTTGGAGGCTGGAAGTGACCCCTGTAGATCATCCACTCCAACCCCCCTGCTCAAGCAGGTTTACCCACAGCAGCTTGCCCAGCATCACAATGTCCAGGTGGGTTTGGAATCTCTCCAGAGAAGGAGACTCCACAACCTCTCTGGGCAGCCTGCTCCAGGCCTCCAGCACCCTCACACCAAAAAATCTTTTCTCCTCACATTCAGATGGACCCTCCTGGGTTCCAGTTTTTTGCCTGTTGCTCCTTGCTGGGCACCACTGAGCAGAGTCTGGCCCCATCCTCTTGCCCCCCATCCTTTAGGTAATGTTCAGCCTTGAAAAGATCCAAATAAAAAGCAAGGTATGGGATTTAATTTGATGAAAGAAACTGTTTGCAATCTCCTGCTTTATTGTCAGTAGTCAAGGGAAGAAAGCAGCAGTGTTGAAAACCTCTCTAAAGACTCCTATTTGCAATGACTGCTTTGAATCCTTCTCCAACAGAAACGTTACAAGTTAGGCTATGAGGAGCTGAAGAAGAAGGGTTATGATCTTCCTCCTGATGCTATACCCCTCCAGTCAGCAAAGGCATCCAGAGATATAGCCAGTGAAGTAAGTATTGCAGGGTGAAAATAACACTGGGGAATGGAGCTGGTACACACTTGGGATAAAGAGGCTTTATTTAAAAGAATCATAGAATCAATAAGGTTGGGAAAGACCTCAAAGATCATCAAGTCCAACCTCATGACTCCTAGACCATGGCACCAAGTGCCACGTACAGTCCCCTCTTGAACACCTCCAGGGATGGTGACTCCACCACCTCCACCAAAGGAAGAGAAGTCTAAACTTCCAGCAGTATGTTGCTGCCCTCTCCAGTGGTGGTTTAATTCTTAATGATGTAAAGTTAATTAAATACAATAATATGCAATGAGTTAGAATATAACCACTGAAAAATGTGTTAATGTATTTTGGATGGGGAAGAAAACCTCTAACAGTATTGGAGAAATGTGAAGAGAAATAAAAGATGGGGAAAATATGAGGATAAAAATTTGATAGGAGAATATGAATGGCTAAATGAAGAAAGGCATTCAGAGCTTGCAAAGAGGTGATAATCATTGTTTCTCTCTTCAATTAGTACAAGTACAAGACTGCATACAGAAAGCAGCTTGGCCACCACATTGGGGCCCGCAACATCGAGGACGATCCCAAGATGATGTGGTCAATGCACGTGGCCAAGATCCAGAGTGACAGGGAGTACAAGAAAGCCTTTGAGAAGTCCAAGACTCACTTCAGTAGCCCAGTGGACATGCTGGGAATTGTGTTGGCCAAGAAATGTCAGGAGCTGGTCAGTGATGTTGATTACAAGCACCCTCTGCATCGCTGGACCTGCCTGCCAGACCAGAATGATGTTACCCATGCTAAGACAGCCTATGACCTGCAGAGTGATGTAAGTTGTTCTTCCTGGCAGAGTGGAAAACAGAAGTATCCCCTCTGTTCTCTTGCTTTGTTGGAGAAGGTCCACATGTGGAGCTTAAATGTAGGCTGATTCTGTGTGACCATGTTGTGGCCATGCTGTCCTGCTGAGAGTTGATGTGATGAAGGATCAGGGGTGAAGCTTGTGTGGGGTTCTGCTTTATGATGACAGAGTAATCCTCTCTTGCCTGGAGCAGTTTGGAGGTAGCAGTGCAGCAGATGACTAGAGACTGCCAAATGAGACTGGTGTTTCCTGAGGAGATGAACAAGATAGAAAGGGAAAGTCTCTGGGTTACTTGACACCTTCTTGTGCTGTTACAGGCATGGAGAAAGAGGTGGGAGCTGAGTTTGATGGGGTGGCTAGTGGGGAATGTTTTCTGATGGGTCAAGCTTCTGTGGGTAGGAGCAGTAGTTACCCCGAGCAAGGAGGTTGCTGAGCTGCTTTGTGTCCTTGCCTGTCCTTTCAGAATGTCTACAGGTCTGACCTTCAGTGGCTGAGGGGCATTGGTTGGTCTCCAATTGGTTCCCTGGATGCTGAGAAGAATAAGAGGGCAAGCGAGATCCTGAGTGACAAGAAGTACCGGCAGCACCCAGACACCATCCGATTCACCAGCCTGCCTGACTCCATGCCCATGGTTCTGGCAAAGCACAACTCTGCAATTATGGACCAGGTCAGATTTCTCTTGCTGTGTGCAACCAGAAGGAAGCGAGGACCTCCCTTTCCCAGGATGCTGGTCTCTGTCCTTCCAGGGCCTGGCTTTTGCAAAGGGAAAACTGCATCCTCTCGCATGAGGGATTTGAGTTCCTTGTTTTAGACCAAATTCTGTCTTGTGCGGTTGGAGCAGTGATCTGGGTGGGGTGTGGGATGAAAGGAGAGAAGTGTTAGAAGGGTTTGAGAGCAATAATGATGTCCCTGAGTGGGTGCACAGCAGAGGCCCCCAGGTTCTCTTTGTTGATGTCATTTTCTGTGTGAGTTTGCTGCCCTGCTCTCGTGTGACCTCACGTCCCCTCGTGCTCCTCCGTGCAGCGCGCGTACACCTCAGCCTGGGAGAAGGACAAAACCAGCGTCCACATCATGCCAGACACACCAGGGATTTTGCTAGCCCAGCAGAACAAAGTGAACTACAGTGAGGTAGGTGGTGGAGGTGGGGTTAGGGGTTGATGGCTGTCCCTTGGTGTGTGCCAGGCAGGAGAGGTGTTTGAGGGGAGTGCTTGTTTTTGTTTCAGAAACTGTACAAGCTTGCGATGGAGGAGGATAAGAAAAAGGGCTACGACATGCGGGCAGATGCCATTCCTATCAAGTCTGCTAAAGCCTCCAGAGACATTGCAAGTGATGTAAGTACCCAGCAGCCCTTGGCCACACAGCCTGCTGGGCAGTTTCCAGGTCTTTCTGTTGGCACCTCTGGTGTCTTAGTTAAAATGAGACCACACAGCTCTTACCTGTTGTTACCGTTCAGCTAATCTGTAAATGTGTTGTTTCTGGAGGGTCTGCCTGTGGCTGTCCCTCCATGTTATGGGTTGGCTGAGTCACTGTGTAGGTGTTATGGGAAGAGTAATTGTGGGGCTGGCTGATGGACACAATCCAAAGTATCATCCCTCCTGAACCTGTGGCAGCGTTTCCCCATGCAGAAACATGGACTGTGGAGGCGATGTTCAGCCCTTGGTTCTGCCAGTCTGCTCTCCCCTGATGTTGAAGCTACCCAACTGAGATGGTTATTAGGAAGGAAAATCCAAGTTTTGCTGTCACCAGGGCACTTCCTGGTTCTCTCTGGACTGAGGGCAGGTTCACTGACTGTGCCCCAGAGCATCTTTTCAGGCTCAGCACTGCAGGAGCTGAATTTTCTCTCCCAGAAGACATTCTGTAGTTCAGGTTTGTTCTCCTTACATAGATGAGTTCAATCTCTCCTCACTCACACATTTCAGTAAGAGACCCATCACTGTCCCAAGCCCAGTAAATGTATCCTGCAGCTGAGGACACACACTGAAATGGGACAATAAGACTCCTGAACACTGTGCAGGAGGTCCTGATGTGGTGGAGTGTGCCAGCTTCTGTGGGCTCTGTGGGTGAGTGCAGACAGGGCTGCACAGGACAAAGCTCAGGTTGTCTGCTGGAGAAGTCTGGTGGTTTTCCCCCAGTTTGACATCCTAGCCAATGAGCTGTTCTCTCAGTGGTGGTGCTCAGGTTGTGTGGAGACCCTCTCTGCTTGCAGGAATTGCTCCTGGTTCCTGTGCTAGATTGATTAGAGGTGACATCTGGGCCACTGTGTGCCTGCTGTACGTCTGTGCTGTGGTGACGTGGCACACAGTTGGAATACACTGTGCTCAGAAAACCTCTTCATATGGTGACCTTGCCAGGCAAAGCATTTGCTGACAGAACAGTGTCAGAAGGGACACCAAGTGGGCTGACACTGAGCTGCTTTACCCCCACAGTACAAGTACAAGGAAGGCTACCGCAAGCAGCTCGGCCACCATGTTGGAGCCCGCAACATCGAGGATGATCCCAAGATGATGTGGTCAATGCATGTAGCCAAGATCCAGAGTGACAGAGAGTACAAGAAAGCCTTTGAGAAGTCCAAGACTCACTTCAGTAGCCCAGTGGACATGCTGGGAATTGTGTTGGCCAAGAAATGTCAGGAGCTGGTCAGTGATGTTGATTACAAGCACCCTCTGCATCGCTGGACCTGCCTGCCAGACCAGAACGATGTTATCCATGCTAAGACAGCCTATGACCTCCAGAGTGATGTAAGTTGTTCTTTCCTGATTGTGGGAAAACCAGAAGTGTTTCTTGTATTCTGTTGCATTGTTGGAGAAGGTCCATCTAGGAGACATAAGCTCAGGCTTGATTCTGTGTGACTGATACTGTTGTGGCTGTACTGTCCTGCTGAATCTTAAAATGGTTTGGGTTGGAAGGATCATTAAAGGTCAACAAGTTCCAACCCCATTGCCTTAGGCAAGGACATCTTCCTCTAGACCAGGTTAGTCCAAGGCTCATTCAACCTACCCTTGAACACTCTCTGGGATGGGTCATCCACAACTTTCTTAGGCAATCTGTTCTGTTGTCTTACCACCATCATAAGAGAAAATCCTCCTAATACCTGATCTAAATCTACTCTTCTCAGTTTAAAACAATTGCTGCTGTGATTCTGTATTTGCTGGTTCTACATTTCTCAGCCACATCTCTTTAGTTTTGCAGTTTACATTTCCTGAGAAATCTCAGCTGTTCATTTTTCTGCTTGCTGAGATTTAGTCAATAATGAATAGGAGCTGAAGTTTGGGTGGGTCCATGTTTTATGGTCACAGAAGAGCACTTTGTGGAGGAAATTGTGACAAGTGGATTGAGTTCTCTATGACAGGAGATGGGCAGTGAACACAGACAGTTTCTTTTGGAGGATGAGGATGAGCAAAACCAAGTTGTGTACAGTGGCAAATGAAGACCATAGGTGGTGAGTTGCAAGGCACCTCCTATACATCTGCCAGCTGGAGATTGCCAAATGGGACAGATCTTTCAGAGAGAGACTTAGGAGATGGAAAGGGAGCTTTAGTGGATTGCTTGGTACCTGCTTGCACTGTTGTAGGTGCAAAGAGAGAGGTTGTGGGAACCTGAGCATCATGAGGGTCCCTTTGTGGTTGTTGGTGCTTGAGTGAGGGGAATGTGGTTTGGGAGCCTGACCTTCAATGGGTAGAGGATTCGTTGCTTGAAGTGAGGAGGTTGCTGAGCTGCTTTGTGTCCTTGCCTGTCCTTTCAGAATGTCTACAGGTCTGACCTTCAGTGGCTGAGGGGCATTGGTTGGTCTCCAATTGGTTCCCTGGATGCTGAGAAGAATAAGAGGGCAAGCGAGATCCTGAGTGACAAGAAGTACCGGCAGCACCCAGACACCATCCGATTCACCAGCCTGCCTGACTCCATGCCCATGGTTCTGGCAAAGCACAACTCTGCAATTATGGACCAGGTCAGATTTCTCTTGCTGTGTGCAACCAGAAGGAAGTGAGGACCTCCCTTTCCCAGGGTGCTGGTCTCTGTCCTTCCTGGGCCTGGCTTTTGCAAAGAGAAAACTGCATCCTCTTGCGTGAGGGATTTGAGTTCCTTGTTTCAGACCAAATTCTGTCTTGTGCGGTTGGAGCAGTGATTTGGGTGGGGTGTGGGATGAAAGGAGAGAAGTGTTAGAAGGGTTTGAGAGCAATAATGATGTCCCTAAGTGGGTGCACAGCAGAGGCCCCCAGGTTCTCTTTGTTGATGTCATTTTCTGTGTGAGTTTGCTGCCCTGCTCTCGTGTGACCTCACGTCCCCTCGTGCTCCTCCGTGCAGCGCGCGTACACCTCAGCCTGGGAGAAGGACAAAACCAGCGTCCACATCATGCCAGACACACCAGGGATTTTGCTAGCCCAGCAGAACAAAGTGAACTACAGTGAGGTAGGTGGTGGAGGTGGGGTTAGGGGTTGATGGCTGTCCCTTGGTGTGTGCCAGGCAGGAGAGGTGTTTGAGGGGAGTGCTTGTTTTTGTTTCAGAAACTGTACAAGCTTGCGATGGAGGAGGATAAGAAAAAGGGCTACGACATGCGGGCAGATGCCATTCCTATCAAGTCTGCTAAAGCCTCCAGAGACATTGCAAGTGATGTAAGTACCCAGCAGCCCTTGGCCACACAGCCTGCTGGGCAGTTTCCAGGTCCTTCTGTTGGCACCTCTGGTGTCTTAGTTAAAATGAGACCACACAGCTCTTACCTGTTGTTACCATTCAGCTTTTCTGTAAAGGTGTTGTTTCTGGAGGGTCTGCCTGTGGCTGTCCCTCCATGTTATGGGTTGGCTGAGTGACTCTGTAGATGTTGTGGGCAGAGCAATTGTGGGGCTGGCTGATGGACACAATCCAATGCAGTGTCCCCAGTGGGCATGTGGTGGCATCTCCTCATCAAAAATCTGGTCTTTGGAGGTGATGTTCAGCCCTTGGTTCTGCCAGTCTGTACTCCACTAATGCTCCACCTCCAAAACACAGCTGGACAATAACAAGGAAAGCCCAAAAGCAAATGTTTATTTAAATGTAAAGGGAGTATAAAAGTAAATTTTAAACCTATATATTATTACTATGAAATATTAATATAAACATGTATTGCAAATCTGTTTGGTGCCTCTCTTTAAACTCCCAGGGTGGTCTCTTTGTCCTTTCAGTCTTCATTTCCTTAATAGATTGCATAGTAGTTTACTTGAATCTTGTGCTTTAAGGTTGCTCACTGGTTCTTCATGTAGGATATGGACCTTTTGTGTTGCTGTCATCATGTGGAGACCTTTCTTACTCTCAGTTGCTGATTAGTGGCTCTAAGTATATAGGCCAGGGAGTGTCTTCAAAAACGTGAAGTCCTATCAGGCAGAAAATGTTCCGTGAATACTTTTGTAGCTGTACAGTGCAGTTCATCAGCTGAATACTTCTTCACTCTGAGGTCTCTGTGTTTGCAGATATTGAGCCGTATGGAGGTTTTGCCACAGAGGGAGGCTGCTGGGGATGTAAAGAAAACTAAACTAAAATTCACTGCCTTTTTTTCCCCACAGTACAAGTACAAGGAAGGCTACCGCAAGCAGCTCGGCCACCACATTGGGGCCCGCAACATCGAGGACGATCCCAAGATGATGTGGTCAATGCACGTGGCCAAGATCCAGAGTGACAGGGAGTACAAGAAAGCCTTTGAGAAGACCAAGACTCACTTCAGTAGCCCAGTGGACATGCTGGGAATTGTGTTGGCCAAGAAATGTCAGGAGCTGGTCAGTGATGTTGATTACAAGCACCCTCTGCATCGCTGGACCTGCCTGCCGGACCAGAACGATGTTATCCATGCTAAGACAGCCTATGACCTCCAGAGTGATGTAAGTTGCTCTTCCTGGCAGAGTAGAATACACAAGCCTCTCTTGCCTTGGTGTGCTGAAGGGTCAGGGATGACATCTGTGAGGGATCCAGCTTTATGGTGACAGAATAATCCTCTCTTGCTGGGAGTATTTTGTAGGGAGTGTTGCAGCAGGTGACTGGAGATTGTCAAATGTGGCAGGACTTTTCCAAGGAGAAGAACAACAATGAGAGAGTGGAAGGGTTTGTGGATTTCCTCTCATGTGCTTGTGCTATTGTAGGTATGGGAAATCATCTTGTTGTAGGAGTTCCTTGATCAGGGAGTTGAGGTTGATGAGAGTTGCTTCATAGAGGTTTGCAAGTTGACCCAGAGGAACAAATGTTTGTCAACCAAGCTTCACTAGGTAGGAGGAGTGGTTACCTGGAATGAGGAGTTTGATGAGCTGCTTTGTGTCCTTGCCTGTCCTTTCAGAATGTCTACAGGTCTGACCTTCAGTGGCTGAGGGGCATTGGTTGGTCTCCAATTGGTTCCCTGGATGCTGAGAAGAATAAGAGGGCAAGCGAGATCCTGAGTGACAAGAAGTACCGGCAGCACCCAGACACCATCCGATTCACCAGCCTGCCTGACTCCATGCCCATGGTTCTGGCAAAGCACAACTCTGCAATTATGGACCAGGTCAGATTTCTCTTGCTGTGTGCAACCAGAAGGAAGTGAGGACCTCCCTTTCCCAGGATGCTGGTCTCTGTCCTTCCAGGGCCTGGCTTTTGCAAAGGGAAAACTGCATCCTCTCACATGAGGGATTTGAGTTCCTTGTTTCAGACCAAATTCTGTCTTGTGCGGTTGGAGCAGTGATCTGGGTGGGGTGTGGGATGAAAGGAGAGAAGTGTTAGAAGGGTTTGAGAGCAATAATGATGTCCCTGAGTGGGTGCACAGCAGAGGCCCCCAGGTTCTCTTTGTTGATGTCATTTTCTGTGTGAGTTTGCTGCCCTGCTCTCGTGTGACCTCACGTCCCCTCGTGCTCCTCCGTGCAGCGCGCGTACACCTCAGCCTGGGAGAAGGACAAAACCAGCGTCCACATCATGCCAGACACACCAGGGATTTTGCTAGCCCAGCAGAACAAAGTGAACTACAGTGAGGTAGGTGGTGGAGGTGGGGTTAGGGGTTGATGGCTGTCCCTTGGTGTGTGCCAGGCAGGAGAGGTGTTTGAGGGGAGTGCTTGTTTTTGTTTCAGAAACTGTACAAGCTTGCGATGGAGGAGGATAAGAAAAAGGGCTACGACATGCGGGCAGATGCCATTCCTATCAAGTCTGCTAAAGCCTCCAGAGACATTGCAAGTGATGTAAGTACCCAGCAGCCCTTGGCAATACGCCCAATTAGCTAGATACCAGGAAGTTTTGTGTAGAAACAAAGATAGTTTCAAAGTAGGTATTAATATAACAGTGTGTTCCCTACTGGTGTTTGATGTCTCTCTTCAAACTTTCAAATCTCCCTCCATGTTCTTCACTCCTGAATAGGAGTGGTTTTGGTAGTCATGCTTGAAGGTCACTCCTTGATTCTTTCTGTACTGGGTCTCTAGTGACCTTTAGGTTTTGGTATTGCTGTGATAATTTTGGAGACCTTTTGTACTCCCAGTTACTGTGAGTATTTTGTGGGCCTTGGAATATCTCCAGAAATGGTCCAGCTGCTCTAGAATGCAGTTCATCAGCCAAATACTTTGTCAGTCTCAATCTCTGTGGTTATCAGAATCTAAGTTGTCTGAAGTTTGTGCCCCAGAGGCTGCTGGGGACATAAATAAAACTAAGCTGAAACTCACTGAGCACCTTTCTTATTCCTATTTCAGTACAAGTACAAGGAAGGCTACCGCAAGCAGCTTGGCCACCACATTGGGGCCCGCAACATCGAGGACGATCCCAAGATGATGTGGTCAATGCACGTAGCCAAGATCCAAAGTGACAGGGAGTACAAGAAAGCCTTTGAGAAGACCAAGACTCACTTCAGTAGCCCAGTGGACATGCTGGGAATTGTGTTGGCCAAGAAATGTCAGGAGCTGGTCAGTGACGTTGATTATCGCCATTACCTGCACCAGTGGACCTGCCTGCCAGACCAGAACGATGTTATCCATGCTAAGACAGCCTATGACCTGCAGAGTGATGTGAGTACTGGTTGATAAGTGTGTGAGTTGGAAAGTGTGTGTCATTTCCTTGCACTGCAAGCTGTAGAAGCTGCACTCTCACCAAACTCTCTCATACAGCGATTTTTCACACCTGTTTTGTTTCATCTGTTCCAAGCAAGGTCATGAGATCTTTAAGAGTGAATGAATCTCTTGAAGGAAGGTTGAGTATTATCAAGGTTTATATGCAGCTAATCAGTCAACCAAACAGTAGAATTAGCTGCATGTTATTCTTGATCATAGACTATTTAATACCTTTAACTATATAGAAACAGGAAATTGCTTATTTTGACTTTTTGGTTGCAAGACTTTGGACAGGAGTCCTTTCTCCTATGTTGGGGAAAATGGTTTCAGTTAAGACCTGCTGTTTTAGTGGGTGACCATGTATTTGTTGTGAATAAAGGTTATCATAGTATCATTCAGGGTTGGAAGGGACCACAAGGATCATCTAGTTCCAACCCCCCTGCCATGGGCAGGGACACCTCACACTAGATCAGGCTGCCCAGAGCCTCATCCAGCCTGGGCTTAAACACCTCCAGGGACAGGGCCTCAACCACCTCCCTGGACAACCCATTCCAGGGTTTCACCACTCTCATGGGGAAGAACTTCCTCCTCACATCCAGCCTGAATCTCCCCACCTCCAGCTTCATTCCATTCCCCCTAGTCCTATCACTACCTGAGATCCTGAGCAGTCCCTCCCCAGCCTTCCTGTAGGTCCCGTTCAGATCCTGGAAGGCCACAATGAGGTTACCTGGGAGCCTTCTCTTCTGCAGACTGAACAGCCCCAACTCCTTCAGTCTGTCCTCATAGGAGAGGTGCTCCAGCCCCCTGCTCATCCTCCTGGCCCTTCTCTGGACACCTTCCCGCACCTCCATATCCCTCTTGTAATAGGGGCTCCAGAACTGGAGGCAGTACTCCAGGTGGGGTCTCACCAGGGCTGAGTCTTACATCTTACACATCTTACACATTCTTACACATCTTACACATTCTTTCAAGATTATGTTTTAATCCTGTTACTCTTCAACCATTTCCCAACATGCCTCTTAAAGGCAGAGAGAGGGTCTGAATCTAGGCTGCTAACAGAGTTTCTTGCAGATTGCACTAGGAGGAAGACAACTTATAGAAAGTAAGCCTTAACTGCATGGTATATGTGAAATGCTAATTTAAAGTCAATGAGATATCAATATTAATGAGACAGCTGTCTTTGTATTTTGTCCTTAGAACTTGAACTATGAAAACTTCTCAGAACCATGTGAACTTTGTTACTGTTTTTATAACTAGCATAACTTGTGTCGTGTTTTTGGTACCAGAACTGCTACAAATCTGACCTTGAATGGTTGAGAGGTATTGGCTGGGTCCCAATTGGGTCCTTGGAAGTTGAAAAAGCCAAGAGGGCAGGAGAGATCCTGAGTGATAAAATATACCGTCAGCATCCAGACACCATCAAGTTCACCAGCGTTCCTGATTCTCTAGAGATGGTCTTGGCCAAGCAGAATGCACAGACCATGAATAAGGTGAGTCCAGGTTTCCTTAGGTAACACATCAGCAGTCTCCACCTCAACCCTGGAGACAGGATTGGAGCTACAGATGTGTGGTTTGCTGTGTGAGATTTCAGCATGATTAGGCTTTCAAAGTGTGAGTTACCTCCTTCGTAATCAACAGATGAAGTTCTCTTCAGGAAGGGCTAATTTAATGGCAGTACTCTAGGGAGCATTCTGCCCCTTTTTTCTAAGCATAAATTTTTGATGGAATTCCTTCTTGTTTACTAATTCCTGACCTGGGCATGAAGAGGAGTGAAAATAACTTCTTATGGCTACATAAAGAGTTAGGATGTTTTAGACTTGCAGTACAGATCTGTAATTGTTCTTATCATAGAATAGCTTCAATTGGAAGGGGTTTCAAAGAACATCTAGTTCCACCCCCCTGCCCTGGGCAGTGATACCTTCCACTAGACCAGGTTGCTTAAAGCCTCATCCAGGCTGGTCTTAAACACTTTCAAGGATGTGGTGCCAACAACTTCTCTGGGCAACCCATTCCACTATCTCACCACTCTCACAGCAGAGAACTTATGTTTTAGGAGCTCTCCAAGTAGTCACTGTTGGTTTTTCTCCACTCTTAACATCCATTATTTCTCCTGCAGCGTTTGTATACTGAGGCCTGGGATAAAGACAAGACTCAGATCCACGTAATGCCTGACACCCCTGAAATCACTCTGGCCAAACAGAACAAGCAGAACTACAGTGAGGTGAGTGTGGTGGTTCTCCAAATGTAACTACTCTGCATCATCATCAGTCTGATAAAATTAAGTGATCATAGGCTCACAGAATGCCTTAGCTTGGAAGAGACCTTAGAGAGATCTATTCCAACCTCCCTGATACAGGCAGGGACACCTCTTGACTAGAGGTGGCTGCTCAAGTCCCCATCCAGCCTGTCCTTGAAGACACCCAGGGAGGAGGCATCCACAGCCTTCCTGGGCAATCTATTTCAGAGTCCCACCATCCTCGTACTGAAGAACTTCTTCCTAAGATCCAATCTAACCCTGCTCTCCCTGAGCTTCAAACCATTCCCTCCTTCCCTGTCACTAGACATGATTATGAAAATTTCCTCTCCAGCCTTCCCATAGGATCCCTTCAGGTATTGGGAGGCAGCTCTGAGGTCCCCCTGGAGTCTTCTCTTCTCCAGACTGAACAACCCCTGCTCACTCAGCCTGTCCTCACAGAACAGGTGCTGCAGCCCTCTTGCTTGTGTACAGCGGTGCATAGATACAACAGTGAGAATTACTGAAGGCAAATTCCATGAGAAGTTGTCTCTTAATGAATCTTGGGAGTCTTTTCTGCCACTGTACATACTGTTGGGTAGGGACAAAACTAATTCCCACCCTGGAAATAGCATCAAATCAATTTCCAGCACAATTCCAAGGAGCAGTGATCTCAGTGTTGGATGTTAGCTGTGGGGAACAATTTCACATCAGAGAGAGGTGGATTTAAAAAGTAAGTTTTACTCCACTTGTAAAGAAGAATGGCTTATCTCTAATAAATGTCAGTGCTGTTTATAGTATTGAAAGTAAAAACATCTTAGCTGCTGCATGTATCAAAGACCTTCTGTTGATATGAATTTCCATCAGCTGCTGATCTGGGGTTTTGAGTTACACAGAGATGGGCTGGAATAAGTCTAAACACGGGGGTTTACACCTACTCCAAAGCACTTTGTTTTGCATACAATGGAATACATGGAACTTATTTAGAACAACCTTATTTAGAATAGAGTAAACCTTATTTAGAATAAACCAGACCAGGTTGGAAGAGACCTTCAAGATTATTGTGTCCAACCCATCAACCAATCCAACCCACCCAAACAGCTAACCCATGGCACCAAGCACCCCAGCAAGTCTCCTCCTGAACACCTCCAGTGATGGTGACTCCACCACCTTCCGGGCAGCCCATTCCAATGGGCAATCACTCTCTCTGTGTAGAACTTCTTCCTAACATCCAACCTAAACCTCCCCTGGCACAGCCTGAGACTGTGTCCTCTTGTTCTGGTGCTGGCTGCCTGGGAGAAGAGACCAACCTCTGCCTGTCTACAACCTCCCTTCAGGGAGTTGTAGAGAGCAGTAAGGTCACCCCTGAGCCTCCACCTCTCCAGGCTAAGCAACCCCAGCTCCCTCAGCCTCTCCTCACAGGGCTGTGTTCCAAACCCCTCACCAACTTCATTGCCCTTCTCTGGACACCTTCCAGCAAGTCAACCTCCTTCCTAAACTGAGTGGCCCAGAACTGGACACAGGACTCAAGGTGTGACCTAACCAGTGCAGTGTACAGGGGCAGAATGACCTCCCTGCTCCTGCTGGCCACGCTGTTCCTGATGCAGGCCAGGATGCCATTGGCCCTCCTGGCTGCCTGGGCACACTGCAGGCTCATGTTCAGCCTATCATCGACCAGTACCCCCAGGTCCCTCTCTGCCTGGCTGCTCTCCAGCCACTCTGCCCCCAGCCTGTAGCACTGCCTGGGGTTGTTGTGGCCAATGTGCAGAACCTGGCACTTGGATGTGTTCAGTCTCCTGCCCTTGGACTCTGCCCATCTGTCCAGCCTGTCGAGGTCCCTCTGCAGAGCCACTCCAACCCTCTAACAGATCAACTCCTGCCCCCAGCTTGGTGTCATCCACAAATGTACTGATGATGAACTTATTCATGAAGGCTCTTGTTTAATTCCCCACCTAGAAATTCTACAAACAAGCCATGGAAGAGGACAAGAAGAAAGGCTATGACCTGAGAATTGATGCAATCCCCATCCAAGCTGCCAAAGCATCCAGGCAAATCGCCAGCGATGTAAGGAACTACTGCTTTTCTTCTTTGGGTGGTGATAACCTCAAGGTTATCAACTGCATTCCATAAAAAGCATTTAACTTCAAGTGTGATCTTAAAGAATACACTTTGGGAAGCCAGGTATTAGATATGGTTAAAGGCTTAGGTGTAAAAATTAAATATTGAGAAGTTATAAGGACAACATCATGTGAAATTTCTATCTCATAAACCTGTCTCTTGAATTAAATCTTGACACTGTGTAATTGCATTTAATAAAGATGAAATATATTGAATAAGGAGAGGATTATTTCTCACTAATATTGGTGGAGATTGTTTTTTCACAAAGCTGACTTCACAGATCCCTATTTGGGAGTCTGAATATGAAAAGCCATGTCATTAGCCCCAGAATGGCCTAGACAGTTTGGTTTCCTTATGCTCTAGATTGCAGAAAAATTCAGAAACTTTGTTATTGTAAATATTTAACATGAGTAACTGGTTTTAAAGGTGATGTAGAAGCATAACACCTTGGTTGCTGTTTCAGTACAAGTACAAGGAAAGCTACCGCAAGCAGCTCGGCCACCACATTGGGGCCCGCAACATCGAGGACGATCCCAAGATGATGTGGTCAATGCACGTAGCCAAGATCCAGAGTGACAGGGAGTACAAGAAAGCCTTTGAGAAGACCAAGACTCACTTCAGTAGCCCAGTGGACATGCTGGGAATTGTGTTGGCCAAGAAATGTCAGGAGCTGGTCAGTGACGTTGATTACCGCCACTATCTGCACCAGTGGATCTGCCTGCCGGACCAGAATGATGTTATCCATGCCAGGAAAGCCTATGACCTGCAGAGTGATGTAAGCTCCTTGTGATTTAGTGTTGCATGAGGAATGTATTTGATGTTTTCCACAAGTGGGTCAGGCCATCTCATCTCAAAGTGATAAACCCCAATTTTGCTGGTTTATCTATAGTTTTATGGCTAACTGTAACTCAGGTCTCCAACAGAACTTGTTTATGAATTGGTATTTAAATTGAGTTCTGTAATTCCAGAGCTTTGAGTGTTTATCATTTGCTATTCTATGCATTGTGATGCCTCTCTCAGTGTAGGTGAAATGGAGTTATTTCTCCTAAGACTTCCTGTAGGGTTTTGTCTCCATTTGAATTCCATATTGAGAGTGATGTTAGTAAACTGTGAAAACTTCTCAGAACCACGTGAACTTTGCTAATTTAAAGTCAATGAGATATCAATATTAATGAGACAGCTGTCTTTGTATTTTGTCCTTAGAACTTGAACTGTGAAAACTTCTCAGAACCATGTGAACTTTGTTATTGTTTTTATAACCAGAATAACTTGTGTCATGTTTTTGGTACCAGAACTGCTACAAATCTGACCTTGAATGGTTGAGAGGTATTGGCTGGGTCCCAATTGGGTCCTTGGAAGTTGAAAAAGCCAAGAGGGCAGGAGAGATCCTGAGTGATAAAATATACCGTCAGCATCCAGACACCATCAAGTTCACCAGTGTTCCTGATTCTCTAGAGATGGTCTTGGCCAAGCACAATGCAGAGACCATGAACAAGGTGAGTCTAGATTTGATTAGGTCAGCAGTCTCCAGTTCAGCCTTGGAGACAGGACTAGAGCTACAGATGTGTGGTGAGACTTCAGTACAAGAAGGCTGTTTGAAATGTCAGCATGAAGAGGCTCTAAAAGTGTGAGTTGCCTTCTTGGTAATCAACAGGTTAAATTACTTCCACCTAGTGCTGATTTTAATACCTTCCAAGTTAAATTAGAATTGTCAATGTGAAGCTTAGAGTATTTCTATATGTTCTATCTAGTGATGTGTTGCCTAACTTTCACCTAATTGGTAATATAGAAAATGGCTATAATTAAGCTTATCTCACAATCTGCTTTGAAACCAAATAATTTTAGGGCAGTTTTTGAATTATCCTTATTTAGTTTAGCCTGGGATTTAAAATGTGGGGTTTTTAATCTCTGTGGCCATGAGCTCAGTTTTATTTCTGTCACTAAACCCATGCCCTCTTTCACGCAGACCTTGTTGATGGAGCTTAGATCCCTCTGTGTCTGTTGAGCTTTCTCTGCCTTTTTTCTAAACACACCTTTCCACAGAATTCTTTCCAGGTTTACTAATTCCTAACCTGGACATGAAGTATCTAGGGGAGTGAACCTAAAATCTCATTGCTGTGCAAAGAATAAGGACATTTCAGATTTGGAAGGCAGATTTACAAGTCTTGTGGTTTAGGAGGTCTCCAAGTAGTCCACTTTCTTTTCCACTTTTAACATCCATTATTTCTCCTGCAGCGTTTGTATACTGAGGCCTGGGATAAAGACAAGACTCAGATCCACGTAATGCCTGACACCCCTGAAATCACTCTGGCCAAACAGAACAAGCAGAACTACAGTGTGGTGAGTGTGGTGGCTCTCCAAGTGCAGCTGCTCTATCTCATGGCTAGATCAGCAGCAGCCTGATAAGCCTTACCTAGATGATACCGTCTCATTCCTTATGTTGCCCCCAATATTTATCCTCAGAACTGTGGCTTTAAAACCATGTTTGCACATAGGTACAGTAGATACAAAATGAGCACCTGTGAGAGGGTGAGAGGGTGGGTGTTTATGGTGGGTTGTTGAAGTCCTTTCTACCATTGAGCATTCTGTTGGGAAGGCACAAAATTAATTACTGCAAATACCACAAAGGTAATTTCCAGGACATATCTGAAGAGAGTGACCCCAGTGTTGGAAGTTGATTTAGGGGAATGGATTCACATCAGTAAGAAGTGGGTCTGAAAAGTAAGTTTTATTCTACTTCTGTAGAAGAACAGTGTAGCTTCAAAACCAAACCTATAGTCAATGTTATATTTAGAGTAGAGTAGAGTAGAGTAGAATAGAGTAGAATAGAATAGAATAGAATAGAATAGAATAGAATAGAATAGAATAGAATAGAATAGAATAGAATAGAATAGAATAGAATAGAATAGAATTAACCAGGTTGGAAAAGACCTCAGAGATCAAGTCCAACCTATCACCGAAGACCATCCAATCAACTAAACCATGGCACCAAGTGCCTCATCCAGTCTCCTCTTAAACACCTCCAGGGATGGGGACTCCACCACCTCCCTTGGCAGCACATTCCAATGGCCAATCTCTCTTTCTATGAAGAACTTCTTCCTAACCTCCAGCCTAAACCTCCCCTGGCACAGCTTGAGACTGTGTCCTCTTGTTCTGGTGCTGCTTGCCTGGGAGAAGAGACCATACCCCCACCTGGCTACAGCCTCCCTTCAGGTAGTTGTAGGCAGCAATTAATGACAGCCTTGAAGAATCACAGAAAGACAGAATGCCAGGTTGGAAAGGCTCCAAAGGATCATCCGGTCCAACCTTTCTAGGAGATTGTGTAGTTGAAATTAAATGGCCCAGCACCCTGTTAAGCTGAGTCTCAAAACTGACCAATATATGTGAATCCACTGCTTCCCTTGGGAGATTGTTCCAGTGTCTAACTGTTCTTAGGGTGAAACATTTTCTTCTGCATTACAATCATTTTGGCTTGCAAAGATCTTTAAGGCCATCAAGTCCAACCCTTAACCCAGCACTGCAAGGTCACCAATAATATCATAGTATCATAGTATCAGTCAGGGTTGGAAGGGACCACAAGGATCATCTAGTTCCAACCCCCCTGCCATGGGCAGGGACACCCCACACTAGATCAGGCTGCCCAGAGCCTCAGCCAGCCTGGGCTTAAACACCTCCAGGGACAGGGCCTCAACCACCTCCCTGGACAACCCATTCCAGGGCTTCACCACTCTCATGGGGAAGAACTTCCTCCTCACCTCCAGCCTGAATCTCCCCACCTCCAGCTTCATTCCATTCCCCCTAGTCCTATCACTACCTGAGATCCTGAGAAGTCCCTCCCCAGCCTGTGTCCCTCAGTACCACATCTACATTTTGATCTAATGTTGCTATGAATTTTATATTAACTGCCACTCTGGGGCTTTGAGTTCAGATTGTTAATTAGAATAAATCTTAAAGCAACTTTTTAAGTCTGCTCTACCTAAGAGCACTTTGCTTGGCATAGAATCTATTTATATGTAACTTATGAATCCCATTGTTTACTTCTTTCCCCAACTAGAAACTCTACAAACAGGCCATGGAAGAAGACAAGAAGAAAGGCTATGACCTGAGAATTGATGCAATCCCCATCCAAGCTGCCAAAGCATCCAGGCAAATCGCCAGTGATGTAAGGAACTTCTTTGTTTCTTTGTGTGGTGATGTCTGAACTGTGCAACCTGACAGTTACCAACAGGTTTCCATAAAAAGCATTTCAATTAAAATTTGATCTCAAGTAATAGATTTTTGGAAGCAAGTTATCAGATGTTTAAACACTTACTCAGAAAATGACATGTTGAGAAGTTATTAGGACAATATAATGCTGCTATTACGGTACCGTTATAGCTCATAAACCTTTGTCTTTAATTAAATCAGTATCTATGTTATTATATTTAATAAAGATTAAGTATATTGAACAGAGTTATAGAATCATACAATGGTCTGGATTGGAAGAGACCTCCAAATCTCATCTAGTCCAAAACCCTCTGCAGTAAACAGGGACATCCCCAACCAGATCAGGTTACCCAGAGCCCTGTAGAGTCTCACCTTGAATATCTCCAGAGACAGGACCCCAACCACCTCTCTGGGGAACCTGTTCAAGTGTTCCACTACCCTCATGGTGAAGAAATTGTTCCTGACATCCAATCGAAACTTACTCTCGTCTAGTTTGAAGCACTGCCCCTTATCCTGTCACCACAGGCCTCTGTAAACAGTCTCCGTCTTTCTTGTAGGTCCCCTTCAGGTACTGGCAGGCCACTATTAGGTTTCCCTGGAGCCTTCTGTTTTACATACTGAACAACCCCAGCTTCCTCAGCCGGTCCTTCATATCAGAAGTGCTCCAATAATGAGGAGAGGATTATTCATCACTAATATTTTGTAGAGGTTGGTTTTTATTCAGAAAGCTTCCTTCAAAAATCTGTTCAGGATCAAAACACAAATCTCAAAAGTTAAGTGTGAGGATGCATGCTGCCAGCCCCAGAATGGCCTAGACAGTTTGGTTTCCTGATACTGTAGATTGCAGAAAAATTCAGAAACTTTGTTATTGTAAATATTTAACATGAGTAACTGATACAGAAAGGTGATGTAGAAGCATAACACCTTGGTTGCTGTTTCAGTACAAGTACAAGGAAGGCTACCGCAAGCAGCTCGGCCACCACATTGGAGCCCGCAACATCGAGGACGATCCCAAGATGATGTGGTCAATGCACGTAGCCAAGATCCAGAGTGACAGGGAGTACAAGAAAGCCTTTGAGAAGACCAAGACTCACTTCAGTAGCCCAGTGGACATGCTGGGAATTGTGTTGGCCAAGAAATGCCAGGAGCTGGTCAGTGATGTTGATTACCGCCACTACCTGCACCAGTGGATCTGCCTGCCGGACCAGAACGATGTTATCCATGCCAGGAAAGCCTATGACCTGCAGAGTGATGTAAGCTCCTTGTGATTTAGTGTTGCATGAGGAATGTATTTGATGTTTGCCATAAGTGGGTCAGGCCATCTCATCTCAAAGAGGTAAACCCCAATTTTGCTGGCTTATCTATAGTTTTATGGCTAGCTGTAACTCAGGTCTCCAACAGAACTTGTTTATGAATTGGCATTTAAATTGAGTTCTGTAATTCCAGAGTTTTGAGTGCTTATCATTCGCTATTCTATGCATTGTGATGCCTCTCTCAGTGTAGGTGAAATGGAGTTATTTCTCCTAAGACTTCCTGTAGGGTTTTGTCTCCATTTGAATTCCATATTGAAAGTGATGTTAGTAAACTGTGAAAACGTCTCATAACCATGTGAACTTTGTTATTATTTTTATGACCAGAATAACTTGTGTCATGTTTTTGGTACCAGAACTGCTACAAATCTGACCTTGAATGGTTGAGAGGTATTGGGTGGGTCCCAATTGGGTCCTTGGAAGTTGAAAAAGCCAAGAGGGCAGGAGAGATCCTGAGTGATAAAATATACCGTCAGCATCCAGACACCATCAAGTTCACCAGCGTTCCTGATTCTCTAGAGATGGTCTTGGCCAAGCAGAATGCTGAGACCATGAACAAGGTGAGTGTTGATTCCATGAGGCAACATCAGCAGTCTTTGTTTGGTTTTAGGTGATTCATGAGAAACTGACTTGTTTTGGAGTGCACTGTTAATCCCTTCCTGTGTCCTTTCCTAGCGCTTATACACTGAAGCGTGGAATAAAGATAAGACCAGCATTCACGTCATGCCTGACACACCAGAAATCCTGCTAGCTAAACAAAACCAAGTCATCTACAGTCAGGTGGGTAAAACTGAGGGGTTGAGGATATTAAAGTACAAGTACAATTTTATCATCTCTGACTTTTACTTAATCTGATAATGTCACTGAAATTGTTTAGTGTCACAAATTGCCAGCTCCAGCGCTCAAAATCAGAGGCCTCATTTTCCTAGATTTTTTCCTCCTGGCTATGTGATTGGGTTTTTAAATCTGTTGTCTGCCATAAATGAGCAATCATTTCCATATCAAGATAGGGAAAGAGATAATTTAACTTCTAGAACACACCTTTGCTTGTCTTCTCTAAGTAATTTCCGTTTTCCCAATATCTACAAGACCCTTGAAATCCATGTTTTGATTCTGGTTTTCTAGAGAAGATAGGGCTGTGTTCAGTTACTTAAGTTGTCTGAATGTTAACAATATTGTTTAGGGACTTATTTTTATTACCCAGATGTACTTCACTCAAGTGCAATCCCAGTTTTGAAACCAAAAAATGTCTTTTTCTTACAGAAAATGTACAGACTAGCTTTGGAGGAGTCGAAGAAGAAGGGTCATGATCTGCGTTTTGATGCCATTCCTATTCAATCTGCCAAAGCATCCAGAGAGATTGCCAGTGATGTAAGCAGGGCTTTGTTATCATACTTGTGTGGAGTTGCTAATTGAAGACAGTCAGGATGTTTGTTCTGTTGTGTCTTGGGTTTATAGGGAGCGAGACAGATGCTCTTTTACACCCCCCCCCAAAAGGGTAAAAGAGAACACTCCATGCAGGATTGGAAAAGGTTGGAAATTTCATAGTATCAGTCAGGGTTGGAAGGGACCACAAGGATCATCTAGTTCCAACCCCCCTGCCATGGGCAGGGACACCCCACACTAGATCAGGCTGCCCAGAGCCTCATCCTGCCTGGGCTTAAACACCTCCAGGGACAGGGCCCCAGCCACCTCCCTGGACAACCCATTCCAGGGCTTCACCACTCTCATGGGGAAGAACTTCCTCCTAAATGACCCTAAATGAATCCTTTATGCTCTTTAGTATTTAAACTGTCTCTATTAAGACTAACTCAGACTATCTTCATCAAGATGTTTTGCAATAAGCTTTTGAAATAAACTGATCTTTGCATTTTAATCTTAATCATAGTATCATAGTATCAGTCAGGGTTGGAAGGGACCACAAGGATCATCTAGTTCCAACCCCCCTGCCATGGGCAGGGACACCCCACACTAGATCAGGCTGGCCAGAGCCTCAGCCAGCCTGGGCTTAAACACCTCCGGGGATGGGGCCTCAACCACCTCCCTGGACAACCCATTCCAGGGCTTCACCACTCTCATGGGGAAGAACTTCCTCCTCACCTCCAGCCTGAATCTCCCCACCTCCAGCTTCATTCCATTCCCCCTAGTCCTATCACTACCTGAGATCCTGGGGAATAGAATGTGGAGTATCAAACTTGCTGGTAAGTAGGTGACACAAAACATTCAGTGGTGATGTAAAACAGCAGGCAGAGTGATGGAACAAAAATCTTAAGAGGGTAATAAAACAGGAGAAAGACAGAAATCATCATTTTATCCAAGCAGAATATTAATGGTTTTGTAAAACTCTGTTAATTGTTTATTACTTTATTAATTGTTGATTATATTTCTTAATGCAGCATGTGAATATGAATCTCTCTTATTTCAGTACAAGTACAAGGAAGGCTACCGCAAGCAGCTTGGCCACCACATTGGAGCCCGCAACATCGAGGATGATCCCAAGATGATGTGGTCAATGCACGTAGCCAAGATCCAGAGTGACAGGGAGTACAAGAAAGCCTTTGAGAAGACCAAGACTCACTTCAGTAGCCCAGTGGACATGCTGGGAATTGTGTTGGCCAAGAAATGTCAGGAGCTGGTCAGTGACATTGATTACCGCCACTACCTGCACCAGTGGATCTGCCTGCCAGACCAGAATGATGTTATCCATGCCAGGAAAGCCTATGACCTGCAGAGTGATGTGAGTCAATTGTTAAATTAGTAATAGGTAATTAAAAATACTGGCTCTTTCATCCATGGAATTATGGAGTCATTTTGGTTGGAAATGGCCTTTAAAATCATCAAGTCCAACCATTAACCCAGCACTGCCAGATCACCACTAAACCGTGGCTCTCAGCACCACATCATCTACACCTCTTTTAAATCCCTCCAGGGATGGGCATTCCATCACTGCCCTGGGCAGCCTATTCCAGGCCTTGACAGCCCCCTTGCAGAAGAAATATTTCCAACCTAAACCTCTCCTGGCACAACATGCTCAGTTACTTATGTCAGACATGTTGCTAGAGGTGAAATGTTTAGTAGTCTGTCATCAAATTTCTGTTTTATTCTATTTTCTTCATCCTCAGCCTGAGGTATACAATGTGTGTAAATCTACTTGTGGTGCTCTTCAGTGACTCTAGTCTGTTTATTATTCAATAGTTAATCTTCAAACATAGCAATTGCTTTCAAAACCATCCCATGCTGCTGTGCAGAAAGATGTACAGTTGTCCATTTAGCCTAAGATATGCTTGTTTATAGTTACAATTATCTTAATCTTTGATCACCCTTGCACATGTATCTTTCATATTCTTTCAGGCTGTTTACAAAGCAGACCTGGAATGGCTGAAAGGTATTGGCTGGGTTCCTATTGGCTCCGTAGAAGTTGAGAAAGCCAAGAGAGCTGGAGAAATCCTGAGTGAAAGGAAGTATCGTCAACCAGCAGACCAAATTAAATTCACTAGTGTGGCAGATTCTTTGGCCATGGTCTTGGCCAAGCAAAATGCTGAGACCATGAACAAGGTGAGGCTTTATTTTGTCAATATTATTACTAGCTGATAAAACTTGTTCTTGGGGTGAAAAATACAAAATAAGAAGTAAAGACTAAACCCTTTCATTGTAGACTTAGAGAAAGAGAGAGCCCAAATGCAGCCTTTGCTCAGGGAGCTCTGTCTGAACTAAACAGTTAGCACAAGTGCCAAGTAAAAAATTACCTAAACCACATATTTTTTCAGTAGTAATACTAAAAATTGTGATGAATTCCCCTCTTCCTCAAATCTCAGCTGAAATCCTGCTTTTAACTGTTTGTTTAGTGTAGTTCTTCTGTTTTGTTCATGTTACTTCACTGTATGAAGCTCACCTCTGCCAGAGCAGGCTGCATTTTTCCTGTTGTCCTTAGACAATCCTGGGAAATTGGCAGAAATGATGTTCCAGACAGGTGATAGAGTATGTCCAGAGGTGGTGGTGCCTTAAACATGCTGCAATATAGGATGCAGCAGAACAATGTGGCTCTTCCTGCAGCTGCTCTGATGCTGTATTCTTGACTGAATGTCATGCTGCATGATGAACAAGTTATGAGGAAACATCTTATGCTCTCTGGATGTGAAGTTTCTGTAATTTATCTCAGACATAGAGAATGAAAGTCACAAAGCATCTACTCCCTTAATAAGAAATATCAATCAAAGGTCTTGAAGAGATAGAGCAGAATAATTACAGAAGCAGAATCACAGTATGTTAGGGAATAGAAAAGGACCTCTATGTATCATCCAATCCAACTCCCTGCCAAAGCAGGATCACCTATGGTGGGTGATACAGGAACATGTGCAGGCGGGTTTGAAAGCTTCTAGTGAGGGAGATTCCACAGCCTCTCTGGGCAGCCTGCTCCAGAGCTCCAGCACCCTAATACCAAACAAGTTTCTCCTCATGTTGAGGTGCAACCACCTGTGTTCTAGCTTGTACCCTTGTCCTGTTGCTGGACACCACTGAAAAGAAACTGGCACCTTCATCCTGACACCTACCTCTCAGCTATTTTATAAGATCCCCTCTCAGCCTTCTCCTCTCAAGCCTGAACATCCCCATTTGTTTCAGTCTTTCCTCATAGTAGAGGTGTTCAAGGTCCCCCGTCATCCTTGTTGCTGTCTGTTGAGCTCTGTCCAGTAGGTCACTGTCTCTCTCTTATAGCAGTTTCCCAGCAGTCCTATACCAATGCATTGCTGTGCCAGCATAGCCTGAGAAATAATGAAGAAGGACAAAGTTTCCTTCTTGAGATGTTCCATGAGAAGATTTGCTCTGTCAGGGTGACTAAAGCTTACTTGAACAACCCCTCATAGATTGTAAAATACTTTCTTTGGTCAAGCATATTAAGATACACTAGAGGTTGGAAGGGACCTCCAGAGATCATCCAGACCAACCCCCCTGACAAAGCAAGATCACTTAGGGTAGTCTGCACAGGTGGGTTTTGAAAGTCTCCAGAAGAGACTCCACAACCTCTCTGGGCAGTGCTCTGTCACCCTCACTGTAAAGAAGTTTCTCTTCATGTTGAGGTGAAATTTTCTATGTTCAAGCCTGTACCCATTGTTCCCTGTCTTATTATTGCACACCACCAAAAAGAGCTTGGCCCCCTCCACCCACCCCTCAGATATTTATCGACATTGATGAGATCCCCACTCAGTTTTCTCTTCTCAAGACTAAACAGCCCCAGGGCTCTCAGTCTCTCTTCACAGGGGAGATGCTCAATTCCCCTAATCACCCTCGTGGCTCTCTGTTGGATTCTCTCCAGCAGGTCTCTGTCTCTCTTGAAACTGGGGAGCCCCAAACTGGACAGAGTATTGCAGGTGTGGTCTGAGCAGAGCAGGGTAGAGGGCTCTTCTCTCAAGGATATATTTTGGATAATTACTGCTTTCAGCTTTGAAGTCTTTCCATCATGACACTGGTAAAGGACCTTGCTAAAGGAATGTGTTTCCCTCTCTCCTAGCGTCTGTACACCGAAGCCTGGGAGGCAGACAAGACATCGATCCACGTCATGCCCGACACGCCGGACATCCTGTTAGCCAAGGCCAACGCGGCCAACGTTAGCAAAGTAAGGACACTGAAACAGAGACTCGAGTCATGGGAACTCAGCAATGAAATAGCATTTTCTTAACCAAAATACAATCTTCCAAAATAATCTTTTGTGAAAACTGTAAGGAAAAAAAACCCTCTGAGATGTAGAAGTTCTTTCAGACTATTGAGAAGCTCTTTTCTCTCTCCTTTTGTATAGAAACTTTATGTACAAGCCTGGGAAGAGGCCAAGAAGAAGGGTTATGACATGAGAGCTGATGCAATTCCAATCCAAAGTGCAAAGGCATCAAGAGATATTGCAAGTGATGTATGTTCTTCCTTTACCTTTCTTTTCACTTAACTTGAGACACAAGAATGAACTAATAAGCTAGGTACAACTTAACAAGCCATGGTGTATCAGAGTCACCTTGAAAGCCTACTAACAAAGGATTCACTGCAGAGAGAGAATAGAATGGAATGGAATAGAATGGAATGGAATAGAATACAATAGAATAGACCAGACCAGGTTGGAAGAGACCTTCAAGATCATCGTGTCCAACCTATCATCTGACACCACCCAACCAACTAAACTATGCAACCAAAATGGGTAACAGGTTCCAAAAGGAACATTGAATTCCAAATCCTGGCATTAAGCAGGTAGTAAAAAGAACCAAAAATACCTGCAACAAGCTAGAATGAAAATGAACAAAAACAGTGGAGCAAAAATGTGTTGGGCATTTCTAAACTCTAGATAGTTCATAGCATATAAAAAGAAATTTGTGATCAGCAGCAATATGAAATGATGGAAAATTCATCCCAGAGTCACTGTTTCTCCTATTTTTCCATTTCACAGCTGCTCCTCATAGGGCTGTGCCCAAACCCCTCACCAGTTTAGGTTGACAGCTTAGGAAGCTGGAAGCTTTTTCTTAGCTGTATCCAGGTGAGCAGTATGTGGCTGCTGACATTGTTTCTGTGTTTCTAGTACAAGTACAAGCTGACCCACGAGAAGGAGAAAGGGCACTACGTTGGGTGCAAGACTGCCCAGGAGGATCCCAAACTGGCCCTGGCAGCACGTGCCATGATGCTGCAGAACGACCGACTCTACAAGAAGGCCTACAACGACTCCAAGACCCAGATCCACTTGCCAGTGGACATGCTGGCAGTGCAGGCAGCCAAGGAGTGCCAGACACTGGTCAGTGACGTTGACTACCGCCAGTACCTTCACCAGTGGACCTGTCTGCCTGACCAGAATGATGTGATCCATGCCAGGAAGGCCTACGACCTGCAGAGTGATGTAAGTGAGAGTATCTATTGGAAAGCTTTATGGCAGCTGTGTGCCTGGGCAAAAATCCTTTCACATGCACATTCCTGAGCCTGCAGCTAGTCTTGATGTATTTATTTTGATCCAGATTGGAAGAAGCTAGACTTAGATTAGACATTAAGAAGAAATTCTTCACCACGAGGGTGGCGAGGCAATGGAACAGGTTGCTGAGAGAGGTTATGGAGGCTCCAAGCCTGGAAACAGAATAGAATAGAATAGAATAGACCAGACCAGACCAGACCAGACCAGGTTGGAAGAGACCTTCAAGATCATCGGGTCCAACCTATCATCCAACACCTCCTAATCAACTAAACCATGACACCAAGCACCCTGTCAAGTCTGCTCCTGAACACCTCCAGTGATGGTGTTCAGAGCTGGGTTGGATGAGGCCTTGAGCAACCTGGTCTAGTAGGAGGTGTCCCTGCCTATGGCAGGTGGGTTGGAACAAAATGATCTTTACATTCCCTTCCAACCCAAACTGTTCTGTGGTTTGTGATCCTTTCCAAACCAGTAATGGAATGAAGCTGGGGGTGGGGAGATTCAGGCTGGAGGTGAGGAGGAAGTTCTTCCCCATGAGAGTGGTGAAGCCCTGGAATGGGTTGTGCAGGGAGGTGGTTGGGGCCCCGTCCCTGGAGGTGTTTAAGAGCAGGCTGGATGAGGCTTTGGGCAGCCTGATGTAGTGTGGGGTGTCCCTGCCCATGGCAGGGGGGTTGGAACTAGCTGATCCTTGTGGTCCCTTCCAACCCTGACTGATACTATGATACTATGATAATGTTTTCAGCTTGGGGGGGCCATTCACATGGAAGGGAATCATGTTTCTGACAGGTTTTTGGTCTGCTGCAAAATGGCACCACTGCTCTACATGGAGCAAGTATCTTTAAAAGACAAATAATGTCCTTGCTCTGCACATCAGGGACTCAGCTGTATGTGGAAAGGACCTGGTACAACACAGTCTCATTGACCACTTCCTTTGTGCCTGCGGGAAGAGGAGCTTGGGGAAAGCCTTGTGTGAAAGCTCTCTGCACTCAGAGTTCTCCCTGCAGCGTCACTAACCCTTGGTTTATTTGCAGAACGTGTACAAGGCAGACCTAGAATGGTTGCGAGGCATCGGCTGGTTGACCGAAGGCTCTGTCGACGTGGTCAAAGCAAAGAAAGCCCAGGAGCTGCTGAACGAGAGGCTGTACCGCACGCGGCCCGAGGAGCTGAAATTCACCAGCATCACTGACGCGCCAGACGTTGTCCAGGCGAAGATCAACGCTGCACAGATCAGTGATGTGAGCGCAGCTCAGCTTTCATTTGCCTTTCACAGGCTCACAGGTTGTTAGGGGTTGGAAGGGACCTCCCAAGATCGAGTCCAACCCCCCTGCCAGAGCAGGACCATAGCATCCAGCACAGGTTGCACAGAAACACATCCGATGGGGCTTGGAAGTCTCCAGAGAAGGAGACTCCACAAGCCCTTTAGGGAGCCTGTGCCAATGCTCTGTGACCCTCACAGTGAAAAAGTTCCTCCTCGTGTTGAGGTGGGACCTCCTGTGCTGGAGTTTCTATCCACTGCTCCTTGTCCTGTCACAGAGTGCCACTGAGCAGAGCCTGTCCCCTCCCTCTTGACCCCCAGCCCTCAGATATTTATAGACATTTATTAAATCCCTTCTCAGTCTTCTCTCCAAACTAAACAGCCCCAGGGCTCTCAACCTCTCCTTACAGGACAGTTCTCCAGTCCCTTAATCATCCTGGTAGTTCTCTGTTGGATTCTCTCTGTCCCTCATGAACTGAGGAGCCCAAAACTGGACACAACATTTCAGGTGTGGCCTCACCAGAGCAGAGCAGAGGGGGAGGAGAACCTCCCTGGATCTGCTGGACACATTCCTCTTAATGCACCCCGGGATCTCATTGACCTTCTTGGCCACAAGGGCACATTGCTGACCCATGGATAACTTCCTAACCCTCCAGGACACCCAGGTCCTTCTCCACAGGGAACTGTTTTTCTTTGTGGTGGAGAGTACAGCTTCTGCTGTGGGAATGACTAATTGGAAACTAACTCAAACCAGTGTTGCCAAATGATTCCTCTTGGTGGATTCTACTTCTTCTCCAAACCACAGGGAAATGACTAATTGGAAACTAACTCAAACCAGTGTTGCCAAATGATTCCTCTTGGTGGATTCTACTTCTTCTCCAAACCACAGGGAAATGACTAATTGGAAACTAACTCAAACCAGTGTTGCCAAATGATTCCTCTTGGTGGATTCTACTTCTTCTCCAAACCACAGGGAAATGACTAATTGGAAACTAACTCAAACCAGTGTTGCCAAATGATTCCTCTTGGTGGACCCTGTTCCTTCTCCAAACCATAGGCAAATGTCATTGTGCTTCCTCTCTCCTCAGCGTCTGTACCGTGAAGCCTGGGATAAAGACAAGACACAGGTTTCCATGCCCTCTGATACCCCTGTAATGCTGCAGTCCAAAGTCAACGCTCTCAACATCAGCAATGTAAGAGAAGAAAATCTTTGTGTGTGAAGCATTGTTAGATACAGAGTGGAAAAAAGCGCTCTTCCAGAGCAGGCTTTAAGAAAAGGTATTGGTACCAGCAGGTCCTGACTGCATCTAACAAGGGTGATTAATTGTCTTTGCAGAAACACTATCAGAAGGCCTGGGATGAGGCCAAGGCCAAAAGCTACGACATCAGAGCGGATGCCATTCCCATCAAACAGGCCAAGGCTTCCAGAGACATTTGTAGTGAGGTACAGTCTTCTCTTAATGTGCTTGCTGTGTGCAGCTGAAGTTCAGATCAAAGGGTTAGGTAGGAATAGGAATAGGAATAGGAATAGGAATAGAGTAGAGTAGAGTAGAGTAGAGTAGAGTAGAGTAGAGTAGAATAGAATAGAATAGAATAGAATAGAATAGAATAGAATAGAATTAACTAGGTTGGTAAAGACCTTTGAGATCATCAAGTCCAACCTATCACCCAACACCATCTCATCAACTAAACCATGGCACCAAGTGCCTCAGCCAGTCTCCTCTTAAACCCCTCCAGGGATGGTGACTCCACCACCTCCCTGGGCAGCACATCCCAATGGCCAATCTCTCTTGCTGGGAAGAACTTCTTCCTAATAGCCAGCCTGAACCTCCCCTGGCACAGCTTGAGACTGTGTCCTCTTGTTCTGGTGCTGGTTGCCAGGGAGAAGAGACCATACCCCCACCTGGCTACAACCTCCCTTTAGGTAGTTGTAAAGAGCAATGAGGTCTCCCCTGAGCCTCCTCTTCTCCAGGCTAAGCAACCCCAGCTCCCTCAGCCTCTCCTCACAGGGCTGTGCCAAAACCCCTCACCAGTTTAGGTTGACAGCTTAGGAAGCTGGAAGCCTTTTCTTAGTTGTATCCAGGTGAGCAGTATGTGGCTGCTGACTTTGTTTCTGTGTTTCTAGTACAAGTACAAGCTGACCCATGAGAAGGAGAAAGGGCACTACGTTGGGTGCAAAACTGCCCAGGAGGATCCCAAACTGGCCCTGGCAGCACGTGCCATGATGCTGCAGAACGACCGACTCTACAAGAAGGCCTACAACGACTCCAAGACCCAGATCCACTTGCCAGTGGACATGCTGGCAGTGCAGGCAGCCAAGGAGTGCCAGACACTGGTCAGTGACGTTGACTACCGCCAGTACCTTCACCAGTGGACCTGTCTGCCTGACCAGAATGATGTGATCCATGCCAGGAAGGCCTACGACCTGCAGAGTGATGTGAGTATGTGTAGAGATGTGGTGGTTGCTACTTGTGCTACTTAATACATGGCAGCCTGATTTTGATGGTTTCATGAATTATAGAATGGTTTGGGTTGGAAGGAACCTTAAAGATCATCTAGCTCCAATCCACTGCTGTGGGCAGGAACACCTCCTGCCAGACCAGGTTGCTCAAGGCCTTGTCCAGCTTGGTCTTAAGCATTTTTGCATATGAAACACATCTGATATTAGAAAGCCACAAGGGATTTATCTTTAGACTGCTTTCTTCAGCTTTTCTTGTTGCTGATCTTACCTGCACTTCTTTTAGCCTTTAAAAAGTGTTGGTATTACCTCTGATTTTTTTTTAACTCTTTAGTTGGTGTCTGTTATGTTTCATGTGCTTTTGGAATACTGTGGTTTGGAGAGGATGAAGGATTTGTCTCTCCTCTTTGGATGGGACTTATGAAATAACATCTGTTTGCTGCTTTGGAGTCAGATGGCTTTTGTTATTCCTCTTTATCTGAGTTGTCTTGGAAGTTTTTGTAATGTCAATAAAACCATGTAAGGGGTGGCAGGTAAGATGATTTAGTGGCTGATGTCAAAGCAGGAGGAGTCAGTCCAGCTGATTTCCTGACTTGGCTTTGCTGCTTACCAGTCACTCTTCCTCTCTTTCAATTATGAGCTTCAAAAGTGAGATTCATTCACCTTGTTGAAGGATTTAATTGATCACTAATGTTGCTTGATACTGCTTCAAGAATTTACCAGTTAGTGCTAATCCCCATTGCCTCTATAACCTTTTATTACTTTCACTTTTTTCCCCATCCTTTTTGTTAAGTCTTCCTATGGCCAGCTTGATTTTTTTTGTTTGTTTGTTTGGACTTGTAAACTGAAGTGAGTAGAGGAATAAATATTGTGAAGGGGGCAGGAGTACACTTTTAAGATCTTAGCACTCCTCATCATCAATGGCAGTTTGGTTCACTTGTTTCCTCTCTATTTAACTTCACAAGGTTTAGAATCAGAGAATTATTTTGGTTGGAAAAAACCTCTAAGATCATCGAGTCCAACCACCAACCTAACACCACCATGGCCATTAAACCATGTCCCAGAGTGCCATGCCCACACATTTCTAAATGTCATAGAATTGTCAAGGTTGGAAGGGACCTCAAGGACCATCTAGTTCCAACACCCCTGCCATGGGCAGGGACCCCTCACACTAGATCAGGTTGCTCAGAGCCACATCCAATCTGGCCTTAAAACCCTCCAGGTATGAGGCTTCCACCACTTCCCTGGGCAGCCTGTTCCAGTGTCTCATCACTCTCATGGTGAAGAACTTCTTCCTACCCCCAGGGAGGTGGTGGAGCCACCATCACTGGAGGTGTTTAGGAAGAGACTGGATGGGGTGCTTGGTGCCATGGTTTAGTTGATGAGATGGTGCTGGGTGATAGGTTGGACTCGATGATCTCGAAGGTCTTTTCCAACCTGATTAATTCTATTCTATTAATACCACTTGACTTGACTTGACTTGACTTGACTTGACTTGACTTGACTTGACTTGACTTGACTTGACTTCACTTCACTTCACTTCACTTCACTTCACTTCACTTGACTTGACTTGACTTGACTTGACTTGACTTGACTTGACTTGACTTGACTTGACTTCACTTCACTTCACTTCACTTCACTTCACTTCACTTCACTTCACTTCACTTCACTTCACTTCACTTGACTTGACTTGACTTGACTTGACTTGACTTGACTTGACTTGACTTGACTTGACTTCACTTCACTTCACTTCACTTCTATTCTATTCTATTCTATTCTATTCTATTCTATTCTATTCTATTCTATTCTATTCTATTCTATTCTATTCTATTCTATTCTATTCTATTCTACTACTTACAACCTAGTTCCCAGATTGTATTTTGCTTATGACCCTGAACATCCTCTTGATTATGAAAAGGATTCATCTAAATGTCAGCTGGCTGACACTTTAAGTCGACCTTTCCTAAGACACCTGCTGCTTTCTGTAGTTTCACATAATGAAGGTGGTCATTTTAAACACCATGTTTTCCTTTGTCTTTTCCTGACTGTGTCTGTAGGCTGTCTACAGGGCAGACTTGGAATGGCTCCGTGGCATTGGCTGGCTGCCTAATGACTCCCCAGAGGTTAAGAGAGTGAAGCAGGCCCAGGATCTCCTGAGTGACAACGTGTATCGCACGCCCATCGACAGTGTGAAGTACACCAGTGTGGTGGATTCCCCAGACGTCCTTCTCGCCAAAACCAACGCTGAGCAAGTCAGCATTGTAGGTTGCACTCTTCTCCAAGTTGTTTGGAGGTTATAAACAGCACCACAGAATCTATCTGGTTGGAAGAGACCTCAGAGATCATCCAGCCCAACCTTCGACCCGGTACTGAAGGGTCAACACTAAGCCCTGTCCCTAAGCGCCGCACGCTGTGTGAGCACCCCCAGGGATGGTGACCCCACCACTGCTCAAGAGAAATTTCACTGTGAAAATGTCAAGTTGTTTGGTGGTATTTTAAGTCAAGCTCAACACTTTTCCAGTCATTTTAGTTTTTAGAGATCATTTGGGAGAGGTTTGTGGGATTTTTATGCTATTGACAAGTGAGCTTCCACATGGGAAATACCATAAAACGCTCTGTTTTCACAGCAAAAGTACAAAGAAGCCTGGGAGAAGGACAAGACTATGATCCATATCATGCCAGACACGCCTGAAATCAACCTAGCCAGGAGTAATGCTGTTAACTACAGCAAGGTATGCTTATCCTTTTATTTGTTTACATTTCTGTAAAACAGTGTGGTGTATCCTGTAAAGTTCATAGAATCACAGAATTCCTAGGAGGAAGGGACCCCAAGGATCATCTGGCCCAACCTTTCTAGGTGATAGGGTAGTTCACCCAATGTCAGGGGTTGGAAAGGGACCTCCAGAGATCATTGAGTCCAACCCCCCTGCCAGAGCAGGAGCACAGAATCCAGCACAGGTCACACAGGAACACATCCAGATGGGGCTGGAAAGCCTCCAGAGAAGGAGACTCCACAACCTCTCAATGCAGCCTGTTCCAGTGCTCTGTGACCCTCCCAGTGAAGAAGTTCCTTCTCATGTTGAGGTGGAACCTCCTGTGCTGGAGTTTCTATCCATTGCCCCTTGTCCTATCCCAGGGTGCAAATGAGCAGAGCCTGTCCCCTCCCTCCTGACCCCCAGCCCTCTGATATTGATAACCATTGATTAAATCCTCTCTCAGTCTTCTCTTCTCCAGACTAAAAGTCCCAGCACCAAGTTTTAAAACTGTCCAATGTAGGGGAAGCCACTGCTTCCCTTGGGAGATTTGAACATTCTAAGATCTTACAAAGCTAAAGATTAAGTTGTGTGAACCTCATAGAATCACAGAATGGTTTGGGCTGGAAGGGACCATAAAGATCACCAAGTTCCAAACCCCCTGCCATGGGCAGGGATACTTTCTGCTCAACCAGGTTGCTCAAGGCCTCATGCAAACACCTCCAGGGAGGAGGTATCCATGACCTCCCTGGGCAACCTGTTCCAGGGTCTCATTGCCCTCACCATCCATGTTTGAGAGGCAGGAAGATTTTCAGCAGCATTTCTGGCGAGGAGGTGGAGGAGTAATGCACAAAACTCCTCAGAGTATTTCAGCCAGCGGGGCTGTGACATGTGTGTTTCCTGAATGGCAAATTCCAGAGCATTTAGCATATGTGTGACATTCTGCTGTCTTTCCAGAAAATGTATAACAAAGATTGGGATGAGCTGAAGACCAGTTATGATTTGAGGGCAGATGCAATCCCCATCAAGTCAGCCAAAGCATCTCGAGAAATCGCTAGTGACGTAAGTGCCAGATTCTGTTCTAACTGGAGGCAGTGCTGAGGGGGGGGCTCAGCACAGCAGAGGGGCAGAATCCCCTCCCTGTGCTGCTGCTCTCCCTGCTTTGGATGCAGCTCAGCACACAGCTGCCTGCTGGGCTACCAGGAGCCACTGCTGGCTCCCGGGGAGTTTGTCATCAGCTGACACCCCCCAAGTCCTCCTCAAGGCTGCTCTCAATCCCCTTCTCTCCGAGTCTATATTTATGCTTGGGATTGCCCTGATCCAGGTGCTTGGCCTTGTTGTACTTCATGAGGGTGGCATGGGCCCACCTCTCAAACCTGTCCAAGTCCCCCTGGAACTCATGTATAAAATCCTGTGAATGTTTCTGCTCAGGCTTGTATTAAGGTGCTTCAAGCTCTTCACAGGCTTGAAGAGCCATGTCATGAGGACTGGGCAGTGATGATGCTCTTTGCTCTTTAGAATAGGTGCTTCTAGCTCTTCACAGGCTTGAAGAGCCATGTCATGAGGACTGGGCAGTGATGGTGCTCTTTGCTCTTTAGAATAGGTGCTTCTAGCTCTTCACAGGCTTGAAGAGCCATGTCATGAGGACTGGGCAGTGATGGTGCTCTTTGCTCTTTAGAATAGGTGCTTCTAGCTCTTCACAGGCTTGAAGAGCCATGTCATGAGGACTGGGCAGTGATGGTGCTCTTTGCTCTTTCCCCCAGTACAAGTACAAACTGGATCACGAGAAGCAGAAAGGACATTACGTTGGAGTTCCAAATGCAAAGGAAGATTCCAGAATGCAGTTTGCCCTCGGCATAGGCAAAGTTCAGAGCGAGCTGGAGTACAAGAAGCACTTTGCCAAATGGAAGACACAGTGTCACCTGCCAGTAGACATGGTGTCCATTGTAGCAGCCAAGCAGGGTCAGTCTTTGGTCAGTGACGTGGATTACCGGCACTACTTGCATCAGTGGATCTGCCTTCCGGATCAGAATGATGTCATCCATGCTAGGAAAGCCTACGACCTCCAGAGTGATGTGAGTTGATGTAAAGGTTCAGCTTAATGGCTACACTGGCTCTTCTTAGGATCACAGAAGTGTTTCAATTGGAAAAGATCTTTAAGATCATCAGCTCCCACTGTTATCTAGCTACGAAATCTCTAAACCATAGAATCATCATAGAATCAATAAGGTTGGAAAAGACTTCAGAGGTCATCAAGTCCAACCTATCACCCAACACCTCATGACTAACTAAACCATGGCTTCAAGTGCCACATCTAATCCCCTCTTGAACACCTCCAGGGAAGGTGACTCCACCACCTCCCTGGGCAGCACATTCCAATGGCCAATTACTCTTTCTGGGAAGGACTTTCTCCTCACCTCCAGCCTAAACCTCCCCTGACACAGCTTGAGACTTGTTCTGACGCTGGTTGCCTGGGAGAAGAGACCAACCCCCACCTGGCTACAACCTCCCTTCAGGGAGTTGGAGAGAGCAAGAAGGTCTCCCCTGAGCCTCCTCTTCTCCAGGCTAAACAACCCCATGTCTCTCAGCACTACATCTCTGTGTCTTTGAAACACCTCCAGAGATAAGAATTCAATCACTTCCCTGGGAAGTCTGTTCCAGTCTTTGAGAACCCTTTCAGTGAAGAAGTTTCTTCTAATATCCAACCTAAACCTCCCCTGGTGCAACTTGAGGACATTTCCTCTTGTTCTGTCACTTAGAATCATAGATACATAAAACTGTTGAGGTTGCAAGACACCTTTGAGATTATCGAGTCCAACTGCTTGCTTAGAGTTCACAATCTCATGGCTGCTGCTAAGCCACTGCCACTAAACCATTTCTCTAAGCACCACATCCATGTGTCTTTTAAATACCTCCAGGGGTGGTGACTGCACCACCTCCCTGGGCAGCCCATTCCAGTGTCTGATAATGCCTCTGGTGAAGAAATTTTTCCTGATATGCAACCTGAACCTCCCCTGGCACAACTTAAGCCCCTTTCCTCTTGTCCTTGTTACTAGGGAGCAGAGACCAATCCCAACCTGACTCCAACCTCCTTTCAGGGAGTAGAGAGCAATGAGGTCTCCCCTCAGCCTTTTCTCCAGGCTGAACAGCCCTGCTTCCCTCAGCTGCTCCTCACCTGGCCTGTTCTCCATACCCTTTGAGAGACTAAGAGCTATGTTGCTCTTACTCTGATCCAGCCCCAAGTAGTGGAAGTCTTCTGCTGAATCCAGTGCTGTTTATTAGGAGTGCAAAGTTATGTGCCAGTGTTATCTGTTGCCAGGCTTGAAGTGTGATCAGTCTAGAAGTAGAGCTCATGTTGGAATTCCTGCTGCCCTCTTAACCAGGAGCAGGGAGGTCATTCTGCCCCTGTACACTGCACTGGTTAGGCCACACCTTGAGTCCTGTGTCCAGTTCTGGGCCCCTCAGTTTAGGAAGGAGGTTGACCTGCTGGAAGGTGTCCAGAGAAGGGCAACAAAGTTGATGAGGGGTTTGGAACACAAGCCCTATGAGGAGAGGCTGAGGGAGCTGGGATTGCTTAGCCTGGAGAAGAGGAGGCTCAGGGGTGGCCTTATTGCTCTCTACAACTACCTGAAGAGGGGTTGTAGACAGGCAGAGGTTGGTCTCTTCTCCCAGGCAACCAGCACCAGAACAAGAGGACACAGTCTCAGGCTGCACCAGGGGAGGTTTAGGCTGGAGGTTAGGAAGAAGTTCTATACAGAGAGAGTGATTGCCCACTGGAGTGGGCTGCCTGGGGAGATGGTGGAGTCACCATCCCTGAAGGTGTTTAGGAGGAGACTTGACAGGGTGCTTGGTTGCATAGTTTAGTAGGTTGGGTGGTGTTGGATGATAGGTTGGACACGATGATCTTGAAGGTCTCTTCCAACCTGGTCTGGTCTATTCTATTCTATTCTATTCTATTCTATTCTATTCTATTCTATTCTAACCAGTGGAAGTCAATACCATTACTTATGAATCTTAGTGGGTTGTACAGGGAACTGGAGCTCACAGCATCACCCTCATTTTGTTTTCCCAGGCTGTTTACAAAGCTGATTTAGAATGGCTGCGGGGTATTGGATGGCTGCCCAATGATTCAGTTGGAATCAACCATGTCAAATATGCTGGAGATCTCCTGAATGAGGTAACAAAACATTTATTCCAGGCTCACATTTTCTTAGAGACTATTTGCCAGCTGAAGTACTTTGACATGGTCCAACACAGCTGCATTTTCCCAACTAGGAAATAGACCTGGACTATTTCCACAGCATTCGTTCTGTGTCTGGGGAGTTTTCTTTTCCGTGTCATCTTTCTTGTCTTGTCTGTGTTTTCAGGATTCCTGGGTTAGCTGGGGAGTATTCCAGCCTAATCTTGCCTGTTCTTTTCTCCTGTGTAGAGAAAGTACCGTACCAAAGCTGAAACCCTTCCATTTACTCCAGTGGCAGACAGGGTTGATTACATCACAGCAAAGAACAGTGGTGAAATTCTTAGTCAGGTGAGTTTGCTGGGGCTTCTCTGGACTGGTAAACTGACCTGTAAATTGACATGATAGGATTTTTAACTATAAAAGGATATTAGTTTGATCTTTTCATATGAAACACACAAGGACTCTCAGTCAGTCTCTGGGAATTCCATGAATCTATGGCATAAAGATCATAGTATCGTAGTATCATAGTATCAGTCAGGGTTGGAAGAGACCACAAGGATCATCTAGTTCCAACCCCCTGCCATGGGCAGGGACATCCCACACTAGATCAGGCTGCCCAGAGCCTCATCCAGCCTGGGCTTAAACACCTCCAGGGACAGGGCCTCAACCACCTCCCTGGACAACCCATTCCAGGGCTTCACCACTCTCATGGGGAAGAACTTCCTCCTCACCTCCAGCCTCAATCTCCCCACCTCCAGCTTCATTCCATTCCCCCTCGTCCTATCACTGCCTGAGATCCTGAGCAGTCCCTCCCCAGCCTTCCTGTAGCCCCCTTCAGATCCTGGAAGGCCACAATGAGGTCACCTGGGAGCCTTCTCTTCTCCAGACTGAACAGCCCCAACTCCCTCAGTCTGTCCTCACAGGAGAGGTGCTCCAGCCCGCTGCTCATCCTCCTGGCCCTTCTCTGGAGACCTTCCAGCACCTCCACATCCCTCTTGTGCTAGAGGCTCCAGAACTGAAGGCAGTACTCCAGGTGGGGTCTCAGCAGAGCTGAGCAGAGGGGGAGAATCACCTCCCTTGCCCTGCTGGCCACACTTCTCCTGATGCAGCCCAGGCTCTGATTGGCTTTCTGGGCTGCAAGTGCACACTGAGAGCTCCTGTTGAGCTTTTTGTCCACCAGCACCCCCAAGTCTCTCTCCTCAGGGCTGCTTTCCAGCCAGTCCCTGCCCAGATGGACAGGACTTAGCTCATCTCCATCACTTATGAGGGAAGAAGCTCCTCAAGCAGAGTCACTGACACCATGAACAGAAAGAGGCACTTGCACTCCAGAAACCATCACAGTTAAACCTTCTCATTTACACCAGCATGAGTTTATACTTTTTACTGTGTAACAATAAAGATGAGCAAAGCTGGTGTGCTGGCAGCTTGCTGTTCTTTACATTTTTGAAGGCTGAGATCATGCTGAGTAAAGAGATTTTTCCCTCAAAAAGCTTAGAATCTAGTGCCCTTGTTCAAATGGTTTTGCCTGCTAGTTGCTGTACCTCCCTGCAGACCAAACTCTTGACTTCTGAAGATTCTTCCCTGTCCACTTGGAACAAGTTTTTTTTCAAGTGCCATTGTGAATTCCTTGTCTTGTATAATTTCCTTTTTAAAACAAACCCCATGTTTGGATAGGCATTCAGTGCACCACACCTAACAGCCCTGCAAATTCAGGGTGTTATACATTGCTTCATACATAAAGTATGGATCTTGACATTCTGTCTTCCTCATTTCATGGTGGTGCTGCAAGGTAGTCATCATCACTTTCTCTGTTCCAGGTTAAATACCACAAAGCATGGAATGAGGCCAAGTCACATTATACTCTGACAGATACACCACAGCTGGATATGGCTCGAGAGGCAGCCAGAATTCTTAATCAGGTATGTGACCTCTCCTTGACAGCAGAGCTAATAACTCGCATGAAAAACTCTTTGGAGGGATGTAGAAAACGTGCCTTATTAAGAAGATCCTAAAGGGAGGATTTATTAGCCTGGCACTTTCATATAGAGCAAGATGATAATGATTATCATGCTTGTCCTCTCCTTTATTTTCCACAGAACTTATACAAGGAGAACTGGGAGAAAGAAAAAGCCACTGGTTACCTCTTACCTCCTGACAGCGTGCAGATCTCTCATGCCAAACACTCCAATGATGTCCAGAGTGAGGTAATAATTCTTCTTCTCATTAGGAAAGCAAGTGAGTGGGAGCCTGGAAATGTTAAAGGCCCTGAAAGTTCAACAACAGTCAGAGAAAGCTTTCCATTAGGGGTAGCATCCAGCAGGCTTTTCATGACCCATGAAGTCCACTGTCCTCCAAAACCTCCAGACATCTTTGTAATGATGGGGTTTAACAGATTGATTCTCCTGTCTACCTTCACCTTCTCTAGAAACTGTCCTTTCAAAACCTTATTTCATGAGTGTTAAATAACTGATGTTATGGTGAAACTATTTAGCTCTGATTTCACTTTCAGGCATATTAAGCTGTGAGCTAGCATGCACATTACATTTTAAGCTTCTTCACATGTATGTTGAAATCATAGAATCACAGAGTTGTTAGGGTTGGAAGGGACCTCAAGGATCATCTACTTCCAACCCCCCTGCCATGGGCAGGGACACCCCACACTAGATCAGGTTGATGCCATGTCTCTTAGTTTGAGTGTACAGTTTATCAAACCAGTGTGATGTACATACCTTAAACAAACATCCACTCTTCAGACAGTCTCGACTTCTTAACAACATTTGTTACAAAACTGAACCTAAATGCACTAATTGCAGAATGGGAGGAGTTGGAAGGGACCTCTGGAATTGATTGTGTCCAACCGCCTTGGGCAGCCCATTCCAATGGCCAGTCTCTCTTGCTGGGAAGAACTTCTTCCTAAACCTCCCCTGGCACAGCTTGAGACTGTGTCCTCTTGTTCTGGTGCTGCTTGCCTGGGAGAAGACACCAACCCCCACCTGGCTACAACCTCCCTTCAGGGAGTTGGAGAGAGCAAGAAGGTCTCCCCTGAGCCTCCTCTTCTCCAGGCTAAGCAACCCCAGCGCCCTCAGCCTCTCCTCACAGGGCTGTGTTCCAGACCCCTTCCCAGCCTTGTTGCCCTTCTCTGGACACCTTCCAGCAGCTCAACATCTTTCCTAAACTGAGGGGCCCAGAACTGGACACAGCACTCAAGGTGTGGCCTAACCAGTGCTGAGCACAGGGCAGAATGACTTCCTTGCTCCTGCTGGCCACACTGCTCCTGATGCAGGCCAGGATGCCATTGGCCTTCTTGGCCACCTGGGCACACTGCTGGCTCATGTTCAGCCTACTGTCAACCACTACCCCCAGGCCCCTCTCTGCCTGGCTGTTCTCCAGCCACTCTGCCCCCAGCCTGTAGCACTGCCTGGGGTTGTTGTGGCCAATGTGTAGAACCCGGCAATGAGATGTATTTATCTGATCTTGTAATGCAAATTTGCAGGTGAGAGTTGAGCTCCCTCTATCACCTATTTGTTTAATTTTTGTCTTAACAAAACCATAGCTCTTCACAGGCTAAACCCAGAGCAGACATAACCAGTGTTGATTTCATCCCTATTCTTTCCCTTTCCCATCAGCTCAAGTACAAAGCTGAGTACGTCAAGCAAAGAGGGCACTACGTCGGAGTTCCCAGCATGAGAGATGATCCCAAGCTGGTGTGGTTTGAGCATGCAGGCGAGATCCAGAATGACAGGTTGTACAAGGCAGACTACCACAAAACAAAGTCCAAAATCCACATCCCAGCAGACATAGTGTCAGTTGTAGCAGCAAAGGAAGGTCAGAGCTTGGTGAGCGACGTTGAGTACCGCCAGTACCTGCACGAATGGACTTGCCACCCTGACCAGAACGACTGCATCCAGGCGAGGAAGGCCTATGACCTGCAGAGTGATGTAAGTGCTGTTACAGGCATACTGTGTAATTTCCACTTAGAATCACAGAATGATAGAATCATTAAGGTTGGAAAAGACCTTCAAGATCATCCAAGTCCAACCATAACCCACCTACCATGACCACTAAACTATATCCCGAGGAGCCACATCTACGCGCTTCTTGAACACCTCCAGGGATGGGGATGCTGGCACCTCCCTGAGCAGCCTGTTCCAACTCCTCACCAGCCTTTCAGTAAAGAATTTTGTCCTAATATCCAACCTAAACTATATCCTGAAGAGCCACATCTACACAATTCTTGAACACCTCCAGAGATGGTGACTCCACCACCTCCCTGGGCAGCCTGTTCCAACTCCTCACCACCCTTTCAGTAAAGACATTTGTCGTAATATCTAACCTAACCCCCTCATGGCACAACAGAAGTCCACTTAGCTTGTTCCAAGTGTATTGTCCCTATCAGGTAAGACTGAAAAATGCCATCCTGAACTGAAGAATTTCTTCCCTTTGTGATTTATCTTTTATGATTTAGAATGTTTATAAATCTGATTTGGAATGGCTTCGTGGCATTGGCTGGATTCCTCTGGACTCAGTGGAACATAAGAAGGTTAAGAATGCCCAGGAGCTGGTAAATAAGGTAAGAGAAAATATTTCAACAGTTCTGCAGTTAGCTTTTTTTTGGTTTAGGCACAACATGTACAACACATCTTTCATTTCTTTGCAGAGGTCATACACAAAAGAAGCCCTTGATAACTTCTCCAACTATACCAGTGTGGTTGACACTCCTGACATTGTGTTGGCAAAGATGAACTCTGTCAATCAAAGTGATGTATGTACTTCTGTAGCTATTCTGTTACTTAGAATCAATAATGACTTCATTCACTGTTCTTGCTAAACTCTGCTATGCTTAACCTTCTTGGTTCTTCTTCTTCTTGACCTTCTTAACCTTGTGTGTGTATGTGTCTGTGTGCATGCTTCATGAGCAGCAGGTTTTCACTGGGCTAAATAAGGTTAGTAAAAAGTGATATAAATTAACACCACAATAATGGTTTTGGGTTTTGTTCTGTAGAAGGATAAAGCACATCCCTTACTTAGAGTTTTGCTCATAGTAGCTTCAAATTGAGTCCTGTTCATGTTGCACCAGCAGTTAGTTGTATAGTGGTGGAGTTCCTGGTGTTGCTACTAACCTGCGTTTCTTGGTAAGCACATTTAATTTCACCAGAGTTCTCTGCAGATTTAGTGCTGTGGTATTTGCCTATGTGTTACAGCAGCTGAAATGTACTGCACAACATGATTATAGAATCACAGAATGGTAGGAGTTGGAAGGGACCTCCAGAGAACATCCAGTCCAACACCCCCTGCTAAAGCAGGGTCACCTAGAGCATGCCATATAGAAACACATCCAGATGGGTATTGAAAGTCTCCAGCAAGGGAGACTCCACAACCTCCCTGGGCAGCCTGCTCCAGGGCTCCAGCACCCTCAAGAAGTGTTTTCTTGTGTTGAGGTGGAACCTCCTGTGTTCTATCTTGTGCACATTGTTCCTTGTCCTATCACTGAACACCACTGAAAAGAGACTGGCACCATCACTTTGACAGCCACCCCTGAGACATTTATAAACATTCATCAAATCCCCTGTCAGCCTTTTCTTCTCCAGGCTAAACAGCCCCAAGCTCTAAGTCTTCATAGTGGTTCCCCACTCATCCTCATAGTCTCCATTGGACTTTCTTCAGCAGATCCTTGTCTCTCTTGAACTGGGAAGCCCAAAACTGGACACAGTATTCCAGGTGTGGTCTCATCAGGGCAGAGGAGAGGGGGAGAACTTCCCTAGACCTGCTGGACACACTTTTGATGCACACTCCAGGATGCCATTGGCTCTCTTGGCCACAAGGGCACATTGTTGTCCCATGGAGAACTTGCTGTCCTCTAGGACTCCAAGGTCTTTCTCCATGGAGCTCCTTTCCAGCAGGATGACCCCTACTTTGTACTGGTGCCTTGGGTTACTCCTCCCCGGGTGCCAGGCTCTGCCCTTGTCGTTATTGACTTCATGAGGCTCACCTGCACCCATCTCTCCAGCCTGTCCAGATTTCACTGGATGGCAGCACAGCCTGGTAGGGTGTTAGCCACCCCCCCTAGTTTTGTATCATGTGTGAACCTGCTGAGGGTATACTCCATCCCCTCATCCAGCTCATTGATGAAGATACTGAACAAAACTGGACCCAGTACTGATCCCTGGGGAACACTACTGGCTACATGCTGCCAAGTGGGCTCTGCTCATGATCCTATCATGAGGATACAATAACAGCATGTTTATTTCTAAGGGATGGGCTCGTTGGGATAATGGATTCCTCCTGTGGAATTAACATTGTGCTTGTTTTCTTTTCTAGCTGAAGTACAAAGAGACATTTAACCTTGAGAAAGGCCAATACATTGGATCTGATGATACTCCTGCACTGAACCATGCCAAGGACATGGCCTTACTCTACAGTGATGTAAGATTTCATCTAACTCAGCTTGAAGTTGTTTCTTTTGAAAGGAGCAGAATGTGGAGTGGACCTCAGAGAACTGGCTTGTTCCTGTCATTAGTCTACTGGGTGCCACTGGGAAAGTGATTTAGTCTCTTTATTCTTCAGTCAGTCTCAGTTGGGATCATTTAGATAATTTCTTTCCTTATTGAACTGTTGGCTCAAAGCATTGCTGTGTGGTGTTTGGAAGTAGTGGTAGTAGTAGCAGTAAAGGAGGTAGTGGTAGTAGTAAATTTTGTGTGACAAACTCTCTTTATAATTCCATAGAATCATAGAATTGTCAGAGTTGGAAGGGACCTCGAGGATCAGCCAGTTCCAGCCCCCCTGCCATGGCCAGGGACACCTCACACTACAGCAGGTTGCTCACAGCCACATCCAGCCTGGCTGCAAACACCTCCAGGGATGAGGCTTCCACCACCTCCCTGGGCAACCTGTGCCAGTCTCTCACCACCCTCATGGGGAACAACTTCTTCCTCACATCCAATCTCAATCTACCCATTTCTGGTTTTGTTCCATTCCCCCCAGTCCTATCACTCCCTGACACCCTCAAAAGTCCCTCCCCAGCTTTCTTGGAGCCCCCTTCAGATCCTGGAAGGCCACAATTAGGTCTTCTCGGAGCCTTCTTTTCTCCAGACTGAACAGCCCCAACTCCCTCAGTCTGTCCTCATAGCAGAGCAGCTCCAGCCCTCTGCTCATCCTCATGGCCCTTCTCTGGACACCTTCCAGCACCAATGGTAATGGTATCTTCCAAGACTACTCATGACTTTTGAATTATTGTTTTTATAAGAGAGAAAAATTGTAGATTATTTCCATTATTAAGCAGCTACTTTTCAGTAGCTCTAATGATTTTAATTGAAAACCTCTCATTTTGGAGAAAGTGACCACTCATCCATACGAAGAGCTGCTTCATGATTTAGTCTGAAGGGCAAGATATTTAATATTTAACAAAATACCTATCAAAAAAGGGATCCTGACACAGTGAATGCTCTTATAAGCAACAATAACATTGGAGATTTTTCACAGTTTTGAGCATGTATCTATAAAATGATTGATGTCTGTCCTAGACTTCACTTCCAAGCAATAGTTCACACCTGTATCTGGGAGATTTTTTGTTACCCTTCTGGCTGAGAAATGTTTCATTCAGAATAGAATAGAATAGAATAGAATAGAATAGAATAGAATAGAATAGAATAGAATAGAATAGAATAGAATAGAATAGACCAAACCAGATTGGAAGAGACCTTCAAGATCATCGTGTCCAACCTATCATCCAACACCACCTAATCAACTAAACCATGGCACCAAGCACCCTACCAAGTCTCCTCCTGAACACCTCCAGTGATGGTGACTCCACATAACAAAGCAAGCAGAGATCAGCTCAGGTTTTGTGCTCTGATACCTCCCTGAACTGGAGCACTTTGTGTTACTCATTCTGCTTTACACACACTGAGTAAATGCTCAGAGTATCATAGTATCAGTCAGGGTTGGAAGGGACCACAAGGATCAGCTAGTTCCAACCCCCCTGCCATGGGCAGGGACACCCCACACTAGATCAGGCTGGCCAGAGCCTCAGCCAGCCTGGGCTTAAACACCTCCAGGGACGGGGCCTCAACCACCTCCCTGGACAACCCATTGCAGGGCTTCACCACTCTCATGGGGAAGAACTTCCTCCTCACCTCCAGCCTGAATCTCCCCACCTCCAGCTTCATTCCATTCCCCCTAGTCCTATCAAGTCCAATCATTATCGAGCTCTACCAAGTCTGGTGCTAAACCCTGTCCCAGTCTATCATATTCCATGTACAGAGTCAGGTTTCTTAGAAAGCAGAGTGGATTTCTTTAATCAAAAGCTGTATGTGCTTTGTCTAGAAACTCTACAAAAAAGCTTGGGAAGTCAGCAAGCCCATTGGATATACCCTGGATGAGAAATACATTCCAGTGGTGGGAGCCAAGCACGCCAACTACATCAACAGCGAGGTCAGTGTGACTGCTCCCTTCTGGCCCCCCTTTCCCCTCTGGGTTGTTGGAACGAACTTTAACACCGCCACCTGAATACTTTTGCAGCGTAACTACAAGGCCATATATGAGAAGCTGAAAGGCCATTACCTGGCTGGGAAGGAGATTGGTGATTTCCCCAGCGTGGTTCATTCCCTGGAGTTCCAGAAAATAAGGAGCGCGGTAAGCAGAGGCTCGCTTTGGCTGGAGCCTTTTCCTTCCTCTGTTGCTTTAGTGTGGTATATTTACATATGAATAATGCAGTGGTTAACAGGATCAGTTGAAGTGGTTTCAATGTGTTGATGTTTCCTGAATGGGTGTTGTGTACAGAGCTGGAATATCACAGAATTGGAGGGGTTGGAAGGGTTTCCTCTAGAGGTCATCCAGTCCAACCCCCCTGCCAGAGCAGCATCACCTAGGATAGGCCACACAGGAACACTTCCAGGCAGGTTTTGAAAGTCTCCAGAGAAGGAGACTCCACAGCCTCCCTGGGCAGCCTGTTCCAGGGCTCCAGCACCTTCACAGGAAATAAGTTTTTCTCATGTTGAGGTGGAACATCCAGGTCTCTCAGTCTTTTCCCATAGGAGAGATGCTCAATTCCCCCAGTCATCCTCATGGCTCTCTGTTGGATTCTCTCCAGCAGATCCCTGTCTTTCTTGAACTGGGAAGCCCAAAACTGGAGACACTATCCAGGTGTGGTCTCATCAGGGCAGAGTAGAGGAAGAACCTCCCTAGACCTGCTGAACACACTTTACTTGATGCACCCCAGGATACCACTGACCCTTTTGGCCACAAGGGCACATTTCTGTCCCATGGAGAGCTTGCTGTCCACTGGGACTCCAAGGTCTTTCTCCACAGAGCTGCTTTCTAGCAGGATGAACACTTGTCTGTACTGGTGCCTGGTGTTATTCCTCCCCAGATGCATTTGTCCTTATTGAACTTCATGAATCATTGAAGTTGAAATGGTTTAGGAGATTAACAAAGGATTTGTTCAGTTGTTAGAATAGTGTGTGTGGGGGGAACTTCTTCAGGTTAAGAATCTGAGCAGTAAGAAATGCTGCACAACTTGGCATACTTTTGCTTTACAGAAGAACTGTTCATTTGGGATTGAAACAGGAATTTAAGAACTGGAAAAGTCAGGGCACATTTGTTGTTGTTAGCATCACTGCATGCAGAGCAAGTCATGCAAGGCATGGAGTTAGTATAATGCCAAGCCTTCTGTTTTCATTCAGACAGGGAGATTTAACTAGATTAAAACCATGTTTGTAATAATATGACTTCTTTTATCTTGAAGTCTTGCTGATTGTATGTTAATAAAGTTATAATTTCAGCCTGCTGAATCCCATGGAAGCTTAACCACTAAGTCTTAGAATTGTTTGGGTTGAAAAAGACCTCTAAGATCATCCAGTCCATCAACCCAACCCCACCATGGCCATTAAGACATGTCCCAAAGTGCCATGCCTACAGGTTTCTTGAACACCTCCAGGCATGGTGACTCCACCACCTCCCTGGGCAGCCTGTCCCAGTGCCTGTCCACTCTTTTTAATGATTCTTTTTTTTCCCCAATATCCAACCTAAACCTCCCTTGTCACAATTTCAGGCTGATAGCACTGAGCCAGGGTTCCAAAAATGTGCCTTAGATGTTCCAAAACCATGCTTCAGGTGTTCCAAAACCACACCTCAGCTTGTGCTATAACCTGTAGCCTGTTTAAAGTCAGAATTACTCAGCCAACCACTATTCTGTCTTCTCTTTCCCCCAACCTTTCCATTTTAGTTGGCATACAGGAAGAATTATGAAGACACCAAGACAAATGTCCATATTCCAAGTGACATGATGAACCATGTGCTAGCCAAGAAGTGCCAGTACATCCTCAGTGACCTTGAATACCGACATTACTTCCATCAGTGGAGCTGTTCACCTGAAGAGAATGATGTCATCCAAGCCAGAAAAGCCCAGGAAATTTTGAGTGATGTATGTGTTTCATTTAGTTTTTTGACATGTTACAGGATACAGAATAGAATACAGGATTAACCAGGTTGGAAAAGACCTTTGAGATCATCAAGTCCAACCTATCACCCAACACCATCTCATCAACTCAACCATGGCACCAAGTGCCTCAGCCAGGCTCTTTTTAAACACTTCCAGTGATGGTGACTCCACCACCTCCCTGGGCAGCACATTCCAGTGGCCAATCTCTCTTTCTGGGAAGAATTTCTTCCTAACATCCAGCCTAAACCTCCCCTGGCACAGCTTGAGACTGTGTCCTCTTGTTCTACCTTCCATGTATTTGTTTGTTTGTTTTAACATAAAGTGCTTTCCTGTATTTTTCCACAGTATTTAAATAGCAAATGAACTAATCAAGTCTTTAAGCTTCCAAATAGTTTGGAGTTACTGAATGAGCCTGGTTCAGCTTCAGGAGTAACCTTCTCCCTGAGTTTTGCACAAGTGGAAGATACTAAGTGTAGAGAAGAAAGAAATGCTGCTTTCTCCAAGCAGAAGGCAAATTCTTTCCTGACTTAACAGTCTGTTTTCTTCCATATAGGTGGTGTATAAAGATGACTTGAACTGGCTGAAGGGACTTGGATGTTATGTCTGGGATACTCCACAAATTGTGCAGGCAAAGAAATCCTATGATCTCCAGAGCCAAGTAAGCATGGATTCAGATTGCCTCGGGTTGGAAGGGGCCCTCAAAAGTCATCTTGTCCAACACACCTGCAGTGAGCAGGAACACTTCCAAGTAGATCAGGCTGCCCAGAGCTACATCAAGTCTGATCTTGAATGTCTCCAGGGATGAGGCCTCCATCATATCCCTGGCAACCTGTTCCAATATTTCACCACCCTCACTGTGAGGAACTTCCTCTTTTTCTCCAACCTAAATCTTCCCTGCTCCAATTTCAAACCATTGTCCCTCATCCTATCACCACAGGCTCTCCCCAGCCGTCCTGTAGGGCCCCTTTAGACACTAAAATGTAGCTATAAGGTCTCCCTGCAGCCTTCTCTTCTCCAGACTGAACAGCCACAGTTCTTCCAGCCTGCCTTTGTAAGAGAAGTGCTCCAGCCCTCTGATCATATTTGAGGCCCTCCTCTGGCCTTGCTTCAGCACACCAGATGAGGTCTCACCAGGGCAGAGTGGCAGAATCACCTCTCTTCATCTGCTGGCCACACTTCTTTTGATGCAGCCCAGTCTGCTGCTGGCCTTCAGGGCTGCAAGTGCCCATTGCTGGCTCATGTCCATTCCTTCAAGAAGTAAATATTTTCTAGGTTGAAGACTTTTTTTCTTCTATTTCTGATTCCCTGGGACTGACCAAGCAGAACAAAGTCATTCCTATGACATCAGAAATATTTTGTTCACTCTTCCACTTTTGCCTGTAGAAGCATGATCACTTTTCTTATTGAAAGAGCAGAAAGCTTAGATGTATGGAAGGACAGTGGAGCTGTGGCTTCTAACAGTGAGAAGATAACACTTTGCCTTTCTGTATGCCACCCTGTGCACAAGATACCTCAGTGAGGAGGCATTTATGGTGGGGAAATAATGTCTCTTGCCTTGCTGCCTGTAATCTTGGCCTAGTAGCTGCTACAAAGTGATGTGCAGTTTTCTTTATCCCTTAGCTCCTTGGCTATATGTTAAGTATTTCTCTTCTATGGCCTGCCTCTTTTATCTTAACTGGGCTTTAATCCTGGACTTCAGTTGTCCAGAACTGATTCTAAGGGAAGCTGGCAGGGAATTTCTTGCTCATATTCAAAGATTCACAGATTGCATTGGGTTGGAAGGGACCTCCAAAGGTGGTCTTGTCCCAGCCCCTGCAGTCAGCAGGGACAACTTCAACTAGCTCAGGCTGCCTGGGACCACATCAAATCCTATCTTGAATGTCTGTCTGATCTTCAGTGTTTTTAATTTTCTGCATTAACCTCTTGGGTTTGTTTTGTGTCCTTAGATAAAATACACAGCAGCAGGAAAAGAGAATTTCCAGAACTTTGGTGTTGTTACTGACACCCCTGTCTATGTGACTGCAGTGCAGAGTGCCATCAATGCCAGCGATGTGAGTCTCCCCACTTCTTGCTTCCACTCAGGCTTTTCCTTCTGCTCCCCCTAGGAACTGAAGCAAGTTAACTAAACCTGTCTTTTTCATTTCCCAGGTGAAATACAAGGAGGATTATCAAAAAACTAAAGACAAGTACACACCTGTGGCTGAAACAGTGGATTCTGAAAGAGTTCAAAGTTTGAAACACCTCTTCAGCAATGTAAGTGTTTCTACAATGACTTTGTTCTTTCTTTTCCAGGTGCTACTGTGTCAGGGTTTTGGTTGATTTTTTGTTTGATCACTGTTTGATGATTAACATTCAAATGTGGAACACACCAAAGGCAGTGGTATCCTCCTTGACTGTGGAGGAGATGCTGTATTTGGATAAGTAATGTTACCTTATGTATTCAGTATTCCTAAGGTTGGAAGAGACCTCAGAGATCATTGAGTCCAACCTGTCACCACAGACCTCATGACTAGAGTAGGGAGGACACTACTGCCCACTGCAGGCTTGAATTTCAGGCAGAAGGCAGATTTTCATATGTAGTCCCAGCCTTGTCCAACTAGATGCGTTAATAAATGGATTCCTTGAAGAGAAATTGCACCTGAACAAAACTGGGACCTTGCATGAGAATGCATGTGAGGAGTTAGAAGGCATTTTTGTCACCCTGCACTGTAGTACAGGCTCCTGGTGTTAAGTAAAAGTTTCAGTGTATAATAGAACCATGGAATGGTAGGGATTAGAAGGGACTTCCAGAGATCATCCAGTCCAACAGCCCTTCCAGAGCAGGATCACCTAGGGCAGGTCCCACAGGAACACGTCCAGATGTGTTTTGAAGGTCTCCAGAAAAGGAAGTCCCACAACCTCTCTGGGCAGCCTACTCCAGGGCTCCAATACCTTCACAGCAAAGAAGGTTCTCCTCCTGTTGAGGTAGAACTTCCTGTGTTCCACTTTATATCCATTGCCTCTTGTCCTATCACAAGACAGCACTGAAAAGAGACTGGCTCCTTCTTCTTAACACCCACCCTTCAGATATTTATAGACATGAAGAAGATCCCTTCTCAGCTTTCTCCTCTCCAGACTAAGCAGCCTCAGCTCTCTTAGCCTTTCCTCATCAGACAGATGTTCCAGTCCCTTCATCATCCTCATAGCCTCCATTGGATGCTCTAGTGTGTATCCCTGTCCCTTTTGAACTGGGCAGCCCAGAACTGTCCACAATTCTCTAGATGTGGTCTCACCATGCCAGAGTGAAGGAGGAGGAGAACCTCCCTTGAGCTGCTAGCCACTCTCTTCAGAGTGCACCCCAGGGATCTGTTTGCCTTCTTGGCCCCAGGGGCACATCGCTGGCTCATGGACAACTTGTATAAAACCAAAAGGGCTTTTAATTTTTGTGGATCTTTGGCCATTACCCAGGAGGAGAATTTTTTTTCACTCACAGAGACTTTCTATTTCCTCACAGAACCTCTACAAAAAAGCCTGGGACAAAGTGAAAGCCACTAGCTACATGTTGCCCTCTGATGCTGTACCCCTGGCACGTGCAAAAGAACTGAAGCACAACGCTAGCATTGTAAGTGAATCAAATACTTTCTTGGCTTTTTAAACCAGATAATCAGTTCTAGCAAGGAAATCCATCATGCCTTGCATATACTATAGGAACAATACTGGCTGTTTTTATTGATCTTCTATTTTAACTTAGATGTGTACATGTGGATGATCAGTGTTCTGTGCTAATCTTTTGGATAGCAGCCCCTTTGCTGCTGCTTGCCATTAAAAAACAACCACCACATTTTATAGTCATAGAAGCTGTCTTCAAAATGTCTAATTAGTGATTTTTTTGGGGGGTGGGGGTTTGAGTCTAAATTGTATAAGCATCCAGGTCAGAAAAAACACTGGATGGCTTTAAATGATGTTTTACTGAGAAGAGAAAAACATAAGCTTATGCTTGACTGAACTGAGGCTTGTGAGAGGTCACTCTCTTCATGGATAGCTTTAAATGGGATTGCTGGCACAATAAATAACAACTTCTGCATCTATTTAATTCTGAAGCCTTCTGGTCAGCTGTTGTTATTTTGATAGCAGGGTGGTTGAGATTCTCTTGCTTTACCACTGAAAATAAAATGGAAACCCAAGATACTGCTTCAAAGTCTTTGTGTGCTGTTGGGCTCTACTAAATATTTTGGTTACTTGATTAAGTTTTGATCCAAAATGTAACAGTTGACTCACTGATGTCAAGTTGTTTCTTGCTTTTCTTTGCACCTGCTTAGGTAAAATACCGAGAAGAATACGACAAGTTTAAAGCGCTCTACACACTGCCCAGAGGTGTTGAGGATGACCCCAACACAGCAAGGTGCCTTCAAGTTGGAAAGCTTAATATTGATGTAAGTGTTTGCTGCTCTGTCTCTGCTGATAAAGCCAGGTCTCTTCTCTCAGGAGAATCCAGATCCATCCAGACACTCCCCTTCCACATCCATTCGATGGTGCTCAGCATTTGCTGATTCCTATAGCACACCTACAGATGTCTTTTCGAGCTCAACCCCTGTGTGGCTAAACCCTTAGTGTCACATCTTTGTGTCTAAAATGGAGCACTACGGAGTCTACCTCCTTCTAACAGAGCAGTGCAATGAAAGTTTCACAAATCAGACCTTATCACCCTAGGGAAGGTTCTGCAAATTGTTTTTAGAGCAGCCAAGATGTACATTTTCACACATGCACAGTTTGCATTCGGTTGGAAAGGGCCCACAAAGGTTATCTTGTTCAACACTCCTGCAGCCAGCAGGGACACCTCCAACTAGATCAGGCTGCCCATGGCCACATTGAGTGTGATCTTGAATGTCTCCAAGGATGGGGCCTCAACCACATCCCTGGGCAACCTGTTCCAGTGTCTCACCACCCTTATTGTGAAGAACTTCCTCCTGACACCCAGCTTGAATCTACCTTGCTCTAGTTTCAAACCACTGCCTCTCATCCTATCACTACAAGCCCTTCTAAACAATCCATCCCCAGCTTTCCTGTAGGTGCTTTCAGATACTGAAATGTATCCCTAGAGCCTTCTCTTCTCCAGGCTGACCACAGCCAAAGTGATTGCTCTCCCACTACCACCCCATGAAAATGATCATTCAGTGTTCTTCAGACTGATCTGCTTCAGCCTCTTTGTCAGTATTATTAACCTACTGCTTCAACTCTGCAGCGCCTCTACAAGGAAACCTATGAAAAGAACAAGGCCAAAATCCACATCATTCCAGACATGGTAGACATAATTTCTGCTAAGGATGCCCAGAAGAAGATCAGTGAAGTTGACTACCGCACGCACCTCCATGAGTGGATCTGTCTGCCAGATCTCCAGATCAATGCCCATGTCAGGAAAGTGACAGATCAGCTCAGTGATGTAAGTTCCTAACTCCTGTGTCCTTGGCTCACCTGGAAAGATTCATGCTCTCATGGCCTGTTACAAGAAGTGGTTTTAGCAAACACTTAGTTGGAGCTCTCTGAAGTTGCCATTTGGATCTGTTGCATTATGCCCTGCTAAGCAGCCTCTGGATTGTGTTTTCTTAATGCTTGTGTGTAGTGATGTGGCTTGGTGTGAGTCACTTCAGTGTTGTCAGTGAGAGCACTGGGTCATAACATCATAGTTCTACCAGTTCAGCCACCCCCATCTGAAAATTGTCCCTATTTTAGAATAGGGTGGGGTGGAGTGGAGTGGAGTGGAGTGGAGTGGAATGGAATGGAATGGAATGGAATGGAATGGAATGGAATGGAATGGAATGGAATGGAATGGAATGGAATGGAATGGAATAGAGTAGAGTAGAGTAGAGTAGAGTAGAGTAGAGTAGAGTAGAGTAGAGTAGAATAGAATAGAATAGAATAGAATAGAATAGAATAGAATAGAATAGAATAGAATAGAATAGAATAGAATAGAATTAACCAGGTTGGAAAAGACCTTTGAGATCATCAGGTCCAACCTATCACCCAACACCATCTCATCAACTAAACCCCATCAAGTGCCCCATCCAGTCTCTTGTTGAATAAGATGTAGAATCATAGAATTGCCAGGGCTGGAAGGGACCTCAAGGGTCATCTAGCTCCAGCCCCCTTGCCGTGGGCAGGGACACCTCACACTAGATCAGGTTGCTCAGAGCCTCATCCAGCCTGGCCTTAAAAACTTCCAGGGATGAGGCTTCTACCACCTCCCTGGGCAACCTGTTCAAGTGTCTTACCACTTTCATGGTGGTAGAAAGTTGTGAAGTCTGAGAAAATCCTGGTGGTGCAAAGCTTCTGAACACTTGCCCTGCATAAGTCATCCCAGAGGAATCACAGGGTCACAGGATGTTAGGGGCTGGAAGGGACCCTCGATGATCATCAACCCCAACCCCTCTGCCAGAGCAGGACCATAAAATCTAGCACAGGTCACACAGAAGGCCATCAATAAATCATTGCCCAGCAGGGTATGCAAATAGTATTCTGACAGAACATTGTTTTGGTTTTTATTAGCCAAACTGAATAGTTTTGCTTTTCTTAAGGAGATAAAAAGTTACAACAGTGCTAACCTTGCTTGCCCTCGCTTGGCAGTTGCATTTCAGCCTGCATGTAGCAGGAAGAGATTACAGATTGCTGTAGTTAGCAATAAGAGATTAGAGATTAGCAATGAATCTTACAGCTTGCTTCTTTGCTCTCATCCCTCAGGTGGTATACAAGGATGATCTGAACTGGCTGAAAGGCATTGGCTGCTTTGTTTGGGACACTCCAGAGATACTCCATGCCAAGCACGCCTATGATCTGCGCAGTGACGTGAGTGGATGAGCAGGGTTTACTTCTTAGCTGTATTCCTCCATTGTAGTAAAAGGGTGCAGGAGCTTTGTCCTAGGCCAGGTGTAATCTGGGAAATGGTATGTACCCTGCTCTGCTGAAGTTCTCCTGTATGAGTGTTTAAACATCCTTTTCTGGAAAGCATCAAGCATATTCACAGTATCACAGTATCACTAAGGTAGTATCACAGTATCACTAAGGTAGTATCACAGTATCACTAAGGTTGGAAGAGACCTCAAAGATCATCGAGTCCAACCTGTCACCACAGACCTCAGGACTAGACCATGGCACCAAGTGCCACATCCAATCCCCTCTTCAACACCTCCAGGGATGGTGACTCCACCACCTCCCTGGGCAGCACATTCCAATGATGAACGACTCTCTCCGTGAAGAACTTTCTCCTCACCTTGAGCCTAAACTTCCCCTGGCACAGCTTGAGACTGTGTCCTCTTGTTCTGGTGCTGGTTGCTAGAGAGACTAACCCCTTCCTGGCTACAACCACCCAGCTCCCTCAGTCTCTCCTCACAGGGCTGTGCTCAAGGCCTCTCCCCAGCCTTGTTGCCCTTCTCTGGAAGGGCATTCATAGAACCATAGAATGGTAGGGATTAGAACAGACCTCCAGAGATCATCCAGTCCAACAGCCCTGCCACAGCAGGGTCACCTAGGGCAGGTCACACAGGAACACATTCAGATGGGTCTTAAAAGTCTCCAGAGATGGAGACTCTACAACCTCTCTGGGCAGCCTGCTCCAGGGCTCCAGCACCTTCACAGCAAAGAAGTTTTTCCTCATATTGAGGTGGAACTTCCTGGGTTCCAGTTTGTGCCTATTGCCCCTTGTCCTGTCACAGGTCACCACAAAAAAATCCTGGCCCCTCCTTCTTTGACACCCACCCCTCAGTTATTTATAAATATTAATAAGAACTCCTCTCAGGCTGCTCTTCTCCAGGTTAAACAGCCCCAGGTCTCTCAGCCTTTCCTCATAAGACAGTTGTTCTAGTCCCTTCATCATGCTCATGACCTCCATTGGACTCTCTAGTCTATTCTGGTCCCTCTTGAACTGGGGAGCCCAGAACAGGCCACAATACTCCTGATGCGGTCAATCTGTGGCAGAGTAGAGGGTTGTCTCCCTTGAGCTGCTGGCCACACTCCTCTGAACACACCTCATATGTTTAAATACTTGTCTTCTCAGAGAAGCACTTCAAGGGTTCTGAAAGAAGATTATTTTATGTAAAGCAGAAATGATGCAGAGTTCACATCAAAAAATGCTTTGATGTTGATGTTCAGATTCCTTTTTCTACTGTGAAGATCTTATGGCACATCCTAAGTTTGGGGTTAAGGCATTAAAACAGGGGAGTATCCATCCTGGGGGTTGAGAATGTGTGTTGCCTCATTGAGCACTCATCCTGTGGTTGCTCTGTCTGTTCTGTGAATGAGTATTGACATTCCCTAGCAGTCCTTGATAAAACTTATCAGCTCCTCTGATCTAATAAGTAATAGCTGAAATAAATAGTGGATAGAAAGCAATGCCATGTTCATTTATTTAGCCAGAATTTCAATACACTCTCTGGTTAAATGCTGGTTCACTAATGGAATAGTTCAGTAACAGAACAAATAGTGAACAGGTTAATTAAATTTATTAGATTACTAATGACTGGCCTGACTCCTTAAAGCTCTTCAATTTCTCTCTACAGATTAAGTACAAATCTAAGGCAGAAAAAATGAAGACTAAGTTCACCACGGTTGTGGACACTCCTGTCTACGTCCAGAATGTTCTCAGTGGCTTGAATTTAAGTGAAGTAAGTGTCTGTATCACCTTTCACCCCCAGTATTGCACCTGCCATGACCACCCAAGTTCTAGAAATGTGACTTTCAAAAATCATTTCAACTTAATAATTGTGTCTGGTTATCTGTAGCACATTGCCTATGCCTTGGCTGAGATATCAGTGAAGTATATCTCTTTATATGCAATCTAGATCTTTACAGGCTTAGTGATATCTAAAAAGATAAGTTTATACAAAACTAGAGAATGTTAGGGGTTGGAATGGACCTCAAAAGGTCATTCAGTCCAACCTCCTGCCAGAGCAGGATCACCTAGAACAGGTCACACAGGAAGACATCCAGGAAGGTTTTGAATGTCTCCAGAGAAAGAGGCTGCACAACCTCTCTGGGCAGCCTGCTCCAGGGCTTAGTCACCCTTACAGTGAAAATGTTTTTCCTTACGTTCCCATGGAACCTCCTTTGCTCCAGCTTGCACCCATTGCCCCTTGTCCTGTCACTGGACTGAGCAGAGCCTGGCTACATCCTCCCACCACTGCCCTTCACACATTTATAGACATGAATGAGGTCACCCCTCAGGCTCCCCTGCTCCAAGCTCAAGGGCCCCAGGTCCCTCAGCCTTTCCCCACAGGGAGATGTTCCACTCCCTTCAACGTCTTTGTGGCTCTGTGCTGGACTCTTTCAAGAAGTTCCCTGAAGTCCTTCTTGAAGTGAGGGGCCCAGAACTGGACACAATATTCCAGATGCAGCCTCACCAGGGCAGAGTAGGTGGGGAGAATAGAATAGAATAGAATAGAATAGAATAGAATAGAATAGAATAGAATAGAATAGAATAGAATAGAATAGGCCAGACCAGACCAGGTTGGAAGAGACCTTCAAGATCATCATGTCCAACCTATCATCCAACACCACCCAACCAACTAAACCTTGACCTACCAACTACTCCCCTTGTGATACACCCCAGAATGCCATTGGCCTTCTTGGCCACAAGGGCACATTGCTGGCTCATGGTCATCCTGTTGTCCACCAGGACTCCCAGGTCCTTTTCTCTAGAGCTGTTCTCCAACAGCTCAGTCCCCAGCCTATCACTAAAATCACTAACTGCCTGAAGTCTAAAAAACCTTCATCCCCAGGAGAGATTCCTGTGTGTAAGCAAACAATAGACCCTGTGAGAGAACAGCAGAGCTGTGACTCTCCCCTCATGACTCCTTCTTTTCCTCTCCCCAGGCTGTCTACCGTAGCGAATATCAGCACAATGTTAAAGGCAAAGTGATTCCCACTGATAAAACAGTGGATTTGGAGCGGGCATACAATGCAAACAAAATACAGAGCGAGGTAAGTACGACACTTTTGGGGTCACAAAAGTTCTGATGTTCAAAGAACAGATCCTCTTCAAGTTGATGTCTGTCTTTAACTCATCAGATGAAGAAGGTAGATGTCCCTGATCCAAAATGAAAGCGGGGAAAGTCCTCATTTCATCTACACTCTGCATTAAAATGCAGACAGGGGGGAAATCTTTTGCCAGTTGCCATGAAGGTGTTTCTGATGCAGCTAAGGAAAGCTCTCAAATGTCACCCCCAGTTGACACATGCTCTCTCTTTCTCTCTTCTCTTGCAGAATCTGTACCGCTGGGCTGGTGTGAATGCTCTCCCCACTGGATACAGCCTTCCCACGGACACCCCCAGCTTCCAGCATGCAAAACATGTCCAGTACATTGGCAGTGATGTGAGTAATGTGCTAGGTCTCCTTCTACAACCTGGGCAGCAGGGGAATATTTAATGCCTATCCTGTATGAGAATCACAGAATGTGTTGGATTGGAAGGGTCCCTCAAAGGTCATCTTGTACACCCCCCTCGCAGTGAGCAAGGACATCTCCAGCTAGATCAGGTTGATCAGCATCCCATCAAGTTTAACTGTGCATGTCTTCAGAAATGGGGGCTCAACCACCTCTCTGGGCAACCTGTTGTAGTATTTCACCACCCTCGCTGTGAAGAACCTCCTCCTAATGTCCAACCTAAATCTACCCTGCTCTAGTTTAATACCATTGCCCAGGAACCAGGGCCAAGATCCATCCAGGGGGAACAACTAGGAGCTGTGGGAAACAGAACAGAGATTAGAGACAAGCTACCTACAGCACAGGTCCAAGGTAAATCCAGGAGATCCAGGACTAGAGACAAGCTACTGATAAGACAGGACTAATGTCCATCCAGGAAATAAGGACAGAGATAGGGCTGAAGACAGGTCTGCTTACAACATAGCTCAGGCAAGGCCTGATGTCCCATGTCAAAGCAATTAAGTCTCATTCCTGCACTCAAGCTCCACCATTGATAATGTTTGCCTTAACAGAATGGAAGTATTACCAGCCCCAAGAATCATCTGAATGAATTACTATGAAACAGCTAAATCTCCTCAGACAGATCTGAATGTTTTATTAAATGCAAGGGGAGTTTAAAGCAGTATGAATCTTGAGCCCCTTTATAAAGGTAAAAATGGTGATGAGGGAATTATTGAACTCTGATATAGCCACATCTTAGCTGTTTGTCTCTAAAACCCTGTCTCCTTGTACAGCAGAAATTACTGTCAGAACTGCAAGGCACATAGAGTAACAAGCAAATGAAGTTTCTGTATGGTTTTGTTCCTCTTACAGCTGAAATATAAAGAAGCCTATGAGCACATGAAAGCTAAAGGCTATACTCTGGGACCTAAAGATGTTGGGTTTGAAAATGTGAAGAAAGTGAATCAAGTCATTAATGAGGTACAGTAAAGGCTTGTGCTTGCTTTCAGTTGTATTTCTAGTGCCCAAAATAGGAGGGTGGGGCTGTAGGATCTCTGCTCTTGGAGGCTTTGAAGAGCAGTTTAAACAAGTACCCCTCAAGAATGGCAAGGGATCACTGATCCCATCTTGGAGTTGAGCTGTTTGGTTCTTTGAGGTTTTTGATAGCTCTTCACTTGCTGTAATCCTGCAAAAAAAAATGTTACTGTAACAAGATGAATTGTAGCAGAGTTTAATTACTGATCTGCTGCTACTTGATTAAAGCTGGGTAGAAATGATCTTACCTTTGTGACATTGGGTCTAAATATTTTTAGGTTTCATGTTTATGGAATCATTTATTTGATCATAGAATCACAGAATGGCTTAGGTTGGAAGGGACCATCTACTCCAACCTCCATGCCATGGGCAGGGATACCTCTCAACTAGACTTGGCTGCTCAAGGCCAACATAGCCTTGAACACCCCCAGACAGGAGACATCCACAACTTCCCTGTTCCACAGTCTCACCACCCTCATATTGAAGAACTTCTTCCTAAGATCCAGTCTAAATTTACTCTCCCTCAGCTTCAAAACCTTCTCCCTTGTCCTGTTGCTAGATACCCTTTTGAAAAGTCCCTCTCCAGGTTTCCTGTAGGATCCCTTCAGGTATTGGAAGGCCTTGTCTTTAACAGGACTAAAAGAAGCACACACATTTACATGCTTGCAGGACCAGTGTCTCAGGTCCTGCATGCATTAGAGGTGATGCTATCAAAACAAGTGTGGAAGATCTTTACCTGGTTAGACAACAGTATGCTTGTTCCCTTTTCTTGCTAGTGCTACAATACCTAGCATACAGCCTGCTCTTGAAGGAGAGAGAAGCTCTCTGCCAAACTGCTTCTTGTGTTGAGTTTTTAACATGAGGAATGCTGTCTCCCCTTCTCCTCCAGAGGTTGTATCGGGCAACATACCACAAGAACAAGGACAAGATCCACACCACGCCAGACACCCCAGAAATCCGTCAAGTCAGAGCAACCCAGGAAGCTGTCAGTGATGTGAGTGTCTTTCTAACAGGAAAACCAGAAGAGGCTTAGAACAATTCAGCATGAACAAGCATGTGAAATGATGCTTTTGTTTTGTCTTCCAGCTGATCTACAAGTCAGACTTCTTTAAGATGCAAGGACACTTGATCTCCTTGCCATTCACTCCTCAGGTCTTGCACTGCCGCTATGCTGGGGACATCACAAGTGATGTAAGCATCTTCTGGTACAGTACCTGCTCTTTGAACCCATCAGGCCTGGAACCTTTATATTCAAAGTGGAATTTGGCTTCAGAAAATCATAGGATGGTTTGGGTTGGAAGGGACCTTAAAGATCACCTAGTTCCAACTCCCCTGCCATGGGCAAGGTCACCTCCCACCAGTCCAGGTTGCTCAAGGCCCCATCTAACCTGGCCTTGAAGACCTCCAGGGAGAGGACATCCACAACCTACCTGGACAACCTCTTCCAGTGTCTCAGCGCCCATATTGGAAAGAATTTCTTCCAAACCTCCCTTCTAAATCTTCCCTCTTCCACCTCAAAGCCATTGCCCCTTATTCTATTACTATAAGCCCTTGTCAAAAGTCCCTTCCCAGCTCTCCTGTAGCCCCCTTCAGATAGTGGAAGGCTGCTCCATCATCTCCCTGGAGTCTTCTCTGGGCTGAACAGCCCCAGCTCTCAGCCTGTCCCCACAGGGGATTTGCTCCAGCCTTCTGCTCATCTTTGTGTCCTCTGGACCTGCTCCAACATTTCCATGTCCCTCTTGTGCTGGGGGGTGCCATAACTGGACACAGTAGTGCAGGTGTGGTCTCATGAGAGCAGACTAGAGGGACAGAATCACCTCTCTCATCCTGCTGGTCACACTGCTTTTGATGCAGCACAGGACATGGTTGACTTCCAGGCTGTAAGCTCTCATTGCTGGCTCATGTTGAGTTTCTCATCAGCTGACACCCCCAAGTCCTTCTCCTCAAGACTTCTATCATTTGCATTCTATTTTGAAATAGATAAATGCTTTGGGACTGTGCTTAGGGGCTGATAAGTGAAATTAATTAACTGTTTTTAATTGCCTTATAGATTAAATACAAAGAGGATCTCAGGTGGTTGAAGGGCTTGGGCTGCTTCCTCTATGATACTCCTGACATGGTCCGTGCTCGCCACCTGCGTAAGCTCTGGGTAAGATTTTTCTCCTGAGAACCACATTAAGCTGCAATTGAGTTACTTATTTACACACTCTTTACTCAAAAGCACTTTACTTGTACTCTTTCTATACACACTTCTTTACTTCCAGAAGTTAAATGCATGAAACAGGGAATCATTAAGGTTGGAAAGGACCTGTACATTCATCAAGCCCAACCTTCTACCCAGCACCTCCAAGACCACTAGGCCACGTCCTGAAGTGCTACATCTACTTGTCTTTTGAGCATCTCCAGGGAGGGTGACTCCATCACCTCCTTGGGCAGCCTGTTCCTATCATAGTATCATAGTATCATTCAGGGTTGGAAGGGACCACAAGGATCATCTAGTTCCAACCCCCCTGCCATGGACAGGGACACCCCACACTAGATCAGGCTGGCCACAGCCTCATCCAGCCTGGGCTTAAACACCTCCAGGGACGGGGCCTCAACCACCTTCCTGGACAACCCATTCCAGGGCTTCACCACTCTCATGGGGAAGAACTTCCTCCTCACCTCCAGCCTCAATCTCCCCACCTCCAGCTTCATTCCATTCCCCCTAGTCCTATCACTACCTGAGATCCTGAGCAGTCCCTCCCCAGCCTTCCTGTAGGCCCCCTTCAGATCCTGGAAGGCCACAATGAGGTCACCTGGGAGCCTTCTCTTCTCCAGACTGAACAGCCCCAACTCCTTCAGTCTGTCCTATTAGGAGAGGTGCTCCAGCCCTCTGCTCATCCTCATGGCCCTTCTCTGGACACCTTCCAGCACTTCCATATCCCTCTTGTAATAGGGGCTCCAGAACTGGACACAGTACTCCAGGTGGGGTCTCAGCAGAGCTGAGCAGAGGGGGGAGGATCACCTCCCTTGCCCTGCTGGCCACACTTCTCCTGATGCAGCCCAGGATCCGATTGGCTTTGTGGGCTGCAAGTGCACACTGAGAGCTACTGTTGAGCTTTTTGTCCACCAGCACCCCCAAGTCTCTCTCCTCAGGGCTACCTTCCAGCCAGTCACTGCTCAGCCTGGATTTGTTTGACCCAAAATGTTTGACCCAAAACTCATGAAAATGAATAAAAACTTCAGCCTGCATTTCTTGCCATGCAGCTAGTTAGTCGTTTCAAAGCACTGTCAGATTTCACTCTAAAATCTTCTTTACTACCAAGAGTAAAAGCTTCCTAAATAATCTGGTTTCTTCTCCTTTTTCCAGTCTAATTACATATACACTGACACTGCCAAGAAGATGTTGCCTAAATACAAAGTGGTGTTGGATACTCCTGGATACAGAACAGTTCAGGAACTGAAAACCCACTTGAGTGAAGTAAGTTCCATATTACTCCTGTACATCTTTGTTAGCTACAATTAAGCTCAGACCTTCTCAGTGTTTCATTGGTTTTTTTTCTGCAATACAATAGATATTAGAACAGCAAAGCTGTGATTGTTCAGCTGTTAAATGAATGTATGCAACAGAGGAAATAATTCATGGACTTGTCTTTTCCCAGCTGGTTTACAGAGCTGCAGGCAACGAGCTGAAGACAAAATACACTTCTGTCCTTGATACACCTGACTTCTTAAGAGCCAAGGAGGGACAAAAGATACAGAGCCAGGTGAAAAACTTGTACTGATAACAAACCTAGTCAAGGAATCCCTCTTCATGTACTCTTTAAGTACAGCAAAAGCTTGGCAGGCCTTTTCAAACTAATGTCAGATTCTTAGAGAGGATGTTTGAGTGACTGCTGCTCATTTTGAAGTGGCTTTAAGCATTCATGTTGACCCTGTCTGTGGAATGGACATGGTCAGCTATGTCCATCTGAAACAGAGCATCAAACTCCACTATGGTTCAGTTCAAATTGTCTGAAACTGCCATTGTCAGAGGAATAAATATGTGTATCCATCTGCCTTTATTCACTGTAATTTCATGCCTCACATTGTAGTTCATTATCTGAGTTATTAGCTACCCATTTTGTGGGGGTTTCATGTTTACTCATCAGAGAAAAACGGACCTTCAGGAGGCTTTTATCTAAACCTAGATCTGGATGTAAAGCAGAGAGATCATTAATATCCCAAACATTTGACTTCTTGGTTTGGGAGGATGTTATTGGCAGTTAGAGAATATCAAGAGTATGACCCGTGAGATGGTGTGGAAGAGGAAAGGACACTTTAATTTTCCCTGGGGTAAATTCTGTGGTTCTGTATAGATTGGGAATTACTTACAATCATTTTTCAGGGAGGCAAAGTAAAACTTCAATGGAATGTGTGGGGTTTACTCTTTTTTCTTTTGTTCTGGCTGCAGTACCTGTATGTGGAACTTGCCACAAAAGAGAGACCCCACCATCATGCTGGTAATCAGACTCAAGCCTTATCACATGCCAGGCACGTCAAGGACATGATCAGTGAGGTAAGGTATTGGGGTTTTTGTTTGGTGAACTGTTTGCAAGTTTCATTTCTGACTGTAGTGAGAGTTTCAAGGCTCAGATCTGTTCACCTTTCATTTAGCTTTGTATCTCTTATGCTCTTATCACATTTCCTGCAGAAGTTGTGTTGAAAGAGTACAGTTTTATAAATATCTTGTAGTATTTTATAAGGTACCTATTTCCTAAGTGCTTGTCTGCAGACTCTAAGCTATGCTGGCTGCAAGACCAGGTCTAGGCCTGAAGAAGCTGAACTTGTTTCTCAAAGTTTTGGCAGAATCATAGAGTGGCTTAGGTTGGAAGGGACCTTGAGAATGGAGGGGAGTGGAGTGGAATGGAGTGGAATGGAGTGGAGTGGAATGGAATGGAGTGGAATGGAATGGAGTGGAATGGAGTGGAATGGAATGGAATGGAATAGAATAGAATAGAATAGAATAGAATAGAATAGAATAGAATAGAATAGAATAGAATAGAATAGAATAGAATAGAATAGAATAATCAGATTGGAAAAGACTTTAGAGATCATCAAGCCCAACCTATCACCCAACACCATCTAATCAACTAAACCATGGCACCAAGTGCCTCATCCAGTCTCTTCTTAAACACCTCCAGTGATGGTGACTCCACTACTCCAAGCTTCCCACCATGGGCAGGGACACCTCTCAACTAGTCTCAGCTGCTCAAGGCCTCATCCAACCGCCAACAATCCCAGGGATGAAGCCAAACTGAGTCCAATGTATCCAAACCGTGTGGAAAGCTGATTTCCATATTCCAAATCTGAAGGAAACAGTAGCTGGGATAGATATCCAGTACCTAATCATTTCAGTACCTCACATTTCAGTTATGGCAAACAAGGGCTGGGCACTGACCACTTGATTATGGTAGGTATATTCTGGCAGAAGTCAGAAAGGCACACCCTGGACAGGCATGAAAGGTGGGCCCTGGCCAACCTCAGGAAGCTCAACAAAGAAGCTCTTTGCAGGAATTCACTGGGGGTAGCATCCCTGGGTGTTACCATAATACCAGATTAGCAAATGCTTCTAAGATTGAAAAGATGATTTCCCCCCTTTTTCTCTCTCTCTTAGAAAAAGTACAAAACCCAGTATGAGAAGATGAAGGACAGATACACACCTGTCCCTGACACACCAGTCTTGATCAGAGCCAAGAGAGCCTACCTGAACGCCAGTGATGTATGTAGCCCACGAATGCTTTCACTGCTGCTTTTGCTTGGTTTCCTTATGAAAAGAAGAGGAAAAAGGACTCCTGGGGAATGTCCTGCTTCTCCAAGAGCCCATATCTCAGTGTGGGTCATCAACTGGGTCACCCCATTTCCATTTGCCATTATGGAGATGATTAAGTTTAACTTTGATGTCATTGCAATGCTTTTTTCATTTATTATGATTAATTTTCATTCTTCATTCACAGTATCATAGAATGGCTTTAGGTTGGAAGGGACCTTATAGAGATCATGTCCTCCAACCTCCCTGCCATGGGATGGAGGAAATGAACAGGAAGATTTTAAGTCATTTGCTGACACATGAAATCTCCCTTTAGTGGAGGCTGGAGTGAAATGACTGATGCTGGAGCCAGGCTTCTATCAAATGTTTTCACCTCAGCTTTGGGTTAGAAGTAAACTTGCCTCTCACTGAGAGTGGGTTTCTTGTTTCAGTTAGAAGTATATTGGAGGGGAAAATTGTCTGAGCTGCTGCACATAAGGTTGCTAAGGTGAAATTTGGTTTTCCTTCAGGTATTTAATAGTGATTTGTGACTCAAGACAAAGGCTGAGAGCACTCTACCCACTCATGAGGCCCTTGCTGAAAGGAGATATGCTAGGCTGCTGTTTTCTTCGAGTCATATATTGCTCTCTTAGTGACTTTAAAATACTCCAAAGCAGCATCCTAGTTCACAGCTGAATCTGTCCTCTTGGGAATGGCTTTCTCCAAAGGCTGGAATGATCCTCCTGCTTGCTTCCAGATCATAGTTTCATAGTTTCATTCAGGGTTGGAAGGGACCACAAGGATCATCTAGTTCCAACCCCCCTGCCATGGGCAGGGACACCCCACACTAGATCAGGCTGGACAGAGCCTCATCCTGCCTGCTCTTAAACACCCCCAGGGACGGGGCCTCAGGAAGTGGAAGTGGCATTTTCAGTGTTTTAGAGTAGTCCTGTGGTACATAGATGTTTTCACCTTACTCTTCAGTTTGAAAATTAATAGGATGAAATACTGCTTTAAATGTGCCAACTCCTTCTCTGCCCAGTTTTCATCAGAAGCCTTGGTCAAGCTGCAGTTGGTTGCAGGCAATTAAAGCTCCTTAACAATCCTCAGGGCTTACACTGGAGTGTGGGGCAGCGACCCATCCCTGGATGTCGTTGCTAAGGGGTAGGAAATGTATGATCCTGACAGATCACTGTACATATTGTTGTGTTTTTCTTCTCAGCTGCGCTACAAAGAAACCTTTGAGAACACAAAGGGCAAATACCACACAGTGAAGGACGCTTTGGACATTGTCTACCATCGGAAGGTCACCGACGACATCAGCAGTGTATGTATGCAACATTGGCACTCCTGGGGAGGCACTGCCATTTACTCATAGGGCTATTGCTTTGGTTGGAAAAGACTTCTAAGATCATCAAACCCAGCCATCAACCCAACACCTCCATGGCTACTAAAACATGTCCCACAGTGCCATACCCACACCTTTCTTGAGCACCTCCAGGGATGATGACTCCACCGCCTCCCTGGGCAGCCTGTTCCAATGCCTTGCAGCAAAGACATTGTTCCTTGTGTCCAACCTAAACCTCCCCTGGCACAATTTCAGATCATTTCCTCTCATTCTATCACCTGACACTAGGGTGTGACAGGGAAAACAGACTAACCCCCACCTCACTCCAACCTCCTTTCAGGGAGCTGTAGAGAGAGCAAGGAGGTCTCCCCTCAGCCTCCTCTTATCCAGACTAAACAATCCCAGTTCCCTCAGCTGCTCCTCACCAGCCCTGCTCTCCAGACCCTTCCCCAGCTTCTTTGCCTTTCTTTGAACATGCTCCAGCCCCTCAATGTCCTTCTTGGAGTTAGGAGCCAAAATGAACCCAGTATTCAAGGTGCAGCCTCACCAGTGCCAAATACATGGGGTACAATCCCTGCCCTGGTCCTGCTGGCCACACTCCTGCTGATCCAAGCCAGGATGCTGGTGGCCTTCTTGACCACTTGGGCACACTGCTGGTTCATGTTCAGCTGCTGTCAGCCAGGACCCCCAGGTCCTTTTCTACGGGGCAGTTTCCAGCCACTCTGCCCCAAGCCTGGAGCCTTCATGGGGTTGTTGTGACCCAAGTGCAGGACCCAGCACTTGGCCTTGTTGACCCTCATACAACTGACCTCCGCCCAGTGATCCAGCTTGGATGACCCATGCCATTCCTGCCATTGTTCTGTTTAAGTGTGTCCTAATATTAGATTAATATTAACAGTACTGCTCATGTTAATTTCTTTCCTTCTCTGGAACATTGCACACTTGGTTGCTTTTGATGTTACAAAGTGGAATGCAAATGAGTCTCATTTCCACTGTTTTGTTCTAATGCTCCAGGGAAAACAATGTCTTCATAGAATCATAAAATCAACCAGGTTGGAAAAGACCTCAGACATCATCAAGTCCAACCTATTGCCTTGTACCTAACACCTCCTGACAACTAAACCATGGCTCCAAGTGCCACATCCAAACCTTTCTGAACACCTCCAGGGGCGGTGACTCCACCACCTCCCTGGGCAGCACATTCCAAGGGCCATTTTACTCTTTCTGGGAAGAACTTTCTCCTCACTTCCAGCCTAAACTTCCCCTGGCACAGCTTGCAACTGAACAGTCTGGGCTGTTCTGTCCTTTGGTTGTTTTAATTCATTCTTCCATTTTCTTTGTAGGTGAAATACAAAGAAAATTACATGAGCCAGTTAGGAATCTGGAGATCAATCCCAGACCGCCCGGAGCACTTCCATCATCGCGCAGTCACGGATGCTATCAGTGATGTGAGTTCCAATAATTCCCTGCATGTCAGATGTTGGAAGTTAGAATTAGGTTTCCAAAGTGGGGGGGAAGGGGAGGAAACCAAACCAAACCAAGTTTTATTTCCTGAGAAATGGAAGGCAGCTGAAATTTTTAAGGTGATTCACCTGGCAGATCTGGGAAGCGACAGAGCAAAAACGGTTAAAATTCATAGTATCATAGTATCAGTCAGGGTTGGAAGGGACCACAAGGATCAGCTAGTTCCAACCCCCCTGCCATGGGCAGGGACACCCCACACTACATCAGCCTGCCCAGAGCCTCAGCCAGCCTGGCTGCAAACACTTCCAGGGATGGGGCCTCGACCACCTCCCTGGACAACCCATTCCAGGGCTTCACCACTCTCATGGGGAAGAACTTCCTCCTCACCTCCAGCCTCAATCTCCCCACCTCCAGCTTCACTCCATTCCCCCTAGTCCTGTCACTACCTGAGATCCTGAGCAGTCCCTCCCCAGCCTTCCTGTAGGCCCCCTTCAGATACTGGAAGGCCACAATGAGGTCACCTTGGAGCCTTCTCTTCTCCAGACTGAACAGCCCCAACTCCTTCAGTCTGTCCTCATAGGAGAGGTGCTCCAGCCCTCTGATCATCCTTGTGGCCCTTCTCTGGACACACTCCAGCACCTCCAGATCCCTCTTGTAATAGGGGCTCCAGAACTGGAGGCAGTACTCCAGGTGGGGTCTCAGCAGAGCTGAGTAGAGGGGGAGGATCACCTCCCTCGACCTGCTGCCCACCTCCTTTAGAAATGAACAGAACAGTCTCAATTCATTGCTGTTGCATTTAGTTAGGTTTCTTTGTTAACCCTTTAACAACCTTTAATTGCACCTACCTGTACATGTACAACCACCCCTTAATTCCACAAGAATCAATGTTTCTTAAAATCCACAGACTGGTGGAATGGTTTGGATTGGAAGACACCTTGAAGATATCTACCTCCAACCCCCCCTGCCATAGGCTGGGACGCCTTCCACTAGACCAGGTTGCTCAAGGCCACATCCAACCTGGCTTTGAACATAGAAACATTGGTTAATTCACACAGGAAGCACAGGAAATCCAGTAGCTAGGGATAGATTAGATATGAGAATAAACTGAGTCCATTAGAAAGTATGAGCAGCTGTAACTTGTTTTATATGGAATGATAATGGATGCATCTCTGTCTGCTACACCTTGTGTGGAGGAGTCATTTCAGCACTGATCAGCTGCCACTTGCTGCTGCTTTAAAGTGAATCCTACTTCTTTTCTAAAGGTTAAATACAAAGAAGACTTAGAATGGCTCAGGGGCACTGGCTGTTATGCATGGGACACTCCAAGTTTTGCTCTGGCAGAAAAGAATAAGGTGCTCTACAGTGGGGTAAGTAAAACAGTCTCAATTTGGGTAAGTAACAGTCTAAACTACTGTGAATTTCTTTATTTTGTTTAATGATGGCTTGGATTGTAGATAGCCTTTCATGGATTAATCCATTGATATGAAGAACTCATGGGAGAATTTCATGTATAGCACTTAAAATGTCATTTCTTGCTATAAAAGAAGGAGGCAAAATGATCTTTGACTTCTCCCCACTGGTCCTTGCAAAGCTATCAGCTCCATAATTTTGTTTCCAGTGATTCTGAGTTTAGCTTTTCATTTCCTTATCCCTCTTTGCATTAACATGGATTTTTATTTGTGTGTGTGTGTCTTTGCTTATCTTTTCTTTCTCTCCAGTGTAAGTACAAGGAGCAGTTTGAGAAGACCAAGTCCATTTTTAAGTATGTAGCTGACTGCCCAATTAATGAGCATTTTAAATATGCAACTCAGCTGATGGATGGGGTAAGTGAATGCTTCTGCTGAGTCACATATTGAAGCAGGGGGCACATTAAAACTGAGCTGAAGAGTGATCTTCCTCATGGAAGTTGTAAATACATCAAAATACATTCAGGGCTTAAAGACATCTTAAGGTCAGGATTAAAAGCATGAAAAGATAAGGTTGTTCTTATTGTCTGCCTGAGCATTAGGGCAGGGCAGGTTTACAGTCTAAGAAGTGAAATCTGGAGGCCTGTGCCATTACTTTGTCATCACAGGGAAATTTCTCCTTTGGCTGGTAAATATATTATGATATTATCTGTTCTAGGTAAGAAAAACTGTTTCCAGCAGGTAGCATTCCAATACCATTGCTATCATTTCATACTCAATAAGCAATAAGTTGTGATGGAGCTTGTGAGTGTTCAGTTTTCCCCTTGATCAGTAGAGAAAAGAAGGGGAAAATTGATAGGAAAACCATAAATGAGTAAAGTGCTAGCAGCAAATTCCTCCTCCATACATTGAAATGACCTGACCTAAATGTCTTCTGTTACCTAAGCATCACAATGAACTTGCCAGAATGCCTTTTGTTACCTAAGTGATGATTTTTATGATGAGAGATTCTAGGGTTTTGGTTAAAAAAATATGATAATCTAACCTTAAATTAGGATAATATTCTAACCTTAAAATATGATACTATAACCTTAGATCTCATTGTCTTCTCATTGCACTCAAATCAAGAATCTAGTTCCATGCAGAGTTGCTTCTGCAGTTGTTTTTCATGAAGAAAGCAGGTGATAAAATGGGTTATTGAGTGAGGAGTGGCAAGGAAGGAATACAGGCATCCTGAAATTGCTGATTAAGCTTTCCAATGGGGATTCAAAAATGCATATATACTATTTTCTGTCTGCTTTGTTTTAATATACTCTTCTTTCCCCCCTCCCCTCCCCCTCTCTTTTGGACATGAACTTCAAGCCCAGCCTTTAACTAGTCCTTATAAAGAGTTTTGGGTTTGTTTTTTGCCACGGTCAGCACTATGATCTCTTTGTGTCTTCACTCTCTCTTAATTTGTTACACTGTATTATGCTATTCTGAGCAGAAACTATATAAAGCTGCCTATGAGAAGCTCAAAGATAGGTACAGCGTTGTTGTGGATGATCCTAGGAATCTCCTGGCCAAGTGGGGGACCAAACTGAGCAGTCAGGTACCGTAGGAGCACTGAGCAGTGCTGCCAGAAAGTGCCTGGTTCATTCACAGCTACTCTGCCTGCCTGAAGTGTCTCCAGCTGGCCAATATCCCAGGGCTCCCCTGGGATGTTGTGATGTTTCAGTTCAGTGGATCAGACACTCTCTGTATTGCCACCCAAAAAGAGCTCTTGCTTTTTGAGTGAGCCAATCTCTACTGTATGTACTGTATGAAAGTACAGATACCTTCATACATTGTGCATCAACTGACATCAGAAACCTAGTGCCTCCTGGGGTCTTTGGAGAGGTTTGAAACAAATACATGCTGCAGCATGCATTTGGGTCTTCTGACCTCTCTTTTAACGACCTCTGAAATGTGATCTGCTTGACCATTACTCAAGCAACAGTGACTGGTTTGGCTTTTGAGTGCCCTCTCCACAATCTGTCCTTTAATCTTACCTCCCAAACACTACTTTTCCATTTTCCTTAATGGGACAGTAAGCAAATATTTTCCTAGAATCATAGAGTTGTTTGGGCTGGAAAAAGACCTCTAAGATCATTGAGTCCAACCATCAACCTAAGACCACCATGGCCATTAAACCATGTCCCAAAGTGCCAGGGCCATGTTTCTTGAGCACCTCCAGGAATGGTTACTCCACCACCACCCTGGGCATCCTATTCCAATGCCTGACCACTCCTGCAGGAAAGAAATTTTTCATGCAGACTCCTGACAGTCTTAATTCTATAGATGTAAGATGGATGCACATCAGAATGAATACATGTAGTACCTTGCCTACATCTCTCCACTCTCCAAGTGTCTGGGATCTAGAGCTGTGCTGTTGTTTATGTTGTTTACAAGTCTCTTTTGTGCTTCGTTGCCGTTTGCATGAACAGAGAAAGTATAAATCCTTTGCCAAGATGCTCCAGCAACAAGGATGTAATGAAATTCTGAGGCCAGATATGCTGACAGCACTCTACAATACTTACTTATGGAGCCAGGTAATATGAAGAGCTGCTGCTATAGGACACATCTACATTTTAGCTGCTTCGACTTCTAATATTTAATGCTTGGGAGTTCTCCACATTTCTGTGGGTATCAGACTCCAGGATTTTGTTGATGTGCTTAATATTGGCTGTGATAAAACATCATTGAGAACAAAATATCTGAGCCATTGCTGACTGTAACGTGGATTTCACTCAGCTCTGGCTGATTTTTGCCTCCACTTTCTCCTTTCATAATAAATAACTGTGATATCTACTTCTATATCATTCCACATAATCACACAAAGATCAACTTTCCATACATTTAATACATTAGCTGGTCTGGATGTTTCCCTAACCCAAATTCTCATTCTGCCACCATTTCATGGACTGCCCACTCCTCAAAGCAGATTACCAAGGATGGTGCCAGGATGTGAGCCAGGCCTCACTTCTGAGTGCTCTTACACGTGGTGTAATTGCACAGGTCTAAATCAGGTTTTCATCAATGTCTTTGCTTACTGCTAGCAAAGCAGTCCTCAGGCAGTCACATAATACACCATGTACAATCAGAAACCCTCATTTTGACCCTTTTTACCAGTTCTAATAAGAATCAAAAGGTGGACAGTAAGTTCAATTCATCTATTTGTTCATACAGAACAAAGAGCCTAACATTTCTATTTCTGATGAGGTGAAAGCAAGCCTGGCATGACTCTGGTGTTACTGTGAAGAGGTTAACATTCCATACAGTCTACCTTCATTTAATCTGGATTCCAGCAAATACATTTTGCTTGTACCAGCTGGATGAAAATGTGGCTCATGAAATGGCTGACACGCATTTATTTCAGCTCTGGAATCACAGCTGCTAGCAGCAACCTTACTCTTTCCAATGGTAAAAATGATCCCTGACTGGGCTAGGTGAACCCTGCAAATAGAAATGCAACAGCAGGAACCAATTCCATGAGAGGGAGAGGGTTGTTCTGCTTTGTTACTGTTAGCACAGCTCATTAACTTCTTCAGCAGTAAGGGACTGAAGGTCTTTACTAGACATTTGTGTTCAATTTATCCGCATCAGTTCATTAAAATACTCCTTGCAGGTAAGTTTGTGTGTGTATGAGTGAAGCAAATAAGAAACCACCCTGCCTGACCTGCACGTTGATCTGAGTTGACTTCATGTTATGGTCTGTTTCCTGTGTATCATTTTTTATAGCAGGTGCTTGTAGTCCTTTTTCAAAAGCATGGTTTTATTTTTCTGAGGCAAGATTAAAACCTGCTCCCCCATCTTCCACCTGCCCTCAGGCTGCCTGCAATGAGTTCTCAGTCCTGGCGTGCAGTGTTCTCACTGAATTCTGTGAGAATAAGGTTAGAGTCCTGACAAGGGTAGGAGGATCTCTAAGAAGAATATTATCAAGATAAACAATTCTGCTGTCAAAGCCTTTCAAACAGCCCTGGATTATGGCATACTCAGTGGATGTTTTTATCTTCTACTTGTGTGAGATGTTTTACATTGCCCTTCATCTGGTGAATATTTAAACGTGAGATATTGTTTAGTTATGAATTTTAAAAGACAGTCATTGGGCAAGATTGTGTTTTTAGACTGGAATAGAATAGGATTGGTTGGGTTGGAAAAGACCTCCAAGATCATTAAGTCCAACCACTGGCCCAACACCACTGTGGTCATTAAACCATGTCCCACAGTGCCATGGCCACAGCTTATTCGTACACCTCCAGGGATGGTGACTCCACCACCTCCCTGGGCAGCCTGTTCCAATGCCTGACCACTCATGCAGCAAAGAAATTGTTCCTAGTATCCAAACTAAACCTTCCCTAGCTCTGTCTTGGAGCTTGAGGATAGGAGTGAAGCTTTTCCATGTCAAATGAATGACACAAATACGTAGGCAGCCTCTTGGGCACATAAGGGGCTTGCAAAGTGTGGCTCATTGTGCATGTTCAGCTTCTGTGGTCTTTGGTGGTGGAAAGGGTTTTGCAGCTTTATGTGTGAATGTAAAGACATCTCCTGAAGAGGCCTTGTCTGGGGTTGTGTGGTTAACACATGCTCTTCCCCAATCACCAGATCCAGTACAAAAAGGACTATGAAAAGAAGAAAGACAAATATACAATGGTTGTGGATACTCCAGAGCACTTAAGGACTACAAAAGTCAACAAACAGATTAGTGATGTAAGTGTGGCCATTCCCTTTCAAGCCTACTTCCTTCTCTGAATGCTGCCCTTCCAGGTGGGGTTCATTCAGAAGATGACATTGCCACTACTCCACTGTTCAGCTTTTCTCATCTTGGTTGCTTGTTGGTTGTTTTTTACAGCTGACACCAGTGATGTCAAGTAATAATCTAGCTATTTACTTTTTCATCTTCAGATTATCTACAAGCTGGAATACAACAAAGCAAAACCCAGGGGCTATACCACCATCCAGGACACCCCCATGCTGCTGCATGTACGCAAGGTCAAGGACAGAATAAGCGATGTAAGTAAATCCTCCTTGGCTGTGGCACCCACAAGACACTTAAGGAACTCTTTACTTGCACCTGCCATTAAAAATTTGCTCCTTCCTGGGGGCTGTGGGGTTTGGTTGCACACCAAACTCCTTATGTGCTTAATGCTTTTTCAAACCCCACAAGAGAGATGGAAGTATGCAGGAAGTTCCTCCAGGTAACGTTCTTCTGTAGCTCTTGGAACATTTTTTGCTGGGTTAGGGAAGCCCTCACTAGCAATAAAAACTGTGAGCTGTCACTGGGATCTAGTTAAAGCATGGGTTTGGGGGAGTTTGTTTCTGGGGTTTCTTCCTCTGATTTTGTCAGTGGGGTTTGTAGAGCCTTGAATAGGGTTCTTAGTATATTGATGGGTTTGTAGAGCCTTGAATAAGGCTCTTAATACATTGCTGGGTTTGTAGAGCCTTGAATAGGGTTCTTAATACATTGCTCAGTTTGTAGAGCCTTGAATAGGGTTCTTAATACATTGCTGGGTTTTGTAGAGCCTTGAATAGGGTTCTTCATGCATTGCTGGGGTTTGTAGAACCTTGAACAAGGCTCTTAATACATTGCTGGGGTTTGTAGAGCCTTGAACAAGGCTCTTAATACATTGCTGGGGTTTGTAGAGCCTTGAATAAGGTTCTTAATACATTGCTCAGTTTGTAGAGCCTTGAATAGGGTTCTTAATACACTGCTGGGTTTGTAGAGCCTTGAATAGGGTTCTTAATACATTGCTGGGGTTTGTAGAGCCTTGAATAAGGTTCTTAATACATTGCTCAGTTTGTAGAGCCTTGAATAGGGTTCTTAATACACTGCTGGGTTTGTAGAGCCTTGAATAGGGTTCTTAATACATTGCTGGGGTTTGTAGAGCCTTGAATAGGGTTCTTAATACATTGTTGGGTTTGTAGAGCCTTGAATAGGGTTCTCAATACATTGCTGGGGTTTGTAGAGCCTTGAATAGGGTTCTTAATACATTGCTGGGGTTTGTAGAGCCTTGAATAGGGTTCTTAATACATTGTTGGGTTTGTAGAGCCTTGAATAGGGTTCTCAATACATTGCTGGGGTTTGTAGAGCCTTGAATAGGTTCTTAATACATTGCTGGGTTTGTAGAGCCTTGAATAAGGCTCTTAATACATTGCTGGGTTTGTAGAGCCTTGAATAGGGTTCTTAATACATTGTTGGGTTTGTAGAGCCTTGAATAGGGTTCTCAATACATTGCTGGGGTTTGTAGAGCCTTGAATAGGTTCTTAATACACTGCTGGGTTTGTAGAGCCTTGAATAGGGTTCTCAATACATTGCTGGGGTTTGTAGAGCCTTGAATAGGTTCTTAATACATTGCTGGGTTTGTAGAGCCTTGAATAAGGCTCTTAATACATTGCTGGGTTTGTAGAGCCTTGAATAAGGCTCTTAATACATTGCTGGGTTTGTAGAGCCTTGAATAAGGCTCTTAATACATTGCTGGGGTTTGTAGAGCCTTGAATAAGGCTCTTAATACATTGCTGAGGTTTGTAGAGCCTTCAGTAAGGCTCTTAATACATTGCTGTGTTTATTAATTTCTTCTATAGGTGTTGTGAATATGTAAGGTAAATAATCTTCTCTAAAATAAATATGCCTTTGGGTTATGGAGGAATAGGTTAAGTAGGAGAGAGAAAGTAAGGTGAAGTGGATAGAATAACACCATAGGAATTGGGAGTCCTGGTCCTAATTCCTCCCCTTCCCCTAGGCTTTCTCTCTGACCTTTGTATTGTTGTTCTCTAGACATATCCATAAATAAAATGAGGACATTTCTGTAACTCATGGAATTGTTTTGATTGGAAAAGTCCTCTAACATCATCAAGTCCAACCATTGACCCAACACCACCATGGCCACCAAACCATGTCCCAAAGTGCCATGTCCACACGTTTAGTACTGTGGGAATAAGTAGCATGGAAGTCACCCAGATGCTACATGGGTGATCTATCTAATGAGTACATCTAGGAGGAAAAAAATAACCATGTTATCCAGATACTGACACAGATAATTGAGAGAGAGAGATGTTCAAAAGCCAGCTGTGGGCTGAAGTGCATTGTTCCAGTTCCAAACTGAGTGCTGGGTTGGAGATTCGGGAAAGGAATTGTCATGAAGCATTGAATGTGTGCCCAGCATGAGAGAAGATTGCTTTAAAACATTTCTATTAGGTGCAGACACCTAGAAACAGGCAGAACTCCTGTTCATGTGTAGGTTTTGTTAGATCTTGGTCTGTGCTTCATAGTGAGTCCTGCCTGCTGCATTTCCTAACTCAGAGAACTGCTGCTGGAGAAGACCTTTCTTTGGGAGGGTTGATTGGTACCAAGTGATGGTGAGCAAATTGCTTTTCCTTCTGTTAAGAATCATCCTGGAGAGGAGCCATTTTTCATATGAGGTTTTTCACATTTTGATGCTGTCCTTGTTGGTGATGCTGCTGTCTTTGTAAACACTTTGGTGGTTGTCTTTCTGCAGCTGAAGTACAAAGAAGTGTACGAGAGGAATAAATCTCACTGCAACGTCAAAGTCGACTCGGTTCATATTGAGACTCCCAGGCACAGTTACAAGCTGAACAGCAATGTGAGTTTGGTCATACTGACACTTTCATTTTATCATAGATAATGTCTGGGGCTGGCAATCATAGACTCATAGCATGGTAGGGGTTGGAAGGGACCTCTAGAGTGTCACAGTATCTCTAAGGTTGGAAGAGACCTCAAAGATTATTGAGTCCAACCTGTCACCACAGACCTCAGGACTAGACCATGGCACCGAGTGCCACGTCCAATCCCCTCTTGAGCACCTCCTGGGATGGTGACTCCACCACCTCCCTGGGCAGCACATTCCAATGATGAATGACTCTCTCAGTGAAGAACTTTCTCCTCACCTTGAGCCTAAACTTCCCCTGACACAGCTTGCGACTGTGTCCTCTTGTTTTGGTGCTTGTTGCTAGAGAGAAGAGGCCAACCCCTTCCTGGCTACAACCACCTTTCAGGTAGTTGTAGAGGGCAATGAGGTCACCCCTGAGCCTCCTCTTCTCCAGGCTAAGCAACCCCAGCTCCCTCAGCCTCTCCTCACAGGGCTGTGCTCAAGGCCTCTCCCCAGCCTTGTTGCCCTTCTCTGGACACGTTCAAGTCCAACCCCCCTGCCAAAGCAGTATCACCTAGGGCTGGTCACACAGCAACACATCCAGGTGGGTTTTGAAAGTCTTCAGAGAAAGAGACTCCACAACCTCCCTGGGCAGCGTGCTCCAGGGCTCCAGCACCCTCACAGTAAAGAAGATTCTCCTCATGTTGAGATGGAACTTCCCATGTTCCAGCTTTTACCTGTTGTTCCTTGCCCTTTCACTGGAACTTTCATCTTGACACCCACCCCTCACATATTTATTGGCATTAATAATATCCCCTCTCAGTTTTCTCTTCTCCAGACTAACCCCCTCCCAGGTCTCTGAGTCTTCAGAGGCCACCAGAAAGTACTTTTAATTCCACTGAAAATTCTGAACTTAGACTTTGCTTCTAATTCTCATGCTGGTTGAATAAAATATGTTCTTATTTACTTCATAAGAAAGTGGTCACTCTTGCAAGTTGTCCTTGAGGTCACTTGAGGTCCTTGTACATCATGGAATCACAGAATGATAGGGATTGGAAGGGACCTTTGGAGATTATTGAGTCCAGTCCCCTGCCAAGGCAGGGTCACCTGGAGATGGTATCTCAGGAACATGTCCAGGTGGGTTTGGAATGTCTCCAGAGATGGAGACTCCACCACCTCTCTGGGCAGCCTACTTTGTCACATAGCTACTGCTCCTCTAGACCCTTTCTGGTTTTCTGACAGAAACATACTGCCCCAGAAACTCTCTCTGATGATGTTCTTGTAGACAAAGCATGGGAAACTTTGTCCCAGTCCACTCTAGGAGGGTTGGTCTAGATAACCTTTAGATATCCCTTCCAACCCAAAGCATTTTAAGAAGCTCTCCTACTTAAGTAGGCAAGGAATTGAAAGCACTGAACCTTCTTCAAAGCCATGGTGTCTTCCCAGTCATTCATATTCCTTTCTCCAGTGGAAAAACTGGTGTGAATGGACTCAGTACATGATTCAAAGGACAGCTCAAGTCTGATGTAGATGCAGAATCATAGAACCACAGAACTGTTGAGGTTGGAAGAGACCTTTCTCAATGACCAAGTCCAACCGCTCTCCTAGAGCTCACCATCCCACCGCTCATCTCTCTTCACCTACCACAGACCAATGTATCAATGTCAGGTGTGAAATATACAACTTTCACTTACCCCCTGATTGGTTTTTCTTCTTCTTTCACTATAAACAGCTGGATTATAAGAAGAAATATGAAGCAGCCAAGGCCCACTGGCACTGGATTGCTGACAGGCCTGACTTCGTTCAAGCAGCCAAGTCGTATCTGCAGCAAAGTGACGTAAGAAAACCACAGCCAGCTGGGCAACTCCCTTTCCCCACGGCTGTTTTCAAAAGGTAGAAGACTTGGGACTCCCTTTTATCTTTTCTTCCTGCAGAATGAATACAAACTGGACCGGGAATTCCTAAAGGGATGCAAACTCTCTGTCACGGATGATAAAAACACAGTATTGGCCTTAAACAATGCCATCCTGGCGAGCGATGTAAGGACCTGAGCACTCTTTCTTTGTTCTGCTAAGGCTTTACTAACTAAACAAACTGCTTGGTTGGAAATAGGACTGGATTGAGAAAAGCTGTTCTCAGCTTATTTGGTTTGTTTCATTAACAAACTGGCAGCATCTGAATGGATTCAGCCTTGGAGTGGCCCTGGGTTGGGTCACGGATGAAAGAAACATTCAAAGTTAGCATTCCTGAAACTCCTAGAGCTTTGGTGTGTCTCTGCATCCCTGAAAGGGAAATACCTGGGGGGAGAAGAAAAAATAAAGCAACCAAAAAGCTGCAGGCATAACAGGAAGTGTCTTCAGTAATCACTGATACTGTATTACTATCCAATATATTACTAAATATCCAATACATTACTCAGTACCCAATGTATTCCTAAACACCCAATATCACAGGATCACCAAGGTTGGATGAGACCTCAAGGATCACCAAGTCCAAGTCATCACCACAGACCTCATGACTAAACCATGGCACCAAGTGCCACGTCCAGTCCCCTCTTGAACACCTCCAGGGATGGTGACTCCACCATCTCCCTGGGCAGCACATTCCAATGGCTAACAACTCTCTCTGTGAAGAACTTTCTCCTCACCTCCAGCCTAAACTTCCCCTGGCACAGCTTGCGACTGTGTCCTCTTGTTCTGATATTCCTAAATATCCAACATATTCCTAAATATCCAACATATTAATAAATATCCAACATATTAATAAACATTCAATATATTAACAAAATCCCCAGTGAGAGCTATAGGAATATATAGACTGGAATAAATTGATCAGAAATTGATCAGGATACAGGATTTCTTCAAGTTGTGGTGGGTTTTATTTGCACTACCACAGCAAGCACAGCTGCAGTAATGTCTTTGATTGATGTTGCTTAAAATGGTCTTTTCTTCCTGCTAGATAAAATACAAAGAGAAGTACAACAAAGCTCGAGGAACCTACCACGTTGTTCCAGATACACCTCAGATCCTCCTGGCTAAGAATGTCAGCTCTCTGGTGTCTGAGGTAAAACACTGGAGAGTTGTTTCGTAGAAGGATTAAGGTTGGAAAAGACCCCCAAGATCATCAACCCAACACCTCCATGACCACCAGACCGTATGGAGGGCTGGAGGGAAGGGCTGGGGCTTGCATTGCTGTGTTTTACCTGCTTCTTATTCTGTGTTTTCAGAACAAATACAAAGAATACAGCAAGAAGCAGCTTCCACATGGGTCTTTCACAACCCTGCCAGAGACACGAGACACTGCCCATGTGAAAGAAGTGACCAAGAATGTCAGTGAGGTAGGAGACTTGTCTCTGGTGTCTATGGTGAGACTGTCACCTGCTCCATGCTTTAGTTTGCATGCAACACATTCAGAATCTCATCATGAAATACCCAATTGTTAAGATTAATTCCTCCCAGAAGGAGGCTTTAACGAAGAACTAAACACATTTTTGGGGGGGGGGGAATCTGTTGAAAGATCCTGGAGGAAAGTGACAGTTTGGAGTGTTAAGAGGTGCCCTTCATGCAGTGGTTTTTTTCACAGATCACCATTATCACCATTTAAACACAAATCCAATAGCAAACCTTAGTAATTTAAAGTACATATTATGACAAACTGCATTTTTGAGACTGAGGAAACTGCATTTGGTCTGTCTTAGCAGCTTCAGTGAGCTTATTTCTAAGTTTCATAGAATCATGGGATCGTGGAATGGCCTAGGATGGAAGGGACCGTAAAGATCATCTACTCCAACCTCCATGCCATGGGCAGGGATACCTCTCAACTAGAGCTCAAGGCCTCATCCAACCTGGCCTTGAACACCCCCAGAGAGAAAGCATCCACATAGGCTCCCTGGGTAGCCTATTCCAGAGTCTCACCACCCTCATACTGAAGAATTTATTCCTAAGATCCAATTTAACTCTGCTCTCCCTCAGCTTCAAACCATTCCCCCTTGCCCTGTCTCTAGACACCCTTATGCAAAGTCCCTCTGCAGCCTTCCTGTAGGATCCCTTCAGGTATTGGAAGGCAGCTCTAAGGTCCCCCTGGAGTCTTCTCTGTTCCCCCAGGCTGAACAACCACATCTCCCTCAGCCTATCCTCATAGCAGAGGTGCTCCAACCCTTGGATCATTTTTGTGGCCTCCTCTGGATTCACTCCAACAGCTCTGTGCCCTTCTTATGCTGGAGACACCAGAACTGGATGCAGTATTTGAGGTGGGGTCTCACCAGAGCAGAGTAAATGGGCAGAATCCCCTCTCTTGCCCTGCTGGCCACTCTCCTCTTGATGCATTCAGCACATGATTTGCCTTGTGGGCTTCATGAGCTCACTGCTGGCTCATGGTGAGCTTCTCATCAATCAATACACCAAAGTCACATTCTTCAGAGCCACTCTCAAGCCACTCCACAGCCAGCCTGTATTTTAGTCTGGGATTGGCCAGACCCAGATGCATGTACCTTGATGTGAAATGAAAACATCACAAGTTACCCTTTTTGCTCTTAACAGACAAACTATAAGAAGAAGTTTGTGAAGGAGAGGGGCAAGTCTAATTACTCTGTCATGCTGGAGCCTCCTGAGGTGAAGCATGCCATGGAAGTTGCTAAAAACCAGAGTACAGTAAGTTTGTCTTGTCTTTTTGTGAAGTAAGCAGCTTTGTGTTAGCAAATTCCTTCAGAGTTACAGAATCACAGAATCCCAGCATGGTGGGGCTTGGAAGGGACCTCTGGAGATCCTCCAGTCCAATCCCTCTGCCAAGGCAGGGTCACCTAGAGAAGGTCACACAGGAACATGTCCAGGTGGGTTCGGAATGTCTCCAGAGATGGAGACTCCAGCACTTCTCTGGTCTCCCTGCTTCAGGGCTCTGTCACCCTTAAATTAAGTTCCTCCTCATGTTTAGATGGAACTTCTTATGGTCAAGTCTGTGTCCATCACCCCTTGTCCTGTCACTGGGCACCACTGAAAAAAGCCTGCTCCCATTCTCCTGCCCCCCACCCTTTAAGTACTGATCAGATCCCTTCTCAGGCTGCTCTTTCTCAGAGTAGTAAGAGCAAATGTTCCAAATCTTTCCTCTTAAGAGAGGTGCTCCAGTCCCCTCAGCATCTTTGTAACCTCCACTGGACTCACTCCCAAGGTTCTCTGATTCTCTTAAACTGAGGAGCTCAGAACTGGACCCAGTACCCCAGATGTGGCCTCACCAGTGCAGAGAGGGAGGAGAACCTCCCTCAACCTGCTGCCAGCACTGTTCTTGAGGCACCCCAGGTGACCATTGATCCTCTTGGCCACAAGAGCACATTGCTGGTTACCTGCCATGAACTAAAATTCACGTATTTGAGGACTTCCTCCCAGCTCCCACCTTCAGAAGGATGAAGCTGCAACTATTTACAAGTGTAAAATTGCCCTAAAATAAGGATTTCACCCAAATCCTATTTCTGCTTAATCACATGGCGGGTTGAAACTATTCTGCTGTCAATCACATCTAACATTGTATTTGGAGGAATGAAAAATCAATAAATTAGAGACAGAATTGCAGGTGCTTACTGCTTCATTTCTAGTCAAACTCCTATCCTATCCTATCCTATCCTATCCTATCCTATCCTATCCTATCCTATCCTATCCTATCCTATCCTATCCTATCCTATCCTATCCTTTCCTTAATCTATCCTTATTCTATTCCTCTCCTCTCCTCTCCTCTCCTCTCCTCTCCTCTCCTCTCCGCTCCTCTCCGCTCCGCTCCGCTCCGCTCCGCTCCGCTCCTCTCCTCTCCGAACCTCTCCTCTCTGCTCCTCTCCTCTCCAAACCTCTCCTCTCTGAACCTCTCCTCTCTGAACCTCTCTGAACCTCTCTGAACCTCTCCTCTCTGAACCTCTCCGAACCTCTCCTCTCTGAACCTCTCCTCTCTGAACCTCTCCTCTCCTCTCTGAACCTCTCCTCTCTGAACCTCTCCTCTCCTCTCTGAACCTCTCCTCTCTGAACCTCTCCTCTCTGAACCTCTCCTCTCCCACACTCCCCACGTGTTTTCCCAGCACCATCACTGTGGCCTTGTGTATATTATTCAGGAACAACCCTCAATCATTGTTTTTTCCCTCTGTCTGTCATCATGGATTAGGTTGAATACAAGAAAGATGCCAAGTCAAAGCTGCACTACACACCTATTGCAGATCGACCAGATATTAAGAAAGCAACTCAGGCTGCCAAGTTGATTAGTGATGTAAGTGAGGTTTAAGTCTTCTGTGTAATTCCTCAGCAGTAATTTTACTTTTTTAGCTGCAACACAAGTAAAATCATTAAAGGGGATATCCTCCCTACTAAACCATAGGTTTTCTTTTCTTTTTCTGATTAGATTGAGTACAAGAAACGTGGAGGAGCTGGCATTGGTGTAAGCATGCTGGGACGTCCAGATATTGAACTGGCAAAGGAGGTGTCCAAGCTCACAAGCCAGGTAATGACAAACTGCTGGTGGCACTTGGAAGCAGGGAGAGAAGTGAGCCATCATGTTAATTCAGGGAGTAATCCTAGTATTAGAATTGAAGTGGTTACTCAGTTAGGGGGATAAGGGACTGTCTTGAAGTAAAAATTGACTCCCAATGCAAAGAATTTAGTTGCTAATTAAGCATTTCTGCTGACTGACTAAATGGCAGTCCTGGAGGTATGGAATCTCCTTCAACTGATGAGGTCTTTTCAATACTGAGGCTGAAGTGTTCACTGTGTTCTCCATTTTCAGCTTTTCTGGGTGTTGGCTTTAAAAGAAGCAACCTTTTTACCTAACTCTTCTTACCCATCCTTTACAGAATCCTAGAATCATTTTGGCTGGCAAAGACCTTTAAGATCATCCAGTCCAACCATTCTCTAACTCTCCCAAGGCTGGTGCTAAACCATGGCCCTCAGCACCACATCTCTGCCTCATTTAAAAACCTCCAGGGCTGGGGATTCAACCACCTCCCTGAGGAGCCTGTTTCAGTGTTTGGGAGCCCAGCTGAGTGGCTTTTTTTCATCTCCCCTGGGGCAGCTTGAGGCCATTTCCTCACTTCTGAGGTGGATATTCTGAGTGTTTTATTCCAGCCACTTTTTTCCCCATGGTGTCCTTAAGAGAATCTTGTTTTGAGCTGAATACATCCATAGAAGCTTACTGACTTTTACACAACAATCATGTTCTCCTCTGTGACCATTTTTCCCACCAGCACCTCAGCTCAACTTGGTTGCTTCTCACCCCTTGGTGCTTGAAATCCTGGGTTTGTTTCATTTCTGACCTTGCTTTCTTGCTACACATTATAGGCTGAATACGCCAAACAACACTTGAAAGGGCATGGAGCTGCATCTTATGATACCCCATGGATGAGAACCTTTAAGAAAGCTAATATGCTCAGTAGTCATGTAAGACCATTTTAAGTGCCTCTTGCTTGCTTATTATCTTGCACTTCAAAGCTGTTAGAAGGTTTATGTTGCACCACTTGCATTGGGTCTTGTTGTGTCCAAGGTGTTGATCGTGGCAAAACTTGTTAGATGTGGCCTTCTTGGTTGGTTGTTGGGTCCCCCCCCCGCCTCCCCATGAACATTCTGTGGATGGGGAGTTTTTCAGACACAAAAATGAAGCTTGAAATGTTGTTATGCCCTTCATAATGGTTTTGGAGCTTCCACTCTTTGGAATTGAAGCTTGAAATCTTGCTATGCCTTTCACAATGGTTTTGGAGCTTCCAGTCTTTGCAATTGAAGCTTGAGATGTTGTTATGCCCTTACCATGGTTTTGGAGCTCCCTGTCTTTTGGATTGAAGCTTGAAATGTTACTATGCCCTTCATAATGGTTTTGGAGCTCCCAGTCTTTGGAACTGAGACTTGAAATCTTACTATGCCCTTCATAATGGTTTTGGAACTCCTATTCTTTGTAACTGAAGCTTGAAATGTTACTATGCCCTTCATAATGGTTTTGGAGCTTCCAGACTTTAGAATTGAAGCTTGAAATGTTCCTATGCCCTTCATAATGGTTTTGGAGCTCCCTGTCTTTGGAACTGAAGCTTGAAATGTTACTATGCCCTTCACAATGGTTTTGGAGCTCCTAATCTTTGTAACTGAAACTTGAAATTTTACTATGCCCTTCATAATGGTTTTGGAGCTTCCAGACTTTGGAATTAAAGCTTGATATGTTGTTATGCCCTTCATAATGGTTTTGGAGCTCCCAGTCTTTGGAACTGAGACTTGAAATGTTACTATGCCCTTCATAAAGGTTTTGGAGCTTCCAGTCTTTGAAGCTTGAAATCTTACTATGCCCTTCACAATGGTTTTGGAGCTCCTAATCTTTGTAACTGAAGCTTGAAATCTTACTATGCCCTTCATAATGGTTTTGGAGCTCCCAGTCTTTTGGATTGAAGCTTGGGATGTTGTTATGCCCTTCATAATGGTTTTGGAGCTCCCAGTCTTTGGAATTGAAGCTTGATATGTTGTTATGCCCTTCATAATGGTTCTGGAGCTCCCAGTCTTTGGAACTGAAGCTTGGGATGTTGTTATGCACTTCATAATGGTTTTGGAGCTCCCAGTCTTTGGAATTGAGGCCTGAAATGTTACTATGCCCTTCGTAATGGTTTTGGAGCCTCCAGTGTTTTTGATGGAAGCTTCCAGTGCATTTATGAAGTGTGAAAATTTGCCTTTCTCACCACAAAAAAGTAAAACCAGACAGAAAAGCTTGAGCTGGTGTTCCTGAAACTGCAAAAATAGTAGCAATTTCAGCTTATGGCCAGCCTGGTGCTGGTGTTTTCCAGTACCCACTCATACCTTATGCACAACATTCATGTCAAAACTCCATTCAGCCTTCTGTTTAAAGTTCCTTTTTACTCTCCTGTTTCCATTGTGCTGGAGTGACAGAACAGAAGCACAGTGTGTGACTGAATCAGCCCCCAGAGCCTCTGAGGAGTGCACCCAGTGGTGATGTGAGGGGCACATAGCTGCTTCTGCTTCTTTGCCATCTCTCTTGGTTTTTCCACATCCAGCCATGACTGCTGCACGGAGCTGCTGCATGGATGAATGTCAGCTACTGTGGATGTCAGCAAAACCAAGAATCTTTTTGGCAGAACCCAAGGGTTTTCATCCTGAATAACTGAACTACAAGAAAAAGAAGAAACCACATTTACTCCTCTTGAGTGATGAGAACCTCCTTCTCCATGCTTTTGCTCCAGTGCTACCCACTTCTCCTCTTACAAGCAGACTTCAGGATTCTTTTAGCTCTGAGAGGAATTAACCATTGGAGAGGCAGTAAGGGAGCAAAGAATAATGGGCATCATCTTTAAGTTTCTTCTTCTCTTTGATCTTTCTTCCCTTCAAACTCTTTATAAAGCTTCTTTATACCCATTTTGCCCACTTGCCTTTTTATCAGTTGGATTTCACCTACCTGTCTGGCATGCTGGCTTTTAATTTTGCATGGATCTTCCAATGCATTTTCTTCTGGGCTTAAAAAATGGAAAAAAAGTGAGCTCTTTGGCATGATGGTTTGATCTTGTTCCTATGTTGCATTGCTTGCAAAGCTGAAGGGATTCCAGTGTAGTCCTGCTTGGTTTTTAACTAATGGGAATCAGGTCAGAATCAATACTGAATCCTTTATGCCAACCAAAATGTGAATATCCTTTGTTTTGCAGCAGCTCTGACTTGTGGGTTTGCTTGTTTTTCCCTGTGTGCTTGATCTGGATGTTGCAGTGTTATGCAAAGCAAAAGAGCAGCAGTGGCATCCAGCATGAATCATGTGGTGCTGTGTGGGCAGGAATGAGACAGGGAATTCAAAGTGCAAAATGTGATTTAATTCAGGAGTCAGTCACCCTTCTGGCTGCACTAATGCAAAATGATCTGTTTGTGCCTCTAATTATCATAAAACAAGCACCCTATCAAGTCTCCTCCTGGTCACCATCACTGGAGGTGTTCAGGAGGAGACTTGATAGGGTGCTTGGTTGCATGGTTTGGTTGATTCGGTGGTGTTGGATGATAGGTTGGACACGATGATCTTGAAGGTCTCTTCCAACCTGGTTTATTCTAGTCTATTCTTTATCATGACTCTCCTGTTCCTTACCTTAGCTATCAGGTAAGGAATGAGGTAGTTATCAGTTCTTCACTATCTTATTTCATTCCAATTTTCATAGTATCAGTCAGGGTTGGAAGGGACCACAAGGATCATCTCGTTCCAACCCCCCCTGCCATGGGCAGGGACACCCCACACTAGATCAGGCTGGCCAGAGATTTTCACATGAATAATGCTTGGGAGCTCAGGTTTTTCTCTGAGGCCCCCATTTAATTCCTTTTACTCATCAGCCACAGTCCTGTGTGTTTCCTGTGTGCTTTTTAGCAGGATGATTTTGGTGCTGAAGAAGATTAAATCCTTTCAGAAAGACTGATGAGGTTGTTCAGTGCTTGTCCTTTAGAGCAGGGATGGGGGTTGCCAGTTTATTTAGTATCAAATATGGGTTGGACTTGATGATCTGTGGAGGTCCCTTCCAACCCCTAATGGGCTGTGATATATCTTTAAGGAAATGTGGAATGGTAAAGAGAAATACTGCCTCACTTGTTTCCAGCCCAGGCTGGAGAAATACTACAAAGAAAACATCACAGGATCCCAGGATGCTAGGGGTTGGAAGGGACCTCCAGAGATCATTGAGTCCAACCCCCCCCTGGCCAGAGCAAGACCATAAAATCAAGCACAGGTCATGCAGGAATGCATCCAAAAGAGTCTTGAAAGTCTTCAGAGAAGGAGACTCCACAACCTCTCTGGGCAGCCTGTTCCAGTGCTCTGTGACCTTCACAGTGCAGAAGTTCCTCCTCATGTTGAGGTGGAACCTCCTGTGCTGGAGTTTCTATCCATTGCCCCTTGTCCTATCCAGGGTGCAAGTGAGCAGAGCCTGTCCCCTCCCTCTTGACCCCCAGCCCTCAGACATTGATAAACATTGATTAGATTGCCTCTCATGATAAACCCTGACCATTTTTATATTGATACTTACTCTAATGGTGATGAGCATGATGCTATACTATGAGATCCATTTAGAAAAGCCAGACCTTCATCTTTAATACTTTGAGTTTCTCTTGTGCTCCTCAGTAACTCCTCTGAAAGAGTTTTATGCCTCTTTGTTAGTAGAAAGTAATAACCCCAAAACATTCTTAGTGGAACTCTCTCCTTTGCAGGCTTGCAAGAAACAGTGAGGAATCAGCTTCTGGCTGCACTTGCAGCAGTGGGGATAGGACAAGTCATGATGAATGAAGGATTTGCCCTCATTTAAGTCATTAGCAGAACTAATTCCCCATCAATATTTCAGTGCCTCCAGCTTGGGTCTGATGGATGATTGTGGCTTGCAATGCTGTGGTTTACCTCGCTGCTGTGGTTTGGAAGTGCCTCTGAGCCTCTAGTGTGATCTAACTGCTAGTAATTAATTGTGTCACTGTTCTGTTTGCCATCAGTAGCATCCTTCTTCCTCTCTGATTCCTGCAGCACATGGGATGTGTCCAACAGGATACAGATAAAAGTATTTGCTGTATTGCCATCTTCCACTGCTCTTATGTCTTGAGGGAGTTTGGGCAGCTCTCATTTCTCCCAGAGCTATACAACAATGGTTCTTGTAAATACTCTTTGTCAGGTGTATTTTGGGGGTTGTTTCTGGTTGGTTGGTTGGTTGGGTTTTTTGTTGGGGTTTTTTTTTGCCTCTTTGAAACAGGGAATCTATTATCTATGTGCAGTTCCCACCAAGTGACAACATGCCTCATCTCTGAGGGTCAGGATTTAGCTGTCTTTTGTCACCATCCTTCTCTTGACTCTCTGTCAGCTGTTTTTCCCAATGAGGAGGTGTAACTTGAATGCCAAATTGCAGGAGGTGTTTTGTAAATACAAATGCAGATTCTCCTTCCACATCAGGTCACCCTGAAAATTGCTTTTATTCCAGTGGATGCCTTCCAGTTGCTACAGTTTTGCCCTTCTGCTTTCCAGCATTGCAGTAGGATCTCTACCTTTTGCAGCCAAAACAAAAAGGGAGTGCTCAAGATCAAGAAGAGTTGTAACCTCTGGTTGTTTTCCTTGATTTAGGTGAAATACAAGGAGAACTTTGCCAAAGAGCTGGGTAAAAAGCCCAAATATGATTTGAAGGAGGCTAAAATCTACAAGACCATGAAAGATGCTCACAACATGGCTAGTGAGGTATGTTTAACTTCTGCTTTTCCCTAAGGGAAACTACAAGTTTCCACATAAGAGGTCTTTGTTACAGGGATTTATGGATGCATTCAATGTGACAAAGTTTTCACAGCCTCCTGATCTGATGTGGTTTGTCACAGGACCACACAGGCTCACAGGATGTTAGGGGTTGGAAGGGACCTCCAGAGATCTTTGAGTCCAACCTCCCTGGCAGAGCAGGACTGTAGAATCCAGCACAGGTCATACAGGAATGCATCCAGATGGGGCTTGAAAGTCTCCAGAGAAGGCGACTCCACAACCTCTCTGGGCAGCCTGTTCCAGTGCTCTGTGACCCTCCCAGTGCAGAAGTTTCTCCTCATGTTGAGGTGGAACCTCCTGTGCTCTGTACTGTAGTTTATATCCATTGCCTCTTGTCCTATCACAGAGTGCAAGTGAGCAGAGTCTGTCCCCTCCCTCTTGACCCCCAGCCATCTGATATTGATAACCATTGATTAAATCCCCTCTCAGTCTTCTCTTTTCCAGACTAATCAGCCCCAGGGCTTTCAGCCTCTCCTCATAGTGCAGTGTTCCAATCCCATCCTCATAGCCTCCCTTTGACTCTCTCCAGCAGATCCCTGTCCCTCTTGAACTGGGGAGCCCAAAACTGGATGCAATATTCCAGGTGTGTCCTTTCTCCCCTGCAGGTGAAGTACAAGGCAGATCTGAAGAAGCTTCATAAGCCTGTCACAGACATGTCTGGGTCCCTGATCATGAACCACGTCCTGAGCACGAGCCAGCTGGCCAGTACCGTAAGCTCACTCAGCCCAGCTCCAGCTGCTTTTCCCATTACTCTCCAGCCCATCCCACATTGATCTCTGCTAACTACTTCTGTAACACCTCCTCCCTCCTTTCTTCCTGGGCCATCACCTGGTAGTGATCTCTTCCTCTACTTTCTAATGAGCCTTTCCTAGTTAACAGCCACGTTGCCACGTTTATCCTCTGGGAAGTGAAATCTTTCTGAGCTCTCAGGCTGCTAATATTTTAAACCCTCTAATCATTTTTGAAGGCCTGATTCTTTATTACATTTTAACTGATTGTTTCACACTAACCAACCTCAGTTTCTTCTGGTTTTTTTCTGCTTACTGCACTTAAAATTACCTTTTTTTTTTTTGGTCTGGCCTTTTTTTTTTCCCTCCCCACATTTATCTTTAACATCCCCTTGTTGTAGATCTACAGACTCTTGCTTAACAAATGACCTGATCAGTTCACTGTGAAAAAGACACAATTCACTAGTACCTGACCCAGCTTTTTGATGTATTCACTGCTTTGGGTTTTTAGTTGTGGTTTTTTTTTTCCCCTTTCTTTTCTTTTCTATTTTTTTAATCCTGGCTTTGAAAGAAGTCTTCTTTGCATTCAAACCCAATAATACAACCTCACCCACCCTCTTGAGAAGCGCTGTCTGATATTGGGTGTTAACCTTCTTGGGTTTTGGTGTGCTTTTTTGGCTTTCTAATTCCTCTTTGATTCTCCATTGAAGTGTTGGCAGTGATTGGACCCAAGGAGTCAAATTTGCTGAGGGGTTACTTAATTTTTGACTATTTTTTTTTGTGGATTGAGATGATTTTTTGACACCTTCCCTTCAGTACCAGTACAAGAAGCAGTATGAGAAGAGTAAGGGTCACTACCATGTGGTGCCAGATAATCTTGAGCAGGTTCATCTAAGGGAGGCATCAGAACTACAGAGCCACGTAAGTAGGTTGTGTGTTTCTCCTTCACCCCACTCACCCAGTCCCACTCTCCAGCACTGGAGTCACCCTAACAAATTCTCCAGGATTTAACAATCTCTCTGCCTATCTGCTTTATCAACACCTGAGTCAAGGAGAAATATAGGATAGGATAGCATAGGATAGGATAGAATAGGATAGGGTAGGGTAGGATAGGATAGGATAGGATAGGATAGGATAGGATAGGATAGGATAGGATAGGATAGGATAGGATAGGATAGGATAGGATAGGATAGAATAGATAGACCAGACCAGACCAGGTTGGAAGAGACCTTCAAGATCATCGTGTCCAACCCATCAACCAATCCAACCCACCTAATCAACTAACCCATGGCACCAAGCACCCCATCAAGTCTCCTCCTGAACACCTCCAGTGATGGTGACTCCACCACCTCCCCAGGCAGCACATTCCAATGGGCAATCACTCTCTCTGCGTAGAACTTCTTCCTAACCTCCAGCCTAAACCTCCCCTGGCACAGCCTGAGGCTGTGTCTGCATGTTTAGAACACACATAAAACACCTGTACGACTTCATTCCAGAGCAGGTCCCAGAGTGACTTACATCTGCTGGACATGGATCTCTTTACACAGTGTAACACATTTACCAGGGTGGCTTCCTCTAGAGCTTGGAATCACAGGAACAGCAAATTGAAAGGAGTCATTGCTGAGATCCTATTTTGCTCTGCTTTATCCATGCCAGCCACAAGGAGACCTCTTGTCAGCCTTATTCTGCAATCCAAAATGGCTTTAACCAAACCAATACCTACTGCTGCTGTTAAATGTGCCTGGCAATTTTCCCCTCTGGAATGCAGCAAATGGTGACTCATTCCAGGGAAACTCATACTCTGATTTGGTCTGTAATTCTCCTTGTTCCAGATTCTATTCCAAGGTATTTTTTTAACACTAAACAAGGAAGAAATGCTGCAATAACACAAAGTTACTGCTCTGCTGCCTGGCACAGAGAGCAAAAAGGTTTCACAGGAAAGAAAATGGTTGTTAAGCAGTTTGTAGTTAAAGTCACTCCTTGTTGCCCCAGTTTGAGATCAGGATCTGTCTCAGCCAGAGACAGGGCATGCAGCAGGCTGGAAATTGATGCCTTAAAGGCTGGATATAATAACTTAAAGCAAGAGTATCTTCTTCCTTGTGGACATTTAACCTAAAGGTAGAATTCCTTCTTCCCTGTGGACATTTCACTTCCTGGACACTCCTGCACAGAATTAGATAGCAAGTGGCTAAATCACACCTTTTCAATCCCTGCTGCTAGCACTCCAGTGCTCCATTAACATGTAACTGGTCATGAGCAGCCTGAATCCCTTCAAGTTAGGTTTCTACAGCTACCTCTCTTCCTCCTTGTGCTCAGAAAATTCTTCAGACCTGAGCTGACACTGCAACAGGAAATGGAATGTTAGGTAACACACATTTTCCTACAAGCCTGACCTTTGATTTTACCCTTTGTGGTCACTAATATGGATCTGAGGAAGGTAAACAGTGTTAGGTGCTCACTTTTTAAACACAGATCATAGAATCATAGAATGCTTTAGGTTGGAAAGGACCTCCAAAGGTCATCTAGTCCAACCCCCCAGCCCCTCCAACTGTTGAGCAAAGTAGGCACACACTAGTTAAGGAGCTGGTTCTTTGATTAGGTATAGGAGAGTAACCTTTTTGATAGCTAAGGAGTTGGCTCTATGATTATTTAGGAGGGTAACTTCTTGGTTTTTTTGTCCTTCTCAGGTGAAATACAAAGAAAAGTATGAGAAGGAAAAAGGAAAACCTATGCTGGACTTTGAAACTCCAACATACCTTACTGCAAAGGAATCTCAACTCATGCAGAGCGAGGTATGGTTGAAACTGACACTAAAGAGACTGAAAAAAACCCACCCTTTATGCTTTGATAGTTAAGCTTCCACAGTGATTTAGTTAAGCATTTCTACTTGCATCTCGTGCATGCTGACAGGCTGGGAAAGTGATAGACATTTGCTTCTGGTGGTTGTGAAGTACTGTGTTTAAAATTCAGACAGCTTTCCTGTGTCACAGCCAACTGGGTATTATCTGTCAGTTTTCATCAGGAAGCTATCCCTAAAGAAAGCTTTAGCAAGCCTTGGGGTCTTCAGAGGAAATAGAGTATGAAATATATATCGCTTAAACCTTTTGCACAGGAGCACAGCCTGTGTCTGGCTCATCACAGTCCACCAAGGGTTATCACAGCCCACCAAAAGTTATTCTTTTCACCCCAGAAAGCTCTTTTTGAGAAATCCATTTATCTCCTGTGTGTCTCCACTGTCATATCATTCCTCACTGGCCTGTCATTCTATTTCCTCCAGCAGCTTGGGGTGGGTTTTTTCCTGTTTCTGTGAAGCATAATCTTGTTCTGTCCCAGATGAAAGCTTATAAGAGGCTGAAAACCAGTTGTATAGAGACATTAATCATCATGAGTCCACTGAATGTTTTTCTCTGCATAAAAATATATAAGTGGGGGGGAGGGGGGGAAGACTGAAAAGAAGGCAGCATCAGGTTCTGTTTCCACTGAATCTAATGAGCTGTTTCATGGCCTTGAGTAGAAACAGGATTTATTGCCTTAGGTGCCCAAGGCAGCAGGTTGCCATTGTGACATTAATGCCAAACCACTGCTGCGTCCTCCCAGCAGTTTTCCATGTCATGAATGTAATAAACATTTTGCTCATTTGCCTTTCTTTTGTTTTTTGTCTTCTTGCTCTCATTAGAAAGAATATAAGAAGGACTTTGAAGAGTCCATTAAAGGCAGGAACCTTACTGGCCTGGAGATTACACCATCCTTATTACATGTCAAATACGCAACCAAAATAGCAAGCGAGGTAGCAGTCACTCTGTGCTTATTGCCTCTCTCAAGTGCAATAATTCCACTAAGTATCCTCAGCAGCATTTCTGTTTCACCCCTTCCCTTTTCCTAACCATTCCCATCAGGCATGCTTACATCCCATTCTGTGTTGTGCTCTGATTTGTTGTGGTCATTATTTCATTGCCTGTTAACTGTGCTGGTATTGACTCTGTGATCCCTTGCTGACATCCATCAGCCTAACTGTGTCCAGAGCAGGGTGTGTGTGCCTTTGCAATTTCTCCTGAACAATAATTGTTCTCTGGCAGTTCTTTTGTAACCCTGGACAATACTCTTGGGTGTTTTCTCTCTTTCTTCTTTGCAACAAAACTGCAGAGTGCAGAGCTTTCTTTAGTCTGGCTTTGCAGCTTTCCTGTTCTTTCTTCTGCAGAAAGAGTACAGGAAGGATCTGGAGGAAGGTGTCAAAGGTAAAGGACTAACAGCTTTGGAGGAGACTCCAGACATGTTAAGAGCCAAGAATGCAACTCAAATCCTGAATGAGGTATGTCACACAATCACAGTATGGAAGGGGTTGGAAGGGACCTGTGGAGATCATAGAGTCTAACCCCTCTGTCAAGGCAGGGTCACCTTGAGAAAGTCACACAGGAACACATCCAGGAGGCTTTAGAAGGTCTCCAGACCTGGAGACTCCACCACCTCTCCAGGCAGCCTGCTCCAGGGCTCTGTCACCTGCAAATTAAAGCAGTTCCTCCTTGTGTTCAGATGGAATTCCTTATGTTCCAATTTGTGCCCTTGTCCTGTCGCTGGGCACCACCGGTCACATCCTCCTGACTCCCAGCCTATAAGTATTGATCAGCATTGATGAGACTCCCTCCTCAGTCTTCTCTTTCCCAGACTAAAAATCCCCAATTCTCTCAGTCTTCCCTCATCAGAGACATGTTGCAGTGCCCTCAGCATCTTTGTAGCCCTTTTTCTGTACCCTCACCAGCAAGTCACTGTCCTTGTTGAACTGAGGAGTCTAGAACTGGACCCAGTACCCAGATGTGACCTCACCAAGGAGTAGAGGAAGAGACCCTCCCTTGACCTGATGGCCACACTTTTCTTGATGTACCCCAAGATGCCTTCTTGGCCACAAGGGCGCATTGCTGGCTCATGGTCATCCTGTTGTCCACCAGCACTCCCAGGTTTCTTCTCCCCAGTGCTACTCTCCAACAGTTCAGCCTCCAACTTGTCCTGATCCCATGGGGTTACATCAAAAGCTATTTAGAAAACACCTGAGAGGATGTAAAAGCCTCCAGCTGTTAAATGCTGTTTAACACCAGTATGAGCTTTGTCATTCCCTGAATCAGGCTGAAAGCTGGGGAAAATGAACTTTATTATATCATTCATGACTTTGCTTCCTGACCAAATACTCTTGAGGTAAACACCCTTACTGACAACAGCATCTGTACTCAGAGATTTTGAGCTCTTCACAGAGCCTGGATTTCATTGCCAGGCTAAATTCAGCAGAGTGGGCTTAGAGGGATATGAATTCTGTTGATTTACACCAGATAAACATTTTAGGCCTTGGTGGAAGATCTCTTTGGGAAGAGTGGCTGCTGCAGCACAGATATTAAGGCTGACATTAATCCCCAAATGACATAATTTGTGTGTTTAATTGTGAGCTGATCTTAGTAGTATTGCTGTTCTGTGGTGTGGTCCTGACACAATCTGAAGCTGGTAGCTGTTGTTATCAGTATCACTAAGGTTGGAAGAGACCTCAAAGATCATCGAGGCCAACCTGTTACCACAGACCTCATGACTAGAGTAGGGAGGACACTACTGCCCACTGCAGGCTTGAACTCATGACCTTCCTATTAGGGGTCTTGTGCACTACCAACTGAGCCACATCAACTGCAAATGCTTCATCTTGCCTTCCCTTTGTCAAAGTATCTATTTGCTCTCTTCATCTGCAGAAAGAGTACAAAAAAGCCTTGGAATTAGAAATCAAAGGCAAAGGGCTGACAGAACTGGCTTTGGAGACACCAGATTTTGTGAGAGCCAAGAATGCCACTGACATTGCCAGCCAGGTCTGTATGAATATCATCAGCTGTTGTCCTCTTTAAAGGAACATTTATTCATGTGGGGTTTTTCTGTTAAATGAAAATTGTTGTCCACCTATGATTCAGGCACCTAAATGTGAACTTCCCCCAACAGATCAAATACAAACAGCTGGCAGAAATGGAGAAAGCCAACTTCACCAGTGTGGTTGATACTCCAGAGATTGTTCATGCCCAGCAGGTCAAGGACCTCTCCAGCCAGGTAAATCATTATTCATGTGGCAACCTGGAGTGGATCATAGAATCCTAGGAATGTAGGGGCTGGAAGGGACCTCTGGAGATCATCCACTCCCCTGCTCAAGCAGGGTTACCCACAGCATCTTGCCCAGCAGCACAGTGCCCAGCTGGTTTTGAAAGCTCTCCAGAGAAGGAGACTCCACAACCTCTGGGCAGCCTGCTCCGGGCCTCCAGCACCCTCACACCAAACAACTTTCTCCTCATCTTCAGATGCAACCTCCTGGCTTCCAGTTTGTGCCCATTGCCCCTTGTGCTGTCCCTGGGCACCACTGAGAGGAGTTTGGATGCTAATTTGGAGCACCTGAAAAACTGCCTGTCCCAACATTCAGGAGACAGCCAGAAAACCAAATCTCTCTAGAGCTGGAATGTGTCATCCCTTACTCTGAAATTCCATTTCAATATAGAAATGAAGTAATTTTTAGACTGAGTCAATCATTCCTATTGCTTTTGCAGTAACTATTTTGTTCTAAGTAGATTTAGCTTCATTTTCCTGCTCCTTAACAACTTTAATGTCTGAAATAAATCTTACACAGAGGTATCATCTGAATTTATATCCAAGCAGTGCTCAAGCACTTCCCAAGCTGTGCCAGGGGAAGTTCAGGCTCAAGGTGAGGAGAAAGTTCTGCACAGAGTTGTTAGCCATTGGAATGTGCTGCCCAGGGAGGTGGAGGAGTCACCATCCCTGGAGGTGTTCAAGAGGGGATTGGATGTGGCACTTGGTGCCATGGTTTAGTAGTCTTGAGGTGTTGGGTGACAGGTTGGACTTGATGATCTCTGAGGTCTTTTCCAACTTTGTTGATTGTATGATTCAAGCTGCGTAAAATCACAGAATGGTTTGGGTTGGAAAGGACCTTGAAGATCATCCAATTCCAACCCCCCTGCCATGGGCAGGGACACCTTCCACCGGACCAAGTTGCTCAAGACCTCATCCAACCAGGTCTCAAACACCTCTAGGGGAGAGGGCATCCACAGCCTCCTTGGGCAGTTTCCATAAGGATGGGCATCATGCACCAAGGGGCAGTGCCAGAATATTTTGTACTAATGAGTTGTATGTTGTGTTTTCCATCAGAAAAAGTACAAGGAAGATGCAGAAAGGACCATGCCATACTATGTGCCTGTGGCAGACACCCCAGAAATGCAGAGAGTCCGTGAGAATCAGAAGAACTTTAGCACTGTAAGTAGAGAAATAAGAAAGAAAACTATTCAGCTCTTTTCATTTCATAAGAGCTCAAGAGCAGACTCTGATCCCATCCAGACTGCCTTTATATCCTCAGGGATCTTCAGTTACAGGCTTTGCTATGTCTGCAGCAGCCCACCTAGGCATTACTCACAGATTTAGATTGCATCAGGTTGGAAGAGATCCTCAAAGCTCATCTTGCCTAACTCCCCTGCAGTCAGCAGGGACACCTCCAACTAGATCAGGCTGCCCAAAGCTGTGTTGGTTCTGATCTTGAATGTCTCCAGGGATGGAGGCTCAAATCCATCCCTGGGCAACCTGTTCCAGTATCCCATCACCCTCATGGTAAAGAAATTCCTCCTAATGTCCAACCTAAATCTCCCCTGCTCCAGTTTCAAACTGTTGCCCCTCATCCTATCCCCACAGCCCCTTCTAAACAGTCCCTCCCCAGCCTTCCTGTAGGTTCCCTTCAGATACTGAGATGCAGCTCTAAGGTCACCCCAGAGCCTTCTCTTCTCCAGGCTGAACAGCCCCAACTCTCTCAGCCTGTTCCCATAGCAGAGGTGATCCAGCCCTCTGATCATCTCTGTGGCATCCTCTGGACCTGCTCCAGCAGGTCCATGTCCTTCTTGTGCTGGTGGCCCCATAGCTGGACACAGTAGTCCAGGTGAGGTCTCACCAGAGCAGAGCAGAGTGGCAGAATCACCTCTATTGACCTGCTGGCCGTGCTGCTTTTGCTGCAGCCCAGGATGCCATTGGCCTTCTGGGCTGCAAGTTCCCATTGCTGGCTCATGTCCAGCTTCTCACCCACCAGCAGCCCCAAGTCCTGCTCTGCAGGGCTGCTCTCAATCTCATCATCCCCCAGCCTGGATTGATATTGAGGATTGCCCCAACCTAGGTGCAGGGCCTTGCACTTTGCCTTATAGAACCTTATGAGCTTCTCCTTGGTGCACTTCTCCAGCCTGTCCAGGTCCCTCTGAATGGCAGAGTTTATGCAGGGATCCAGAAACATGCTAAAATTTTCTTGAGGACCAACATTTCTGCTGCAGTGTTTTGACTATTTGCCAAGGGATAGAGAATCATAGAATCATAGGATGGTCTGGTTTGGAAGGGACAGCTGAAGGCCATCCAGTCCAACCCCCTCTGCAGTCAGCAGGGACATAGTATCATAGTATCAGTCAGGGTTGGAAGGGACCACAAGGGTCATCTAGTTCCAACCCCCCTGCCATGGGCAGGGACACCCCACACTAGATCAGGCTGCCCAGAGCCTCATCCAGCCTGGGCTTAAACACCTCCAGGGACAGCTCCCCAACCACCTCCTTGGACAACCCATTCCAGGGCTTCCCCACTCTCATGGGGAAGAACTTCCTCCTCACCTCCAGCCTGAATCTCCCCACCTCCAGCTTCATTCCATTCCCCCTAGTCCTATCACTACCTGAGATCCTGAGCAGTCCCTCCCCAGCCTTCCTGTAGGCCCCCTTCAGATACTGGAAGGTCACAATTAGGTCACCTTGGAGCCTTCTCTTCTCCAGCATGAACAGTCACTAGATCAGGTTGCCCAGATCCTTGTTGAGCCTCACCTTGAGTATCTCCAGGGATGGGTCCCCAACCACCTCCCAGGCCGACCTGTTCCGGTGTTCCACCACCCTCATGTTGCAGAACTTGATCCTTACAGAAGCCGCTTTGTGGGACTACCTGCAAGCCTGTATGGTCAGTAACAACTCCAATCTGACCTGAAATCCTTAACTTTCATTATTGCAAGTGAAATGATTCAGGCACAAGCTGGCACCTGGCAGGATATTGCAATAAAGGTAGGGAAGGATCTCCTATTACTCATTTAAATGAGAATTTTTAATGCTACATCTAAACCTCCTCATGAGATTTACTTGTATTTACTTTCCCCCCTCATCCTCACAGAGTTCACCATTTGACTTTGACCTTTCCCAACAGCTTCAGTACCAGTGGGACCTCCAGAACAGTAAAGGCAAAGTCACAGTGGTGCAAGACACCCCAGAAATTCTGCGTGTGAAAGAGAACCAGAAGAACTTCAGCTCGGTAGGAGTCATTTGCTGGTTTCTCAGTTGAGGGGGGGGAAAAAAGTTACTACAGTTTAACAGGTTGAAGAGGCAAAAATATTCCTCTCATTACAGCTATTTATGTTCTTGATCTACTTGAAGTCCATCAGTACTTTTTCAAACAAAATTAATCTTGTTCTCAATAGATTTAGTTGTTTTTTGCTACCCCTTTTTATCTGCAGGTTTTTCCTACCCCTTTGTATCTGCAGGGTTTTTCCTACCCCTTTTTCCCTGAAGGGTTTTTCCTACCCCTTTTTATATCTGATGATTTTTGCTACCCCTTTTTGTATCTGATGGGTTTTTGCTACACCTTTTTCTCTGCTGTTTTTAACTACCCTTTTTCCCTGCTGGCTTTTGCTGCCCCTTTTTCCCTGCTCTTTTTTGCTGCCCCTTTTTATATATGCTGTTTTTTTGCTGCCCCCTTTTTCCCTGCTGGCTTTTGCTGCCCCTTTTAATATCTGCTGGTTTTTGCTGCCCCTTTTTCCCTGCTGGTTTTTGCTGCCCCTTTTTCCCTGCTGGCTTTTGCTGCCCCTTTTTCCCTGCTCTTTTTTGCTGCCCCTTTTTCCCTGCTGGTTTTTGCTGCCCCTTTTTCCTTGCTGGCTTTTGCTGCCCCTTTTTCCCTGCTGGTTTTTGCTACCCCTTTTTTTATCTGCTGGTTTTTGCTGCCCCTTTTTTCCCTGCTTTTTTTTGCTGACCTTTTTTCCCTGCTGTTTTTTGCTGCCCCTTTTTCCCTGCTGGTTTTTGCTGCCCCTTTTTTTATCTGCTGGCTTTTGCTGCCCTTTTTTCCCTGCTGGTTTTTGCTGCCCCTTTTTATCTGCTGTTTTTTGCTGCCCCTTTTTCCCTGCTGGCTTTTGCTGCCCCTTTTTCCCTGCTGGGTTTTTTGCTGCCCCTTTTTCCCTGCTGGCTTTTGCTGCCCTTTTTTCCCTGTTTTTTTTTTTTTTTTTCTGCCTCTTTTTATCTGCTCGTTTTTGCTGCCTCTTTTTCCCTGCTGGTTTTTTGCTGCCCCTTTTTCCCTGCTGGCTTTTGCTGCCTCTTTTTCCCTGATGGCTTTTGCTGCCCCTTTTTTTATCTGCTGTTTTTTGCTGGCCCCTTTTTATCTGCTGGGTTTTGCTGCCCCTTTTTCCCTGCTCTTTTTTGCTGCCCCTTTTTATCTGCTTTTTTTTTGCTGCCTGTTTTTCCCTGCTGGCTTTTGCTGGCCCCTTTTTCCTGCTGGTTTTTGCTGCCCCTTTTTCCCTGCTCTTTTTTGCTGCCCCTTTTTATCTGCTCGTTTTTGCTGCCTCTTTTTCCCTGCTGGTTTTTTGCTGCCCCTTTTTCCCTGCTGGCTTTTGCTGCCTCTTTTTCCCTGATGGCTTTTGCTACCCCTTTTTTTATCTGCTGTTTTTTGCTGGCCCCTTTTTATCTGCTGGGTTTTGCTGCCCCTTTTTCCCTGCTCTTTTTTGCTGCCTCTTTTTCCCTGATGGCTTTTGCTGCCCCTTTTTATCTGCTTTTTTTTTGCTGCCTGTTTTTCCCTGCTGGCTTTTGCTGGCCCCTTTTTCCTGCTGGTTTTTGCTGCCCCTTTTTCCCTGCTCTTTTTTGCTGCCCCTTTTTATCTGCTGTTTTTTGCTACTCCTTTTTCCCTGCTGGTTTTATGCTGCCCCTTTTTCCCTGCTGGTTTTTGCTACCCCTTTTTCCCTGATGGTTTTTGTTACCCTTTTTATATATGATGTTTTTTGCTATCCCTTTTTACCTGTTGCTTGGTTTTTTTTGCCACCTCTTTTCATATCAGCTGGTTTTTGCTACTCTCTTTTTTAATCTGCTGGTATTTGTTACCCCTGTTTTTCTCTGCTGGGTTTTGCTACCCCTTTTTATTTGCTGGGGTGTTTTTTTCTGTGGTGGAATGCCCTGATTGCACTCTCTCACACATACATAGCTGGAATGTAGTTTAAAACAACCAACCCTGTCCTTAAATTGCTATTCCTGGTATTTTGGTTTTGTCCTGTTTCCCTGCAAGTGGTGTTTTGTTGTTGTGTTGCAACTGCTGTCTTCCAGTGAAAATTGAATTGTCTGCCTGAGCTGCTTCACCTCCTGTATGTTAGGACGAAGTGCCTCAAGTCTGCTCTATCATTTGGCCACTAACATCATTAGCATAAAGAGCAGCTGAGTGGAAACCATTTGTGCAGAACACAAGCTTAGAATCACTAAGGTTGGAGAAGATCTCTGGGATCACCAAGTCCAACCTTCTGTCCAGCACCTCCACGGCTGTCATGGGTTGAGTTGAATCTGCTGCTGCTATTCAGTAGCATGCTGCTGTCAGGCCAACTTCAGGAGGACAGCAGCAGGTTCAACTCAACCCATGAGGCTGAGGAGCATTAGAAAGAAAGAAATATAGCAATAAACATAAATATAGTAATAAATAGAAATATAATACTATAAATATAATACCAATAAATCTCTAATGTATTTGCTATATAACATTATATCTAATATAAATATAATAATAAAGATAAATATAGTAATAAATATAACTATGAACATAATAATGAATATAATTTAAACAAATTAGAACACAAGTAACAAAACCAAGCACTTTTGATACTCTGCTGGCAAGTTATTCCTGCAAGTACCAGTGGCCAGCCTCTCTGTTTTGCACAAATGGACAGAGCTCAGACAGGCAGCAAGGCAGTGACCGGAGGTGATCCTCTGAGCTGCTCTGCTCTGTGCAGATGGCTGTCAGGAGCCTGTATTTGCTCTCTAGAAGGAGCAACGTTGTGTTCTGTATGCTTAACCTTGCTGTCTTCATTCTAAATATTAAGATTCTATATAAAGAAGATGCTGGACCTGGAACTACTATTGAAAAGACACCAGAGATGCAGAGAGTTAAACGAACCCAGGATGCAATCAGCTCGGTACAAAACAATTGACTTTTAATACTCTACCAGTGCTAATTCAACATGAAACAGTGGGGTGTTTTTTTTTAACTCCCCCCTTCTCTTCTTTCTTTACATGCTGCTAACAGTTGTTTGACAATAATCCAGCCAGCTAAGGGTTACCTTCTAAACCTTTTTGCCTCTTCTTGTACTTAAACAGTAACCTTTCTAATGGTTCCCATGCAATTTATTACTTACAATCCATTTCTAAAACATGAAAGCTCTTGCCAGCACTTTAACCCCATCCCAAACACAGTTTATTTAGGACATGATCAAGGAATCATTTAGATTGGAAGGAACCTCTTGAGATCATCTTCTTCAAGTAGAATCAGCTAGAGCAGTTTGCCCAGGACCACATCCAGCTGAGTTTCGGATCTCTCAAAAGGATGAAGACTCCACAATCCCTCTGGGCAGCTTGCTCCAGTGTCTGGCCATATCCACAGCTCAAGAGTGTTTTCCTGTGGTCAGATTTGCATCTTCTGTGTTTTGATTTGTGCCCATCACCTCTTGTCCAGCCAACTGAGCACTGCTAAGAGTGGCCCCCTCTTTGTTTCTCTCTGTGCAGCACAGCCCTCGGGTCTATCAGCCACTCTTTCCAGTTGCTGAGGGCATGCTCTGTCCCTCCATCCAGGTCACTAATGAGGATGTTAAACACTATTGGCCCCATTATTGACCTGGGGTGGGTACACTACTAGTGACTTGCCTCCAAGCAGCCCTTGTGCCACTGGTCACAATGGTCTGGGCCTGACTGTTTAGCTGGTTTTCAGTCTGTCTCACTGTGCACTTGGCTAACCCTGCTCTGTTAGCTTGTTTGGGAGAATGTTAAGGTAGACAGTGTCCAAAGCCTTACTAAAGCATATCTCAGAAAGCTTTTCTATCCTATCAGAAAGCTCTAACACCCTAAAATTGGAATAATTGTATGTATCCCTTTTGAGATGGAAATACTTGTGCATGCTTCTTTTGAATACTGCCATCATTTTAGTCCTAAAAGTCACCCAACAGTTCAGCTTTTTGTTTAACAGAGTGTGAAACATGTTCCTCTGAGGTGCTGGTTTTGTTGTTGTGATGCTGCAAATAACACTGGAATTGTTCAGATGCTGTGTGACATCTCCCACAAATCCATCTCTCTCATTTCACAAATCCAAATCTCTCCTTTCATGGGTAGAAGGAGCAAAAGGTATCAAGTTGAAAAGGATTTATACCTGGTTTGAGGAAACCCTTCCAGGGAAGTGCTGTTCATCTCATCACCAGCTGAGTCTGACTTCTAACAGACTGCTTGTAAAGAGGATGAGCTCTTTGCTCATGGTGAAGCCAATGAGATCTTCTACATTTTCAGTCTCCAGGAGAGATCTACATTTTCAATCTCCAAGAAATCAGGATCACAGAATTGTCAGGGTTGTAAGGGACCTCAAAGAGCACAGGATAGTAAGGGCTGAAAGGGACCTCTAAAGATCAGCCAGTTCCAACCCCCTGCCATGGCCAGGGACACCTCACACTACAGCAGGTTGCTCACAGCCACATCCAGCCTGGCTGCAAACACCTCCAGGCATGAGGCTTCCACCACCTCCCTGGGCAACCTGTGCCAGTCTCTCACCACCCTCATGGGGAACAACTTCTTCCTCACATCCAATCTCAATCTACCCATTTCTAGTTTTGCTCCATCCCCCCCAGTCCTATCACTCCCTGACACCCACTTTAAGATGAGTTGCTGGTAGTGCTTTGTAGAAGTGTGGAAAAGTTATCTATTGCATAACTCTTAGAGAAAGTTAAGTTGAGGATTTCCTCTGACTAGCATCAGTCTGAACGAGTGTGGGAAGGATCTTTGTTTCTTTATTCCTGTACCTGGTTGCTCACACCTGCCTCAGCTGAGCTCAATCCATTGACTTTTTCCCTAATGTCTGTGCTTCTGCAGATTAAGTACAAGGAGAGTATTGGAAAAGGGACTCCCATTCCTGACCTCCCAGAAGTGAAGCGTGTCAAGGAGACCCAGAAGCACATCAGCTCGGTAATGACCACTGTTTCCTCTCCCCCTTTACAGAATACAGAATTAACCAGGTTGGAAAAGACCTTTCAGGTCATCAAGTCCAACCTAAGGCCTTTTTTGTGTTGGGTTGGTTTGGTTTGGAAGTCATAGAATCATGGAGTCATAGAATCATGGAGTTCCACCTCAATATGAGGAGGAACATCTTCACTGGGAGGGTCAGAGAACCCTGCAACAGGCTGCCCAGAGAGGTTGTGGAGTCTCCTTCTGTGGGGACTTTCCAGCCCTGTCTGGATGTGTTCCTGTGTGACCTGCACTGGATTCTATGGTGCTGCTCTGGCAGTGGGGTTGAACTGGATGATATCCAGAGGTCCCTCCCAAACTTAACATCCTGTGAGTCACAGAATTGTTTGGGCTGGGAAAGCTCTTCAAGCTTTATACTCATGCCACCTTCTCAGGAGTATTTTAGGGTCCTCATTTCATAAGCACTGTTTCCTTTTGAGCTGGTTATGGCACTACTGCATTTTACAGCTCACTCCTTCACAACTGAGTTGCTTCTTCCAAATGATTCTTTGTTTTTCCCACCCCTTCTCCTTATTATTTTTTTCCCTCCTTCCTTTTATTGCTTTATTTTGCTATTTTTTCCCATTCTTTCACTGTGATTTTTATTTCTCTTGGTTTATTGCCAAAAAAAAAGAGGCATCAGAGCTGTATTTGTAATGTATTTCCACATCCTTTAGGTTTCAAACCAATCCAGGCATCTCCTATGCCATTCCTTCCATGCATTCTTTAAATCAAACATAAGTTAAGCCTAATCTCATGAAATGGGAGCTACAGCTCAATTATTTTCCTTGCTGGAGACCTAAAATAAAGGGAAATGGAACAAATAGTCAGAGATCAAAATTAAATAGAGCCCACAAGTGAGTGGGTTTTGTTTTAAACCTCTCTGTAAAAGGTTCAGCCCTTTGTTAACACCAAAAAAAAACTCCCTCCAGAAACACAGGCTGCCCAAAAAGTGATGCTCTTGAATTCCCTGAAGATGAAAGCAAAACCTCCCTCTCATGCCAGGGCAGCAGAATATTTAAGCTTGCCCTCCTCTAATGAGTACTCCACTGCCTCCAGCACATTTAAGTACCTTCAGCACAGGCAGAAAGTACTTTGGGCTGACTGGGGGACGTGGTTGGGGCGACGTCCCTGGAGGTGTTTAAGCCCAGGCTGGCTGAGGCTCTGGGCAGCCTGATCTAGTGTGGGGTGTCCCTGGCCATGGCAGGGGGGTTGGAACTAGCTGATCCTTGTGATCCTTTCCAACCCTGACTGATACTATGACTTCTAAAGGTTACACCATGAGCAGAACTCCTGGTTCTGCTCAGATAATCCCAGCTGAAATTTACCTGTGAGGCAGGGAAGTGATCTCTCCAAGACCTCCTGTGGCTGTTGAGGAAGGGCAATGATCATCTCACCTTGCTGGGGGCTTGTGTTCTGCAGGTGTTGTACAAAGAGGACCTGGGGACAGGTACCCCCACACCTGTCACTCCAGAAATAGAGCGAGTCAGACGCAATCAAGAACACATTAGCTCGGTACTGAAACCTGAAACCCACTGCAACGACTCAGTTCTGCCTAACATCCTAACAGATGGTTTTCTTCATTGCTTTGAAGAAAATCTTCCTCCTGCCTTTTCCCTGGCAATATTTTAACTCATTTATGTTCCACCTCTGGGTGCTTTTAACCTCCTTTACTTTTTCCCTTTGGGTGGTTCCCAGCTTTACGAGCCTTTAAGAACCAAACCCAGAAGTAAGCTGTGACACTCAGGTGGTGTTTCTCCCCACCTTTGTTTTACCTTGATCCTCTGGTACCTGCAGCCCAATATTTACAAAATAATCAGCCTTCAGCCTCCTCTTTAATCTTTGCCTCTAGAATGAGTGTGAAATTAATTGCAGAAAGTGTTCCTAACTCAAGGTAACTCTCCCAGGGGTCAGATTTCATGCTCTGAATGGGCACAACGTGCTCAGACTTCGTGGGTTCTGCCTGGGTGGAGTGGTTGGTTTGGGGTTTGGGGTTGGTTTTTCTTAAGGGGGTGGGGTTGGGCTTCCTTTTGGTTGTGTTTTAGGTTTTTTTTTGGTGGAAACTTTCTTGTACCTCACAGGTGTTATACAAAGAGGGCCTGGGGACTGGCACCCCAACACCGATCACTCCAGAGATGGAGAGAGTCAAACGTAATCAAGAGAACATTAGCTCGGTACTGCCAAATGAGCCAGCCCCTACTGCTTCAAATGCAAACCCAATCCCTTTAACTCCTCCCATATTACATTTGCCTTCCACTTCTCTGTTGAGCTTTGAACAACCCTTTCTTTAAGTCACTAAAAGCCTCTCAGGATCCCTGTAGCTTCGTTTTTCACTTGGTCTAACTTAGCGGTCATGAAATATTCCCAGCCGGGAGGTTTTAACCACAATTCCCTTCAAGCAGTCAAGCAGCACCTCTTTCTTTTTTCCTTCCCATCGTAACAGTGTCTGGGTGATGTGACTTTCCTCCTCAGTAACAAAGTGGATCCTTCCAGCAGCCTTCAGACTCACCACAGTGGTTGCACTGCAAATGAGAAATGAACTCCTTAATGCTTGCTGAAGCAGAGCGAGCTCTAACGCTGTGAGCCCTAACACAGCCAGCCTGAGCTGCCTCTTCTCCTGTTCCTGCTGGGCTGGGTGCTTTCTCATGCACTACAGGTCTTGTGGGGGGGGGGGGGGGGGGAACATCTCTGCATCATTTCAATCTGAAAACAGGATGAAAATTGCAGATTTCAGAAAAAAATTAGTAATGAGCTTGTGTCAGGATTGTTGCTGCTCATTCTGTTCATTGTTTCTAAACATTCCAGTCAGCCATGATGGGATACATTTGTCCTCTATTTCTGCTTTAATTAGAGCAGCTCAGGACTAGTTTTGGCTCATTCTGACCCAATTCAGACACATCAGAGAGGAAAATTCAGTCCTGGCTTGAGAGTAATGGCATAGTTCAGAAGGGCTGTTAAATGTTTAGCTCCACTGAATTGTTTCTGGGCTCACCACAGCTCTCTTCTGCTGGGGAGCCTGACTGGAATTTTAAGAGGTAAATCATCTGCTGGTTTGAGGAAACAAAAAGAATCATAGAACAGCTTGGGCTGGAAGGGACCTAAGAGATCATCTACTCAAACCTCCCCACCATGGGCAGGGACACCTCTCAACTAGACTCTGCTGCTCAAGGCCTCACCCAGCCTAGCCTTGAACACCCCCAGGGAGGAGGCATCCATGACCTCCATGGGTGGCCTATGCCAGAGTCTCACTGAAGAACTTCTTCCTAAAATCCACTCAAGCTGCTCTCCCTCAGCTTAAATCCATTCCCGCTTGTCCTGTCTCTAGACACCCTTATGAAAAGTCCCTCTGCAGCCTTCCTGCAGGATCCCTTCAGGTATTGGAAGGCAGCTCTAAGGTCTCCCCAGAGTGTTCTCCAGGCTGAACAACCCCAGCTCCCTCAGCCACTTCTCCTAGCAGAGGTGCTCCAGCCAGTTTGAAACAAATAGGAAACTCTTGCAAGGAGCTTTCAGGTGATTTGGCCCAAGCTATGCTTTACCAAACACTGCTGCAATCATCATAGGAGGGCTTAGGTTGGAAGGGACCTTAGAGGAGGTCATCTACTCCAACCTCTCTGCCAGGTAGTTTGGCTCAAGCTATGCCTTGCACCAAACTGAATGAATCACAGAATCAGAGCATGGCTGAGGCTGGAAGGGACCATAGAGATCATCTACTCCAATCTCCCTGCCATGGGCAGGGACACCTCCTGCTAGCCCAGGTAGCTCAAGGTCTGGCCTTGAACACCTCCAGGGAGGGGCAAGGTCTTCTGCCATGATTTGTGTGCACCCAGGAGAGGTGACAGCAAACCTCCCAGGAATATTAGCTGATGGTTTTCAGAGGGAGTTGGACTCAATGACCTTTGCAGGTCCCAGGTTTTTAAGGCCAGGCTGGATGTGGCTGTGAGCAACCTGCTCTAGTGTGAGGTGTCCTTGCCCATGGCAGGGGGGATTTGGAACTGGCTGATCCTTGAGGTCCCCTCCAACCCTAACAATTCTATGATTCACTTTATTTTTTGCTAGCCTTAGAACAAGGCTGACAAATCTGTTTGTCATACTCTGACCTTTCACTGTGGTGTTCAATCACTTGTCCTGTCTGTGTGTGTCTCACTCTCTCTCTCCTTCCTGCCCTCCTCATTCCATTCCATTCCATTCCATTCCATTCCATTCCATTCCATTCCATTCCATTCCATTCCATTCCATTCCATTCCTTCCCTTTTTGTTTTGTCTCTACACTTCCCTGTTGGCACACAGGTGGTGTACAAAGAGGGGCTGGGCATTGGCACCCCGGTGCCTGTCACTCCTGAGATGGAGAGGGTCAAACGCAACCAAGAGAACTTTAGCTCGGTATTCTTTTTGGTCACTTCAGAAATAACACTTTGAGGACTTCCCTGTTAACTGTTTAACACCTGCAAATGATCTTCTGTAATGAGTCCATCAACCTACAAACCTTCCCCTTTCTGCTGTTAAAACTTTTGGTGGTCATCCAGAAGTGTGTTTTCACAGATTGGTTTCTCCCATGATCTTTTGCTTTCAGCCTAACACTTGATCCTTTGTGTCCTTTCATATTTAACCCCCTTTTTTTTTGGTGGGGGTGGGGGAGGTGTGTTTGAGATATTTTGATAAGGTTAAGGTATTTTGCAGTTTTAAAGAGCACTGGAGGGGTTCTACTGGCTTCATTCCATTCCTCTCATGCTCGATTAGCCTGTTGAAGCACACCCAAGAAGTATTGCTAGTGAGCAGGGGACTTCCCTCAATTTAACACCATTCTTAACCGGGTTATACTTCCCTTTTGGATTTTGCTTTCCCTGCTTCCTGGTATATTTAAGGGGCATAGGAAGTCTGTGTGCTCCCAGCAAACCCAGTGGGATTTGTGAGTTCTTAATTCCTGTGCTACCATTTCATTTGCTTAACTGGTTTTAAGCTCAGAGTGCCAGGTGGATTTCTTTTTGTCCTTAACTGGTTTTAAACCCCCATTGCTACCACTGCTTTTTGTCCTTAACTGGTTTTAAACCCCCATTGCTACCACTGCTTTTTGTTCTTAAACTGGTTTTAAACTCCTATGTGACCATTTCCTTTTGTTCTTAACTGGTTTTAAACTCCTGTTACCATTTCCTTTTGTTCTTAACTGGCTTTAAACTCCTATGTGACCATTTCATTATCTTAACTGATTTTAAGCTCATAGTACCAGGTGGATTTCTTTCTGTTCTTAACTGGTTTTAAACTCCTATGCTACCATTTCTTTTTGTCCCTAGCTGGTTTTAAACTCCTGTATTACCATACAGCTGTCTTTCCTTTTTGGTCTTACCTGGTTTTAAACTCCTATTGCCATTTCTTTTTTGTTCCTAACTGGTTTTAAGCCCCCATGTTACCATTTCTTTTTGTCCTTAACTGGTTTTGAACTCCTGTTACCATTTCCTTTTGTTCTTAACTGGTTTTAAACTCCTATGTTACCATTTCTTTCTTGTTCTCAACTGGTTTTAAGCCCCCATGTTACCATTTCTTTTACTTCTCAATTGGTTTTAAGCTTCCATGTTGCCATTTCTTTTTGTCCTTAACTGGTTTTAAACTCCTCTGTTACCATTTCTTTCACTTCTCAGTTGGTTTTAAACTCCCATGTTGCCATTTCTTTTAGTTCTCAACTGGTTTTAAGCCCCCATGTTACCATTTCTTTTTGTCCTTAACTGGTTTCAAACTCCTATATTACCATATAGATTTCTTTTCTCTTTGTTCTTAACTGGTTTTAAACTCCCATGTTACCATTTCTCTCTGTTCTTAACTGATTTTGAACTCCCACGCTACCATTTCTTTTTGTCCTTAACTGGTTTTGAACTTCCATGTTACCCTTTTTTTTCCTCTCCTTTCTTTCATTCCTTTTTTCCTTCTTTTCCTTCATTCCTTTTTTCCTTCTTTTCTTTCTGTTGTCCTTTTTCCTCTTACCTGTTTCTGAACTCCCACATAGGTGTTGTACAAAGAGGATCTGGGGACAGGCACCCCAACTCCTGTCACTCCTGAGATCGAACGAGTCAAACGCAATCAAGAAATCTTTAGCTCGGTATCTTTGGGGTTTCTTTTGTCCCTTCCCCAAGCAGCAATTTCCCCTTTTAATCCCCCTCAAAATCAATTTTAACATGAACCAAACGCTCCTGGATTTCCCTGTAATCTATTCACACCCCAAGATAAGAACATCTTCTTCCCTGTGTGTTCACTTCCCTCCCCCAACCCCGTAACTGTTACTTTGATTTCCATCATCCTACTAATGATGAATTTTAGATCCTGTGTTTCCATCTTTCTTGTGCCTCTGACTATATTTATTTCTCCTCCATTAATAGCTGATTTTTTTCCCTCCCCCTTTTGATAATCACTTCAATCCTTGGTGGTTGTGGGGGTTTTGTTTTCCTATTCCCTGGTTTTACCACATATAATGGTTTAACACTCATTGCCTGATCCCAGCCTGTGGAAATGACCTTGGTGTGACAGCGCTGTGACAGGTGCCAGTGTGACCTGCTGTGATGTTTATGGGATGGGTGAACAGAACAGAATTGAGTTCTTTTGTTCCTTTTTTTCTCTTTTGGTGCTGTATTCGATGCTTTCTTCCTGTAGGAAGTCTTTATGTTGTTGCACAGAAACAGTGGTCTGAAACTGCTCTGGGTGCGTTGGGTGGTAGCACAGGGTTGCAGGATAAAAAAGTCAGTAGCATGAAGATGTTTCTTAGGGTGAGGGAAAAGTTGGAGAGCACTGCTCATAGTGGTTCAGGGACCGTTTTCACACTCAGGTCTTGGGTATGATTGTGTCACTGTGTCCTTCCTGAAACCAGCCAGCTGGGTGAGAAACTTTTCATACAATGCCTTAGGTTGGAAGGGACCTTAAGAGATCATCCACTCCAAGCTCGCTGCCATGGGCAGGGATTCCTCACAACCACACTTGGTTGCTCAGGGCCTCATCCAACCTGGCCTTGAACACCTCCAGGGAGGGGGCACCCACAACCTATTCCAGAGTCTCACCACCCTCATACCGAAGAAATCTTTCCTAAGATCCAGTCTAAACCTACTCTCACTCAGCTTAAAATCATTTCCCCTTGACCTAGTTTTGGTAGTGTTTTACTCAGGGGATGGACGACTCGGGGAAGAGGGCCTGCAAGAAAGATGGGAAAGGACTTTTTCCAGAGCTTGTAGTGATAGGGTGAGAGGGAATGGGTTTGAAGCTTGAGGAAGGCAGATTTAGAGGGGAAATTAGGAAGAAATTCTTTCCAGTGAGGGTAGTGAGACACTGGAACAGGTTGCCCAGGGAAGTCATGGATGCCCCTCGCTGGAGGCGTTCAAGACCAGGTTGGATGTGGCTTGAGTAACCTGGGCTAGTGGAAAGTGCCTCTGCCCATGACAGCGGGGCTGGAACTTTAAGGTCCCTTCCAACCCACAGATTCTATGAATCTATGACTTGGTGAGGTGTGTGCATACAGGAAAACTTTTAAGGAAGGTGCTTTAGGAGCCTGATCCTGCAATGACTCAGGTGTGGTCAGGAAGAGTTTACCTTGCTGCTGGTGAGAAGACTTTAAGGAAGGTGCTTTAGGAGCCTGATCCTGCAATGACTCAGGTGTGGTCAGGAGGAGTTTACCTTGCTGCTGGTGAGAAGACCATGGTGTAATTTGTTAACCTTTACAGAAGATTTCCATTTCCTAAATACCAGTTTCAAATACCCACCTTGAGAAGCACTTCAGCAAGTCAGGAAGGCATCCTGGTCGAAGCCACACTGCTCTACCTGTGGTTGATATCCTCAGAGTTTCAAACTTGTGTTTTACTTGTGTGGGTGTTTTAATCCCTGGGTTTCATTCCGGGCGTCTCAGCACACCACGTCACGCTCTTCCCTGTTCTCTCAGCAGAGTGCTGCTGTTGTGTGCTTGTTTTTCCCCCCTCTTTTAACACAGCCATGTCACCCCCACAGGTGTTGTACAAAGAGGATGTGGGGACAGGCACCCCAACCCCTGTCACTCCTGAGATTGAAAGAGCCAAACGCAATCAAGAACAGATTAGCTCGGTATCTTTTCCTTTGGAAAGCAGAAAGCTCCCTGGTTGAAGCTCTTTTAAAATGCTTCTAACACCCATGCACACCCACACCCCCCATTCTTGCTCCCCTGTAATCAACTTACACAAGAATTGTAATCCCTTTGAGGTTTGGTTGCCTTTTTTTCTCCCCCTCCCATAATTGGTGCTTGCATCATTTTTGGTCCTTGCATCATTCTTGTTCCCCCTTTTACCTTTTTATTACATCCTCTTCATAATAACAACTATTAATTCCACTTTCCTTTTGAGCCTGATTATCTTTTGATGTTGGTTTTTTTGTTTCCCTCCTAAACCCACCCTCTTTCCCTTTCCTTATGGCAACAAGCCTTGGGTTTGTGTTGTGTGGTGGGGTTGGGTATTTTTCCCCCCCTTTGATTCTACTCAAAAGGTGAGCACTAAACTCTGGAGTGCCTGACAGAAACCTGTGGCAATGCCCTCGAATTAACACTGATGTTTATGGGGTGGCTAAAGGCAACAGAGCCGATGCCTTTGTTCCTTTTGTGTTGTGTTTGATGCTGGGTGCCTTGAGGTGGTGGTTAATGATGTGTTGCAGAGTTTTTTCCTCTCTAGCTCCCGAGAAGCAGACAGAAGCACACTGCTGGTTGCAGCTTGCTGCCCAAAGGCACTGTGGTGTTGGTGTTCAGCTGGGCAGTCCTGAGGAGCCTTTTCATTTCTCCCTTCTCTTCCTAACTTAGGCTCAGGGCGCCTCTGATGAACCACTCAGTCTGTTTTCTCACCTGCTGTTGTGTTCTTGTGCCTTTTGTCTTCTTGTAACGTGGCTGTGTCACCCCACAGGTGTTGTACAAAGAGGATCTGGGGACAGGCACCCCTGTACCTGTCACTCCTGAGGTTGAGCGAGTCAAACGCAATCAGGAGCAGCTTAGCTCGGTATTGTGTGGAGGACAAGCAGTGTTCCCTTTAACTCCACTCAAACAGCACTTGTTAACCTGTGTTCAGAATGGGCAACCCCACTCCTTCCTTCCATGTAATCAACTTATACAAACATCCCTCCTCCTCCACTCAATTTTCCAGTCTTCCTGGCCTAACCTTTCTTCCTGTCTGACATCATTTACACAACCCTAAATCCTCTTTTAACCATTTTCTTCCCTCTTCCAGCTTCCTCTTCCTTTTCTGCGTGCTGTTTCCCTTTTTTAAACCCAATCTGTTCCCTGTTCTAATGGTTTATGCTAAAAGAGGGAGGGTCTGACTTTTCTAGCAGGCTCCAGTGGTAATCCAAAAGCTCTCCTCCACCATGACAATGGACCTGGGTTGGCTTTGTGGCACCTGCTGTGATAAACCATTAAACCTCTTTGCCTTCAGACCCTCGTGGGTGCGAATCCCATCCTCCTTGCTCTTCCAGGGCTAGCTGTTGGGGCAAGTTAGGGCAGAGTGAGCTCCACCAACTCAGATACTTCACACTGGATGCAATTCCTACCGAGTTTGTGACTCTGTTTTGTTGCTTTTGTTCTGTTTTTTTTGGCTGCCTGCTGTTGCTGCACAGGTGTTGTACAAGGAGAGCGTGGGGACTGGGACCCCCACTCCTGTCACCCCGGAGATGGAGAGGGTCAAACGCAATCAAGAGATCTGTAGCTCGGTACTTTGCCAAGATAAAAAAGCCCTCAAAAGCTCCCTTTTTAACTCTGAGCTCCCTGTTAAACTCTAGTTTAACAGCTTTTCACTAAAGGGATGTTGTAACCCCACATAACTCTGCTGTGGAGCTAGGGCTGGACGTGATGACTCCTCTTTAACCCGTTAAGAGGTGTTTAATTCTTGAAGAGTGATTGCCCTGCTCTGTTCTAACCCTAAAAACACTTAACCAAACTCCACTCCATCTTCTATGCACTGCTGGCTTTTGGTTTGGTTGGGGTTTTAAAAGTATAGTTAACTTATAACCACCCTCAGCCCCCTCCCACCGGGTGTTTTTGTGGTCTCCTTCCTGTCCTACTCACACAATTTCTTACCCAGTTGAAAAACCAAACCCTGCTCTTACCCAGTTGAAAAACGAAACCCTGCTCCTCTAATAAAACATTGCTGAGTACCTGCTTTGAGCAAAAAGACCACATCCCAGAAGCAAAAAATGCCCTTAGGCTGCAAGTTTGCCTGTGGATAACACTGTTGGTTTCTTATTGCTGCTTTCTTTGGCTCCTTTGTTGTCTCTCCTAGGTGTTGTACAAAGAAAACATAGGGAAAGCCACCCCAACCCCTGTCACTCCCGAGATGGAAAGAGTCAAACGCAATCAAGAGATCATTAGCTCGGTATTTTCAACAGGAAACCAGCTGCTAAAGAGCTGGCTGAAGCGTTTAACACGACTGCAGCAGTTCCCTCACTCTGGGCTTCCTAACTTTTACCCAACCTCCTCCCTCTTTGCTTACCAACAGCTCCTAATCTCTTCTCCCTAACAGTGCCTGAGGCAGGACTCCGCTAGCCCTAGGTCTGGCCTGGTTTGGGTGGTCGGTTGTTTCTCTGCAGTTGTTATTTTAACCCTTTGTTGCTGTTGTTGTTGTTTTCACTCCAAGTGTGTGTCAGGCAGAGTGAATTCCAGCCAGGGCCCACCTCTGCCATTTGCCATTCATCGAGCAGATCAATGGCAAGGTTGCAGTTGCTTCCCTCGGGGACAGCCTCCTCTAACCCTTTCTATGTGGACTGATTCAAAGCTACATTGTCTGTCGGGCTGGGGGGTTGGGGTTGGTGTGGTGGTGGTGCCTTTATTGTGTTAATGACATTTGGACACTCCCTTGTATCCTGTAGGTTCTGTACAAAGAAAATGTGGGGAAGGTGACCCCAACCCCAATCACTCCAGAGATGGAGAGAGTCAAACGCAATCAAGAAATCATTAGCTCGGTACCTTCCAAGAGCTCTCTTTGGGCTTTTTTTGCCTTGGTGCTTCTACCTTACTAAAGTAACACTCTAACTACCTACTGGGAATGGGTTTTCATGTGAAAAGATGACCTTTGTTTCTGCAAATTAATTGCTTCTCTTTCTAAAATGAAACTACTTCAGTGTTAACAGCCTGAGCCAGACACCTAGGCCTCTTCTACAACCTGGTCTGTGTACCTGTGGGCTCTGTCCAGACAACAGGAAGAGCTTAGTGTCCTCTGGTGATGCTATTTAGGTTCATCTCTCTAGAGTGTGAGCTTTGGGTGGCTTTGCAGGGGTATTTGACTTAAGTGGTAAACACAGATCCCACCCTTCCCATCCCCAAAGCATCCCACCTCTCTAACCCAGGTGAGATGGCATTGCTGCCTCAGGAGGCATTGCATGGAATGGCCCAACAGTCTCTGAAAGGGCCCAGGGAGCTGGTGGAGTCCTCAGCCCTGGAAGGATTGAGATGTGGTGCTGAGGGCTGTGGTTTACTGCTGGGCTTGGTAGTGTTGGGTTAATGGTTGGACTCTGTGATCTTCAAGGTCTTTTCCAGCCTAAACCATTCTGTGATCCTATGAGCAGGAACAGTCTTGTTCCTCTTTCTGGGTGGTGTATCTGAGAGAGCTTCCAGGTGGCCCCATGGGCTGGGCAGATGTGGAGGTGCAGTGATGCTGTGATACCAGACCCCCATCCCCAAAGCCCTTCTTCACTGGGCTGCTCAATTCTCGGCACAGCAACAAAACTCCTTCAAAAAAGGGAAGACAGCAGATAGCTAAGCCACTCAAGGAGCTCACCAGGGCCACAGGCAACTTCCCCAAGCCCATGGAGCCTTCCAAGCTTATGTGGCCTTCCAGTACCTGAAGGGGGCCTACAAGAAAGCTGGGGAGGGACTTTTGAGGGTGTCAGGGAGTGATAGGACTGGGGGGAATGGAACAAAACTAGCAATGGGTAGATTGAGATTGGATGCAAGGAAGAAGTTGTTCCCCATGAGGGTGGTGAGAGCCTGGCACAGGTTGCCCAGGGAGGTGGTGGAAGCCTCCTGCCTGGAGGTGTTTGCAGCCAGGCTGGATGTGGCTGTGAGCAAGCTGCTGTAGTGTGAGGTGTCCCTGGCCATGGCAGGGGGGTTGGAACCAGCTGATCCTTGAGGTCCCTTCCAACCCTAAGAGTTCTATGGTTGTAGGGAGCCACCAGCAGAGCTGCAGCTGGACAGACCCCACCTTTGTTAAGCAGAACAATAACAAAGCTTTCCTTTTGTCTCAGCCTGACAGCAGGAGGTGTTTGGCTTTTGTGCAGTGCTGCCCATGGTAATCAGCAGTGGGTTTTTTGTGAGGCTTGATAACCACGACAATAATCTCTGTTGAAGTCCTTGTGGGGTTTTGGGGAGGGGGTTTGGAGATCCTGGATACATCTTCTGCATCCCACAGGTGTTGTACAAAGAGAACTTGGGGCGAGCAACCCCCACACCTGTCACTCCCGAGATGGAGAGAGTCAAACGCAACCAGGAACACATTAGCTCGGTACTGTGTGGTGGAAGGAAAGGGGACGCCGGAGAGCACTCTGGTTTAACACCTTAAAGCCTGCCTGGTTTCATTTAACCCTCTGTTTGGTTTTGATCAGACTGGGGAAGCCACCTCTTGAAACTTGAGCACTGAAAAGCTTTTGTCTTTGGAATTTTCAATTAACTTTTTAACACCTGGGGGTTTCCCCTGACCTCTTTGCTTTCTCTGACCCTTTTTGGTTTTCCTGACCCTCTTTGCTCTGACCTTATTTTCTGGGCTTTTATCTCAGACCTTTTTTCCCATTATTTTTTTCTCTGAGTTTTTTCCTTCTCACCATTTCCTCACCCTTTTTCCCTCCACCTTCTCTTCTCCCCTCTATGTCCCCTCTTTCTCATCCCTCCTTCTTCCCCTTTCCTTTCCCCCATCTCTTTCTCTTTCCCCTCTCCCTTTCTCTTTCCCCTCTCCCTTTCTCTTTCCCCTCTCCCTTTCTCTTTCCCCTCTCCCTCTCTCTTTCCCCTCTCCCTCTCTCTTTCCCCTCTCCCTCTCTCTTTCCCCTCTCCCTCTCTCTTTCCCCTCTCCCTCTCTCTTTCCCCTCTCCCTCTCTCTTTCCCCTCTCCCTCTCTCTTTCCCCTCTCCCTCTCTCTTTCCCCTCTCCCTCTCTTTCCCCTCTCCCTCTCTTTCCCCTCTCCCTCTTTCCCCTCTCCCTTTCTCTTTCCCCTCTCCCTTTCTCTTTCCCCTCTCCCTTTCTCTTTCCCCTCTCCCTTTCTCTTTCCCCTCTCCCTTTCTCTTTCCCCTCTCCCTTTCTCTTTCCCCTCTCCCTTTCTCTTTCCCCTCTCCCTTTCTCTTTCCCCTCTCCCTTTCTCTTTCCCCTCTCCCTTTCTCTTTCCCCTCTCCCTTTCTCTTTCCCCTCTCCCTTTCTCTTTCCCCTCTCCCTTTCTCTTTCCCCTCTCCCTTTCTCTTTCCCCTCTCCCTCTTTCCCCTCTCCCTTTCTCTTTCCCCTCTCCCTTTCTCTTTCCCCTCTCCCTCCTTTCCTTTCCCCCTTTTTCTCCCTCTCCCTTCCCCTTCTCTTTTCCCATCTCTTCTTTTCCCCTTTCCTTCTCTTCCTCCGCCTCCCTCTTCCCCCCCCTTGCTTTCCCCTCTCCCTGCTTTCCCCCTCTCCCTTTCTCTTCCCTCCCTCCTTCTCCTTTCCCCCTCCCTTTCTCCTTTCCCCCTCCCTTTCTCCTTTCCCCCTCCCTTTCTCCTTCCCCCTCCCTTTCTCCTTTCCCCTCCCTTTCTCCTTTCCCCTCCCTTTCTCCTTTCCCCTCCCTTTCTCCTTTCCCCCTCCCTTTCTCTTTTCCCCCCTCTCCCTTTCTCTTCCCCTCTCCCTTTCTCTTCCCCTCCCCTTTCTCTTCCCCCCCCATCTCTTTATCTCTTTTCCTGTCTATCTCTTTTCCCCTCTCCATTTTCCACTCCCTCTTTTCCCCTCTCCCTCTTCCCCCCCCCCCCCCCCCCTTTCTGTCCACCCCTTCCCCCCCCCTTCACCCTTTCTCTTTTTCCCTCTCACCCTTCTCCCCTCTCATTTCCCCTCTGCCCCTTCCTCCCCCTGCCGGTGGCTGGTGCTGACCCTAACCCCGGTAAGAGGATGGTGTTTGGTTGTCCACCTGTGACTCTGAGCTCCTCTGTGGTCTGTAGGTTGTGTACAAAGAAGGCTTAGGGAAGGCAACCCCCACGGCAGTGACTCCAGAGCTGGAGCGAGTCAAACGCAACCAGGAACACATCAGCTCGGTACTGAACCAAGACAAGCAGCCACCTTGCACTAAGAATAACCACTCTGGACAGCAGCTCCTTTCTAATTGACCTCCATTTCCTCACTTTTCCTTCCTTTTGCCTATTTCCCCTTTGATTTATCCATTTCTTTATTCAAACCTCTTGCTCTAGCAAATAACTTTCCAGGTGCTTTATTTACTGCCCCAGGTGTCTCCTCCTGCTGCAGTGCTGAGTGTGCTAAACAGTAACAGCAGGCAGAGCAGAGCTGGGGGCTGCTCCAGGCTGAGCTGGGGGCATCTTTGTGTGCTGCAGGTTCTGTACAAGGAGCAGATGGCCAAAGGGACCCCAACCCCCCTGACTCCAGAGATGGAGAGAGCTAAACGCAACCAGGAGAACATCAGCTCGGTGAGTTCTGCTCAGCCAAGCAAAGGGCACTCAAAGGCCATGCTGCAGCCCCAGGAACCCTGACTCAGGCCAGCAGTGCAGGTGGTTATGGAACTGCTTGGTTTGGAAGCATGGAAACAAACCCAGAGCCTTTACAGGTGGCCCTGGGCAGCCTGACCTAGCTGGAGGTGTCCCTGCGGACTGCACAGGGCTTGCACAAGATGACCTTTGAGGGTCCCTTCCCACCTGATGCAAAGAGGGATCCTGGGGGCATCCAGAGTGTGTCCAGCAGACCCAGGGAGGCTCTCCTCCCCCTCTACTCTGCCCTGGTGAGGCCACACCTGCAATATTGCATCCAGTTCTGGGCTCCCCAGTTCCAGAGGGACAGGGATCTGCTGGAGTCCAGTGGAGAGCTACCAGGAGGCTGAAGGGACTGCAGCACTGCCCTGTGAGGAGAGGCTGAGAGCCCTGGGGCTGATTAGTCTGGAGAAGACTGAGAGGGGATATGAACAATGGTTATCAATATCTGAGGGCTGGGGGTCAGGAGGGAGAGGCCAGGCTCTGCTCACTTGCACCCTGGGATGGGACAAGGGGCAAGGGATAGAAACTCCAGCACAGGAGGTTCCACCTCAACATGAGGAGGAACTTCTGCACTGGGAGGGTCACAGAGCACTGAAGCAGGCTGCCCAGAGGGGTTGTGGAGTCTCCTCCTCTGGAGCCTTTCCAGCCCCATCTGGATGTGTTCCTGTGTGACCTGCGCTGGATTCTATGCTCCTGCTCTGGCAGGGTGGTTGGGGTCAATGATGTCTGGAGGTCCCTTCCAACCCCTGACATCCTGGGATCTGTGAATCCCTGCTTTCTACTTTCTGCTGAAGTGGTTTCTGTCATCAGCTGCTTTACTTTGGGGCTTTAAGCTGTAATTTCAGTTAACATCTGTGGCCTTCAAAGTTCTTGAAAGTCTGTTTTCACTGGTCTTAACCTGTGTGTGCATCATCTGCTGTAGGACTGAGAGGCTCCAGGGAAGGGCAAGAGCTGGTGGAGGGTCTGGAGAACAGGTCTGGTGAGGAGCAGCTGAGGGAACTGAGGTTGTTGTGCCTGGAGGAGGCTGAAGGGAGACCTCATTGCTCCCTGCTGCTCCCTGAAAGGACCTTGGAGTGAGGTGGGGGTTGGTCTGTTCTCCCAAGGAAGAAGCAATAGGACATGAGGAAATAGCCTCAAATGGCATCAGGCAAGGTTTAGGTTGGACATTAGGAGACATGTCTTCACAGAAAGGGCTGTCAAGGCCTAGCCCAGGCTGCCCAGGGAGCCTTTGAAACCCTGGAGAGGTTTCAAAGCTGTGAAGATGTGGTGCTGAGGGCCATGGTTTAGTGGTGACCTGGCAGGGCTGGGTTAAGGGTTGGACTGGATGATCTTAAAGGTCTTTTCCAACCAAAGCATTCCTGTGAGCTATGAACTGATCCTTTCTCAGCCACACTGCCATTGCTCTTGGATTTCTGTCACCCCACACAAGCCTGGTAAGTCTGGGAATGGCCACCTCTGGGCCATCCAGTCCCCATGATGGATTGGATTGTCCTGGGAGGCTGTGGATGCCCTCTCCCTGGAGGTGGCCTTGAGCAACCTGGGCTGACCTTAACCCAACTCAACCCATTCTATGATGACCACAATTGCTGCATTACCTCTGCCTGCTGTTAGTTTAACAAAAGCAAGGAGCTTTCAGTTAGCAAAGGGCTGTCAGGGATCAGGTCCAGAGCTCTCCCTGCCTCAAAGGGCTGTCAGGGATCAGGTCCAGAGCTCTCCCTGCCTCAAAGGGCTGTCAGGGATCAGGTCCAGAGCTCTCCCTGCCTCACACAGCTAGGAAAAACGTTTGCTTTCCTCCCTGACGTTTCCCACCAGCACAGCTCCTGGTGCTATTCCCCACCCTGTCCTCGGCCAGGCTGCTGCAGTGCAGCTCATTCCCCAGGCTGCAGGAGCTGCTTGGTGCCCCCTGCTCACTCCTTTTCCTCCTCTGGCAGGTTCTTTACTCGGACAGCTTCCGCAAGGAAGTCCAAGGCAAGGCTGCCTACGTGCTGGACACGCCTGAAATGCGGCGCGTGCGCGAGACCCAGAAGCACATCTCCACAGTAAGAGCCTGCCCACAGCTGCTTGCAGTTGGCAGGTGGGGTTCCCTTCCAGAAACCTCACCTTGCTCCTCACCCCTTCTTGGGTGGGCAGCTGAAGGCTGCAAGAGCTGGGGCTGTTCAGCCTGGAGAGGAGAATGCTCCAGGGAGCAGCCTTCTGGTACCAGAAGAGGGCTACAGGAGAGGTGGGGAGGGAGTTTTGACAAGGGCTTGGAGTGAGAGGATGAGGGCAGTGGCTTTCAGCTGGAAGAGGGAAGACTGAGATTAGATTTCTGGTGAGGGAAGGAGACACTGGAACAGGTTGCCCAGGGAGGTTGTGGATGCTCCCTCCCTAGAGGTGTTCAAGGTTATCTTGGATGGGGCCTTGAGCAAGCTGGGGTAGTGTGAGGTGTCCCTGCCCATGGCGGGGGGGTTGGAACTGGATGCTCTTGAGGGTCATAGTATCATAGTATCACAGTATCAGTCAGGGTTGGAAGGGACCACAAGGATCAGCTAGTTCCAACCCCCCTGCCATGGGCAGGGACACCCCACACTAGATCAGGCTGCCCAGAGCCTCAGCCAGCCTGGGCTTAAACACCTCCAGGGACAGGGCCTCAACCACCTCCCTGGACAACCCATTCCAGGGCTTCACCACTCTCATGGGGAAGAACTTCCTCCTCACCTCCAGCCTGAATCTCCCCACCTCCAGCTTCATTCCATTCCCCCTAGTCCTATCACTACCTGAGATCCTGAGCAGTCCCTCCCCAGCCTTCCTGTAGGCCCCCTTCCAACTCAAACCATTCTATGACTCTATGAATGGAGGTGAGGTGAGCAGGCATCCAAACTCTTCCTCTTGATGACCTCAGAGTTCATTCCCAGCCAAAAGAAGCCTATGGTCTCAGCCATGGAGAGCAGAGCTTCCCTTTTAACTTGCAGGTGAAATACCATGAAGACTTTGAGAAGAGCAAAGGCAGCTTCACCCCTGTGGTGACGGACCCCATCACGGAGCGCGTCAAGAAGAACATGCAGGACTTCAGCGACATCAGCTACCGCGGCATCCAGCGGCGCGTGGTGGAGATGGAGCGCAAGCGCGTGGACCAGGACCAGGAGAACCTCACAGGTCAGCACACCCTGCCCCTGCTCTGCAGCACCCTCACCCCTGCCTTCACACCACTGCCCTGCAGGAGCTGGTCAGGATCGGCTCACTGGTACCAGCTCCAAGCCATCCCCACCTAGAGATGGTTTGGTGCAGAGCTGGTACCAGCTCCAAGCCATCCTCACCTGGAGATGGTTTGCTGCAGAGCTGGTACCAGCTCCAAGCCATCCTCACCTAGAGATGGTTTGGTGCAGAGCTGGCATCAGCTCCAAGCCATCCCCACCTAGAGATGGTTTGGTGCAGAGCTGGCATCAGCTCCAAGCCATCCCCACCTAGAGATGGTTTGGTGCAGAGCTGGTAGCAGCTCCAAGCCATCCTCACCTGGAGATGGTTTGGTGCAGAGCTGGCACCAGCTCCAAGCCATCCTCACCTGGAGATGGTTTGCTGCAGAGCTGGTGCCAGCTCCAAGCCATCCCCACCTCCAGATGGTTTGCTGCAGAGCTGGTACCAGCTCCAAGCCATCCTCACCTAGAGATGGTTTGGTGCAGAGCTGGTACCAGCTCCAAGCCATCCTCACCTAGAGATGGTTTGGTGCAGAGCTGGTGCCAGCTCCAAGCCATCCCCACCTCCAGATGGTTTGCTGCAGAGCTGGTGCCAGCTCCAAGCCATCCCCACCTCCAGATGGTTTGCTGCAGAGCTGGTGCCAGCTCCAAGCCATCCTCACCTGGAGATGGTTTGGTGCAGAGCTGGTAGCAGCTCCAAGCCCTCCTCACCTCCAGATGGTGTCTGCAGCACAGCCCACGTTGAAGCTATCCTCTTCAGCAGCTGACCTGAGCTCTGCTTGTCCTGTTCTGCCCAGCCTTGCAGGGCAGTGCTGCATTTCCCCCTTGGCCTTCTGTTTCAATCTAATCTCTCTGCCTATTAGAGAAATGTCAGAAGAGCCCAGGCTGGGTGAACCTCAGAAGAGCACATGCTGCAGCACCAGCCCTGGCCAGTCACATCCCAAAACCCCCCAGTGTAAGAGCTTGTTGCTCCAGGAGACACCACAAGTGTGAGATGATGTGCTGGGAAGGGTCCCTCGAACAGTCCTGGACAGGCTGAGGTCCAGCATGGACACAATGCTCTGCTCAGGGCAGGATGGGAAGGTCCTGAGGACACTTCCCACATCCACCACCCAACTCTGGACCCTCTGAACGTGCAGGCAGCTTCACTCTCCAAACAAGCTCCCCATGTCCCCAGCCCTGCAGCTCTGGGGCTGTCCTTGCTGGCAGCCTCAGGAGCAGAGCACAGCAGGCAGGACTGACCCCTGGGGGCTCTCCAGAGGGCTCCACCCTCTGCTGTAGGTTAAGTTCTGGACTACTGCTGCCCTCCTCTCCTTCTCTTAAGCCCTACTCAGGACAGATGTGTGCTCCTCAAGCTGCCCAGAAGCCACCTGAGCTACAGGTCTCCTCAGAAAATGTCACTTTTCTCTGGCAGGCCTCCGGGTGTGGCGCACCAATCCCGGCTCAGTCTTTGACTATGACCCAGCAGAAGACAACATTCAGTCCAGAAGCTTACACCTGATCTCTGGTAGGTTCCACAGGCCCTGCTGGTTGTGCAAAACAGGTGCCAGGCTTGTGGGAACCCAGTGGGAACTGCCAGCCTGGGGGGACCAAAGCACAGCTTGGAGCTGTAGGATCCAAGGCAGTGTGACAGTGCCACTGGCTGCCTTCTGCAGCACCAGACTGCTCCTCAGCTGCCTCCTGCCCTGCTCATTGCTGCAGATGTGTCCTCAGTGACAGAAATCTCAGGCATGGCTCAGCTCTGACAGCTGATGAAGGAAGCCATGCCCAGGTTGCATCCTGGCTTGGATCAGCAACAGTGTGACCAGCAGGGCTAGAGAAGTGATCAACCCCCTGTACTGGGCACTGGTGAGGCCACATCTTGAGCCCTGGGTTCAGTTTTGGGCCCCACACTCCCAGGAGGACATTGAGGGCTGGAGCAGGTCCAGAGAAAGGCAAGGAAGCTGGGGAAGGGTCTGGAGAACAGGGCTGGTGAGGAACAGCTGAGGGAACTGGAGGAGGCTGAAGGGAGACCTCAGTGCTCACTACAGCTGCCTGAAAGGAGGCTGGAGCCAGGTGGGGGTTGGTCTCTTCTCCCCCTTATCAAGTGATAGGATGAGAAGAAGTGATTTCAGGTTGCCCCAGGGCAGGTTTAGGTTGGGCACTAGAAGAAACTTCTTGACTGAAAGGGTTCTCAGAGCCTGGAAGAGGCTGCTGAGGGAGGTGACTGAATCCCTGTTCCTGGAAACATTTCAAAGAGGCAGGGCTGTGGTACTGAGAGAGATTTGGACACAAATGTCTTTTCCAAGTGAAGTGATTCTGTGATGGGTAATGAGAGGTGGAAGGAGCTGGTGCTGAAGGGAAGGAGGTTAGGGAAAAGAAAGACGACGCTGGATAACAAAGACATTAAAGGCGAGAGGGACAGAGCTGTGCCTTGGAGCAGAACTTCACCACTTCACTGCTGGCCACAGAACACTTTCCCCAAGTGCCACCACCCTCTCTGGAGTCTCAGAAACATCAGCTGGGCCTCTCAGGCCTTTGCCCATAGCCTATGTGAGACTCAGCAACCAACTGTGGCGCCTGGGGCAGGTTTCTGCTGAGCAGCGGTAGACAGTGGGGGGTGTTCTCAGCGAGTGTGAAGCTGCAGCTGTGCGTAGGCAGGTTCAGAACAAACCCCTCCTGTGTGTGTGTGAATGCAGAGCTGGGCTCTGGCCGTGCACCTGCCCAGAGCCCCCTCTCTCCCCGCAGTCCAGGCGCAGCGCCGCAGCCGCGAGCACTCCCGCTCCGCCAGCGCCCTCAGCCTGAGCGGCGGCGATGAGAAGTCCGAGCCCTCGGACGCCGTGGATCAACAGCTCTCCTTCTACAGCTCTGGGGGCTTCTTCACCTCCACTGCCACAGGTACTGCAGGGACAGCCAGCCCCCTCCTTGCTGGGGGAGGACAGATGGGGCCCTGCTGAAGCAGGTTGCCCAGGATCACAAGGGCCAGGTGGGGTTGGGAAGACAGAGAAGTGCCCAGAGAGGGGGCTGGGGCCTCAGCCCTGGAGGGATTCAAGGTGAGGCTCGACAGGGCTCTGGGCAACCTGATCTAGGGGAGGATGCCCCTGCTGACTGCAGAGGGGGTGGGACTAGATGACCTTTGGCGGTCCCTTACAACCCAGACCATCCTGTGATTTTAACTGGAGCGGCCTGAGGAGGATATCCATACTCATCAATACTTCAAGGAGGATGGGGCCAGGCTTTTTGCAGTGGTGCCCGGTGACAGGACAAGGAGTAAGGGGCACAAACTGGAACACAAGAAGCTCTATCTAAACATGAGGAGAAGCTTCTTGCATTTAAGAGTGCCAGAGCCCTGAAAGAGGCTGCCCAGAGAGCTGGGAGTCTTCATCTCTGGAGACATTCAAAACCCACCTGGGAGGTGTTCCTCTGTGACCTTCTCTAGGTGACACTTCCTTGGCAGGGGGGCTGGACTCAAATCTCTTCCAGCCCCTTCCATGCTGTGAATCCCTCCAGAGCTGGAGCCTCCATAACCTCTCTGGTCAGCCTGCTCCAGCCTCAGGCCCTCTCCTGCCCTGCTCTTCCTGCCAGCTCTACAGTAACACAGCTTCTTTTCCTTTGGCAGTGGGCTACAAACATGCCAAAACCATCGAGCTGCCACAGCAGCGTTCCTCCTCTGTTGCCACCCAGCAAACAACTGTCTCATCTGTTCCTTCCCACCCCTCCACTGCTGGGGTAAGTATCACCCAGCCCATGGACTGAGATGCCAGCAGTTGTAAGGGACCAAGGGAGGGCTCCAGGAGCTGTTGGGTGTGCTGTCCATCATGCCTAAGCTGATGTTCCTCTGTTGTAATGTGCAAATCTCCATAGCCTGCCAAAGCTATCCCAAAACAACCCTTCTGCATTCCCCCAGGACTGAGGTGGGACCATGTCTACCACCTGGGCTGAAGCTTGGTAGAAAACCAGGTGAAGGGGTATGAGGGTCATTGTAGTAGGACACAATCAGATCAGATCCTGGGCTGCATCAGGAGAAGTGTGGCCAGCAGGGCAAGGGAGGTGATCCTCCCCCTCTGCTCAGCTCTGCTGAGACCCCACCTGGAGTACTGCCTCCAGTTCTGGAGCCCCTATTACAAGAGGGATCTGGAGGTGCTGGAAGGTGTCCAGAGAAGGGCCACAAAGATGAGCAGAGGGCTGGAGCTGCTCTGCTGTGAGGACAGACTGAAGGAGTTGGGGCTGTTCAGTCTGGAGAAGAGAAGGCTCTGAGGTGACCTCATTGTGGCCTTCCAGGATCTGAAGGGGGCTACAGGAAGGCTGGGGAGGGACTGCTCAGGATCTCAGGTAGTGATAGGACTAGGGGGAATGGAATGAAGCTGGAGGTGGGGAGATTGAGGCTGGAGGTGAGGAGGAAGTTCTTCCCCATGAGAGTGGTGAAGCCCTGGAATGGGTTGTCCAGGGAGGTGGTTGAGGCCCTGTCCCTGGAGGTGTTTGAGCCCAGGCTGGCTGAGGCTCTGGGCAGCCTGATGTAGTGTGGGGTGTCCCTGCCCATGGCAGGGGGGTTGGAACTAGCTGATCCTTGTGGTCCCTTCCAACCCTATCTGATACTATGACACCTGAGAAGTTTTACATGTCTCAGAGATGACAATGGGGTATGGCATCACCTCCCCATCAGATCTGCTGGGAGGTGACATTTTCAAGTTACAGCTGAAGCTAGACTCTGCTCAAGTGCAGCCTGAAAACACTTTGTTCAGCTTCAGTGTCACCAGACCACAGAGGCTGTCACCCAAGGTAGGGCAGTGCTTGGGCAGCCAAGTTACTGAGAGGAACATCCTTCCCAGTGAGGGTGGAGAGACACTGGAGCAGGTTGCCCAGGGAAGTGGTGGATGCCCCCTCCCTGGAGGTGTTCAAAGCCAGGCTGGATGAGGCCTTCAGCAAGCTGGGCTGGTGGGAGGTGTGCCTGCCCCTGGCAGGGGGGTTGGAAGGGGATGAGCTTCACGCTCCCTTCCATCCCAACCCCATGCTATGACTGAGATGAAAGCAGGAGTTGAAAGCCCCCCAGCTGCTCCGGCAGCGGCCCTCGGAGAGCAGTCAGTAGAGCTCTTGTGCTGGGCCTGCTCTTCCCTTCTGCTTCTCACTCTGGGTTCTCTGTCCCTCCCGCAGAAGACCTACCGGGCCATGTACGACTACACGGCCGCCGACGCGGACGAGGTGTCCTTCAAGGACGGGGACACCATCGTCAACGTGCAGGCCATCGACGAGGGCTGGATGTACGGCACCGTGCAGCGCACCGGCAAGACCGGCATGCTGCCCGCCAACTACGTCGAGGCCGTCTGAGCCTGCCCGGGGCAGCCCTGCCCCAGCTGCCTCAGAACCTGCCTCAGAACCTGCCTCTAACCCCACTCCTCAGCGCTGCACTTCCTCCAAGGCCGAGGCCAAACCAAGGGGTTGGTTGGTGTTTTGTTTGCAAGCCTTGCCTGGACTCTGGAACGTTTCACCACTGGGCTGGGAGCCAGGGCAGTGTCTAGAGAGGAACCCAAGCCTGACACTACAACTGGTGTCCTCCTCCTCCTCCTCCTCCCATCAAGTATGATGTTTCTGGGCTGCTTTAAAACGTCTGTGTCCACTTCTTTTCCATTTAACTAACATTTAGCCTTAGTGTCTCCAATCATTTAGCTAGGGGAGGGAACCCAGCTGAACCCAAAAACCTCTTCTGCTTGCTGAGCTCTTCCTCATCTGTTGTTCTGGGGTCAAAAAGCTGTTACTGTGGATGAGTGACTCAATAAAGCTGATGTTCCTGCAGCAGGCTTGGTGTTGTCACTGCTGAAGCAATCAGCCTCACTGTGAACTGCCCTGGCTCAGGAAACTCTCTTCAGAAAGGGAATTACCTCAGGTGGTGAAGCCAGAGCCACAGAACTGTCAGGCTTGGAAGGGACCTCAAGGATCAGCCAGTTCCAACCCCCCTGCCATGGCCAGGGACACCTCACACTACAGCAGGTTGCTCACAGCCACATCCAGCCCTGCCTTAAAACCCTCCAGGCATGAGGCTTCCACCACCTCCCTGGGCAACCTGTGCCAGTGTCTCTCCACCCTCCTGGGGAAGAACTTCTTCCTCACATCCAATCTCCATCTACTTTTGCTCCATTCCATTGCTGATCAATATTTCAAGACAAGAGTCAAGCTCTGAGGGGCTGTGAGTGGACAAGTGATTTCCTACCTGAACACATGGTTTGTTGCCTGCTCAGCTCCTGAAGCCTCTGGTATCAGCCAGGATCCAAGGAAGAGGAGGTAAGAATTCCCTGTGTGCTAAGGCCAAGAGAAAAGTCAGAAATGAATTCATAAAGCTGAGTGTTGGCTCTGAGGGCCTTAGACCACAGGGAAGCCTGCCTGGGTCTACACAACCAGCTTGAAAAGGTGATGTCCTCCTTCAGTGCTTGGTATGACCTTCTGAGGTGTGTGAGGGACAACTTCAGACTGTGAGAGCTGGAGAAGCCCAAGGAAGCAGCTTTGGGAGCAAAAAGAACATCTTCAGCAAAGAAGGAAGCCTGCAGCTGAACTCAGCACTGGCCCCAATCACATCCCACCTCTGGCCTGCTCCATCCTCCTCAGGAGCTGCATGATTCACAGAGTGCATTGGCTGGGAAGGGACCCTCAAAGGTCACCTGGGAGAGTAGGGACACACCTCCACCTCCATCAGGCTGCCCACATCTTGAATAAGGACAATGAACACAGAGTCTTGCAGACACATTAGCAGAACCTGCTCCTACCTCTAAGCAGGTCCCTCCCAACCTTGTGACTCCCCCTTGCCAAGCAGGCCTGAACAGATCTGATGGGGCACAGCCCCCACCTTCCCTCCCCAAACCACACCAGTGTTACCAAGTCTGGGAACTATCATCTGCTCTTTTATTTGCCCATGTGGAAGTTCTAAAATGTCCTGCAGCATCTCCTCCCCCCCCCAAGGTCCATTTTGACAGCTACAGTACAATATATACAAATGATTTCCTTTTGTCCAGAGCAAAAGCCCAAGGGAGGCCCCTCTGGAGCTCTCTCAGAAGCAGCACTGCAACCCATGCAATTAAAACCTCTAGAAAGTCATAAATTATTAACCAACATTTGCCACAAGTCTGTACATGAATATACAAAGAGCTCCTGGGTACAGCCATTTCCTTGAGGGGAGAGGGGGGGAAGAAAAAACCCCACCCCCCCCAACCAAACAACAGTTCTTCTCCAACAGAAGAACAGAGAACCCAACACGGGGTGGGGAGACAAAGCCTAAGAGGGGCTGGAATTGGTCACCTCCAAGAGAAGCAGCTTCTGAGTGCGTGGCCTACAAAAATAGATCTCATCCTGGGGTCATCCTGGGCTGGGAGGAGTGAAAAGGGGGAGGGGTTGGAAAAGAGGCTGCTCTGTCAGCTCCTGAGGCAAGGAGCAGAGCTGGGGGATCCACTTCTTCGCCCCCCACCCAGAGCTGGCAGCGCTAAGAACACTTCAGACTGGAGAAAAAATGATTAGTAACAACAGTAAGGTAACTCCTCTGGGGGCTTGGCTTCAGAGTCTTCTTCTGCTATTGCACAACTTGATCCAAGTTTTCTTTCACCAGCTGAAAGAACTATGCATAGCAAGGCAAGACAGACTGAGAGGGAACACACAACCCGTGGAATCAGAACACACACACACAGAGGGAGGGAGATAAAACCAGGAAAGCACAGCACATTTTGCTCCAGCAGGTGCTAACATCTCCTCTGGTGCAAAAGGCACAGGGCTCAGCACTCACTCACCCTAAGGAATAAAGGGGTTTGGGGAAGCTTCTTGTAACATAAAATCCTCCTCACTCAGAAAGAAGGAGGGGACTAAGAACCTTCAGGAGGTGGCTGCTGCCAGCGGGCCTGCAGGTTCCTCATGATGCAGTTTGTCATGGCAAGCAGCTTGGCCTGCATCTCGAAGAGCTGGCTGCCTGAATAGCACTGGAGGAGCTCTGCAGAGCTCAGCTGAGCTGCCAGGGCTTCCATTTGGCTCAGGAGATCTGCTGGGGCTGGTGCAGCTGGAGCTGGGGCAACTGCTTCAACCAGAGCTGGAAGGGAAGCAAAGGAGTCAGATTGCATCAGGTTGGAAGGGACCCTCAAAGGTCTTGTCCAACCCCCTTGCAGTCAGCAGGGACACCTCCAGCTAGAACAGGCTGCCCAGGGACACAGCCAGGCTGACCTTGAATGGCACCAGGGATGAGGCCTCAACCACCTCCCTGGGCCGCCTGTACCACTGTCTCATCACCCTCACTGTGCAGAGCTTCCTGATGTCTAGCCTAACTCTGCCCTGCTCCAGTCCCAAACCACTGCCCCTCATCCTGTCCCCACCTGCCCTTCTGAACAGCCCCTCCCCAGCCTTCCTGGAAGTCCCCTGCAGATACTGAACAGCAGGGACAGCAGCCTCAGAGCCCTTCACCCTGGAGGTGTCTCCTGCAAGCCTGGGGACAGCCCTTGCTGCAGGCCCCTCAGCCCCAGCACTGGGTGCTGTCCCTCCCCACTTTGGTTCAAGTCCCTTTCTGCAGCAGAGCAACAAACACTGAGGTCCCATTCAGCTCCTGCCAAGCTCCAAAGCTGCTCAATTTGTTTTACTTGTGAAGTGAAATGATGAATAAAGAGGAAGAAGGAAAATAGGCTTTGTTGTGCCAGTGCCCTGTGGACATTTCCCTGCCTCTGGGGCTCTTCCTGGGCCCACAGCACAACCTGCTGGAGCTGGGTCCTGTCCCAGCAGGACCAGAGCTTTGCTGCTGGGTTTAGGTGCAGGAAGAGTGTAAGAAGCTCCATCTGAACATGAGGAGGAACTTCTCCAAGTTAAATAGCCCTGTAGCAGGCTGCCCAGAGAGGTGGTGGAGTCTCCATCTCTGGGGACATTCAAACCCATGAGATCCTCTGTGGCCTTCCCTAGGTGACCCTGCTCTGGCAGGAGGCTTGGACTCAGTGATCTCCAGAGGTCCCTTCCAACCCCACCACTCTGTGATTCTCTGTGGTCTGGACTGAGAGCTGAGCTGATGTTACAGCTTAGGTTGCACACCAGAAGGGATTAAAGCAGAAGGGTTTGCTCCACACACCCTGAGAGCTGCTGCTGACAAAGGCAGCCCTCAGAACTCCACACAACCCTTCATGGAGACCTTCATGATGTCTGAGCATGAGAAGATCATGCTGAAATAGAACTCAGGTCAGAAATCACACACACAGAGTGCTGGGGGTTGGAAGGGACCTCTGAAGTTCATCTGGTCATAGAATTATAGAATGGGTTGGGTTGGAAGGGATCTAAAAGATCATCCAGTTCCAACCCCCCTGCCATGGGCAGGGCCACCTTCCACCAGCCCAGGCTGCTTAAGACCTCATCCAGCCTGGCCTTGAACACCTGCAGCAGGGAGGGGACATCCAGAGCCTCCCTGGGCAGCCTGTTCCAGTGTCTCACCACCCTCACTGCAAACAATTTCTTCCTAATCTCCAGGCCCAGCCCTTGTAAAATGTCCCTCCCCAGCTCTCCTGTAGCCCCCTTCAGGCACTGGAAGGCCACACTAAGGTCTCCCTGGAGCCTTCTCTTCTCCAGGCTGAAACCCCACACCTTCTAGAGCAGGGTCACCTGGAGTAAATCACACTGGAACACATCCAGGAGCCAGATGAAAGCATCTGATCATGTTCCAGGTTTGTCACCTCAATGTCCAGCTTGTCAGCTGGACACAATGTGCTCCTGAGTCTTGATCTCCAGGTAACCAAATGCTTCAAGGCCAGGCTGGATGAGGCCTTAAGCAACCTGGGCTGGTGGGAGGTGTCCCTGCCCATGGCAGGGGGGTTGGAACTGGATGATCTTGAAGGTCCCTTCCAACCCAAACCATTGTGTGACTCTTGTGGGAAGAACAAGGCCAAGTTCCTCTATCCAAACTGAGCATCCAGGAATCAGCCTCTGTCCTGTCCCACTCCCCTCAGGATGAAGCTGGGCTTCAGCTGGCTGGTGCTGTGCACTCCCAGAGCCACAGCAGGTACACAGCTCAGGAGACACCCTGGCTGAGTCCCAACATGAACTACTTGGAGCCTGGCTTAACTTGTTCTTAATGCCAGCTCCTTGAGGGAAAAGCAGCACCTTTCCCTCCAAATATCCAACAAGGTTCCAGAAGCCTTTGCTGCTGGGCTCCATCAGGTGGCCTGCACCCAGCTCACCTGCTGAGAGTGCCTGTCACTACTCCTTCCCTCAGAGAACAAGTAAGTGGTGCCCTGAGGGGAGAGCAGCAGCAGCACACAGCAGGAACACCCAAAGCCAGGCAAAAAGCCAGCAAGAGCTACCTGTGGAATGCTGTTCTTCCACAAGAAGAGGTTTCTCCTCTTCATTATCCTCAGGCTCCTCTGCATCCTCAGAGGGGTGTTCCATGTGCTCAGACATCTCCACATCCTCAGAGGGCTCCTCCATGTCCTCAGATTTCACTACATCCTCAGAGAGCTTCTCAAAGTCCTGAGGCTTTTCCACATCCTCAGAGGGTTTCTCAAAGTCCTGAGGCTTCTCTGCATCCTCAGAGGGCTCCTCCATGTCCTCAGACTTCACTGCGTGCTCTGGGGGCTTCTCAAAGCCCTGAGGCTTCTCTGCATCCTCAGAGGGCTTCTCTACATCCTCAGAGGGCTTCTCAAAGTCCTCAGTCTTCTCCACATTCTCAGAGGGTTCTGTGTCTTTGCGCTTCTCTGCATCCTCAGAAGGCTTCTCCACATCCTCAAGCGCTGCTATTTCCTCAAGTCCTCGAGATTTGACCTGAGGATTTTGGGGGAGAGAAGAAGAGCTCTGGTTTTTGCCTCTGGAAAGGCACAGGAGTAGCTGGTGGGAGATCTTCTAACCTCCCAATAGGCACAACCCTTACTGCAGCTAACACCATTGCAACCAGGCCACCAGTGCCTTGAGTTCCAGTTAACAGGGCAAGGGAAGACCTCCCTGCTCTCTCCAGCTCCCTGAAAGGAGGCTGCAGTGAGGTGGGGGCTGGGCTCTTCTCCCTAGGATCAGGTGATAGAATGAGAGGACACAGCCTGAAGTTGTGCCAGGGGAGGTTTAGGTGGGACATGAGGATCAAGAGTGGTCAGGCATTCACAGAGAGAGTTGTTTACCATTGGAATGTGCTGCCCAGGGAGGTGGTGGAGTCCCCATCCCTGGAGGTGCTCAAGAAAGGTGTGGGCATGGCACTGTGGGCCATGGTTTGATGGCCAAGGTGGGGTTGTGCTGGAGGTTGGACTGGATGACCTCAGAGGGCTTTCCCAAGCCAAACAGTTTAGGATGCTGTGATTCTGCGAGCCCCCCACCCCGATTCAACCTCACAGTGAACATCAGCAGCCCCTCAGGGCCCAGCCTGGGCTCTTGGGTGCCTCACCTGCTGCTCGTGGTACCCTCTGAGAGCTTTCCTGACGTTGTAAACCTTGGGTGAGAGGATGGGGAGGTTCTCGATCTCCGACGCCGTCAGGTTGCTGAGGTCCCCCACGGTCCGGATGTTCCTCGCCCGGATGACCTGCACCATGCCCCTGGCACTGCACACAGGGGGCAGGGGGAAGAGAACAGGGCTTTATGAGAATAGAACAGAACAGACCAGGTTGGAAGAGACCTTCAAGATCATCGTGCCCAACCTATCATCCAACACCACCTAATCAACTAACCCATGGCACCAAGCACCCCAGCAAGTCTCCTCCTGAACACCTCCAGTGATGGTGACTCCACCACCTCCCCAGGCAGCCCATTCCAATGGGCAAACACTCTCTCTGTGTAAAGCTTCCTCCTGACTTCCAGCCTAAATCTCCCCTGGCACAGCTTGAGACTGTGTCCTCTTGTTCTGGTGCTGGCTGCCTGGGAGAAGAGACCAACCCCCACCTGGCTACAACCTCCCTTCAGGTAGTTGTAGAGAGCAAGAAGGTCACCCCTGAGCCTCCTCTTCTCCAGGCTAAGCAACCCCAGCTCCCTCAGCCTCTCCTCACAGGGCTGTGTTCCAAGCCCCTCACCAACTTTGTTGCCCTTCTCTGGACACCTTCCAGCAACTCAACATCTTTCCTAAACTCAGAGGGCCCAGAACTGGACACAGGACTCAAGGTGTGGCCTAACCAGTGCAGTGTACAGGGGCAGAATGACCTCCCTGCTCCTGCTGGCCACACTCTTCCTGATGCAGGCCAGGATGCCATTGGCCCTCTTGGCTGCCTGGGCACACTGCAGGCTCATGTTCAGCCTACCATTGACCAGTACCCCCAGGTCCCTCTCTGCCTGGCTGCTCTCCAGCCACTCTGACCCCAGCCTGTAGCACTGCCTGGGGTTGTTGTGGCCAATGTGCAGAACCTGGCACTTGGATGTGTTCCATCTCCTGCCCTTGGCCTCTGCCCATCTGTCCAGCCTGTTGAGGTCCCTCTGCAGAGCCTCTCTACCCTCCAGCAGATCAACTCCTGCCCCCAGCTTGGTGTTGTCAGCACATTTACTGCTGATGGACTCAATGCCCTCATGCAGGTCATCAATACATGAGAACATTGGGGTTTGTAGGTCGAGCAGGCAGGTGACATTTGAGCAGACACCAAGCCCTTACCAGAGGCTGGTTGTGATCTGAGGTAGAATGACACTGACTGGGGTCTTGCAGCCAACCAGGGCGGGGTACATGCACTCCTTCCGGGACGGCGGCGGCTCCATGGCCATTTCCCTGATCTTGGAAGGAGACAACAAGAGGGCTAGATTAATCACCACACAGCTCAAGATGGGGAGGGGGGAAAAAAACACCCCACCCCAAACCAACAATGAGAGAGAAAAAGGAATCAAATCACTTCTTACTAAACACTTCTTGGAGCTTTTCAGCTTAGATTTACGTGATTCTAGGGGCAGAAATCCTTTGGTTGGAGTGGTGACACGCTGGGTGGAAAAAGAGGAGAAAAGATCTCTCAGGATCTCTCAAGGGTTTAGTTAAGCACAAGACTCTGCCTACAGCTCAAGAGGATGTTTGCCTTCAAAGGAGGAGTCAGGCAAACAGCCCTCACCTTACGCTGCCCTTACAACTGCTCGCACGTGGCCACGCGCCACGGCAGCGCTGCCTACGACCCAGGGGAATGCAGGAGGTGCAGGAGCCAGGGGAGAGAACTGACCTTGGGCTGCCCATTGGACAGGACTTTAAGGCTTCGTGAGGAGGGTGAGGAGTGGGATCTGACCACAGGGCTTCTCCTGTCGATGTCATCTGCCAGCCCCTCCTGGTAAATGGGGTTGGCGAAGGAGACGCGGCGGCTCTGAGGGAGAGAGGGCAGGAGGCTTGGGAGGAGGGACTCAAACCATCACCCTCTGGTGAAGGCAAGGCTGAGCAGACAAAACAGCCTGAAATCAACCATCAAAGCTCCTTGATGGTATCATAGTATCAGTCAGGGTTGGAAGGGACCACAAGGATCAGCTAGTTCCAACCCCCCTGCCATGGGCAGGGACACCCCACACTAGATCAGGCTGCCCAGAGCCTCATCCAGCCTGGGCTTAAACACCTCCAGGGACAGGGCCTCAACCACCTCCCTGGACAACCCATTCCAGGGCTTCACCACTCTCATGGTGTTTCACCCAAGGACAGAGCTGTGGCTTCCTCACTGCTGAAGGGAATGGGGGACAGGCACCTGCTGGAGCTGGTCCAGAGAGCACAAAGATACTCAGAGGGCTGGAGCACCTCTCCTCTGAGGACAGGCTAAAGAGCTGGGGTGGTTCAGCCTGGAGAAGAGAAGGCTCCAGGGAGACCTTAAACCAGCACTTCAGTATCTGAAGGGGAGCTACAGGAAGGCTGGGGAGGGAGTGTTTAGAAGGGCTTGTGAGGACAGGATGAGGGGCAAGGGTTTGAAACTGCAGCAGGGCAGATTTAGGTTGGCCATCAGAGGAAGCTCTGCACCATGAGGGTGGGGAGATACTGGAACGGGTTGCCCAGGGATGTGGTTGAGGCCCCACCCCTGGGGGCATTCAAGGTCAAACCTGATGTGGCCCTGGGCAGCCTGATCCAGATGTAGGTGTCCCTGCTCACCTCTGAAGGTCCCTTCCAAGCCAATGTAATCTGTGAAATACTCAATGCATTTGGTAAGGAGCTGCTCAAAACCCAGCCCTGGGAACCCTCTTACTGGTTCTGCAGTGACACCTGTGGGCAGCAGGGAAGAACTCTGGTGCTGTTCTGACCACACAACTCCCCACCCCATGCACACAAGCAGCCTGTCAGTGCTTGCAGAGCTCAAAAAGCAACCTCCACCTCTTGGACTCCAGCACAAGATCACTTCGAATGAAGAACAGAACCAGTGACCCAACAGCTCTGGAACTGTCACACTCCAGACCCTGTCAACATCCCTGTGAGGAACCAAGTGAGTGGCAGGTGGTGGCTCTGATCCCAGTACCTTATTAGCAGGTGAGAGGGAGTCATCATCCTGGCTCCTTTTGACACCCCTCTTTAAAATCCCCGTGGAGGGAGACGCCGAAGGAGACCAGACGCAGCGTGCCTGCACACCGTTGGGGCTCTCACTGACCACAGAGCTGACATCTGCTGGCTTCTGAGGGGACCCCACACCTCTGCCTTCTGTTGCATTTTCCTTGTCTGAGGCCACATCTTCAGACACTGTGGCTTCAGTTTCCCCCACTCCCTCCGTCTCTGCATCTCGACCACCACCGGTTTCCCCTGCCTTGCTCTCAGCCTTTTCACCATCCTGATGGCTTTCTAGCTCCTTCAGCCGTTTGCCCTCAGGTTTGCTAACAGTCAGCACCTCAGGGGTCTCCCCCACTTGTCTGCTCTGACTTGTGTCTTCATTTTCTGCAGCTGCTGGTTCTTCACTTTGGTCCCCTGCTGCCAGACTGCTATCACCAGGCTCATCCGAAGCAGGCTCAGACAGACACTGGTCAGTCTGATCAAAGGCTCCCTGTATTTCCACTAAGGAGAGGATGATTTCACCTTCAAGGCACTCTGCATCCAGATTCTCCTCCACCATGACATGGTTCCCTTGCAGGTTGTCTGCAGAGGATCCCTCTCCTTCCACGTTCAAGGCACTGAGCTGCTTGGGAGGATGCAGCGGAGTGCTCATTGCACAAGGTGCCGTGGGCAAGCTCTCGTCAGACTGAGAGCTACCAGACAGCTCTGGGGTGCTCACAGATGTCTGAACTGGGGTGGTTTGGGGCTCCTTCTCTTCAGGAGTGACCTCTTTTTGGGATCTGGTGAAGGGCACCACTTCCTCCTTTGCCTTTTTAAGGCAGCAGCTACAGTTCTTTAATCTCTTCAGCCTTTTGCTTCTCTTGAGGTGCCCCTCAGGTGTTTGTGAAGAAGGAACTTCACCACTTGAAGCAGAGTCTTCTGTGGGTGGTTTCTTCTCAGGCTGGCTGGTCTCCTCTGCTGCTTTCAAGCCCTGATCACCAGATGCAGGTGGGGCAGTGTGTAACTCCTCCAGCGCGCCGCTCCCGCTTTGCTCCGCGCCTGGGCTCTGCAGGCCAGGCGAGGCCTCAGGGCTGGCAGGTGCCACAGCTTTGCTGCTGTCCGGTGGGGTGCCCTGGGCTGGCAGCTCACTGGCTTCAGCTGTCGGTGCAGCATCTCTGCTGACTTCATGGCTCGGCTCAGCTTGATTCTCTGCCTCCAGGCTCTTAGTTTCATCTCCCTGGGAGGCCAGCTCCTGGCTACAGCTTCCTGGCGGCAGCTCCTTCATCTTGTCTTCGGGAGGATCGTCTCTGCTTTTCCCCTTGGCCTGTTTCCTCCTCTTTGCGCTTTCTTGCTTGGGCTCCGAGCCCTCGGCCTCTGAATTTTCAATGCTGGAAAGCAGCCCTTGGGAAGCTCTCCTCGTGTGGTATCGAGGCCGTTTCAGCTGGGTCTGCCCTTCTGTGCCCTCGCTGCTGTCAGGGCCCTCCGTGCTGTCAGCCTTCGCGTTCTCCTCTGGCCTCCTCGCACCCCTGCTCACCTCCTCCAGACCCCTCGAAGCAGGAGGCTCCTTCGAGCTCGAGTCCTCTGCGGCCGTCCTCTCGACCAAGCTGCTTTCTGCTTTACTTGTGTTTTCTGTGTTCTTCCCAGAACCCACCTTCTGCTTTTGGGAGCCATCATCTTTAGCCTGTGGCACCTTCTTCTGGGCAGGTTTTTCACTGTCTTTATGCCTGCTCCTCTTTTGGTGGCCATCTTCTGCCTCCTGACTACCCGCCGCGCTCTCCGCAGCCTCCGACCGCCGTCTCAGGCTACGCCTTAGTACCTTCTGGTTAGGAGAGACAGGAGGGACCTGACTGTCCTCAGCTGTCACCTGCTCAGAGGACACAGTGGTGCCTGGAGGTGTGTTTTCTTTAGCATCCATATCTGCTAACCTGTCCCTTTCTATTTCTCCTATGACATCTTCAGCTTTTTTAATGTCCAGATCTGAAGAGTGGAGAGCTTGGGACTGAGCGAGGAGAACATGCTCCACATCTTCTGCAGAAATCAGTCCAGGGCTATTCTCCACACTGCTGGAAGCCAAAGACTCTTGCTCTAGCCTGGCTGAGAGCTGGGACTGCTTCTGTCCTTCTTGCTCCATCTTGCTCTGCCGCCGCGTCAGCCTCCGTATGGCAGTGAAGATCTGCTCAGGCTTTTTGTCGTCTTCTCCAGCTTTCTCTGGCCCAGCAGCGGTCTTGCAGGTGGTGTTTTCCTTTTTACCTGCCCCAGAAGCACTTGCAGAGGTCCCTGACACGCTGTTTAATGGTGAGGGGCTAAAAGGCCTGCCCTCTGAGCTACCAAACTTCTCCAGGGTAATGAAGGACTGCCGGCGGCTCGCAGGCTGCGGCGTGCCAGAGACGACGTCGCTGGAAGCCGAGCTGCTGCTGACGTTTGAGGGGTTCTCATTCCCTTCTGAGGGCTCCTCTGGAGCTGCTTCCACACTGCTTGTCTCTAACCCCTCTCCAGCTGATGGCTGCTCCACAACCATTTCATCTGTTTCCTCTTTGGAGTCTTCCTTCCTCTTTGAACTTGAGCTCTCCTGCGGGCAAGTTCCAGGGGACGTGGGCACGCAGGCAGCATCCTCAGCAGCAGGCTCGGAGATTTCATCTGCTCTGTTGCTGCATCCTTCTTCACTCTTGCCATTTTCTTCCTGTCCCAACAACATGAACAGCAAAATAGTGCAGTTACACTATAAATACAAGAAAAACAAAACAAAACAACACACACCCCCCCAAAAACCCCCTGAACAACGCCCTCTGGTGGAACAGAGCACAGCACACCCACAAGGGGCTTTCTGTGAGACCCCCACCTCCAAAACTGCATCCAGTTGGGGTGTCCCCAGCATAAGGAGGACTCAAAGCTGTTGGAGGGAGTCCAGGGGAGGCCACAAAGATGATTCAAGGGTCGAAGCACCTCTGCTATGAGGATAGGCTGAGGGAGCTGGGGTTGTTCAACCTGGAGAAGAGAAGGCTCTGGGGGGGACCTTAGAACTGCCTTCCAAGACCCGAAGAAAGGCTGCAGAGGGACTTGTCATAGGGGTGTTAAGAGACAGGACAAGGGGGAATGGTTTGAAGGTGAGGGAGAGCAGCTTTAGAGTGAATCTTAGGATTCCAGAGAAGAGAAATGAAGTTGGTGAGGGGTTTGGAACATAAGCCCTATGAGGAGAGGCTGAGGGAGCTGGGGTTGCTTAGCCTGGAGAGGAGGAGACGCAGGGGTGACCTTATTGCTGTCTACAGCTCCCTGAAGGGAGGTTGCTGCCAGGTGGGGGTTGGTCTCTTCTCCCAGGCAAGCAGCACCAGAACAAGAGGACAAAGTCTCAAGCTGTGCCAGGGGAGATTTAGGCTGGATGTTAGGAAGAAATCCTTCCCAGCAACAGAGATTGGCCATTGGGATGTGCTGCCCAGGGAGGTGGTGGAGTCACCATCCCTGGAGGTGATTAGGAAGAGCCTGGCTGAGGCACTTGGTGCCATGGTTTAGTTGATGAGATGGTGCTGGGTGAGAGGTTGGACTTGATGATCTCAAAGGTCTTTTCCAACCTGGTTAATTCTATTCTATTCATCCATTAAATGGTCCTTAGCATCACATGTAAGTCACAGCAAGTTTGTTCCTTTTGGGGTATTTTTAGTCAAATACAGTTCTGGGGGTAGTTAAAATAGACTATCAATCTACTAATGCAAATTATCAATGCAATATCAGTGGTCACACAGAGACATGAGTGATCTGTTAGTCCTTGTAATACCTGGAGATGTGGGAAACAATTTAAACATATTCAGAGTTGATTTATTTATTGCTTTTAAGAGCTTTCCAATCAATCTGAATAACAATTTCATAGCCACAATCAAAGAGTTTTGCCACTAATCACCAGAGCTAACATGAAGAAAACAGCACTGGCTAGAATTCTGCTCTCTGCATCACCACTGGACAACAAGAACTCACCTGAGGCTTGTCTTGAACCCCTTCTTTTGCACCTTCCATTAAAGAGGATTTCTCCCTGCAACAGAAGTTAACTCAGTTAGAAGTGCTGCAGGAAAAGGAGGTGCCTTGAATGCACAGGGGGGCCACACTGACTTACAGAGAATCTTCCTGGCTTTGAGTGTACTGAGAGAATAAGGTCGTGTCCTGGGAGCTGTCCAAATTGTTGTACATGGCAGGAATGCCAACCCTGAAACAAGCAAACACAACAGATCAGGGATGGCAAGGCAGACTTTGACAGGAAGAGAGGAATGGATTCATCACAAGAGAGCAGAGGCTTGGGAGAAATGGCAGGAGCTTCCAAACTCTCAGAAGTACTCAAACTGCAACAGCCATCCAAGCAGTGACTGCTGCACAGAAGTCAGGGCAGCACATATGAAGTGTCAGGAGAAGTGGTATCACCAGGGGGGCTCCCTGGGGCTCATCCCTGGGGCCAGCTCTCTTTTCTATCTGTATCAGTGATCTGGAGGGGATCAAGGCTCCCTCAGTGAGTCTGCAGGTGACACAAAGCTGGGAGGGAGTGCTGGATCTGCTGGAGGGGAGGGAGGCTCTACAGAGGGCTCTGGCCAGGCTGGCTCCATGGGATAAGGCCAGTGGGATAAGGTTCTACAAGGCCAAGTGCCAGTTGCTGCACTTGGGTCACAACACCACCATGAAGGCTCCAGGCTTGGGGCAGAGTGGCTGAAAACTGCCTAGTGGAAAAGGACCTGAGGGTGGTGGTTGACAGTGGCTGAAGATAAGCCAGGCTGTGCCCATGAAGGCCACCAGCATCCTGGCTTGGATCAGGAATAGTGTGGCCAGCAGGAGAAGGGCAGGGATTGTGCCCCTGTACTGAGCACTGATGAGGCTGAGGGGAAAAAGGACCTGGGGGTGCTGGCTGGCAGCCAGATAGGAAATACAGATCAGACAATAACTTGGTTGCTTTACAATAGTGAAGGGAGGAGAGAGAGTCTGAGACAGAGGAACTGAAGCCATGTCAGTGCAGGGCCACTGCCCATCAGGTTGTAAGCAGAACAAATCACAGACCTCTTTGACCTAAGCACTTCCTTTTGATGCTCTGTCAGCACTCTTGTCTTTGTTTCTGGAGGAATGAACACGAAATCAGCAGATGCCTCCTCTTCCAGAAGCACCTCACTTCTAGGCTTGGAAGATGAAAAGTCTAGTTTTAACTGCAGAAAGGAAAACCAAACTGGATCAGAAGCACACCACAGGAACTGGAAGTGTTCTCACAGTGCAGGTGCAGCTCATCCTACATGGAACACTTAGCAAAGCACCACAGTTCTGTCAGCATATTAAGTTGGCAGAGATTGAGTCCCTGCCCATGGCAGGAGGGTTGGAAATTGAGGATCTTTAAGGTCCCTTCCAACCCAAACCACTCTGTGATTGTCTTCTATCAAATCCCTCAGTAGGTGCTGGCTTTCTTCATGAGGTTTACTTTTTGGCTGCTCAAGAAACAGGTAGATGTGGCACTTTTGGACATGGCCTAGTGGTCCTGGAGGTGCTGGACTTGATGAAAGCCTTTTCCAATCTTAATGATTCTGTGCTTTTCCTCCTCTAACACTATCACTCAGGAGAGATTTTGCAACCCCTCCTCTGTGCCCCTCCTTCATCATGAAGTCCCAAGACTGTAACAGTTGAAGGTATCTCACTATTCATCAGGGTTATTACTTCCTGCTGTTGACCCAAACCACCAACTCCTCACAGAACACAACACCCTGCTTCCCTGGGACCAGGGACAGACTGGAGCACACAGCTCAACTCTGCCAAGAAGTCAAGATCCACCTCAACACCAGAAGCTGTTCTAACTGCATCCAGATTGAGGTGTGAATTTTCTCCCTGCTTGCCACCTCTCCCACTCACCAGGCAGCCCTCCATCATCCCTCCTTCAAACTCCACCCTGCTTGCCACCTCTCCCACTCACCAGGCAGCCCTCCATCATCCCTCCTTCAAACTCCACCCTGCTTGCCACCTCTCCCACTCACCAGGCAGCCCTCCATCATCCCTCCTTCAAACTCCACCCTAGCTCAGCAGGGGAGTGTGACAGGAAACCTTAAGGTGTGCTCCAGGGCTTTAAGAGCAGAAAAGGTGTTCTCCTGAGAATTCACAGCAGCACATGAGGTGTTCTGCTGCAGGACAGAAGGGGGTGGATTCTCCCACACCTTCCTTACCTTTGCAGGTGTTGCTTGCACGTTGTTGCACTTGTCTTTCACTTCAGTGCCTATTTCCCTGGTCTGCCCCAACATTGAGTCTCGTTTCTGACCCAGCTTTACTTCCATTCCACTGATCTTTGCATCCAGCTGGGAGTCTTCCACCTAGCCACACATAAAAATGCTCTTTATGAAGGAGCTCCAAGCTCACAAACCAGCCCTGAGATGCATTTTGTCACAGGTTATCTGTGTCCCACACTCCAAGTTTCCCCTGCATTGCACTGAGGACAACTGAAAAATTAACTCTTTCACACAAACTGGCAAAAGCCAAGCTTTAAAATGCATAAATTGTTAAGAACCTTTACACACTGCTCAGCCAGCAGGTTTTATCATCCATCTGCAAGCAGACCTCATTGGGGCCTTCCAGTATCTGAAGGGGGCCTACAAGAAAGCTGGGCAAGGACTCCTTAGGGTGTCAGGGAGTGCTAAGACCAGGGGGAATGGAACAAAACTAGGCATGAGTAGATTGAGATTGGATGTGAGGAGGAAATTCTTCCCCATGAGGGTAGTGAGAGACTGGCACAGGTTGCCCAGGGAGGTGGTGGAAGCCTCATCCCTGGAGGTGTTTGCAGCCAGGCTGGATGTGGCTGTGAGCAACCTGCTGTAGTGTGAGGTGTCCCTGGCCATGACAGGGGGGTTGGAACTGGCTGAGCCTTGAGGTCCCTTCCAACCCTGACAATTCTCTGATTCTATCATCTGATGAACATGAGGCAATCAAAGCCAAATTTCACTGACAGCTACTACTTGGACATATGGTTACTGCATTAGTGTGAAAAGCTCCTTTGGTTGGACTGGATTGTCCCTAGGGTGGTGTCTCTGATACAGGCAGTGAGGAATGCTCTGGGGGTGTGGGTTTAGTGTCCTCCTCAAATGGTTTGATTGTTGATTACATAATAACAAAACTAAGGGGGGGTGCAAGAAAGATGAGGACAATGCCTTTAGCAGGGCCTGGTGTGGCAGGAGAAGGGGTGATGGTTTGAAACTCAAAGAGGGAGATTCAGACTGGAGAGAAGGAAGTCATTTGTCACACTGAGGGTGCTGAAAACGGGAAGCCTCATGCCTGGAGGTGTTTGCAGCCAGGCTGGATGTGGCTGTGAGCAACCTGCTGTAGTGTGAGGTGTCCCTGCCCATGGCAGGGGGGTTGGAACTGGATGATTGGATGATTCTTGAGGTCCCTTCCAACCCTAACATGATTCTATCATGCTTTCCTCCTTGGAGGCTGGATGAGGCCTTGAGCAACCTGGCTGAGGCACTTGGTGCCATGGTTTAGTTGACCAGATGGTGTTGGGTGCTAGGTTGGACTTGATGATCTCAAAGGTCTTTTCCAACCTAGTTAATTCTAGTCTAGTCTAGTGGAAGGTGTCCCTACCCATGGCAGGGGGGCTGGAACTAGATGACCTTGAAGGTCCCTTCCAATCCAAACCATCCCATGAGTCTATGAATCATTCCAAATACAAAGCAAGTCAGAGTTGATCTCAAAAATGGACCTTGTCACCACCTCCAGAACAATTCCCATAGGGTCATGCACAAGGAAGCAACCACTGGGGTCAGGAAAAATCCTTACCACATCAGAGAATGGGCTGCTGTAGTCTTCAGCCATCTCAATGCTCTCAAATCCAGGCAGCAAGAGGGGCATTTTCTTTTTGGCTTGGCTCAAGACAGCTCTGCTCAACACAAAAGAAAGTTAAGGTTATGGAGGAGGAGGTACACAGCCACAGCAGGAGGAGGCACACAGCATCCTCAGTGAGCCCCCAGCCTGCACCAAAAGCAGAACATGGATTGGTACTGTTTTGGTGAGCATTTCTCTGGCCATAATCCAAGCTCTCAGAATCCCTGCATGGGGATGGTGGAAGGGACCTCTGGAGATCATTCAGCCCAACCCCCCCTGCTAAAGCAGGGGCACCCACAGCAGCTTGCCCAGCAGCACAATGGCCAGGTGGCTTTGGAATCTGTCCAGACAAGACTCCACAACCTCTCTGGGCAGCCTGCTCCAGGCCTCCAGCACCCTCACACCAAACAAAGTTTCTCCTCATCTTCAGATGGAATGTCCTGGCTTCCAGTCTGTGCTCACTGCCCCTTGTCCTGTCACTGGGACCACTGATAAGAGTCTGACCAAACCTTTAGCCCCCAACAGGTCCTTTAACTCTTGCTGAGCATGTACATCCCCTCTGGGATTGCTCTCCTACTCTTCTCCAGGCTCAACAGCCCCAGGCCTCTCAGCCTTTCCTCATCACATTGATTCTTCAGGCCCCTCAGCATCTTTGCTGCCTCCACTGGGCTCTCTCCAGTACTTCTGTTTCTCTTGAACTGGAGAGACCAGAACTGAACCCTGGACTCTAGACATGGCCTCAATAGGGCAGAGTAGAGGGGGAGGCCACAGCCTTCATGCACCCCAGGTGCATTAAGAACACACATTTTCCTTCTGGGCCAGGAGGGCACATTGCTGGCTCATGGGGATCTCATCCACCAGCACTGCCAGGTGAATACAGAAGTGAAAATACATCAAAACCAAAGAGAGAGCTCAAAACCCTCAAAGCCACAGCACAACCCCCACCACAGCCCTGTATCTTACTTCAGCTCCTCAGGGTAGGTGAGTGGTGCAGCCTTGGCAAAGGTGGCATTCCAGACCTGGGCTGCCTGGTTCCGGATCTGCTTGCTCCTGTGCCGGAAGGTGACGCAGAGCAGTGGGCAGAGCTGCTCCAGCAGCTCCCTGTCGTAGCAGCCGGTGCAGTGCGACTGCAGGCACAGCAGTATCTCAGCCAGCAGCTTCTCCAGCTGAGGGAGGGCAGAAGAAACAGGGCTTTTATTTGGCTGAAATATTGGAGGTACTCACCATTTAGAATAAACCTTTATTTAGAATAAACCAAACCAGGCTGGAAGAGACCTTCAAGATCATCGCATCCAACCCATCAACCAATCCAACCCACCCAAACAGCTAACCCATGGCACCAAGCACCCCATCAAGTCTCCTCCTGAACACCTCCAGGGATGGTGACTCCACCACCTCCCCAGGCAGCCCATTCCAATGGGCAATCACTCTCTCGGTGTAGAACTTCTTCCTAACATCCAGCCTAAACCTCCCCTGGTGCAGCCTGAGACTGTGTCCTCTTGTGCTGGTGCTGCTTGCCTGGGAGAAGAGACCAACCCCCACCTGGCTACAACCTCCCTTCAGGTAGTTGTAGAGAGCAAGAAGGTCACCCCTGAGTCTCCTCTTCTCCAGGCTAAGCAACCCCAGCTCCCTCAGCCTCTCCTTACAGGGCTGTGTTCCAAACCCCTCCTCAGCTTTGTTGCCCTTCTCTGGACACCTTCCAGCAAATCAACCTCCTTCCTAAACTGAGGGGCCCAGAACTGGACACAGGACTCAAGGTGTGACCTAACCAGTGCAGTGTACAGGGGCAGAATGACCTCCCTGCTCCTGCTGGCCACACTGGTCCTGATGCAGGCCAGGATGCCATTGGCCCTCCTGGCTGCCTGGGCACACTGCAGGCTCATGTTCAGCCTACCATCAACCAGTAAACATCACCATCCCACAGGCTGAAACATTATCACAGAACCACACAGAATGCATGGGGTTGGAAGGGAGCCTCAAAGGTCATCTTGTTCACCCCCACCTGCAGTCAGCAGGGACACCTCCAACTAGAGCAGGCTGCCCAGGGCCACAGCAAGCTTGACCCTGAATGTCTCCAGGGATGGGACCTCAATCACATTTCTGGGCACCCTGTTCCACTATCTCTCTCCACTATCACTCTCATCATGAAGAGCTTCTTCCTGATGTCCAACCTAAACCTCCCCTGCTCCAGTCTCAAACCCCTGCCCCTCACCCATCCCCACAGGCCCTTCTGGACAGTAGTCTCTCCCCAGCCTTCCTGTAGCTCCCTGAAATGCAGCTCTAAGGCCTCCCTGGAGCCTTCTCTTCTGCAGGCTGAACAACCCCAGCTCTGCCAGCCTGTCCCCACGGCAGAGGTGATGCCCTCTGATGATCTTCACGGCTGCTCTGGGGTTGGGGGCCCCATAGCTGGACACAGTATCACAGTATCACCTGCAGGTGAGGTCTCAGCAGAGCAGAGTGGCAGAATCCCCTCTCTTGATCTGCTGACCACACTTCTTTGGGCACCAACAAGGAAGTCTAACAGCTAAGCTCAGTGTTCCTGCCCTCAGCTCCTTTCTAGTCAAACCCAACCAATTCACAGATTCAACCTTTCATTACAATGGTGTTTTTTTAGAGTACAGGCTGGATGGTAAGCCTCCTCTCCCACATCTTGCCCAAGCCCAGCATGCTCACCTTGGTGTTAAGATGGCTGTAGACTTTAGAGACATCAGGAAGCCTGCCAAAACACACACAGAAAGCAAGGTTTTAGTTTGCTGCCTCCTGGATCTCAAGCACTGCACACTAGTCCCAGTGCATGACCTGATGAGATGATGCTGTGAAACAAGCCTCCTGCTGAGTGCTTACAACACTTCCTGATCTAACTAGTCTGCAGCAAGCCCAATCCTTTAACCTTCCCTGAAAGTCAAATGCTAACTCAAATGCCACATAAAGTTCATTGAGAATGGGTAGTAATTAGTGCAAAGTCAATATTCAAGGGGGTTTCAGGAAGTAATTTCTGCCTGCCTTACTTGTGTCACTTTTTAACCTTCTCCCCAAACAGATTTTCTATGTCCCAGAAATATCTGCATGAGAAAGATGAAGTGTGACCTAGTTTGAGTTACTTCAGGTAAACAAATCCCTAGGGGCAGCCTGGAAAAGGTGAGAAAATGGCATTTAACTACTCACTTTATAAGCCTGAGGCCTCTAAGCTGAAGAGGTTCTCTAACTTCTACTTCCCTGCACCTGACTTCCTTGATAAACAAACATCCAGCACTCAGTCCTCCCTTTAATGATGAGTCATAGAATTGCTTAGGCTGAGCAAGAGCTTTAAGCTCATCAAGTCCAGGATTAACTCAGTACTGCCAGGTCACCACTAAAGCATGGCCCTCAGCACCACATCTCCATGGCTTTGAAACCCCTCCAGGGATGGGGACTCCATCACTGCCCTGGGCAGCCTGACCCAATGCCTGACAACCCATTTGGGAAAGAAATAGTTCCCCATGTTCCACCTAAACCTCCCCTGGTGCAACATGAGGCCATTTCCTCCTGCCCTGTTGCCTCTCCCCTGGGAGAGGAGACCAACCCCCACCTGAGCAAAGCCTTCGAACCTGAGCAAAGCCTTCGACACTGTCCTGCACCACAGCCTGGTCTCCAGGCTGGTGACACATGGGTGTGAGGGGTGACCACTAGATGGATAAGGAACTGGCTTGATGGCTGCACCCAAAGAGTGGCTGTCAGTGGCTCCATGTCCCAGTGGAGGCCAGGGACAAGCAGAGTCCCTCAGGGATCAGTCCTGGGACCTGTCTTGTTCCACATCTGTGTGGGTGCCATGGACAGTGGCATTGAGTGCACCCTCAGCAAGTTTGCTGATGACACCAAGCTGTGTGGTGCAGCAGACAGGCTGGAGGGAAGGGAGGCCATCCAGAGGGACCTGGACAGGCTGGAGAGGTGGGCACAAGCCAACCTCAGGAGCTTCAACAAGAGCAAGGGCAGGGTCCTGCAGCTGGGTCGAGGCAATCCCAGGCACAAATCCAGGCTGGGCAGTGACTGGCTGGAAAGCAGCCCTGAGGAGAGAGACTTGGGGGTGCTGGGGGAGGAGAAGCTCAACAGGAGCTCTCAGTGTGCACTTGCAGCCCAGAAAGCCAATCAGATCCTGGGCTGCATCAGGAGAAGTGTGGCCAGCAGGGCAAGGGAGGTGATTCTCCCCCTCTGCTCAGCTCACACCTGGAGCACTGCCTCCAGCTCTGGAGCCCCTATTACAAGAGGGATCTGGAGGTGCTGGAATAAAAAGGCCAGAGAAAGGCCATGAGGATGAGCAGAGGGCTGGAGCTGCTCTGCTATGAGGACAGACTGAAGGAGTTGGGGCTGTTCAGTCTGGAGAAGAGAAGGCTCTGAGGTGACCTCATTGTGGCCTTCCAGGATCTGAAGGGGGCTACAGGAAGGCTGGGGAGGGACTGCTCAGGATCTCAGGTAGTGATAGGACTAGGGGGAATGGAATGAAGTTGGAGGTGGGGAGATTCAGGCTGGAGGTGAGGAGGAAGTTCTTCCCCATGAGAGTGGTGAAGCCCTGGAATGGGTTGTCCAGGGAGGTGGTTGGGGCCCTGTCCCTGGAGGTGTTTAAGCCCAGGCTGGCTGAGGCTCTGGCCAGCCTGATCTAGTGTGGGGTGTCCCTGCCCATGGCAGGGGGGTTGGAACTAGCTGATCCTTGTGGTCCCTTCCAACCCTGACTGATACTATGATACCTCACTCCAATCTCCTTTCAGGGAGCTGTAGAGAGCAATGAGGTCTCCCCTCAGCCTCCTTTTCTCCTCAGCTGTTCCTCAAAGGACCTGTGCTCCAGACCCTTCACCAGCTTAATTCTAGGAAAGGCAATGCTCAGATAAAACCAGATGAGATGGGAGATGCAGAGGTGGTGTTCCAGCTCAACCTTAGGAAGGTACAAGGGGATTCTTGCCTCCCAGACAGGGACCCCAGCAGCCCAGTTTTTATGCAGCAGCTAGATTAGATCAGCTCTCAGCTCCTACTTTGTAAACCTGTTCTTTCTGTAGTGTTTGGGTGCATCACAAAAGGATGAACTTAGAATATATGGTGCTGTCCAAGGTGAGGCTTGGCAGGAGGTGAAACTCCTCAGCCAAAGGTCTGAAACCCCCTGAGCTATATTCAGGTACTTCACACACACACAGAATCACTAAGGTTGGAAGAGACCTCAAAGATCATCGATCCAACCTGTCAACACAGACCTCATGCCTAGACCATGGCACCAAGTGCCACATCCAATCCCCTCTTGAACACCTCCAGGGATGGTGACTCCAACATCTCCCTGGGCAGCACATCCCAATGGCCAATCTCTCTTGCTGGGAAGAATTTCTTCCTAACATCCAGCCTAAACCTCCCCTGGCACAGCTTGAGACTGTGTCCTCTTGTTCTGGGGCTGGTTGCTTGAGAGAAGAGACCAACCCCCACCTGGCTACAACCTCCCTTCAGGTAGTTGTAGACAGCAATGAGGTCACCCCTGAGCTTTCTCTTCTCCAGGCTGAGCAATCCCAGCTCCCTCAGCCTCTCCTCACAGGGCTGTGCTCAAGGCCTCTCCCCAGCCTTGTTGCCCTTCTCTGGACACCTTCAAGTGTCTCAATGTCCTTCTTAAACTGAGGGGCCCAGAACTGGACACAGGACTCAAGGTGTGGCCTAACCAGTGCTGAGCACAGGGCAGAATGACCTCCCTGCTCCTGCTGGCCACATTATTCTTGATACAGGCCAGGATGCCATTGGCCTTCTTGGCTGCCTGGGCACACTGCTGGCTCATGTTTAGGCAGCTGTCAACCAGTACCCCCAGGTCCCTTTCTGCCTGGCTGCTCTCAGCCACTCTGTCCCCAGCCTGTAGCACTGCCTGGGGTTGCTATGGCCAAAGTGCAGCACCCAGCAGTTGGATTTGTTGAATGCCATGCTGTTGGACTCTGCCCATCTGTCCAGCTGGTCAAGGTCCCTCTGCAGAGCCTTTCTACCCTCTAACTGACCAACATCTGCTCCCAACTTGGTGCCATCTGCAAATTTGCTGACCACATAAAGTATCTTCTACTGACCACATCAAATATCACCAATGCAATGACTCCAACTTCCCCTCTGCTCTGAAGATACTCACATGGTCTTCTCATAGAAGACTGCCAGGGGCTTGGCCAAGACTGCAAACATGCTGCCAATCACTGAGGGCAGCGAAACGTGGCTGATGATGTTGTGAAGGAGGGCAAAAATCGAAGGGCCAACAGAAACCAACGTGTCTGAGCAGGGTTCCTGGGAGCTGAGCACGTGGAAAGAGTTCAGTAACATCACCAGGAGTTTAAACAGGGAGGCAAGCTTGCCAAGGGGCTCCTTCTTCTTCTTGGCCCAGTCTGTAGAGGTCTGTGGAGCTAATAAAAAAAACAAGCCTTCAGTTAATTTTTGTTCTCAACCAACATGTATGAAAGCAAAACATATTTGCTCTACACTGAGGCTATCCACATGAGAGCTTGGGATTCCTGACCTCTATCTACACCCCACTTAAACTCAGGTCTAACAGAAAATGTTCACCTTTAATGCATCATTTCATCATCTCACTACAAACTTGACTTCTGTTGATCCTTCTTCTATTTACACTTGGCCACACAGAGCAGCTTGAACACCCTCTTGCAGAGAGCCAGCAAGCACTCTTACAAATGTCAAGGGACATGCATGGCTTCTGGGAGAGGTGAGGAAAAGGGAGGAGGAAGCATCAAGTTTTATTAGCTTGTTCATAGATCAAGTGAAATTTCCATCCTCTTTTTCCCCTCACCAACACTTTTGATTCAAGCATTTCACTCTTCCAGCTGTCCAACACAGCCATCTTTACTACTTCAATAAATGATGAAGGTAAGTTGTAACAACTTCAGGTTTCTACTTGTGTTTGTGAATTGCTCCTGCAGCTTTAGGAGCTGTCAATGAGAGCAGGAAACCAAACAAAGAACATTTCACTTCCACTGATTTTTGTCTTCTGTTAAACCTACTCTCAATTAGTTCCCACAAAGCAGATTCAGGAGCAGTATCCTCTTTCCAATGCTGCGCTAACAGCTCATCAGCAGTTTTAGTAAGGTAGCAGCTAATTAGTCTCCAGGGAGACCTCAGAGCAGCCTTCCAGGATCTGAAGGAGGCTACAGGAGAGCTGGAGAGGGACTTAGTAAAAAGGCCTGGAGTGACAGGATGAGGGGTAATGACTTTAAAACTAATTAGACTGCAGATAATGATCCACAGATCATACAGATCTGCCTCAGATTACATCTGAGCCAAGGAAAAGCAGATTTCCCATGCAAAACCCATCAGTTCATAGCCAAAACATCCAGTAGGACTTCAGAACTCAGTGAACTGAGAAGTGGCCTCAACAACCCCACCAATTTCAGATGTATTTTGTCATTAACTACTCAGCTGCTCAACAAATAGAAGGGCTCTAATCCCCAAATAGGCATAGGGGGTGGCATGTCTAGCTCATCTGACAGTCCCTTCAGTGCTTACTATCTGCAAGCACATACAGATCATTTGATAGCCTACAGTCATCACTTCATTAACTCTAATTGCCAACCAGCTCTGGAAGATGAGACACAGAAGAGCCCAGCATTCAAGGAGTTTCCTTACATCTGGTTTTTGGCTGGTATTTAGTAGCATATGGTGCAAAGTTGATGCAGTCAACCATAACTGATAGAACATGGGTGAGACCATCCATCATTGACAACATCTGAGGAGGAAACAGAAGTTATCAAAGCCCCAAAGAGCAACAGTGACAGAAAAACAACCATGCTGGCCATTCAGAAGAGCAATGCAGACAGCTTTGGTATCCCAAAGTGAACTAAACCTCCTGCATTATCAGCAGGGAAGACTCAGAGATCAGGCTTTAAAAGACAAGCTGAAGAGTCCTTCCATTCTATATAGCTTATATACTACTTGAAGATGCAAAACAGGAGGAGGCAGCAGTAAGATGCCAGATTTCAGATGCATCGAAGTTCCAAGGCAGCAGTAAAACATCTCACTTCTAACCCAGACCATTCTGTGCTTCTATGAATGGAGCAAGTCATGCCCTCTGCATGCTACCCCCTGGTTTTTCTGGCTATTTCTTCATTCAGTATTACTTAATACATCCACACCCATTTCAAGTGGACAAGTCCCAGTTCCCACAGTGATGGCATTCACTGAACCATCACTGCATCAGCAGCAGACAAATCCAAAGGTGGCTTAACTGCACTTCGAACATTTAAGCTTTAGAATTGTTCTTACCCTTTCAGTCCATTTCCAACCCAACTCCCAGCTCCTGTTAGGGAAGAGATTGTTTTCCTCCCAGCTTTCAACACTTTAAGTTAGGGAGAAAACCTCTGTAATTGAACCTGGACTCGGTGATCTTCGAGGTCTCTTCCAACCTCGGGGATACTGTAAATTCTATTCCATTTAAAGCATATCTGTTTAGAGAGTTCAGTATCACTGGTTTATACTCACTACTGGAGTTTCACCTTCTAGCCCAGCTATTATTTTGGCACAGAGCTCTTCACAGCAGAGGTTTTCTTCTGCTGTTGCAACTAAAGCAGCACAGCGAGCGAAGGCTCTGTACAGGTCCGACCAGGTGCGCAGCAAGGATTTCATCGTCGGCTTGTGGAACAGCAGGAAGGGAGGAAAACAGAGTGAGGGATTATCAATGTCTGCCCACAAAGAGAACAGCTTTTATTTACAATAACCTTCATTTAGAATAAACCAAACCAGGTTGGAAGAGACCTTCAAGATCATCGTGTCCAACCCATCAACCAATCCCACCTAAACAACTAACCCATGGCACCAAGCACCCCAGCAAGTCTCCTCCTGAACACCTCCAGGGATGGTGACTCCACCACCTCCCCAGGCAGCCCATTCCAATGGGCAATCACTCTCTCTGTATAGAATTTCTTCCTAACATCCAGCCTAAACCTCCCCTGGCACAGCCTGAGACTGTGTCCTCTTGTTCTGGTGCTGCTTGCCTGGGAGAAGAGCCCAACCCCCACCTGGCTCCAACCTCCCTTCAGGAAGTTGTAGAGAGCAAGAAGGTCACCCCTGAGTCTCCTCTTCTCCAGGCTAAGCAACCCCAGCACCCTCAGCCTCTCCTCATAGGGCTGTGTTCCAATCCCCTCCCCAGCTTTGTTGCCCTTCTCTGGACACCTTCCAGCACCTCAACCTCCTTCCTAAACTGAGGGGCCCAGAACTGGACACAGGACTCAAGGTGTGGCCTAACCAGTGCTGAGCACAGGGCAGAATGACCTCCCTGCTCCTGCTGGCCACACTCTTCCTGATGCAGGCCAGGATGCCATTGGCCCTCTTGGCTGCCTGGGCACACTGCAGGCTCATGTTCAGCCTACCATCAACCAGCACCCCCAGGTCCCTCTCTGCCTGGCTGCTCTCAGCCACTCTGACCCCAGCCTGTAGCACTGCATGGGGTTGCTGTGGCCAATGTGCAGAACCTGGCCCTTGGATGTGTTCAATCTCCTGTCCTTGGACTCTGCCCATCTGTCCAGCCTGTCCAGATCCCTCTGCAGAGCCTCTCTACCCTCCAGCAGATCAACTCCTGCCCCAGCTTTCTTCTTCTGTCAAGGCCTATGGAGCTTGAGAAATCCAACCTGGAGTAGTGGTGCAATGCATGTGCACAGGGTAGGCAGCAGGGTGGGAAGAGGATGGTCTTTAAGGCTCCTTCCAACCCAAGCCACTCTAGGAAATCAATCTACGAAGAATCAAAGAGCACTTCAGAGTTTCTACAGGGATTTTAATCAACATTATGTAAAGGAGGCTCCCAAGGCTGGAAGTGTTTCAAGCCAGGTTGGATGGAGCCTCAAGCAACCTGCTCAACTTGCCATTTGAATTTGTTTCTTATCTGGGTATTCATTCTGAGGGTTGGAAAAGAGAAGGCTCCAGGGAGACCTCACAGGGTTTGAAGAGGCCACCAAGAGAGCTGGAAAGGGACTTTTTACAAAGGCATCTAGTGAGAGGATGAAGGGTAACGGCTTCAGACTGGAAGAAGCTTGATTTGAATGAGGCATTAGGAGGAACTTCTTCCCCATGAAGGCAATGAGGCACTGGAACAGGTTGCCCAGAGAAGCTGTAGAGCCTCCAAGCCTGGCAGTGTTCAAATCCAGGTTGGATGTGGCCTTGAGCAAGCTGGTCTATTAGGAGGTGTTCCTGCCAAAGGCAGGGGGGTTGGAGCTAGATGATATATGTGTGTCCAGTTCTGGGCTCCTCAATTTAAGAAGGACATTGAGACTCTTGAACGTGTCCTGAGAAGGGCAACAAAGTTGGGGAGGGGTCTGGAGCACAGCCCTGGGAGGAGAGGCTGAGGGAGCTGGGGTTGCTTAGCCTGGAGAAGAGGAGGCTCAGGGGTGACCTTCTTGCTCTCTACAACTCCCTAAAGGGAGGTTGTAGTCAGGTGGGGGTTGGTCTCTTCTCCCAGGCAACCAGCAGCAGAACAAGAGGACACAGTCTCAAGCTGTACCAGGGGAAGGTTAGGCTGGAGGTGAAGAGAAAGTCCTTCACAGAGAGAGTTGTTGGCCACTGGAATGTGCTGCCCAGGGAGGTGGTAGAGTCACCATCCCTGGAGGTGGTCAATAAGGGATTGGACGTGGCACTTGGAGCCATGGTTTAGTAGTCATGAGGTGTTGGGTGACAGGTTGGACTTGATGATCTTTGAGGCCTTTTCCAACCTTATTGATTCCATGATATTTAGAGTCCCTTCCCACCCAACCCACTGTGACTCTGCTTCACCCTTACCTGTGGGAATTCCTGAACGGGGAGGATGTGTGACACTGGTAGCAACAAGGCACTATAAACAGCATTGAAGTTGTGCTCCAGTGCATCACCCTGATTCACTTCATTAGTCTGCAAGGAGAAAACAAGTCTCTGATTAACAAAGATGCAATGACAGAAGGCTGTCCCAAGCACACTGACTTCACACATAAGATCTGTGCAAGCCCAACTGCCAGCGGCGTTCGGAACTTGGCTCTTTTGAGAGCTCACAGACAAAAAGCACTGGTTCTACATGCCAAAGTAACTTCATTCCAAGTATACAATCAGCTAGGAAGTGTCCTGGGTGGGTTTTCATGATTGCAGTTGGAAGAAGTAGCAGCAACAAAGGTGATCAGAGAGTGGGTTTTCCCACCTGGAGAGTAGAAGGCTCCAAGGAGACCTTAGAGCAGACATCCAGGATTTGAAAGGGGCTACAGGAGAGCTGGGGAGGGACTTTGGACAAGGGCTTGTAGTGACAGGACAAGGGGTGATGGTTTCAGTCTGGATGAAGCTGGATTTAGATGAGACTTTAGGATGAAATTCTTCTCTATAAGGGAAGGTGAGGAACTGGAACAGATTGCCCAAAGAAGTTGCCCAGGCTGGATGTGAAGAGGAAGTTCTTCACCATGAGAGTGGTGAAGCCCTGGAATGGGTTGTCCAAGGAGGTGGTTGGGGCCCTGTCCCTGGAGGTGTTTAAGCCCAGGCTGGAGGAGGCTCTGGGCAGCCTGATCTAGTGTGGGGTGTCCCTGCCCATGGCAGGGGGGTTGGAACTAGATGATCCTTGTGGTCCCTTCCAACCCTGACTGATACTATGATACTACTATGAAGCTGTGGAGTCCCCGAGCCATGCTGGATGGGGCCTTGAGCAACCTGGTCTAGTGGAAGGTGTCCCTGCCCAGGGCAGGGGGATGGAACTGGATAACCTTGGAAGGTCCCTTCCAACCCAAACCACTCTATAAAAACCTTCCTCAGATTCTAGGATTTCTAGGTCTGATGACAGGAGCTCAACAGCTCCTAGCTCACAGTCTCTGCACTTCCAGCATTTGATCTGAGGAACCTCTTCAACAACAGCTACACTTTCTATGGCTTTCATCAAGGCTTCTAACTGGCAAGCCCAAGATCAGCAAGAAACACTCTCCTGATTACACCCTAGAAGCCACAAACTGGTATTGGCTTTCACACAAAGCAAACAAGCCTCTTTGGATTTAAAGGGTCCTGGAGGACAGCTTTCCATCCTTTGTAGCAGCAAGGCTATGCCAAGGAGGGAAGGCTTGAAGCACACCTATGATTATAATCTGAACTCCCAACACTACACTGATGCTGTACTTCAGAGGGATGACCCTTACTGAGTGGAAATCCTGCTCTGGATCACCTCTCCACTACTGCCCTTCATCCTAACCTCACTGCAGATGTTCCTACTCCAGGCAGGGACTCTGAAAAATGCTGCACACATTCCAGTTTCACAAACACTACCAAAGCTTATTTAATGGCACCACCCCCTCAGGAAGTGTCATTCCTAGAAACAAATCAGAAGATCAAGCCCAATTTTCCTTGGTTTTGTTTGGGTTTTTTTCCCCCCCTGGAGGTGTAGGGAAGAGAACAGAAAGCCACCATACCCTATTGATCCATTCAGTGAGAGGATTAACAACAATGCTCCACATTCTCCAGAGATGCTCCTTATTTTCCACTTGCTTTGCACTCTGGTTAATAATGCAGATCACAGACTCACTGAAAGCCAGGGGAGATGCAGGCCCAGACAGAACATAACCCACAAGTGTTTCTAGAATGACAAAGAACCTGGGGGAGACAAAAAACATAGGTTAAGATTTCCCTGACTTCAGCTGGGGGGACAAAAAAAAGGTTCAGTGAAGGTTTGGAACCACCACCACATACCTCTCCTCTGTGACACAGCATTCCAAGAGGTTGTTATGGAAAGGCAGCTGGAGTAAGAACAAAGCTGGTGTTCCCTTGGAAGAGAAGTTGAAGAGGTCAAAACAACATAAGTGAAACACTTTGAGCTCTAAGCCAGCAATTTGCAGTCATTACAAGTGGTACAAAATGGTCAGTTTCTAAGACCTCAGGAGAAAAATGAGGGAAAGATAGAAGCCTAAGCTTCTGCTGAGCCTCGTGCTTCAGCAGAGCATGAACCAGAGCTGAAGCAAACCATTTATCTGTTTAAAAGGTTGGGAGATTTATAGCATATAGCCCTCACTGCCTCAACATCCTTATACCCTGATTGCATATGATGACCCCAGGAGCATGATGGAACAAGCTGAGGTGTGCTCATGTCAAGGTGTCAGCACAACATCTCACAACAGCAGTTGTCTCAGTCACAGGTAGCTCAGATCCACTGGTATGCAAGTGTTTCAATAAATGCATTTGCCATCTGCAAACACCAACCACCAAGCTCTGATTGCTGTAGCCACATCAGAAAACATCTCCAAATGTTAAGCAAAACAAAGGATAAAAAAAACTGGGAGAGATAGAGAGCTGAACTCTTCAGCCAGTTCCAGTGGACAAAGTTTTATACTACTGAGTTAAGCATTCAGTTATTTTTGCTGCCCTTTGGTTTCCCCTCACAGGTGTCAGCCTGCTTTAAAGGGAGGCCAGTGGTCTCCTGGGCTACATGAAGACTGTGACCAGCAGATCAAGGGAGGTTTTCCTCCCTCTCTTCCCTGCCATAGTCAGGCCACAGCTGGAGTCCTGGGTCCAGTTCTGAGCTCCCCAGTTCCAAAGAGCCAGGGAATTACTGGAGAGAGCCCAGTGGTGGGGCCTGGAGAACCAGTGTGAGGAGGAAAGGCTGAGACACCTGGGGCTGTTGAGCCTGGAGATGAGCAGCCCACAGGATTCTGTTTTTGCTTGTGTTGATACAATTTTTCCTGAGGAGCAGCACTTTCTACCTCTATGTACTTCCCTCTCAACTTCAGAACATTTCCCCAAACCAGCATTTTTCAGACTAAAAGCAGAACTCCACAGTTTGGCTCTTCAGCCTCCTCGCAAAGTACCTGCAACTGTATTTTAAACCATGACCTGAAAAGGGGAAAACCTCTTTCAGTTGCAGGACTTTCAGCCTATCTTTTTAGTTACAGACTCATCAGAAGTGAGGAGAAGTCTGCAGTCTGGAAGAGGGAATAAGATGATTCCCTGAGAGATCTGGACCTCATGATGGATGAAGAGCTCTGTGCAATTATGATCTCCTAACACCTTGCTGCAGAAATGAAGATGAAGCTCTGGAATGAAGTCAGACTTACATTTAAAAGATCCATATCAGCAATCTGATAAGCTGGTGAGCCCAACACTTTTGGTGGCAGCTCCTTAACAGTAATATCAATGAGGGACTGAAATAGAAGAGAAGGAGGACAAGGATGTTAAGTATTTCATTCCTGATGGCTGAAAGATTTTAACAGCACAAATCAAAGCAACACCAGAGCAAGCAGAATGAAAACTCCAACATGAAAGTAACTGCCTTTTGAAGCAGGAGGTTCTGGAAGGAGAAACATGCACTCACTCCTGTGAACACTGCTGAAACCCTTAGCCATCACCCTGCTCTCTGGTGAGAGCTGCACAAGTCAGTTCTTGCACCAAAATACAGTTGGATTGGAGATGCTGCTACCCAATCAGAATCCAAACCATCAAACAGAAACCAGACAAAGCTACCCAACTCACCAGTATTTTCTGCACAGGCAGGGAATTGGATCTAACAATGTTCTTTAAGGCTTGGAGCAACAAAGTCAGTATTTCAGAGCCTTGCTTCTCTTTCTTGTTTCCTAGAACAAAGGATATAGTATATTTACAGTGAAAGCAGAGCCCAGCAATGGTCACATTCAACATCCTCTAGAGCTTTTAAGAATTACAGGATCAAAGACTTCTGTAGTTATACACACAGTCCCCCCAAATACTCAATAGATTTGGATACCTGGAATGGGTTGTCCAGGGAGGTGGTTGAGGCCCCATCCCTGGAGGTGTTTAATCCCAGGCTGGATGAGGCTCTGGGCATCCTGATCTAGTGTGGGGTGTCCCTGCCCATGGCAGGGGGGTTGGAACTAGATGATCCTTGTGGTCCCTTCCAACCCTGACTGCTACTATGATACCAAGTCTCTGAAGAAAAGTATGACTAACATTTCAACTTGAAATGGAAACACCTTCACAGAATCACAGAGCCAGTTTGGTTGGAAAAGATGTTTCAGCTCAAGTTCAACCATTCTCTGACTCTACCAAGGCTGGTGCTCAGCTTCAGCACCACATCTCTGCCTCAGTAAAGCCCCTCCAGGGATGGGGATTCGACCACCTCCCTGGGCAGCCTGTTCCAGGGTTTGAAAGACCTTTCAGTGAAGGAATGGAATGGAATGGAATGGAATGGAATGGAATGGAATGGAATGGAATGGAATGGAATGGAATGGATCTTCAAGATCATCGAGTCCAACCTATCACCCAACACCACCCAACAAACTAACCCATGGCACCAAGAACCCCATCAAGTCTCCTCCTGAACACCTCCAGGGATGGTGACTTCACCACCTCCCCAGGCAGCCCATTCCAATGGGCAATCACTCTCTCTGTATAGAACTTCCTCCTAACCTCCAGCTTACACCTCCCCTGGCACAGCTTGAGACTGTGTCCTCTTGTTCTGGTGCTGGCTGCCTGGGAGTAGAGACCAACCTCTGCCTGTCTACAACCTCCCTTCAGGAAGTTGTAGAGAGCAAGAAGGTCTCCCCTGAGTCTCCTCTTCTCCAGGCTAAGCAACCCCAGCTCCCTCAGCCTCTCCTCACAGGGCTGTGTTCCAAGCCCCTCACCAACTTTGTTGCCCTTCTCTGGACACCTTCCAGCAAGTCAACCTCCTTCCTAAATTGAGGGGCCCAGAACTGGACACAGGACTCAAGGTGTGGCCTAACCAGTGCAGTGTACAGGGGCAGAATGACCTCCCTGCTCCTGCTGGCCACACTCTTCCTGATGCAGGCCAGGATGCCATTGGCTCTCTTGGCTGCCTGGGCACACTGCAGGCTCATGTTCAGCCTACCATCAACCAGCACCCCCAGGTCCCTCTCTGCCTGGCTGCTCTCCAGCCACTCTGCCCCTAGCCTGTAGCACTGCCTGGGGTTGCTGTGGCCAATGTGCAGCACCTGGCACTTGGATGTGTTCCATCTCCTGCCCTTGGACTCTGCCCATCTGTCCAGCCTGTCGAGGTCCCTCTGCAGAGCCTCTCTACCCTCCAGCAGATCAACTCCTGCCCCCAGCTTGGTGTCATCAGCAAATTTACTGATGATGGACTCAATGCCCTCATCCAGATCATCAATGAAGATGTTAAAGAGCACAGGGCCCAGCACTGATCCCTGGGGCACACCACTGGTGCCTGGCTGCCAGCTGGCTGTGGCACCATTCACCACCACTCTCTGGGCTCAGCCTCCAGCCAGTTCCTAACCCAGCTCAGAGTGCTGCTGTCCAAGCCAGGGGCTGACAGCTTGGCCAGGAGTTTGCTGTGGGGGACAGCATCAAAGGCCTTGCTGAGGTCCAGGTAGATTATAGAGTGTCTAGATTAAGGAGTGGGTTTTGAGACTAGTCAGCAGTGACAAATAACTAGAACCCCCCCACTTACCTGATTCAATAGCTGTTTTCACATAGCCATTGATGTCCTTCCATATAACATTCAGCATACAGTCTGCAAGACAGCAAAATGTTCGTCATCCGAAGGACCATTAAACAAAACTGAAGTTAAAACCCACACAGAATGTATTAAACAGCAGGGCTTTGATGTAACCCAAAACTGATATAAGATTTTAAACCATGCCAGAGCAGCTCCACTTCATGTGACACAAGAGCATGACAAGAAGTGGCTGGCTGTTTGGCTTTTAGTGCCTCCTCACACTTTTGTTTCTCTTCCAGAGAAGAAAATCAAATTGCAGCCCAAAATTCTTACCAGGGACTTCTTTTCCAATGGCAATAAAACCATCCTGGACTGCATTTATGAAGGTGCTGGCATGCTTACAAAAAAAAGAAGGGGTGCTGATCAGTGGATTCTGGAGAGGCTCTAGGAGAGAAAGGAAAAACACATGCCATAAAGCTGTGGGTTTTTTCAGCTTACTGCCAAGATAATCCTTAAAAGTCATCAAGAACATTACAGGATTTCATTCTGACATCACAGTAACCTACAGAATTATATGAATGGTAACATTACAGCATTTAATTCATCAAGAAGCTGACAGTATTCAACATAAACCAGCTTCTAATATCAAAGAAGACAACTAGCAGGTTGAGGAGGGAAGAGTGACACTGGGTGTTAGGGAAAATGTCTTTCCAGTGAGGGTGGTGAGGCAGTGGAACAGGGAGCCTGTGGATGCCCCCTCCCTGGAGGTGTTCCAAGGCCAGGTTGGATGAGGCCTGGAGCAACCTGGGCTAGTGGGAGGTGCTGCTGAACACAGGCAGGGGGTTGGGGTTGGATGATCTGCAAAGGGCCTTCCAACACAATCCATTCTGTAAGTCTATGAAAGGTATAAAGCATTTCATCCTCACAAGTCTAACAACATTGGTATCACATCTGATGTGAAAGCAGACCAGGAAAGCACACACCTAAACTGAGCACAGCTTTGGGTTTGGGTTGGTACTGTGATTTCACCCTCACAAGTCCACCAACATTGGTAATGACATCTGATGTGAAAGCAGACCAGGAAAACACATACCTAAACTGAGCACAGCTTTGGGTTTGGGTTGGTTCTGTGATACTGTGATCACACAAGTCCAGCCAACATGGATTCAGGAAGGGCAGGTCCTGCCTCTCCAACCTGATCTCCTTCTATGATCAGGTGACTGCCTGGTGGATGTGGGCAGGCTGTGGATGTGGTCTGCCTGGACTTCAGCAAGGCCTTTGACACTGTCCCCCACAGCAAACTGCTGGCTAAGCTGTCAGCTCGTGGCTTGGACCACTACACTCTGTGCTGGGTTAGGAACTGGCAGGAGGCTGAGCCCAGAGAGTGGTGGTGAATGGTGCCACAGCCAGCTGGCAGCCAGGCACCAGTGGTGTGCCCCAGGGAGCAGTGCTGGGCCCTGTGCTCTTTAACATCTTCACTGATGATCTGGATGAGGGGGTCGAGTCAGTCATCAGCAAGTTTGCAGATGACACCAAGTTAGGAGCAGATGTTGGTCAGTTAGAGGGTGGAAAGGCTCTGCAGAGGGACCTTGACAGACTGGACAGATGGGCAGAGTCCAATGGGATGGCATTCAACAAGTCCAAGTGCCAGGGGCTGCACTTTGGCCACAGCAGCCCCATGCAGAGCTACAGGCTGGGGTCAGAGCGATTGAGAGCTCCCAAACAGAGAGGGACCTGGGGGTGCTGATTGACAGCTGCCTGAACATGAGCCAGCAGTGTGCCCAGGTGGCCAAGAGGGCCAATGGCATCCTGGCCTGCATCAGGAACAGTGTGGCCAGCAGGAGCAGGAAGGTCATTGTGCCCTGTGCTCAGCACTGGTTAGGCCACACCTTGAGTCCTGTGTCCAGTTCTGGGCCCCTCAGTTTAAGAAGGACATCAAAACACTTGAAGGTGTCCAGAGAAGGGCAACAAGGCTGGGGAGAGGCCTTGAGCACAGCCCTGTGAGGAGAGGCTGAGGGAGCTGGGGTTGCTTAGCCTGGAGAAGAGGAGGCTCAGGGGAGACCTTATTGCTCTCTACAACTACCTGAAGGGAGGTTGTAGCCAGGAGGGGGTTGGTCTCTTCTCCCAGGCAACCAGCACCAGAACAAGAGGACACAGTCTCAAGCTGTGCCAGGGGAGGTTTAGACTCGAGGTGAGGAGGAAGTTCTTCACCGAGCGAGTCGTTCGCCATTGGAATGTGCTGCCTGGGGAGGTGGTGGAGTCCCCATCCCTGGAGGTGTTCAGGAGGAGATTGGATGTGGCACTTGGTGCCATGGTCTAGTCATGAGGTCTGTGTTGATAGGTTGGACTTGATGATCCTCGAGGTCATTTCCAGCCTTAGTGATACTGTGAGACTGTAACATTGGTAATGACATCTGATGTGAGAGCAGACCAGGAAAGCACACACCTAAACTGAGCACAGCTTTGGGTTTGGGTTGGTTCTGTGATTTCCCCCTCCCAAGTCTACCAACATTGGTAATGACATCTGATGTGAGAGCAGACCAGGAAAGCACATACCTAAACTGAGCACAACTTTGTTTTGCTTAGCAAAATCTAAAACTTCTGGCCCCATCAGGAAGTGAAGCAGCATTTCAATTCCCAGCAGCTGGATGGAAGGAATGGCCACCAGCCCTGCTGTGCTGGAATTCAAGTTCATCCTTGGTGTGGCAGGGGTTGCAAAGGAGTAAGGACCTAAGGGAGGGGACACAAAAAAAAGAGGCTCATATCACACCAGCAATCATGTGAGAGGAAAGATCCAACAGACCAAAAGTTAGTAAGGAGGAACAAGTCCCAGTACAGCACTGGCTAGAAAAAGGATCTCTAACAGGCAGGTTGTGCTCCTAATTCAGGAAGGTTTAGCATCAAAGAGATCCCCATCTCCTCCGAAAGGATAAATATCTCCCAAAGACTGCAAAGTCTCAGGCACCAGACCTTACTTTGGCCATTAAAGCCTTCACAATGATGAGACTAGCAGCCTTCACAATGATGAGACTAGCAGCCTAGAATTCCACAGCTTGTGAAGCTTCCCTTACAGAGAGGAAAGAGGCAGCTCCTCAGGTCAGGCATTTATAGATATGAAATCTCACCTACATGAGCTGCAGAAGTGTTTGAAGTACCAAAGCTGTTGATGTGATGTGATCAGTGGGTTACTGTTCAGGCAGAAGCTAGAGGCTTAACAAGTAAAACTGACAAACATAAATAGCACAGACAGGAACACACACAAAAAAAACCCAGCAGGGTGCCCTCCTGCCCAAGAAGGCCAATGACCACCTGGGGTGCATGAAGAAGAGTGTGGCCAGCAGGACAAGGGAAGTTTTCCTCCCCCACTACTCTGCCATAGTCCAGGCTGGAGTCCTGGGTCCAGTTCTGTGCTCCCAAGTTCAAGAGAGACAGAGAACTGCTGGATTGAGTCCAGTGGAGGCTATGAAGGTGCTGAGGGGATTGGAGCATCTCTGTGAGGAGGAAAGGCTGAGAGCCCTGAGGTTCTTGAGCCTGGAGAAGAGCAGCCCCAGAGGGGATCTGAGCAATGCTCAGCAAGAGCTAAAGGAGCTGTGGGGGACAAAAGGCTGGGGCCAGACTCTTGTCAGTGGTGCCCAGGGACAGGACAAGGGGTATTGGGCACAAACTTGAACCCAGGAGGTTCCAGCTGAAGATGAGGAGAAAACTGTTTGGTGTGAGGGTGCTGGAGGCCTGGAGCAGGCTGCCCAGAGAGGTTGTGGAGTCTCCCCCAGAGAGCTTCCAATCCCAGCTGGGCATTGTGCTGCTGGGCAAGCTGCTGTGGGTGCCCCTGGTGTAGCAGGGGAGTTGGACTGGATGATCTCCAGAGGTCCCTTCCAACCCCAGCATGCTGGGATTCTGATGATGTGAAAAGCCTCCAACTGAATCCCCTAACAATAGCTAACTGACAATGCAGATCTTAGCTCCTTTCACAGGCTAAAAAGCTCTGCCTCCACCTGCTGCAAAATAAACCACTGGTAGAAACAGAATAAGAGGTCCATTCCAACCCCCAGTATGCTGGTGGGACTCTCAATTCCAACCAAGAGCCTCCTTGCAAGGAAGAGCACATCTCAGGACACAAAACCCAGTCCTCAGCACACAACTTGGTAAGCACAATGCTGTCAGCTTGCACTACTGACTGCAACAGCCTGATCTGACCCAGTGCAAGACACTACCTCTGAGCTCCCCAAGAGCCTGCAGAAAAATGCCTCTTTTCAGTAACAAAATACAGCAAATCAAAGAGCATAAACAGGTTGAAATGGCACAGGTAACTTCCTGAACCTAGCAGAGAGTTGGAAATAGGCTGATGCTTTAATACCTGATTTCTGTGCAGGGGTTGCTGGAGCTAAGCTTTGGTTGGCTGGCACACGTGAGGGAGTTCCTTGCAGCGCAGCAGCAGAAGGATCTAGACTGAGAGTACTTTGGATTAATGGCACACAAACCTGCAAAGACACCAAACCTCAGTGAGAACAGGTGTGACAAGCCCTAAGCCACAAAGAAAAGGCGGTTTCAGGCCAGCAGGGAGACTGGAATGCTGCTCACAGCATCAATGATTCAACTTCTGGGTATTTCTGGTTAGTGTTTGTAAGATGCTCCAGAAGATAACCCACCTTGATGCAGGAACTGGAAGCAGGGAAACAAAAACTCATCTTAGAATGATCCAACTAGACTAAAAAGGTAATTTTCTTTCCTCCTCAGCCTGAAGTTCAAAGAAATTCAGCAGGCTAACAGAAACATTGTTTTGTTGCAGTTATGAGATAAGTAGTGCTGAGATACTTGGAAGCATTTTTCCCTCTGTGCCTCCCAGCACTTCCTCCTCTTTTCAGTGTGTTTTCCTCCCCCAGACCTCCCAAAGCAGACACTTGCACAGTGAATGTTGCTCCACTTCCAGCTGTGTTACCTGTTCAAAGTTGGCAGGCAGCTGAGGCCCCAGCCTCATGAGTAAGTACCACCAGACTTCCAGTTTGGTCAGTGCCAGTGCCTCTGTTCTCACATGGATGGAACTCAGGGGTTGCATGAGCAGCTTCAGCCTTTTAGCACTGCAGAGGATATCTTGAAGAACAACAAGAAAACCCACCCCAAAAAGCAGATTATTCAGCAACAGGATTATCTGACCACACAGCTACAGCCATGGAAAGCTTTGCAACAATTTGGTTTCATCATGAAATATTTTAGCTTCAAACTCAACCTAAAATCACAGTAAAGCAACCCCCAAGCCATTCTACTGCTCTGACTGCAATCTGAAGCCCTGCAAACACCAAGTATTTCTTTCCATTACCAATGCTGACATGAACTATCATAGTATCAGTCAGGGTTGGAAGGGACCACGAGGATCAGCTAGTTCCAACCCCCCTGCCATGGGCAGGGACACCCCACACTACATCAGGCTGCCCAGAGCCTCAGCCAGCCTGGGCTTAAACACCTCCAGGGACAGGGCCTCAACCACCTCCCTGGACAACCCATTCCAGGGCTCCACCACTCTCATGGGGAAGAACTTCCTCCTCACCTCCAGCCTGAATCTCCCCACCTCCAGATTCACTCCATTCCTCCTAGTCCTATCACTACCTGAGAGCCTGAGCAGTCCCTCCCCAGCCTTCCTGTAGCCCCCTTCAGATCCTGGAAGGCCACAATGAGGTCACCTCTGAGCCTTCTCTTCTCCAGACTGAACAGCCCCAACTCCTTCAGTCTGTCCTCACAGCAGAGCAGCTCCAGCCCTCTGCTCATCCTCATGGCCTTTCTCTGGCCTTTTTCTTCCAGCACCTCCAGATCCCTCTTGTAATAGGGGCTCCAGAACTGGAGGCAGTACTCCAGGTGGGGTCTCAGCAGAGCTGAGTAGAGGGAGAGGATCACCTCCCTTGCCCTGCTGGCCACACTTCTCCTGATGCAGCCCAGGATCTGATTGGCTTTGCGGGCTGCAAGTGCACACTGAGAGCTCCTGTTGAGCTTTTTGTCCACCAGCACCCCCAAGTCTCTCTCCTCAGGGCTGCTTTCCAGCCAGTCACTGCCCAGCCTGGATTTGTGCCTGGGATTGCCTCGACCCAGCTGCAGGACCCTGCCCTTGCTCTTGTTGAACCTCATGAGGTTGGCTTGTGCCCACCTCTCCAGCCTGTCCAGGTCCCTCTGGATGGCCTCCCTTCCCTCCAGCCTGTCTGCTGCACCACACAGCTTGGTGTCATCAGCAAACTTGCTGAGGGTGCACTCAGTGCCACTGTCCATGGCACCCACAAAGATGTTGAACAAGCCTGGTCCCAGGACTGATCCCTGAGGGACTCTGCCTGTCCCTGGCCTCCACTGGGACATGGAGCCATTGACAGCCACTCTCTGGGTGCAGCCATCAAGCCAGTTCCTTATCCATCTAGTGGTCACCCACCACACCCATGTGTCACCAGCCTGGAGACCAGGATGTGGTGCGGGACAGCATCAAAGGCTTTGCTCAGCTCCAGGCAAACGACCTCAGGAAACTAACATAAAAAGCAGGGAGTGCACTCTTGCTATGGTCAGAGTCCTAACTGCCACAGGGAAAGAGAACCCAACACTTCACATCTGTGTGCATTAGCACTGGATGAGAATGACTGCTCTGAAGTAGCAGCGTTTTGAGGCCACAAACAATCATTTCCTGTCTCACTGAGGGAGAAGTTGCATGGCATGCCTGGACAGAAGTTTGCCCAAGCCTACACAAGTGTTCAAAGAGGGAAAAAAAGGCTTTTAGCCAGCTCAGCAGCATCAGAATCTGTCTGCTTCAGACTGGTAAAGGAGAACTGACAGCTGCTTTAGTAGCCATGCTTGGGCTTGCACAGTGAACACCAGTCCTGGTGTTCCTCTGGTCAGAAGAGTTTTATCTCCTGATTAAATTAATGAACTATTCCAAGGAACAATCAGAGAATGGTTTGGGTTGGAAGGGACCTTCCAGATCATCTTGTTCCAGCCCCCTGCTACAGGCTGGGAAACCTGCTAGACCAGGTTGCTCAATGCCTCATCCAACATGGCCACTAATGCTTGCAGGCCTGGAGCCTCCACAGCTCCTCAGGACAACCTGCTCCAGGGCCTCACCACCCTCATGGGGAAGAGTTTCCAGCTAATGTCTCATGTAAATCCAGCTTCTTTCAGTTTGAAGCCATCACCCCCTGGTTCTGTCAGCCCATGCCTCTGTAAAAAGTCTGTTTCCAGCTCTCCTGGTGATCACTTCAAAGCTTGGAAAGCTGCTCTAAGGTCTCCCTGGACCCTTCTCTCCTTCAATGGTTACAACAAAGGACCAAAAAAGACCCAAACTCAATTGACAAATGCAGCTGAGCTAAGGAACACCACACAGTTAGCTTTCTCTTCAGTAAGGAAGAGTGGGGTTCAGCAAAGACTTAAAAGACTTGGTCAAGTCTCAGTTACACTTAAGCAACTCTAAAGCAATGCTGGTTTAGGCAGGAGGTCTGTGGTGACAGGTTGGACTTGGTGATCTTTGAAGTCTCTTCCAACCTTGGTGACTCTGTTCAAACACTTGTGGAATCCTGAAGCACTGCCCCTCTCCAATCAATCCACAGAGTCAAACCCAAGACCAACAGAATGTTTCAGTCTCTATTTGATTGCTGTGAATCAACTAAAGCACCACAAAACAGCTTATCAAAGAGATGTCTCTGAGCAGAAAAATTAAGAAAGAATGACTGATCAAACTGTGATTTTCCTTACAGAGTCACCCTAAAGACCCAGTATCTTGAATTTTACTGCTGTATATGAATAGAATAGAATTAACCAGGTTGGAAGAGAACTTTGAGATGATCAAGTCCAACCTATCACCCAACACCATCTCATCAACTAAACCATGGCACCAAGTGCCTCAGCCAGGCTCTTCCAGTGATGATGAAACTCCACCACCTCCCTGGGCAACACGTTCCAATGGCCAATTTCTCTTGCTGGGAAGAACTTCTTCCTAACACCCAGCCTAAACCTCCCCTGGCACAGCTTGAGACTGTGTCCTCTTGTTCTGGTGCTGGTTGCCTGGGAGAAGAGACCAACCCCCTCCTGGCTACAACCTCCCTTCAGGGAGTTGGAGAGAGCAAGAAGGTCTCCCCTGAGCCTCCTCTCCTCCAGGCTAAGCAACCCCAGCTCCCTCAGCCTCTCCTCACAGGGCTGTGCTCCAGACCCCTCCCCAGCCTCATTGCCCTTCTCTGGACACCTTCCAGCACCTCGACATCTTTCTTAAACTCAGAGGGCCCAGAACTGGACACAGGACTCAAGGTGTGGCCTAACCAGTGCAGAGTTCAGGGCAGAATGACTTCCCTGCTCCTGCTGGCCACACTGTTCCTGATGCAGGCCAGGATGCCATTGGCCCTCCTGGCTGTCTGGGCACACTGCAGGCTCATGTTCAGCCTACCATCAACCAGCCCCCCCAGGTCCCTCTCTACCTGGCTGCTCTCAGCCACTCTGACCCCAGCCTGTAGCACTGCCTGGGGTTGTTGTGGCCAATGTGCAGAACCTGGCACTTGGATGTGTTCAATCTCCTGCCCTTGGACTCTGCCCATCTGTCCAGCCTGTCGAGGTCCCTCTGCAGAGCCTCTCTCCAGCAGATCAATTCCTGCCCCCAGCTTGGTGTCACCTGCAAATGCACTGCTGATGGACTCCATGCCCTCACCCAGATCACCAATAAAGACATGGCATATGCCCAGAGCAGACAGCACTCCAGACAGCTCTGCACCACTCTGGCTACGCCAGAGGGAGGCTCTGCGTACATCCAGCGGCACGCACCGTCACACTGACCACTAGGCAGAGCATTCCCTTCCACTTCTGTCAAAAGCAGTCAAAACAACTGGGGTTCAACTTTGTTGATCTACCTGGATTGAGAGCAAAGTTGTCTATCAGGCTCTTCCATGCAATGAAGGCTATTTTCTTTACCACTGGCGAGCCGCTACGAAAGCCCAGCTCCTCCAGCTGCAGCAAGGAGTTGATGAAGCTGCCACTACGGTGCAGAGCCTGAGGATGAAGGAATTCAGGATGAAGACACTGCTGGCACTCAGAAAAATCCCCCCTCCTTCCAAGACCCAGCATGGGAACACTTTTTCCTTGCTTACCTTTCCAAGCAGTTTGACAAAGAGAGGCCACAACTTCAAGACGTAAGTTTCGTTTTTGGTAGAGAACAGCTTCTGCAGCTCTGAAATCAGCTTCTGCAGGCAGAAAGAAACACCACTGCTGCAAGAGACATGTTCAAAGTGCTCTGCAAACTGCTCTCTGCAGACACAACCAGCCTGGAACTGTGCCACCTTGCTGTACCTTAGCCTATCTGCTGGTAAATCAGGTGAATGTTGCTACCATCTCATTAAATTAGTCCAGTTTGGGTTGGTTTTAATGAGTGCAGCTGGGTCAGGGCAAGGCCAAGCACCAGTGTAGGCTGGGCTGGGACTGGCTTGAGAGCAGCCCTGAAGAAAGGACTTGGGGGTGCTGCGGGATGAGAAGCTCAACAGGAGCCAGCAGCGAGCACCTGCAGCCCAGAGAGCCAAGCAGAGCCTGGGCTGCAGCAAGAGAAGCAGAGCCAGCAGGTCAGGGAGGTGATTCTCCCACTCTGCTCCACTCTGGTGAGACCACACCTGGAGCACTGTGTCCAGTTCTGGAGCCCCTAGCACAGGAAGGAGCTGGAGGTGCTGGAAGGTGTCCAGAGAAGGGCCATGAGGATGAGCAGAGGGCTGGAGCTGCTCTGCTATGAGGACAGACTGAGGGAGTTGGGGCTGTGCAGTCTGGAGAAGAGAAGGCTCTGAGGAGACCTCACTGTGTCCTTCCAGGATCTGAAGGGGGCTCCAAGAAAGCTGGGGAGGGACTTTTGAGGGTGTCAGGGAGTGATAGGAGTGGGGGGAATGGAACAAAACTAGCAATGGGTAGATTGAGATTGGCTGTGAGGAAGAAGTTGTTCCCCATGAGGGTGGTGAGAGACTGGCACAGGTTGCCCAGGGAGGTGGTGGAAGCCTCATGCCTGGAGGTGTTTGCAGCCAGGCTGGATGTGGCTGTGAGCAACCTGCTGCAGTGTGAGGTGTCCCTGCCCATGGCAGGGGGGTTGGAACTGGCTGATCCTTGAGGTCCCTTCCAAGCCTGACACTCTGTGATTCTGTGAGAATAGCAGGAACCAACAAATCCAAACCTGTGTCCTTAAGTTCTCTAGTGTCTGTAATTCAATACAAACCACACTGTGACCCTAAACAAACCACCTGTTTGTGAGCAGCAGCAGTGAGTAAGGCATAATAAATGAGCTCTGGAAGTGAGGGAGAACATGAAAGTTTCATCAAGAAGACCAAGAGGGACTCCTGCTGAACAGGATGAGGAAACTTAGTAGTCATGGAAAATGCTAAGGTACTCAAATGAGCTCTCCTGTCTCCATCTTCACTCTCAGGCCTCTGACATCCATTTCCATTCCTGCTGATTCTAGCTCAGTGCCCTGCTCTCAGCCAGGATAAAGTTAACTTCTCCCTAGCAGCTGCCACAGTGCTGTGCTTTGGACTTAGCAGGAGGATGATGTTGATAACATGCTGATGTTTTAGCTGTTGCTAAGCAGGACTTATCTGAAGCCAAGGATTGCTCATTTCCCTGTGCTCTGCCAGCCAGGAGCTTCACAGAAAAGCCTGGAGGGAGAGCAGCCAGGAACCAGCCCATGGGATATTCCATACCACAGGATGTCATGCCTGTCAGCTGGGGGGGAGCTGGCCAGGGGAGCTGACTGCTGCTTGGGGACAGGTGATCAACTACACTGCAACACCTGCTGGGTTTCACTTCTTTTTGTTATCTTCCTCTTAATTACCATTAGTGTATTTTATTTCAGCTATGGAACTTGTTCCTAACCCATGAAGTTTACTTTTCTCCCTTTGATTCTCCTCCTCCTCCCACTGAGCAGGGGGAGGGAGGAAGCAGGTGGCTGTGTGGTGCTTATTGTCAACTGGGTTTAAACCTTGACATGCAGAGAGCACATCATCTCCAAGAGACAACAGAAGTTTAATGATGTGGATTAATCCTATCAAGACAGGTCATTTAAAAGGACAAGTTGTTTTCCTAACCACTGCTGGTCAGAACTCAGCTGGCCCTGTATTTATCATAGCATCATAGTACCAGTCAGGGTTGGAAGGGACCACAAGGATCAGCTAGTTCCAACCCCCCTGCCATGGGCAGGGACACCCCACACTAGATCAGGCTGGACAGAGCCTCAGCCAGCCTGGGCTTAAACACCTCCAGGGACAGGGCCCCAACCACCTCCCTGGACAACCCATTCCAGGGCTTCACCACTCTCATGGGGAAGAACTTCCTCCTCACCTCCAGCCTGAATCTCCCCACCTCCAGCTTCATTCCATTCCCCCTAGTCCTATCACTACCTGAGAGCCTGAGCAGTCCCTCCCCAGCCTTCCTGTAGCCCCCTTCAGATCCTGGAAGGCCACAATGAGGTCACCTCAGAGCCTTCTCTTCTCCAGACTGAACAGCCCCAACTCCTTCAGTCTGTCCTCACAGCAGAGCAGCTCCAGCCCTCTGCTCATCCTCCTGGCCCTTCTCTGGACACCTTCCAGCACCTCCAGATCCCTCTTGTCATAGGGGCTCCAGAACTGGAGGCAGTACTCCAGGTGGGGTCTCAGCACAGCTGAGCAGAGGGGGAGGATCACCTCCCTTGACCTGCTGGCCACACTTCTCCTGATGCAGCCCAGGATCTGGTTGGCTTTCTGGGCTGCAAGTGCACACTGAGAGCTCCTGGTGAGCTTTTTGTCCACCAGCACCCCCAAGTCTCTCTCCTCAGGGCTGCTTTCCAGCCAGTCCCTGCCCAGCCTGCATTTGTGCCTGGCATTGCCTCGACCCAGCTGCAGGACCCTGCCCTTGCTCTTGTTGAACCTCCTGAGGTTGGCTTGTGCCCACCTCTCCAGCCTGTCCAGGTCCCTCTGGATGGCCTCCCTTCCCTCCAGCCTGTCTGCTGCACCACACAGCTTGGTGTCATCAGCAAACTTGCTGAGGGTGCACTCAATGCCACTGCCCATGGCACCCACAAAGATGTGGAACAAGCCTGGTCCCAGGACTGATCCCTGAGGGACTCTGCCTGTCCCTGCCCTCCACTGGGACATGGAGCCATTGACAGCCACTCTTTGGGTGCAGCCATCAAGCCAGTTCCTTATCCATCTAGTGGTCACCCATCAAACCCATGTGTCACCAGCCTGGAGACCAGGCTGTGGTGCGGGACAGTGTCAAAGGCTTTGCTCAGCTCCAGGTAAACCACATCAGTTGCTGTTCCACTCAATTTTGCTGTCCAAACTGCTGCTAAGCTGCTGTCAACTCACTACCTATACTGAGAATACAATGCAAAACCCCTCCAAGCACCCAACAATTCACCAGAAGGCAGCATTTCCACTTACTGTGGTCATCAGGTGCTCGGTGACAGCAGCCACCTCCTGCTGTTTCTGGAGCAGCAGGGGCATGCCCATCTCCAGGGCAGTGGCACCTCTCAACTGCACCTTGTGAGTGGAATGGACAACCAGGGGAATGATCAGCTTTGCCCACCTCACAGCTTCTTCTCCCATCTGGGCTGGAGTTTGCTCCACTAAGCTAGATTTAAAACAGAAAAGAAACAAATCACCCCAGTGTTACAAACCACAGTAACAAAGGCTCTAACAGCAACACATTGGCAGGGAAACATTTCAAAGCATTTTATCTCTTACTCTTCCAAGCAATGGTGACACTTCACTCACAGCTGCAATGCTGAAAGTTTATTTGACATAAAACTTAAAAATCACAGAATGGTTTTGGTGGGAAAAGATCTTTAAGGGCATGAAGTCCAACCATTTGCTAACTCCACCAAGTCTGGTGCTCAACCATGACCCTCAGCACCACATCTCTGCCTCTTTTAAACACCTCCAGAGATGGGGATTCAACCAGTTCCTCAAGAAGTCTGTTGCAGTTTGAGAACCCTTTCAGTGTAGAAACAATTTCTATTGTCCAGCCTAAAACTCCCCTGGTGCAACTCAAGGCTGATTCCTCTCATCCTATCACTTTTTGTTAGGGAGAAGAGACCAACCTCCATCTGGCTCCAGCCTCCTTTTGGGGAGCTGGAAAGAGCAATGAGGTCTCCCCTCAGCCTCCTCTTCTCCACACTAAACAACTCCAATGCCCTCAGCTGCTCCTCACCAGCCCTGCTCTCCAGACCCTTCCCCAGCTTTGTTGCCCTTCTCTGGACACACTCCAGCCCTTCAATATCCTTCTTGGAGTGAGTGGCCCAGAACTGAACCCAGCACTCAAGGTGCCCACAGTGCTGAGCAGAGGGGTGCAATCACTTCCCTGCTCCTGCTCCTCCAAAAGCAGAGCAGGCTGACATTTCTAGCTGTCCTCTCTACCACAAGTTTTTGGTCAAAAGAGCTGAACTGAGAGCCTGCACAAACTGTCACTTCCTCACAAGTGACTAAGTACACAGTTTGGTCACCAACCTGCCCTGCTGTGTTCTGAGCAGCCCCAGAGCAGCTCCCACAGGCTCTCTGAGCCACAAACAACAAATGCTGCTCCTGAAGAACTCAAGCCCTGAAGCAGCACAGGATTGCACAGATTCAACATACACTAGGCCAGCTGAGTGTTCTTATCTCACCCCTCTGTCACCAAGCTGTTGGGAAATAGTTTGTCACTCTGTGCACTATGTTTATAGCATCCCACACAGAAGACAGAAAGGCTTTCAGGGATGGGAGCTCCCAGCAAATATTCAGATCAGCCTGGAGGAACCAGAAGGGTTTGCTATATTGAGGAACACTGCTGTCTTCCAAGAGATTTTCTGAAAACCAGAGGACAAGCCATGCTTAGAAGATTTTTCCATCCCATCTGTCAGCAGGCAGACTTCTGAACAAGTTTTGTCTTACTACTGCCATCAATCATCCTGAGACCCTCTGTTTGGAGAGTCTGGTCAGGTCCAACTCTTGCTCTTGGTACATCATTTCCCAGAAACAACAGCCCAGTGAAGCTCAGGTTTGCAAGAGGAATTGCCAGACAAGAAACTGCTAAATGCAGAGCAAATTGTAATGCTCAACCTCTCTGCTACCTCACTTTAGAGGGAATTTGCAGTTCAAACCAGATGAAAAGTGTAATACATAGAAAGTAAAGATGGATCAACTCCTGGGCATGTTCCTGTGTGACCTTCTCTAGATGAAGCTGCCTTGGCAGGAGGGTTGGACTTGATGATCTCCAGAGATCCTTGCCAATCCCTACCATTCTGTGATTCAACATATTGGCTAAGAAGTTCAACTGGCACTAAGCAAAGCTAAATTCTGACTATTCTAGTACTGACACACACACAAAAAACCCCATCACATTCTTACTACTGGCCCTGAAAAGCTCCCTTTGTAATTAAACAGAAGGCTGAGAGAAACACTGCAGTAGAATTTGTGAAGCACCACACACAGGCTTTAAGATGAACCCCAAGCATCTGTGCTTCTCAGCCAGAGAGATGGGGAAAACAAAAGCTAGAATGCAAGAATATGACTTGGAAGTGCCCAAGGCTCTGCAACTAATTCCTAGGCAGGCATTAAAATGGAAAGCAAAGAAGGTAGAGCTGAATATTGACCACTCTGGGACACAATTAAATGTTATCATTGGTTCAAGAGAAACCACTTGCAAAGAGAGAGAAAGTTATCAGCTGACACAGTTTCACTCTCTCCTACTGTCTGTAAAGCAAAACACTGGGGGAAAAGGTTTCAACTCATTCAACACTTCAAAGAGCATAGTATCATAGCATCAGTCAGGGCTGGAAGGGACCACAAGGATCAGCTAGTTCCAACCCCCCTGCCATGGGCAGGGACACCCCACACTAGATCAGGCTGCCCAGAGCCTCAGCCAGCCTGGGCTTAAACTCACATTTTCCTTTTCTTTAGTGCATTTAATGTCACAAAGATTTGGTTTCAAGTGTTGCCCCAAAAGACCAAGCACCAAAACACCAAACAACTGAACCTTGCAGGGAACATACCGTATAATAACATTCAGGGCTTCATACTCCACCACTGAAGACTGCAAATCCCCTTTAGTAAAGATTGTTTCCAAGGTAGAAATAATATTGGACACCTGAAGAGAGAAGAACAACATCTGAGTGAGCACCTAAAGAGAAGTGTTTCTGACAGGAATTAGCAGATTTTGGTTCCCAGGCATGTGTTTGGATTAGGGTTGGTTTAGTTTTAAGGTTAGAGCTCTGATCAAACTGGAGCACTATCTAAAGGGTGAGGAGCAAGACAACAGCATCATAGTATCATAGTATCAGTCAGGGTTGGAAGGGAACTCCAGGATCATCCAGTTCCAACCCCCCTGCCGTGGGCAGGGACACCCCACACTAGATCAGGCTGCCCAGAGCCTCAGCCAGCCTGGGCTTAAACACCTCCAGGGACAGGGCCCCAACCACCTCCCTGCACAACCCATTCCAGGGCTTCACCACTCTCATGGGGAAGAACTTCCTCCTCACCTCCAGCCTCAATCTCCCCACCTCCAGCTTCATTCCATTCCCCCTAGTCCTATCACTACCTGAGATCCTGAGCAGTCCCTCCCCAGACTTCTTGTAGGTCCCCTTCAGATCCTGGAAGGACACAATGAGGTCACCTCTGAGCCTTCTCTTCTCCAGACTGAACAGCCCCAACTCCTTCAGTCTGTCCTCATAGGAGAGGTGCTCCAGCCCTCTGATCATCCTTGTGGCCCTTCTCTGGACACGCTCCAGCACCTCCATATCCCTCTTGTAATAGGGCTCCAGAATAGGAATAGGGCCAGACTCTTGTCAGTGGTGCCCAGGGACAGGGCAGTGGGCACAAACTGGAAGCCAGGAGGCTCCATCTGAAGATGAGGAGTAACTTGTTTGGTGTGAGGGTGCTGGAGGCCTGGAGCAGGTTGCCCAGAGAGGTTGTGGAGTCTCCTTCTCTGGAGGGATCGCACCTGGCCACTGCGATCCTGGGCAAGCTGCTGGGGGTGCCCCTGCTTTAGCAGGGGGGTTGGAGTGGATGATCTCCAGAGGTCCCTTCCAATGCCTATCATGCTGGGATTTTTGTATTTAGTGGAATAGAATAAACCAGGTTGGAAGAGACCTTCAAGATCGTGTCCAACCCACCTAAACAACTAACCCATGGCACCAAGCACCCCAGCAAGTCTCCTCCTGAACACCTCCAATGATGGTGACTCTACCACCTCCCTAGACAGGCCATTCCCATGGGCAATCACTCTCTCTGCTTCACAGGGAAGCAACACTTTGTTGGCTCTTTTCCCCCTAGCTGCCCTTGAAGTATTTCCCCGAACCTTGGCCCTTCACTTGGCTGTCAAGCTAGCGGAAAGCAACCTTTGGATCGAAAAGCTACCGGGTAGGGAGTGACAAAGAGACCGCCCCAGCCCCCATTTGCCTTGTGAAAGCAGGTCACCCAAAGAGAGGGGTGAGGAAACCTACCTCCTTTTGAACAATTTCAGAAGGAAATGTCTGCTTAGAGATCACCCAAAGTGCCCGAGTGCGAGTGTTTTTGTCTGATGCTTTGACGGCGACGCTGGTCACCTCTGACAGCAGGTCTCGGATTTCAGCGGCTGAAAGCACGACACACAGCGCTCACAATCTGCTTCAACAGACCCTCTGGGGAAAAAGGCCTTCCTTCTCGTCAGTCTCAATCTCCCTTTCTTAGGATGAACTTGGCCTGGCACAGCAGGCCCTGCTCAAAGGTCTGCCCCCAGCTTTCTGATCGGCCCCATTGAGCACTGAAAAGCCACCAGAAGGTCTCTCCGGAGCCATCTCTCCTTCAGGCTGAACAACCCAAACTCTCTCAGTCTGGGCTCACAGCAGAGGTTTTCTACCCATCTGATCCTCCTCCAGACCTGCTCTCTTAGGTTAATGTCCCAAAGAACCAGGAGAAGACAACTTTTTGGCCCAAAAGCCCAAACTGTGTCAATACAGGACATCAGTAATGTAGCACATCCTCAGTGCCTTTGTAAGGAACCATTACACCAGAAGGACAATTTCACCTCAAACAACTCATGGTACAGATTAAACATTGAATCATTCCAAACTTCTGGGATTTCCAGTGAATTTAGCAGCACTTTGGTCAATCTTGGATTTCCAAGGGAATTTAGCAGCACTTTGGTCAATCTTGGATTTCCAAGGGAATTTAGCAGCACTTTGGTCAACTTCCCTGCTGTGCTGGCATCCATAAATTCATCTCAGGGCCGACAGAAAGCCTTTTTAAAGCTGTAACTGAGGCAACAAGAGGCTTACTACTGAAATAAAACAAGGCATGAGGCCAACAGATCACTTGCATGCAAGTGGGAAGACAGATGGAGAAACCCTGCATTCCCTTGAAAATCAAAGCTAATGAAGCCTGCTTCCTTAAAGGGTCTCATTATCTAGGATACAAACTCCCAGACACTCTTTCCCTCTATCAAGAGTACATGGGGGTTTGCCCTCCCTCCTTAACTCTCCACTGTTTTCATTCCTGAAACCTGGCATTCTCCAACACAATTGTCTGTCATTTGTCAAATGGTTTCAAAACAATACAGGGGAAAGGAAAGAGACCACATAGATATTATTGTAGATGTGCAAAGCAAGCTAAGGAAAGCAGACAGTGGAAAACTGAGCCTGAGAACACATATACACCCCCCACACACACACACATTCCAGCATCCACGCTGAGGTTGGGTTTGCTTACCTGATAATTCAGATACAATGCTTGAATTAAAAACACAGAATCCCAGTGCCTGCAATGCTGCATTATTCAGCTCTGAGTTTTGATTAGAAATATGTGCCTGGAAGGAAAAACACAAACCACAACAATGCACACAAGAGATAAACTGTCAGCTGACAGGAGGAGCTGTGAAGTTGATATCGACACTCCTGCGGCACGAGGAGAGCTCTCAAAAGAAAACACTTGAGGACAAATGAACCCTTGTAGGAAAACCCTCCCTGATTGCACACACTTCAAATCAATCTGAGCTCCTCAAGGCATTTTCACCCTCTAATGCAGACATCTCTGCTGATTAAAGTTCTACACATCTAAGGCTCTCTGTTTCTTTGCTTACGTGCCGGCCCTTGACTCGCCAGCTGTTATTAAACACCTTAAAGCAAAGAGCAAAAAGGTGGCTAGGAATGGGCTCTACATTCATCTTCAGAAGAAATGTTGTAGCTGCTGCATATTCCAAACCCCCAAACTGTTTTCTGAAGGCAGAGGCAACACACTGTATGCTTTCTAGCTGGCAGATCAGCTTGGACTGCATAGCACTGCCTGAACACATCCCAGACCCTGTATTCCGTTTTCCTGCTGTAGCAGTTCTGAAGCTGTATTTTGCCAACAGACACTGACTGCTACATCACCAGCTTGGAATCTTACAATGGCTTAGGTTAGAAGGAACCTTAGAGATCAGCCACTCCAACCTCCCTGACATGGGCAGGAATGCCTCTTAACTAGACTTGGCTGCTCATGGCCCGGCCTGGAACACCCCCAGGGAGGAGGCATCCACAACCTCCCTGGACAACCTGTTCCAGAGTCTCATCATCCATGTACTGAAGAACTTCTTCCTAAGATCCAGTTTAAACCTACTCTGCCTCAGCTTAAAAGCATTCCCCCTTGTCCTGTGGATAGACACCCTGATGAAAGTCCCTCTCCAGCCTTCCTGTAGGATCCCTTCAGCTACTGGAAGGTAGCTATAAGGACACAGAATCATAGAATGACTCTGTGTTGGAAGGGGCCTCCAAATGCCACCCAGTCATAGTATCATAGTATCATAGTATCATTCAGGGTTGGAAGGGACCACAAGGATCATCTAGTTCCAACCCCCCTGCCATGGGCAGGGACACCCCACACTAGATCAGGCTGCCAAAGCCTCATCCAGCCTGGGCCTAAACACCTCCAGGGATGGGGCCCCAACCACCTCCCTGGTCCAACCCCTCTGCAGTCAGCAGGGACATCCTCCCCTAGATCAGGTTGCCCAGACCCCTGTCAAGCCTCACTTTGAACATCTCCAGGGATGGGGCCCCAACCATCTCCCAGGGCAACCTGTTCCAGTGCTCCATTACCCTCATGGTAACAAACCTGTTCCTAACATCCAATCTAAATCCACACTTTAGTTTGAAGCCACTGCCCCTCGTCCTGTCACTGCAGGCCTTTATAAACAGTCTCTCTGCATCCTTCATATAGGCCCCCTTTGGGTACTGGAAGGCTGATTATTAGGTGTCCCTGAAGCCTTCTCTTCTCCAGGCTGAACAACCCCAGCTCCCTCAGCCTGTCCTTGTAGCAGAGGTGCTCCAGCCCTTGGATAACCTTTGGGGCCCTCCTTTTGGACTCGCTCCGACAGCTCTTATTCAACCACCTCAAACCTGCGTCCTACAGTAACTCTGGCCACCTCATCTAGATGATCCTTGTGGTCCCTTCCAACCCTGAATGATACTATGATCTCATCTCTGTCCCCTGAAATGCAGAAAATCAAAGCAAAAAGACATACCTTGAACACCTTGCAAAGCCGAGGAAAGTGCTTCCTGACGTTTGCAGTGAACTGTTTGCTTTCCTCGCCAGTCAAGCGACTTGAAGGAGCAGAAAAGGAAACCACAGGTTAAACGTGCTGGGACCGACAGAGCTGTTAACATCCCCTAAGCACAGCTCATTTGCTGACACACAAGCACTTCTTCCCCCAGCAAGCTAAAACACCTTAACAAGCTGGAATACCACACCAAACCGAAGGAGTTACAGAAGCGAAGCCACCACTCAGTTTGACACATCAGCAAAACGTGGAGTTATAAAGTACACAGCTCCTGTTACACGAGGGGGGAAGAAACCAAAGTGATTAATGAGCCTTTTTAATGCTTTATGGAGCATACAAAACCCCCAACCCTGGGTGGCTTTGATTTGTTTTGTCAACTTAGAATCACCGCATCAGATTGCTGCAGAAATCATAGAGTCGCTCAGACAAACTTCCAGAGGCTGCAATAAACCCAACCCCAATCAGCGACACTTTCCACAGGGCTGGATGGGCTTAAGAAGTTACACTCCCCTAAAGCAGCTGTGGAATGCAGGCTCCTCGCAGCAGGAAAATTCTGGTTTGACAAGCGGCAGGGATGACTTTGCACGTTTCCGAAGATCCACGCAGGAAAAAAGGAAACCCCCCCCCCCAACCAACCCTGCGCCTTCTCCCGTCAAACCTCAACCAGGGGCTTCACGCAGCGCAGCCCCACCGCGCCAAGCGCCGCCCTGCAGAAGGCAGCCTCGGGCAATCCCGTGTTGATGCTGCCTGCGAGTTAGGGACTGCCTGGCAGTTCCGACCTGCCAGACCTGCGGGGGGGTGCGCTCAGCACCGCCGGCTGCCTAGGCGGCTGCAACTTTCCAGTCGCCGCCAAACGGACAGCCAGGAACTCGAGGAGGTACTGATGGAGAGAGACCGTGCGCACGCGAGCAGATTGGGAAGTTGCAGGTAACAGCAGAACTTCACGGCTCAAACAGCACCTTTCGGACGCTAATGCAAGTGAGCGAGGCACGATCACTCCAACCCCACCCCCCCCCCCCAAAAAACAAAACAACCCCACAACAAACCTAAGCTGGAATGCAAGTCGCAAAAAAAAGTTACGATCTCCCCAGTCAATATTCCTCCATCTACCACCCTGCCACTGCCCCAGGAAATGCGAGGGGGGGAGAACACTGCGGATGAGGAGGTCACGGAAAAGCCTCCCTCCTCCCCCCCAGGCCGGCACGCTTCCCGCGGCCACGCAGCCCCTCCGCGGCCGCCCCAACTCCAGCGGGGGGCAGAAGCTTCGCGTCCGTCCCCCGGGGCTCGCCCTCCCCTGACCACGCGGGCCGAGCCCCCCGGGCCCGGCCTGCGCGCCGCCTCCCCCCCCGCCCCTCCAAGCTCGCGGGGAGCCACGCGGGCCGAGGGGGGGCCGCGATCGCCTCGGGCCTCCCCGCGCCCCTCGCGCTGCCCCAGAGGAGGCGATCGCGGCCGGCGCTCACTTGACGATGGTGAGGTGCGCGTCGGTGAGATCCGCCGGCGGAGCGGACGAGTCTTCCAGGGTTTCCAGCAGGGGCTGCAGGCTGGAAGCGGCGGCGGAAGCGCTCATGGTAGCGAGCGGGGCAGCGCGGAGCCGCCGGCCCAGGAGGCGCTCGCCCCTCACCGCGTTCCCGGGCTAAGATGGCGACGGGCGGGACTGGCGGCGCGTGAGCCCGGGCTGCGGCCAGCCCAGCCAATGGCAGCGCGGGGGCAGGCGGCGCCCGGAGGCCGAGCCGGGGAACGTCGCGCGGCGGAGCGCCGAGCGATGGATGGGTTCCCGCGCCCGGCGCGCGCCGCCCCGCGCCGCGGATTGGTGGAGGCGGCGGCGGGCGGCCGGCGCGCGCGAGGAGGCGTCCCTGGCCGGCGGCGGCGGCGGCAGCTGGGGGCGCCTCGTGGCTGGGGCGGTTGGGTCGGGCCGGCCGCCCCCCCTGCGCCCTGCCGGTCGTTTGTGGCTCGCTGGAAGATAAACTCCAGGCCTCCTGGAGCCGGGCAGTGCTTACAGTTGAACCCCCGCTCTGCAGAAGCCTACCGGCATGAAGCCGACGTTCCTTAAGCCCACCTGAGTGTGGGGGTCTGTGCTGTGAAAGCCTAACATCACAGAATCGGTGTGGTTGGAAAAGGCGTTCAAGGTCGTGGAGTCCAACCATTAACCCAGCACTGCCAGGTCACCACTACACCGTGGGCTTCAGCATCGCACCTGAATAGCTTTGAAACCCCTCCAGGGATCCACCACTGCCCTGGGCAGCTTCGTCCAGGGCTTCACAACCCTTTCGGGGAAGACATTTTTCCTTGTGTCCAACCTAGACCTCCCCTGGCACAACCTGAGGTTCCTTAGGAGAAGGGGGCAACCACCACCTGGCTCCAACCTCCTTTCAGGCTGTTGTAGAGAGCAATGAAATCTCCCCTCAGCCTTCTCTTCGAGCTGAACAACCCTCAGCTGCTCCTCAACAGACCTGTCCTCCAGACCCTTCACCAGCTTCATTGCCCTTCTTGGGACATGCTCCAGTACCTCAATGTCCTTGTAGTGATGTTTCCCCAAAGCTGGGCTCTTTACCTGGTGTGCAAAGAGCAATTGTTTAATTCCAGTTCTGCACAGAGATGGGTGCTAGACAACAATTTACAAAGCTAGCACAAGTACTCACAGATAAATAGTATATTTATGCTCTCAGGGATACACAAACACCCCTGCTTGCTGTATAAGCATGCTCCTACTTGATAACTATTGGGCAAGTCTTTGTTTGCCTTGATTTAAAAGTGCAGTGCATTTTGAATCATAGCATCCATAAGGTTGGAAAAGACCTCAGGGATCATCAAGTCCAACCTGTCACCCAACACCTCATGACAACTAAACCATGGCTCCAAGTGCCACATCCAAGCCTTCTTTGAACACCCCCAGGGTGACTCCACCACCTCCCTGGGCAGCACATTCCAATGGCCAGTCTCTCTTGCTGGGAAGAACTTTCTCCTCACCTCTCCCCTAACTTTCCCTGGCACAGCTTGAGACTGTGTCCTCTAATTCTGTCACAGGTTGTCTGGGAGAAGAGACCAACCCCCTCCTGGCTACAACCTCCCTTCAGGTAGTTGTAGAGAGCAATGAGGTCTCCCCTGAGCCTCCTCTTCTGCAGGCTAAGCAACCCCAGCTCCCTCAGCCTCTCCTCACAGGGCTGTGCTCCAGACCCCTCCCCAGCCTCATTGCCCTTCTCTGGACACCTTCAAGTGTCTCAATGTCCTTAAACTGAGGAGCCCAGAACTGGACACAGGACTCAAGGTGTGGCCTAACCAGTGCTGAGTACAGGGCAGAATGACCTCCCTGCTCCTGCTGGCCACACTGTTCCTAATGCAGGCCAGGATGCTGTTGGCCACCTGGGCACACTGCAGGCTCATCTTCAGCCTACCATCAACCAGTACTCTCAGGTCCCTTTCTGCCTGGCTGCTCTCAGCCACTCTGACCCCAGCCTGTATCTTTGCATGGGGCTGCTGCTGCTCAGTGAGTAGGGGGTTTTTACTCAGTTAGGTAACTTCAATCCTGGAGGTGTGCTTTGCACGTAACAACGAGCTCAGTTCATCTAAAGGATCTAACCTGAGCAGTTCTTGTGGGCACATGGCCAGGGGCATCTCTTTGTTCCTCCCTTGTTTCTTTTTCCTCCTCCCTGTTGGAAGGCTGGGTTGTCTTCCACAGAGCATTTCAGCCTATTTTCTCTTCCCAAAGCTTGGTCCTGTGAAATATGTTGTGTCTGGTTGATTTGTGTGTTTGAATTTTTAACCTTTCACCAGTGAGGGGCCCAAAACTGAGCTCTGTATGCAAGGTATGACTTCACCACTACCCAACAGAGGAGCTCAATCCTTGCCCTGGTCCTGCTGGCCACGCAATTGCTGATCCAAGCCAGGATGCTGTTGACCTTCTTGACCACAAACTGGCTCATCTTTGGCCAGGTGCTGACCAACATTCCCATCTGTGTGGGAAATGTGTAGCTCTGCAGCCACTTCCAGTTGTTTGTGGGGTTTGTGTTCTGGCCATTTAATGGAGGCTCCCCAAGTAAATGTGGGGTCCCTGATTGGTGGGGAAAAGTAAGTGCAACAGAAAATGCTCAGTGTCTTCACTTTCCACCCTGGCTGCATCACCAAGCACTGCCCAACATTCACCTATGGGTGGGAAATGTTAGCATTTAACTGTTCATGGGCCACCCCACCTCGTGGTAAAGCCCCTAAGTGGGGACAGGTGATGGATGTGTGAATCACCTCTGAGCATTTATGGGTGCAACATGAAATAGCAGAGGTGACAGCAGATCTGAAGTGTGGAGGAACTCGGTTTCTGAGGGGTAAAAGGAGGTCTGAGCAGACACACTAAAGAGCTGAGGCCTTCTTTCTCAGTCACCCACACTGGAGTGTCTGTTCTGAGAGGGGATCTTATCAATGTCTATAGATATCTGAGGGGTGGGGGTCAAGGTGAAGGGGCCAGGCTCTTTTTGGTGGTGCCCAGTGACAGGACAAGGAACAACAGGTACAACCTGCAACACAGGAAGTTGCACCTCAACATGAGGAGAAAATTCTTCATTGTGAACCCTGGAGCAGGCTGCCCAGAATGGTTGTGGAGTTTCCTTCTCTGAAGACTTTCAAAACCCACCTGGATGCATATGACCTGCCCTAGGTGACCCTGCTTTGGCAGGGGGGTGGACTGGATGATCTCCAGGGGTCCCTTCCAACCCCTACCATTCTATGATCCCATGATTGTGGAAAGAAACTCTTCCCCACACAGCACCAGCCCCCTGGCTCCATGGGGATTTCCAGGCAGGCAGGCAGATATTTCCTGCACACCCTTTGGTTCTGATCCATCTGTCTTCCTCCCAGACTGCTCCTGGAGAGCTGGGATGGCTTTTTATAACGGGAGGACATGAAGTGGTTTACTCAGCCCACGAGGTGGCAGGATTAAAAAGCAGATTTGAGCTGCTACTTGATCCCATTAAAGCAGGGGTAGGAACTTTGCTTCCTGGTGCTCCCATGAAGTGTGAACAACGTGCTGGAAACGGAGAAGCTGCAGCGCTAGCTGCAACACCGACCTCCAACACAAGCAGGAAGCAGGATTATGGAGATTCATAGATTCAGGGAATGGTTTGAGTTGGAAAGGACCTTCAAGATCATCTAGTTCCAACCCCCCCTGCTGTGGGCAGGGACACCTTCCACCAGCCCAGGTTGCTCAAGGTCTCATCCAAGCTGGCCTTGAGCACCTCCAGGGAGGTGGCATCCACATCCTCCCTGGGCAACCTGTTCCAGTGTCTCATCACCTTCACTGCAAAGAATTTCTTCCATATACCCAGTCTAAATCTCCCTCCTTCCAGTTTCAATCAATTCATAGTATCATAGTATCAGTCAGGGTTGGAAGGGACCACAAGGATCAGCCAGTTCCAACCCCCCTGCCATGGGCAGGGACACCCCACACTAGATCAGGCTGGCCAGAGCCTCAGCCAGCCTGGGCTTAAACACCTCCAGGGACAGGTCCTCAACCACCTCCCTGGACAACCCATTCCAGGGCTTCACCACTCTCATGGGGAAGAACTTCCTCCTCACATCCAGCCTCAATCTCCCCACCTCCAGCTTCATTCCATTCCCCCTAGTCCTATCACTACCTGAGAGCCTGAGCAGTCCCTCCCCAGCCTTCCTGTAGGCCCCCTTCAGATACTGGAAGGCCACAATGAGGTCACCTGGGAGCCTTCTCTTCTCCAGACTGAACAGCCCCAACTCCCTCAGTCTCTCTGTCTCCTCTTGCCCTGTCCCTATGAGCCCTTGTAAAACAGTGAAACAATACAACAAGAAGAGATCAAAGAATATAAAGAACTGATGATTAGAATAAAGCAAAGATGGGTCTGATTAGCTTAAGTTCCTGGTCCTCATGTGCAAAACTCTTTCTGAGAACTTCACAGTCATAGAACCAGAGAGTTAGGTTGGAAAGGACATGGTGTTTGGGGATATGGCTTAGTGGTGGACTTGGTAGAGTAGGGTTAATGGTTGGACTTGATGATCTTGAAAGTCTTTTCCAACCTAAATGATTCTATGACCATCTGCTTCCAACCCTCTTGTCGTGGCCAGGGACAGTGTCCCTGCCCATGGCAGGGGGGTTGGAACTAGATGATCCTTGTGGTCCCTTCCAACCCTGAATGATACTATGATACTATGATAATTTGCTCAAAGCCTTGTCCAACTTGGCTCTGAATGCTCCAAAATGAAAATAATTCAGAGTAAGAATCTCAGTGAGCAGCTCAGGGGTCAGACAAACATTCAGAGCAAAAAGAGAAAGAAACTCTTCCAACTTACTCACTGCTTTAAAGCAAGGAAAATCTTTCCAAGTCCACAAACGTTGCCAGGAAGCAAAAAGAATCCACTGGAAGCTCAGCACATTATTAAAACAGAGGTAGCTTTAATGCTGCTTCAGACTGAGGAGTTTAAACTGCAGTTAAGAACACATGGAGAGTGGTTTCTCTTCATCAACTTAAGTGGTGCAGTCTCCTTCCAACCCGTGTAAACAACATGCAGCATCTTGACAGGATCTTCTGAAGGGGTTTGCTGGTACTCAGCAACTTCTTCTGATGCTTCAGCCCACCTGCTTTATTGAAGTCTTTCATTTGATTTGTTACTCAGGGTAATCACAGAAATTGAAGGACATGAACATCTCAGTTATGAGCATCTCAATGACCAGCAACGTGCCCTTGTGGCCAAGAGGGCCAATGGTGCCCTGGGGTGCATCAGGAAAAGGGGAGTCCTGCAGCTCGGGGGAGGTTTTCCTCCCCCTACACTCTGCTCTGCTGAGGCCACACCTGAGATACTGTGTCCAGCTTGGGGCTCCCCAGTTTGAGACAGATATCTACTGGAGAGTCAATGGAGAACTAGGAGGATGATAAAGGGACTTGACCATGAGACCTGGGGCTGTTCAGTCTGGAGGAAAGAAAGCTGAGAGGGGATCTGATCAATGTCTATAAATATCTGAGGGGTGGGTGTCAGGATGAAGGTGCCAGGCTCTTTTTGGTGGTGCCCAGCGACAGGACAAGGAATAACAGGTACAACCTGGAACCCAGGAGGTTCCACCTCATTAAGAGGAGAAACCTCTGTATTGTGAGGGTGCTGGAGCCCTGGAGCAGGCTGCCCAGAGAGGCTGTGGAGTCATCTTCTCTGCAGACTTTCAAAGCCCATCTGGATGCATTCCTCTGACCTGCCCTAGGTGATCCTGCTTTGGCAGGGGGACTGGACTGGATGATCTCCAGAGGTCCCTTCCAACCCCTAACATTCCCTGATTATGTGATCTCCAGGTGAGGAAACCCTGACAAAATTAATTGAGCAGTTTCTGACTGGTCTCACAACGAAATGATGATGAGGATATCATTGACTCTGTGCTGTTTATGTTGCTCCCCATCTTTTGACTTTGGACAATGACATGGGCCAGCCAGAGGATGAATTTATGTGACATAAAAATAAGATTACTGTGAAAGCCCTTTGAGTGCAGGGGAATGAGTTAGGCCAAACCAAACCCCAAACTAATTAGTAATGGGTAGAGAACTGGGGGAAAAAACACAGCAACAATCTCCAAAAGCCCCCCCAAAATATGAGGGAATCAAGGAAAATCAGGAGAGATTAAAAACAATGGAAAGAGTCACCCCAAAAAGTTTGTGTCAAATCCTTCAAGGAATGAGGAGAAGGAGCAATTTATATAGAAAAATGGAATGGAATGGAATGGAATGGAATGGAATGGAATGGAATGGAATAGGATGGGATGGAATGGAATGGAATAGGATGGGATGGAATGGAATGGAATGGAATGGAATAGGATGGGATGGAATGGAATGGAATAGGATGGGATGGAATGGAATGGAATGGAATGGAATGGAATGGAATGGAATGGAATGGAATGGAATGGGATGGAGTGGACAAGACCAGTCCAGGTTGGAAGAGACCTTCAAGATCATCAAGTCCAACCTATCACCCAACACCACCTAATCAACTAAACCATGGCACCAAGCACCCCATTAAGTCTCCTCCTGAACACCTCCAATGATGGTGACTCCACCACCTCCCTGGGCAACCCATTCCAATAGGCAATCTCTCTCTCTCTCTGTAGAATTTCTTCCTCACCTCCAGCCTAAACCTCCCCTGGCACAGCCTGAGACTGTGTCCTCTTGTTCTGGTGCTGGCTGCCTGGAGAAGAGACCAACCCCCACCTGGCTACAACCTCCCTTCAGGGAGTTGTAGAGAGCAAGAAGGTCTCCCCTAAGCCTTCTCTCCTCCAGGCTAAGCAACCCCAGCTCCCTCAGCCTCTCCTCACAGGGCTGTGCTCCAGACCCCTCCCCAGCTTTGTTGCCCTTCTCTGGACACCTTCCAGCATCTCAACATCTTTCCTAAACTGAGGGGCCCAGAACTGGACACAGGACTCAAGGTGTGGCCTTCATTTTAAGGTCTTTGGTAACAATGAATTCCTTGGAGCTTTACAGTACTTGCAATCTAGAAAGAGTCTTCTGTTATTCACCTAAGTATATTTTATAACTTACTTCCTAGTAATACTTCTATTGACAACACTTACAGAAAGGCAGGGAATCAGGAAGAGGTGAAGAAAATGCCTGAGCTGAAGACCCAGCTCTCTCAACTGGGTTCTAAGCCAAGTTTCTTCACCAGTCTCTCTCCTTTCTCTGCTCACATAATACCAAACTTCCCAGATAAGAAGTTGGTTTTCCCTTGGGACGTTGTGTTCTTCCCGTCGCTTGTCTTTGGGGGTATGTCCATGGTCGTGTATCTGATCTGAAACCCACCAGCAGTCACTGAGGCATCTGTCAAAAACTTCAAGGTCATAACATTGCCTGGGAGAAGAAAAAGAAAAGCAAAGGTTACAGTTTTAAAAATCACTCTGAAAGTGCTCTTTCATCCAAGGTCTTTCCTGTCAGGGTGGTGAGACACTCGAACAGGTTTGGCCCAGGGAGGCTGTGGATATCCCCTCCCTAGAGGTATCATAGTATCAGTCAGGGTTGGAAGGGACCACAAGGATCAGCTAGTTCCAACCCCCCTGCCATGGGCAGGGACACCCCACACTAGATCAGGCTGCCCAGAGCCTCAGCCAGCCTGGGCTTAAACACCTCCAGGGATGGGGCCTCGACCACCTCCCTGGACAACCCATTCCAGGGCTTCACCACTCTCATGGGGAAGAACTTCCTCCTCACCTCCAGCCTCAATCTCCCCACCTCCAGCTTCATTCCATTCCCCCTAGTCCTATCACTACCTGAGATCCTGAGCAGTCCCTCCCCAGCCTTCCTGTAGCCCCCTTCAGATCCTGGAAGGCCACAATGAGGTCACCTCGGAGCCTTCTCTTCTCCAGACTGAACAGCCCCAGCTCCTTCAGTCTGTCCTCACAGCAGAGGTGCTCCAGCCCTCTGATCATCCTCATGTTCAAGGCCAGGCTGGATGAGTCCTTGAGCAAGCTGGGCTGGTGGAAGGTGTCCCTGTCCATAGCAGGGGGGTTGGAACTAGGTGATCTTGAAGGTCCCTCTCAACCCAAACCATTCTATGAATCTTTAGAGAATCCATCTAGTCTGTCTGCTTCCAAGCTATGGCCTGGGGGGATTCTCAGCCTCACAGAAAATCAGGCAGATTTCACAGGCTCACAGGATGTTAGGGGTTGGAGGGACCTCTGGAGTTATTTGAGTCCAAGCCCCCTGCCAGAGCAGGGCCACAGAATCTAGCACAGGTCACACAAGAACACATTGAGATGGATCTTGAAAGTCTCCAGAGGAGACTTCACAACCTCTCTGGGGAGCCTGTTCCAGTGCTCCTGTCCCTCAATTTTGTTTGTTTGCAGAGCCCAGAGGTTAGAGAATACAGAATGAACCAGGTTGGAAAAGACCTCAGAGATCATGAAGTTCAACTATCACCCAACACCATCTCATCAACTAAACCAAGTGCCTCAGCCAGGCTCTTCCTAAACACCTCCAGGGATGGTGACTCCACCACCTCCCTGGGCAGCACATCCCAATGGCCAATCTCTCTTGCTGGGAAGAACTTCTTCCTAACATCCAGCCTGAACCTCCCCTGGCGCAGCTTGAGACTGTGTCCTCTTGTTCTGGTGCTGGGTGCCTGGGAGAAGAGACCAACCCCCACCTGGCTACAACCTCCCTTCGGGTAGTTGTAGCTGGCAATAAGGTCTCCCCTGAGCCTCATCTTCTCCAGGCTGATGAAGCTTTGCTGAACCCAGTGCTTTCTGCAAAGCTGTTCTTGGAAATGCTCCTCAGCTGCCCTCTACCTGTGAGATGCTAACACTTCATGTGTAGAGGCACGTCTGGTGCAGAGCCTCACAGGGGCCTGACACAGGGGTGAGGTTGGTACCTCACTCTGAGTGTCCTGTGCTCATCTCTACCATGCCTGTGTAAAGTGGGAGGTCAGTGATGGCACAAAGTTATTGACTCTGCTGATGACAGATGTGAGCTTTTGGACAGACTATTCCTAGACAGGGAACATGACATCAGAAGGCCAACAAAGTTGGTGAAGGGTCTAGAGAACAAGTCTTATGAGGAGCAGCTGAGGGAACTGGGGCTTTTGGTCTGGAGAAGAGAAGGCTGAGGGGAGAGACCTCTTTGCTCTCTACAGCTATGTGAAAGGAGGCTGCAGCGAGGTGTGGGTTGGTTTCCTCTCCCTAACATCAGCTGATAGAACAAGAGGAAATGGCCTGAAATTGTGCCAGAGAAGGCTTAGTTTGGACACAGGAACAATTTCTTTGTGCAGGAGTGGTCAGGCACTGGCACAGGCTGCCCAGAGAGGTGGTGGAGTCACCATGCCTGGAGGTGTTCAAGAAAGGTGTGGCCATGGCATTGTGGGCAATGGTTTAGTGGCCAGGGTGGTGTTGGGTTGATGGTTGGACTCAATGGTCTTAAAGGACTCTTCCAACCAAAACAATTCTATGATTCCCTGACTCTATGATTCTTTGAGGAGTCTGTGTGACGTTGGTGCCACAGCAACTTTGTGACACTTGAGCAAAAAGTCACTTTGATTGAGATGCAATCGGCCCTTGACCTGCTGCTTGAACCCAGAGAACAAGGTCTGTCACCAGCTTTGGAAGTGTTCCTGGGATCCCTGCTCTCAAAATGGGACAAACGGGTGCATGAAGACTGTGTGTGGGGGTTGGGATGGGTTCCTGGTGACTGATCTGCTGTGCAAAAAGACAGTGTTGTGGAAAGTCCTTCTTGCTCAGGGGTGTGCTGCCACTTACAGGCCAGCAGGCTGCACTCTGGTCATTAGCCAGAGCTCGCCCTTGCTTTTAGGTTTCAGAGAATCACAGCATTGTCAGGCTTGGAAGGGACCTCAAGGATCAGCCAGTTCCAAGCCCCCTGCCATGGCCAGGGACACCTCACACTACAGCAGGTTGCTCACAGCCACATCCAGCCTGGCTGCAAACACCTCCAGGCATGAGGCTTCCACCACCTCCCTGGGCAACCTGTGCCAGTCTCTCACCACCCTCATGGGGAACAACTTCTTCCTCACATCCAATCTCAATCTACCCATTGCTAGTTTTGTTCCATTCCCCCCAGTCCTATCCCTCCCTGACACCCTCAGAAGTTTGTTTAGAAGCAATTGGATGACAGAATGTGCTGGCACTACTGAGCAGCACTCTAGGACATGAAGCAGAGGCTGTGTCATTTTACCCATATATTATTGGGGGGGGGGGGGGGGGGGGGGGCAAGGGGGAAGTGATTTTGGCTGATTTTGGTTTTAACTTAACAAGTGCTAACACATTACCTGTGCTGATGATGTCATCTGGCAGCTCATCTCCACAAAACCTGGAAGGAAAATGCAAAGACAGGTCTGATTAGCTTAAGTTCCTGGTCCTCATGTGCAAAACTCTTTCTGAGAACCTCACAGTCACAGAACCAGAGAGTTAGGTTGGAAAGGACATGGTGTTTGGGGATATGGCTTAGTGGTGGACTTAGTAGAGTAGGGTTAATGGTTGGACTTGATGATCTTGAAGGTCTTTTCCAACCCAAATGATTCCATGACCATCTACTTCTAAATGGTCATGACCAAAACAGTGGTAGTGACTGGCTGGAAAGCAGCCCTGAGGAGAGAGACTTGGGGGTGCTGGTGGACAAAAAGCTCAACAGGAGCTCTCAGTGTGCACTTGCAGCCCACAAAGCCAATCAGATCCTGGGCTGCATCAGGAGAAGTGTGGCCAGCAGGGCAAGGGAGGTGATCCTCCCCCTCTGCTCAGCTCTGCTGAGACCTCACCTGGAGTCCTGCCTCCAGTTCTGGAGCCCCTATGACAAGAGGGATCTGGAGGTGCTGGAAGGTGTCCAGAGAAGGGCCAGGAGGATGAGCAGAGGGCTGGAGCACCTCTCCTATGAGGACAGACTGAAGGAGTTGGGACTGTTCAGTCTGGAGAAGAGAAGGCTCCCAGGTGACCTCATTGTGGCCTTCCAGGATCTGAAGGGGGCTACAGGAAGGCTGGGGAGGGACTGCTCAGGATCTCAGGTAGTGCTAGGACTAGGGGGAATGGAATGAAGCTGGAGGTGGGGAAGATTGAAGCTGGAGGTGAGGAGGAAGTTCTTCCCCATGAGAGTGGTGAAGCCCTGGAATGGGTTGTCCAGGGAGGTGGTTGGGGCTCTGTCCCTGGAGGTGTTTAAGCCCAGGCTGGCTGAGGCTCTGGGCAGCCTGCTGTAGTGTGGGGTGTGCCTGCCCATGGCAGGGGGGTTGGAACTAGCTGATCCTTGTGGTCCCTTCCAACCCTGACTGATACTATGATAAAACATGCTGAAAGTATGCCACAGGCTCACAAAATGAGGACCTGCAATGAGTGGTGGCTCCTGTCCTGTGCTCTCCTCTGGAGCTGTGGTTGGTGGAGCTCAACTGGTTCTAAGCATTCAGTTAAAGCAGGTGCCTAAAGGAGTTTTGTCCTCATCCTACAGTAAGGCTTGGGGGAGGGAAAAAAGGAAACATTTGTCAATATTAGCAGGAAGTAAATGATGCAAAACCAGAAAAGGAGGAATTTAATGAGGTGTGCAGGGAAAGAGCAATGGCCCAAGGCTAAGAAAGGAAGAGCCTTGTCAAGAAAAACCACTTAGAATTATCTGTAAAGACAAAATTGTCTGTAAAGGCAAAACTGTGTCCTTCCTCTGCTACACACCATTTGGAGAGAGGATGTGACCAGAGGCAGGAGTTGGCCAGTGGGTTTTTAGCACTTCTTCTGGCTTATTTTCACTTTGGGGCAGGGATTGTCCCCTTGTACTCATCACTGGAGAGGCCAAACCTGAAATCCTGGGTTCAGTTTTGGGCTCCTCACTCCAAGGACCCTGAGGGGATGGAGTGTGTTTAGAGAAGGGCATCAAAGCTGGTGAAGGGTCTGGAGAGCAGGGCTGGTGAGGAACAGCTGAGGGAACTGGGGGTGTTCAGTCTGCAGAAAAGGAGGCTGAGGAAAGACTTCATTGCTCTCTACAGCTCCCTGAGAGGAGGCTGGAGCCAAGTGGGGGTTGGTCTCTTATCCCTAATAGAGGTGATAGAACAAGAGGAAATGGCCTGAAATTGTGCCAGGGGAGGTTTAGGTTGGACATGAGGAACCAGAGTGGTCGGGCACTGGACCAGGCTGCCCAGGGAGGTGGTGGAGTCCCCATCCCTAGAGGTGTTCAAGAGACCTGTGGCCATGGCACTTTGGGCCATGGTTTGATGGCCATGGTGGGGTTGGGTTGTGGCAGTTGAGGCTGGGTGCCTCCTGCTGCTGGCACACAAGATACACCTCTGGTGTCCTGAGTGTCCAGCCCAGTGGGTGGACACAGGAAATAGCCCATTTCATACCCATAATATCCTATGCCCTGTAAATCTATCAGCAAGGTCTCACACTTCCTCTCTCTTCCCTCTTTGCTCCCATGAGAGATGCTCCATATCTGCTAATGGTGGGGGAGTTATCTCAAGGGGGAGGGGTGGTCTCAGATCTGGCCAGCTGAGATTAGCCTAGCAGTGGAGGGGGGAAGAAAGACCCCTGGGGGTTTTGGGTACACTCTCAGGTGGGGAGAAGGGAAATGTTGGGAGGCTTTTGGGTATGAATTAGAATTAGAATGAACCAGGTTGGAAAAGACTTCCAAGATCATCAAGTCCAACCTATCACCCAACACCATCTCATCAACTAAACCATGGCACCAAGTGCCTCAGCCAGGCTCTTCCTAAACACCTCCAGTCATGCTGACTCCACCACCTCCCTGGGCAGCACATCCCAATGGCCAATCTCTCTTGCTGGGAAGAATTTCTTCCTAACATCCAGCCTAAATCTCCCGTGGCACAGCTTGAGATTGTGTCCTCTTGTTCTGGTGCTGCTTGCCTGGGAGAAGAGACCAACCCCCACCTCCCTTCAGGTGGTTGTAGATAGCAATAAGGTCTCCCCTGAGCCTCCTCTTCTCCAGGCTAATCAACCCCAGCTCCCTCAGCCTCTCCTCACAGGGCTGTGCTCCAGACCCCTCCCCACCTGTGTTGCCCTTCTCTGGACACCTTCCAGCAACTCAACATCTTTTCTACACTGCTGTAAGGGACTCTGTATGCTTTGGGCTTCTTTTGTCACTGTGCTTGCAGCTCTCTGTAAAACACTCATTGCTTTTCCATTTACACTTTCCACCACTTCTGCAATCCCTGTTGTGTGAGTGTCATGCTTTTGCCCCTCTCAGGGGGCAAGAGAGGATCTGCCTGGCCTCAAACCAGGACATTGGTCTATGGCTGGGCTCCATCCTAGTGGTCTTCTCCAAGCCAAACAGCTCTATGGTTCAAGCTGGACTTGCTTTACCTGCCCACGAAGCCGTTGACATCATCATAGCTGTCATAGACCTCCAGGAAATCAGCCAGGCAAGCAGTGTCCTCTTCCACATCAAACTCCAGGAACTGCAGGTGAATGCGCTGGCCATACCTCACCCTGATATGCCAGTAGCAAATCTGGTCATTCTCATACTCATTTGGGTAGCCTGGGGACTTAAAGGTGTGTTTGGAATCCGTGAAGACTCCGCCGCATTCCTTCCCTAGGAGGCAAACAAAACCGTCCGAGTTGAAGCATCCCTTCAGGACATGGCTGTGCTTTACAGCACAGTCACACAACTCTTGCAGCTGGAAGAGACCTCTAAGATGGAGTCCAACCAGCAACCCAACACCACCCTGCCCATCAAACCATGGCCCATAATGCCAGGAGGGCCACAGGTTGCTTGAACGCCTCCAGGCATGGTGACTCCACCACCTCCCTGGGCAGCCTGTTCCAGTGCCTGACCACTCTTGCAGCAAAGAAATTGTTCCTCATCTCCAACCCCAACCCTCCCCTGGCACAATTTCAGGCCATTTGAGCTCATTCTATCACTGACACTAGGGAGAAGAGACCAACCCCCACCTGGCTCCAACCTCCTTTCAGGCAGTTGTAGAGAGCAGTGAGGTCTGCCCTCAGCCTCCTCTCCTTCAGACTAAACAACCTCAGCTCCCTCAGCTGCTCCTCATAAGACTTGTTCTCCAGACACATAAATCCCCCCATTAGAAAATTCTTCTGGAATTGCCTCATCAAAAGTGTAGAGGGGACACAAAAAGGTAGGAAATTTGATTGGAAATTCCTTCCACTCTCCTCTAAGTACAGCAAATGTCTGACAGCTTATAAAGCTGCTTGATAAACTCACCAGGAAGGGACTCTCACTAGGCCAAAACATTGATCATGGAATTGTTTTGGTTGGAAAAGACTTCTAAGATCACTGAGTCCAACCATCAAATTCAGATCACCTTGGCCAATAAACCATCTACCAAAGTGTAACTCTTTTCACAGCATCCCAGCATAGTGGCCTTGGAAGGGACCTCTGGAGATCACCCAGTCCAACCCCCCTGCTAAAGCAGGGCACCCACAGCAGCTTGCCCAGCAGCACAGTGCCCAGCTGGGGTTGGAAGGAGAAGGAGACTCCAGAGAAGGAGACTCCACAGCCTCTCTGGGCAGCCTGCTCCAGGCTGTTGCAGCTGGAAGAGACCTCTAAGATGGAGTCCAACCAGCAACCCAACACCACCATGGCCATCAAACCATGGCCCACAGTGCCAGGGGAGCCACAGGTTTCTTGAACACCTCCAGGCATGGTGACTCCACCACCTCCCTTGGGCAGCCTGTTCCAAGGCCTGACCACTCTTGGAGAAAGAAATTGTTCCTAATCTCCAACCCAAACCCTCCCCTGGCACAATTTCAGGCCATTTGAGCTTATTCAGTCACCTGATATTAGGGAGAAGAGACCAACCCCCACCTGGCTCCAACCTCCTTTCAGGCAGTTGTAGAGAGCAATGAGGTCTCCCTTCAGCCTTCTCTTCTCCAGACTAAACACCTTCAGTTCTCTCAGCTGCTCCTCTCCAGACCCTTCAGCAGCTTCCTTGCCTTTCTCTGGACCTGCTGCTGCACTTCAATGTCCTTCTTGGAGTGAGAGGCCCTAAACTGAATCCGGGACTCAAAGTGTGGCCTCACCAGTGCCCAGTATGGGGGCAGGAGCCCTGCCCTGGTCCTGCTGGCCACACTCTTGCTGATCCAAGCCAGGATGCTGGTGGCTTTGTTGGCCATGTGGACAGTTTCCTCAGGACTTGCACTTTGGGCTTCTGTCCAGGATGAGGAGAGCATCAAAATGTCCAGGCTGTGGCTGTGCCACCTGCACTCAGGCTTTGCAGCAGAGTGTCTATCAAGAGTGAATATAAATCCTTTTAGGAGGAGAGACTGACATCATCTGCTGCTTGTGGGCTGTTCTGCTCTCCTTTTGTCCTCTGACCAAACCCTGCCCTTGGACAGCACCCACCTCTCAGCCCAGAGGAGAAGGCTAACAGGGAGGATGTTGGGCTGAGATGCAGCAATACAGAGTGCAGTAGCTCCCTCTTGCAGCTTTCTTTTGCTGAACATCTGTGTGTCCCCCACCCCACAGAGCTATTTGATTTACAACTGCCCAGCTCACACAAACAACCTCAGGCCCTCTGAGCACAAACAGAATGGCCACAGCTGGACAGACGTCATGGGCAGCTCCAGCTCTGGGCTCTGCCAGGCCGGGGAGGATGCTTGGAGGAGTAGGAGAGCTGAGCCCTGCACAAAGCTTTGCTTTTCTGGTTGGTGCCCACTTTTCTGTCCTCCCTGCTAGAGGAAGTGGTATCAGGCAGTGTGCCCACATGGCCAAAAAGGCCAACAGCATCCTGGCTTGGATCAGCAAGAGTGTGGCCAGCAGGACCAGGGCAGGAATCAACCACCTCAGCACTGGTGAGGGCGCACCTTGAGTACTGGGTTCAGATTTGGACCCCTCACTGCAAGGACACTGAGGGGCTGGAGTGTGTCCAGTGAAGGGCAAAGAGGCTGGTGACGGGTCTGGAGAACAGATCTGGTGAGGAGCAGCTGAGGGAACTGGGGTTGTTCAGCCTGGAGAAGCAGAGGCTGAGGGGAGAGCTCATTGCTCTCTACAGCTCCCTGAAAGGAGACTGGAGTGAGGTGGGGGTTGGTCTTTTTTGTCAGGTAATAAGGGAGAAGAAGAGATGAGGGCAAGACCAGAGAAGGGCCACAAAGCTGGGGAGGGGTCTGGAGCACAGCCCTGTGAGGAGAGGCTGAGGGAGCTGGGGTTGCTTAGCCTGGAGAAGAGGAGGCTCAGGGGAGACCTTCTTGCTCTCTACAACTCCCTGAAGGGAGGTTGTAGCCAGGTGGGGGTTGGTCTCTTCTCCCAGGCAACCAGCAGCAGAACAAGAGGACACAGTCTCAAGCTGTGCCAGGGGAGGTCTAGGCTGGAGGTTAGGAAGAAGTTCTTCCCAGCAAGAGAGATTGGCTATTGGAATGTGCTGCCCAGGGAGGTGGTGGAGTCACCATCCCTGGAGGTGCTTAGGAAGAGCCTGGCTGAGGCACTTGGTGCCATGGTTGAGTTGATGAGATGGTGCTGGGTGATAGGTTGGACTCCATGATCTCAAAGTTCTCTTCCAACCTGGTCTATTCTATTCTATTCTGCTCTGTGAGAGTCTGGACTGTGGCAGGCAGGAAGCATGGTGTGCAGTCGCAGTGCTGGAGCTGAGGAGCAGTGTGTGGGAGTGGAACCCACCGTGGGGGTTGTAGCAGTAGGCATCCCACCGCTCGCTCCTGTTGAGGCGAATCCCGTAGTCGACGATCCCGGTTCTCCCAAAGCCACAGTTGGCTCCGGCTTTCACGATGGGATAACCCACTCTGCCCTTTGCCATCCAGCCAGCAGCACACACGTGGAAACCTGCAACAGGCAGACAGGGAGGCTGGGATGTGATAAAGCAATCCTGGGGAAGCACCTCTGCTTTTGTAGTCAAAGAAATCAACTCTCGCTCAAGCTGATGCTCATAGAATCACAGAATGTTTTGGGTTGGAAGGGACTTTCAAGATCATCTAGTTCCTTCAAGGTCATCCAGCTCCTTCAAGATCATCTAGTTCCTTCAAGGTCATCCAGCTCCTTCAAGATCATCTAGTTCCTTCAAGATCATCTAGTTCCTTCAAGATCATCCAGCTCCTTCAAGATCATCTAGTTCCTTCAAGATCATCCAGTTCCTTCAAGATCATCCAGTTCCAAACCCCCTGCCACGGGCAGGGACACCTTCTACTAGCCCAGGTTGCTCAAGGCCTCATCCAACCTGGCTTTGAACACCTTCAGGGAGGGGGCATCCACAACCTCCCTGTTCCAGTGTCTCACCACCCTCACTGCACAGAATTTCTTCCTAATCTCCAGTCTCAATCTCTCCTCCTCCAGCACCAATCCATTCCTTGTCTCTATCACTTAAAGCTCTTGTACAAGCTCCAGTCTCAATCTCTCCTCCTCCAGCACCAATCCATTCTTTCTTGTCTCTATCACTACAAGCTCCAGTCTCAATCTCTCCTCCTCCAGCACCAATCCATTCCTTCTTGTCTCTATCACTACAAGCTCCAGTCTCAATCTCTCCTCCTCCAGCACCAATCCATTCCTTCTTGTCTCTATCACTATAAGCTCCAGTCTAAATCCTCCTCCAGCACCAATCCATTCCTTCTTGTCTCTATCACTACAAGCTCTTGTAAAAAGTGCCTCCCCAACTCTCCTGTAGCCCTCCTCAGGTATTGTAAGGCTGCCTTAAGGTCTCCCTGAAACCTCTTCTCAAGGCTGAGCAGCCCCAACTCAGTGACTTAGGTATAATTGGCCTAACAGAACTTGAGCTTCAGGCTGGAATAGGAACAGGTTGCCCTGGGAAGTTGTGGAGGCTCCAAGCCTCCAGCTTGCCTGCTTTGTAGGATGAGTCCCTGCCCATGGCAGGGAGGTTGGAACTACATGATCTTGAAGGTCCTTTTCAACCCAACCCATTTGCCCTAGTTTATGAGTCTATGGCACAGGAAAGAGCAGGACTTTGTGAGGATGGCTTTAAACACAGATTATAGCATTGATTTGTGTCACAGATTCACAGACTGCATGGCTTTGGAAAGGTACCTCAAAGGTCATCTTGTCCAACCCCCCTGCAGGCAGCAGGGATGTCTCCGACTAGAGCAGGCTGCCCAGGGCAACATCCAGGCTGATCTTGAATGCCTCCAGAGATGAGACCTCAACCACATCCCTGGGCAGCCTGTTCCAGTGTTCCACCACCCTCATTGTGCAGAACTTCTTCCTGATGTCCAACCTAAATCTCCCCTGCTCCAGTTTCAAACCACTGCCCCTTGTCCTATCCCCACAGGCCCTTCTGAACAGTCCCTCCCCAGCCTTCTTGTAGGTCCCCTTCAGATATTGATTTTCTCCACAACATCATTACTAGCTCTCCACTGGAAACCAAACCCCAAATGCAGATGGCCTAGATGGTTGCCTGGGTGGTGAGTTTTTGAGTGCTGTGCTACCAGCATTTGCAGCTGAGTTTCCTCTTGGATGAGTCATAAAAGTCTGGGGTTTGTTTCCCCTTGTTTGCGTCTCGAGAGTTTGCAGCCTTAGTGCAGAGCATGAATAAAAGATCATGTACAGAAGACAGCTCAGAAAACAAAGTCTTCACAGAGTTTCAGTTTCACTTCAAACACCTGGAATGCCTCAAGTATTTCTCACTCCCTCACCCCTCCCCCCCCCAGCTCCTCTCTGTATATTGTGGCTGAGAACTCAAAAACAGCAGCCAAGGAAGGCAGTGTTGCGCTCTGTCTGCTAGAGAGCGGCTCAGTGTTTTCACCCAGAGGAAGCAGAACATATTTGTGGCGTCCTAGGACTGTGAGCTCCTCAGAGGAGGCAAAAGTACCCTTTTGACATGTGTGCTGGTGCTGGGAGCCAGCTTCTGACTCAGTGGTGGGGGAGATTTTCCATTGTGTTCCCAGCGCTCTTGCACGAATCAATCATTTCTGACTGGAGATAAACAGAAATGCTGCAGAGCCCATGCTCAGCTCTGCTCTGCACTCCAAGCACACCACTTGAGTATGGCTGGAGTACACAAGAAGGACATGGAACTGCTGAAGCAGGTCCAGAGGAGGTGATCAGAGAGCTGGAGAACCTCTCCTACGAGGACGAACCGGGAGAGTTGGGGTTGTTCAGCCTGAAGAAGAGAAGGCTCTGGAGAGACCTTAGAGCTGCATCTCAACATCTGAAGGGGAACTACAGGAAGACTGGGGAGAGACTTTAGAAGAGCCTGGGGTGATAGGACAAGGGGCAATGGTTTGAAATGGGAGCAGGGGAGATATAGGTTGGACATCAGGAGGAAGTTCTGCATAATGAGAATGGGGAAATATTGGAACAGGTTTTCCCAAGGATGTGGTTGAAGCCCTGACTGTGGAGACAGTCAAGATCAGACTTGATTTGGCCCTGGGCAGCCTGATCTGGAGGTGTCCCTGCTGACTGCATGGGGGTTAGACAAGGTGAGCTTTGAGGGTCCCTTCCAACCTGATGCACTCTGTGACTCTGAGACTGAGAGGCCTGTAAAGTCCCAGGCTTTTTGGCCAGGTTGCAAACCATCTTCCCCCTCAGTGACAGAGCATGACTGTGCTACCTGCAGAGCTGTCAGGGATGACATCTGCACACATCTCCCCTGAGCTCTGGGTGTAGCACAGTCCTGGAAACAGCAACATCTAGTTGGGAGCTGTCTGGCCAAGCTGGGAAGCAGCAGGACCTCCCTAGCTACTGCACCTGGGGGCTACAGAGAAAGGTGCTGCTCCCAAGGGAGCTTCTCTGGGAGATGTGCATTGCTGCTTTTCATAGCATCAGTCAAGGTGTTTTCATCCAGTTTATTCATAAGACTCATAAGAATGGTTTGGGTTGGAAGGGACCTTCAAGATCATCTAGCTCCAACCCCCATTCCATGGGCAGGGACACCTTCCACTGGACAGGTTGTTCAAGGCCCCATCTTTGAGCCTTCTCTTCTCCAGGCTGAACAGCCCCAATTCTTTCAGCCTGTCTTTGTAGGAGAGGTGCTCCATCCTTCTGATCAACCTCGTGCCCACCTCTGGACCCTCTCCAGCAGGTCCATGTCCCTCTTGTGTTGGGAGCCTCATAGCTGGACACAGCCCTCCAGGTGAGGTCTCAGCAGAGACCAGAGTGACAGAATCCCCTCTCTTGACCTGCTGGCCACACTCCTTTGCTGCAGCCCAGGATGCCATCTGCCTTCTGGGCTGCAAGTGCCCATTGCTGGCTCATGTCCAGCTTCTCGCCCACCAGCACCCCCAAGTCCTTCTCTGCAGGGCTGCTCTCAATCTCCTCACCCCCAGCCTGGACTGATGTCGAGGGTCACCCTGACCTAGGTGCAGGACCTCGCGCTTGGCCTTATCGAACCTCCTGAGTCCACAACATTGAGGAAAATACAAGACTGGCAACAGCCTGAAGGAGCAAGACAGAAAGCAAAGAGCCATGATGCTGTCCAAACCTATTTTCCTGGCTGCCTCCAGCTGCTGGTAGGTGGCCAGGTGTCCTCCCTCGTACTCGCAGACGGCTTTTGCCTCGGCGTAGGTGAGCTGGTACTTGCCCGAGCGCGACTCCCTGTGGTACACTCCAGCTGCTCGTTCTGTGGGACCAAAGCAAACCATTATTGCAGCAAGCACAGCACAGCTGAACCACCTTCTAGGCTGGTCTCAGAGAACTCTTTGGCTTGGAAAAGGCCTTGAAGATGAAGGAGTCGAACCGCTCTCTAACTCTACCAAGGGTGGTGCCAATCATCAGCACCGCATCTACCAGTCAGAAGACACCTCCAGGCATGGGGATCCAACCACCTCCCTGGGGAGCCTGATCCAGTGGTTGAGAACCCTTTCAGGGAAGAAGTTTCTTCTAATGGGCAACCTAATGCATGGGTTAGTTGATTAGGTGGTGTTGGATGATAGGTTGGACACGATGATCTTGAAGGTCTCTTCCAACCTGGTCTGGTCTGGTCTGGTCTGGTCTGGTCTATTCTACTCTACTCTACTCTACTCTACTCCTCCCCTGGTACAACTGGAGGCCATTTCCTCTTATCCTGTCATTTGCTACTAGGGAGAAGAGGCCAACCCCCACCTGGCTCCAGCCTCCTTTCAGGGAGTTGCAGAGAGGAATGAGGTCTCCCCTCAGCCTCTTCTTTTCCAGACCAAACAATCCCAAGTTCCTTCAGCTGCTCTTCACAAGACCTGTGCTCTAGACCCTTCACCAGCTTTGTTGCCCTTCTCTGCACCCTCTCCTAGCACCTCAATGTCTTGTAGTGAGGGGCCCAAAACCGAACCCAGTACTCAAGGTGTGGCCTCACCAGTGCCCAGTACAGAGCCACAATCCCTTTGGTCCTGCTGGTCACACTATTGCTGATCCAAGTCAGGATGCCATTGGCCTTCTGGGCCACCTGGGCAGTTTTCCCAAGACCTGCACTTTGGGCTACTGTCCAGGTGAGAAGAGCATCAAAATATTCAGGTTGTAGCTGAGGCACTTGGAAAGTGGCATGAAAACACATCCCTCCCTGCCCAGAGGCATGTTCTTGCAACCCAAAGTCATGTTTTTGTTTGGGAGAAGTTTTGAACCACAGAGCTTGCCAGGATTTGGTCAGTTGTTGAACAACAGAAGATCAACAAACGCAGGGAAGGACTCTCCCAGGACCACTCTTGAGGCAGTAGCCATGGGAACGATGAGCTGGTGACAGCATCCCTGGTTCTGTGTATCCTCTGCGGCTCAGGGGAAGCTCCTTCTGGATTGCTATCACAGCATCCTTTTGGATGCAGCTCAGCAGTGCCTTTGTAAGATGAATCAGAGCTTTGTTTTGAGTCTCCAGAGAAGTTATATCAGAGCTACTTGGATAGAGGAGAGGCAGAAATTAAAGGGAACGAAAATGTGAAACAAAAATATCTGAGCTTGTGTCACAAAGGGCAGGACCAGAACAATTGCTGGCTGACATTTCTGCTGCACACAAAATGAATCCACTTTCTGCTTCATTTATTTTTTTTCCCCTCCTTCTCTGTTACCAGTACAACATAAAGCAGCTTTCCAGGGAAACCTAGAAACTGTCACTACTGCTACAAGCTTTAGGAGCTTTTCACAGCGTGCTTGTCTGCTGCCATATGCAGGGAAATCTGTCCCAGAACCAATCTGCATATCTAATCTGAGCATGGGCTTTGCTTAGGTCTGCCTTATGCTGAGGGTAATCTGAGGGAGACAGATGTGCAAAAACAGGAATGATTTTGTACAGTGCTTATTTAACCATGGGGGAAACCAGAATCTTTTCCAGGGACATGGTACTGGCCTGCATCAGGAACAGTGTGGCCAGCAGGAGCAGGGAGGTCATTCTGCCCTGTGCTCAGCACTGGTTAGGCCACACCTTGAGTCCTGTGTCCAGTTCTGGGCTCCTCAGTTTAGGAAAGATGTTGAGTTGCTGGAGTGTGTCCAGAGAAGGGCAACGAGGCCTATGAGGACAAGAAAGATGTGGAGGTGCTGGAAGGTGCCCAGAGAAGGGCCACGAGGATGAGCAGAGGGCTGGAGCTGCTCTGCTATGAGGACAGACTGAGGGAGTTGGGGCTGTTCAGTCTGGAGAAGAGAAGGCTCTGAGGTGACCTCATTGTGGCCTTCCAGGATCTGAAGGGGGCCTACAAAAAAGCTGGCGAGGGACTTTTTATGGTGTCAGGGAGTGACAGAATGATGTTGAGGTACTAGAAGGTGTCCAGAGAAGGGCAACAAAGCTGGGGAGGGTTTTGGAGCACAGCCCTGTGAGGAGAGGCTGAGGGAGCTGGGGTTGCTTAGCCTGGAGAAGAGGAGGCTCAGGGGAGACCTTATGGCTCTCTAGAACTCCCTGAAGGGAGGTTGTAGCCAGGTGGGGGTTGGTCTCTTCTCCCAGGCAAGCAGCACCAGAACAAGAGGACACAGTCTCAAGCTGTGCCAGGGGAGGTTCAGGCTGGATGTTAGGAAGAAGTTCTTCCCAGCAAGAGAGACTGGCCACTGGAATGTACTGCCCAGGGAGGTGGTGGAGTCCCCATCCCTGGAGGTGTTTAGGAAGAGCCTGGCTGAGGCACTTGGTGCCATGGTTTAGTTGATGAGATGGTGCTGGGTGATAGATTGGACTTGATGATCTCTGAGGTCTTTTCCAACCAGGTTCATTCTGTAACTTCAGATTAGAGTCAGTAGTTTGAACCAATACAGAGCTATGGTCACCACTGAATTGTGCTGAGATTCCTTCTCAGATCATAGATTTATGGAATGGTTTGGGTTGGGAGCGACCTTAGAGACCATCCAGTTCCAAACCCCTGCCATGGGCAGGGAAACTTTCCATTAGACCAGGTTGCTCAAAGCCTCATCCAGCCTGGCTTTGAGCACTTCCAGGCTTGGAGAACAAGGAGGAATGGCTGATTGTGGCTACCACTGTTCAAAAAAAAAGCAAAGCAACAGAGCAAAAGGTGAAGAATTTTGTACAGTACTTATTTAACCATGGGGGAAACCAGAATCTTTTCTAGGGCTGTGATTGAAGTCAGTAGTTTGGACTGAAAAAAAAAGCCATGGTCACCATGAATTGTGCTGAGATCCCTTCCTAGATCATAGCTTCATGGAATGGTTTGGGTTGGAAGGGACCTTAAAGATCATCCATTTCCAACTCCCCTGGCTGTGGGCAGGAAAACCTTCCACTAGACCAGGTTGCTCAAAGCCTCATCCAGCCTGGTCTTCACCACTTCCACGGATGAGGCATCCACAGCCTCCCTGGGCAGCCTGTTGCAGCGTCTCACACCCTCACTGGAAAGAATTTATTCCTAATGTCCAGCCTAAATCTGCCCTCCTCTTGTTTCAAACCATTGCCCCTTGCCCTGTTACTATAAGCCCTTGTAATAAGTCCCCCCCCAGCTCTCTTGTAGCTCCTTCAGGTACTGGCAGGCTGCTCTAAGGTCTCCCTGGAGCCTTCTCTTCTCCAGGCTGAACAGCCCCAACTTGCTCAGCCTGATGAAAATGATGTAGATCACAGAATAGTATCATAGTATCAGTCAGGGTTGGAAGGGACCACAAGGATCATGCAGTTCCAACCCCCCTGCCATGGGCAGGGACACCCCACACTAGATCAGGCTGCCCAGAGCCTCAGCCAGCCTAGGCTTAAACACCTCCAGGGACGGGGCCCCAACCACCTCCCTGGACAACCCATTCCAGGGCTTCACCACTCTCATGGGGAAGAACTTCCTCCTCACCTCCAGCCTGAATCTCCCCACCTCCAGCTTCATTCCATTCCCCCTAGTCCTATCACTACCTGAGATCCTGAGCAGTCCCTCCCCAGCCTTCCTGTAGCCCCCTTCAGATCCTGGAAGGCCACAATGAGATCACCTGGGAGCCTTCTCTTCTGCAGACTGAACAGCCCCAAATCCCTCAGTCTGTCCTCATAGCAGAGCAGCTCCAGCCCACTGCTCATCCTCATGGCCCTTCTCTGGACTTGCTCCAGCACATCTATATGATGGTTGCTGCTATAGTTTTTGACCCAGAATCACTGACTTGGTAACCCAGTGAAGTGATCTGTATGGTTGACACCTTTCAGAGGACTGAGAGCCACTTTCTGGGAATGTCACTGGCATATGCCCCATCCCTGGAGACATTCAAGGTCAAATCTGATGAGGCCCTGATCAACCTGACCTAATTGGAAGGGTCCCTGCTGACTGCAGGGGGGCAGGACAAGATGTCCTTTGAGGGTCCCTTTCAACCTGGTGCATTCTGTGACTCTGTGGTCTTCTCTGTTAGAGGATTCTATTTGGAGGCTGCTCTCTTCATCTGACCTCCCTGAAACTTCCTCTCCCTGGAGGACAGTGAGAACTTGCAGCAAAGTTCTTTCTTTCTTTGCCTGAAAATCTGCATACTGGGACTGTTCCCCCAGGAATTTCTCCACCCTCTGATCTTCTGTTGTTCTTACTCAAAAGATCATGGGTTACATGACAGGAGGACATGTTTCTTCCAACTCACACTCCCTCAAGTCTCCCCTTGAAGTCCAAAGACAGCAAAGTCCTGCAAGGACAGCGACCCTCTACTCACCCACAGCAGGAGGGGATGGTAAAATGTAACCAAATCTCTTCTGCACATACACAACAAGCATCAGATTTGGCTTCATAAAGCACCCTCAATATGCACAACAAAATTACTGAATGCTAAAAAAAGAGAGACAGAAATATTGGCCTTCTAAGCAGAGGAATGGCCACATAGAGCTCCTGGCTTGGGCCTCTGCATGTCTACCCTGCCAGGAGCTCAAGATTTTATCGCTGGGCAATGGGCACAAAGTGGAACCCAGGAGGTTCCACCTGCAGATGAGGAAAAAGTTGTTTGGTGTGAGGGTGCTGGAGGCCTGGAGCAGGCTGCCCAGAGAGGTTGTGGAGTCTCCTTCTCTGGAGAGCTTCCAAACCCACTTGGCCACTGTGCTGCTGGGCAAGCTGCTGTGGGTGTCCATCTCCAGAGCTCCCTTCCAACCCCCCCAGCGTGCTGGGATGCTGGGGTGCTGCAATGCCCTGATTACTTTGTTCACTCTCCAGGTAAAAGCTGAATGTGTGGCAAAAGATGATTTAATGACCTTCCACTCTACTGCTTCTTTTTAAAGAATTAGAGACTTGCTCTTCAAATTGGCCTCAAGCAGTGAGGCAGCATCCCAAACCTGTCTGGTACTGCATAAAGATCTCTAAGAACAACTCTAAGGACTCTCTAAAGCCACTTGAGATATACATATATAAATCAATCCTATTCCCACAGTGTTTTAAACCCATTTGAGGTATAGAAACCCCTATTCCCACAGAATTTAAACCAATCTGAGAGATGGGAACCCTATTCCCACAGTGGTTTAAACCCATTTGAGGTACAGAAACCCTATTCCCACAGAATTTAAACCTTTCTGAGAGATGAAACCCCTATTCCCACAGTGGTTTAAACTCATTTGAGGTATAAAAACCCTATTCCCACAGCACTTTAAACCTATCTAAGAACTAGAAACCCTATTCCCACAGAATGCAAACTTATCTGAGAGATGGAAACCCTATTCCCACAGCAGTTTAGACCCACTTGAGGTATAAACCTCCTATTCCCACAGCATTTTAAACGTATCTAAGATATAGAAATCCTATTCCCACAGAATTTAAACCCATCTGAGAGATAGAAACCCTATTCCCACAGCATTTTAGACCCACTTCAGGTATAAACCTCCTATTCCCACAGCATTTTGAACCTATCTGAGATATAGAAACCCTATTCCCCACAGCATTTTAGACCCATTTGAGGTATAAACCTCCTAATCCCACAGCATTTTAAACCCATCTGAGATATAGAAACCCTATTCCCACAGCATTTTAAACTCATTTGAGGTATAAACCCTAGTCCCACAGAATTTAAACCTATCTGAGATAGGGGAACCCTATTCCCACAGCATTTTAAAGCTATGTGAGATATGGGAACCCTATTCCCACAGCATTTTACACCCATTTGAGGCATAAACCCTTATTCCCACAGAATTTAAACTTAGATCTGAGATATAGAAACCTTATTTCCACAGTGTTTTAAACCTGAGGTACAGAAATCCTATTCCCTCAGCATTTTCAACCTATCTGAGATATGGAAACCCTACTTCCACAGATTTTAAACCTATCTGAGATATAGAAACCCTTTCCCCACAGCATTTTAGATCCATTTGAGGTATAAAAACCCTATTCCCACAGAATTTAAACCTATCTGAGATACAGAAACTCTATTCTCACAGCATTTTAAACCTGTGTGAGAAACAGATATCCTATTCCCTCAGCATTTTAAACTCATTTGAGGTATAAACCCTAGTCCCACAGAATTTAAACCTATCTGAGATAGGGGAACCCTATTCCCACAGCATTTCAAAGCTATGTGAGATACAGAAACCCTATTCCCACAGCATTTTAAACCCATCTGAGATATGGAAACCCTATTTCCACAGATTTTAAACCTATCTGAGATATAGAAACCCTATTCCCACAGCATTTTAAAGCTATGTGAGATACAGAAATCCTATTCCCACAGAACTTAAACCCATCTGAGATATGGAAACCCTATTCCCACAGCATTTTACACCTATCTGAGATATGGAAACCCTACTTCCACAGATTTTAAACCTGTCTGAGATATAGAAACCCTATTCCCCACAGCATTTTAAACCCATTTGAGGTATAAACCTCCTATTCCCACAACATTTTGAACCCATCTGAGATATAGAGACTCCATTCTCACAGCATTTTAAACCTGTGTGAGAAATAGATATCCTGTTCCCTCAGCATTTTACACCCATTTGAGGTATAAACCCTCTATTCCCACAGAGTTTAAACCAATCTGAGAGATAGAAACCCTATTCCCACAGCATTTTAAACTCATTTGAGGTATAAACCCTAGTCCCACAGAATTTAAACCTATCTGAGATAGGGGAACCCTATTCCCACAGCATTTTAAAGCTATGTGAGATACAGAAACCCTATTCCCACAGCATTTTAAAGCTATGTGAGATACAGAAATCCTATTCCCACAGAACTTAAACCCATCTGAGATATGGAAACCCTATTCCCACAGCATTTTCAACCTATCTGAGATATGGAAACCCTACTTCCACAGATTTTAAACCTATCTGAGATATAGAAACCCTTTCCCCACAGCATTTTAGACCCATTTGAGGTATAAAAACCCTATTCCCACAGAACTTAAACCCATCTGAGATATGGAAACCCTATTCCCACAGCATTTTACACCCATTTGAGGTATAAACCTCCTATTCCCACAGCATTTTGAACCCATCTGAGATATAGAAACCCTATTTCCACAGCATTTTACACCCATTTGAATATTAAAACCCTATTCCCACAGAATTTAAACCTGAGATATAGAAACTCTATTCCCACAGCATTTTAAACCTGTGTGAGAAATAGATATCCTGTTCCCTCAGCATTTTACACCCATTTGAGGTATAAACCCTCTATTCCCACAGAGTTTAAACCTATCTGAGATATAGAAACCCTATTCCCACAGCATTTTAAACTCACTTGAGGTATAAACCCTAGTCCCACAGAATTTAAACCTATCTGAGATAGGGGAACCCTATTCCCACAGCATTTTAAAGCTATGTGAGATACAGAAACCCTATTCCCACAGCATTTTAAAGCTATGTGAGATACAGAAATCCTATTCCCACAGAACTTAAACCCATCTGAGATATGGAAACCCTATTCCTACAGCATTTTCAACCTATCTGAGATATGGAAACCCTACTTCCACAGATCTTAAACCTATCTGAGATATAGAAACCCTTTCCCCACAGCATTTTAGACCCATTTGAGGTATAAAAACCCTATTCCCACAGAACTTAAACCCATCTGAGATATGGAAACCCTATTCCCACAGCATTTTAAACCCATTTGAGGTATAAACCTCCTATTCCCACAGCATTTTGAACCCATCTGAGATATAGAAACCCTATTTCCACAGCATTTTACACCCATTTGAATATAAAAACCCTATTCCCACAGAATTTAAACCTATCTGAGATATAGAAACCCTATTCCCATGGTGTTTTAAACCTGAGATATAGAAACCCGATTCCCACAGCATTTTAAACCCATTTGAGGTATAAACCTCCTATTCCCACAGCATTTTGAACCTATCTGAGATATAGAAACCCTACTCACATAATATTTTAGACCCATTTAAGTGTAAAAACCCTATTCCCACAGAATTTAAACTTACCTGAGATATGGAAGCCCTATTCCCACAGCATTTTAAACCCATCTGAGATATAGAAACCCGATTCCCCCAGCATTTTTAGCCTGAGATATAAAAACCTTTATTCCTACAGCATTTTAAACCCACCTGAGATATAAAACCCCCTCCCCCCCCCATCATGTTAAACCTGAGATGTAAAAACCCTATTCCCATAGAATTTAACCCCATCTGAGACAGAAAAACTCCATTCCTACAGCATTTTCAACCTGAGCTACAAAGAAACCCTATTCCCACGTTTCCTGGAGCCCTCTTGAAAGCTTCTCTCCACTCTTTCACGATGTGAGCAAACCCACAGCCAAAACAGAGCCATTTCTGTGCTTTCCTAGAAAGCCAGGAAATATTCTCACTATTATTTCCAGATCATTTAGTTTCATCTGTGGGACCCCAGGCATCCAAAGTATGCTCATGCAGAAAGCCATTCATTCCTTGGGCAAATGCTTCTTTTCATACTCGTTTTCCTTCATTAGAAGCAACTGTTGGTTAATGTTGTTTTCTCTGCCTCATGCTGCTGGAAAATGCATTCAGAGGAAATATTCCAGCTCTCTTTTTTTTCCTCCCCCACCTCCCCAGCACTCCAGTAAGGACAGAAATAAAGCCATGAGGGCAAAACTCAAAGAAAAAGATCACATGAAGTGATCAGAAGAGGATTAAATGATCCAAAAGTGATGAAATGGTCAAATAGATTGATGGGAAAAATGACACAGTGAGCAAAGAAAATTATCAAAAATGATAAAATGAGCAAAGAAAGTGATCAAAAGGTGATTAAATGATCAAAAAATGATTACATGGTCAAATACATGGGGCAAAAAAATGACACAGTGAGCAAAGAATATCATCAAAAGGTGATTAAGTGATCCAAAAGTGATGAAAGGGTCAAATAAATTGATGAAAAAATGGCACAGTGAGCAAAGAAAGTGATCAAAAGGTGATTAAAGGATCCAAAAATGTTTAAGTGATCAAATAAGTGGAGCAAAAAATGACACAGTGAGCAAAGAAAGTGGTCAAAAATGATAAAATGAGCAAAGAAAGTGATCAAAAGGTGATTAAATGATGAAAAAAATATTAAATGGTCAAATAAATTGATTAGAAAATGACACAGTGAGCAAACAAAGTGATCAAAAATGACAAAATGAGCAAAGAAAATGATCAGGGGGTGATTAAAGGAGCCCCAAATGATTAAATGGCCAAACAAATTGATTAGAAAATGACACAGTGAGCAGAGAAAGTGATCAAAAATGATACAATGAGCAAAGAAAGGATAAGAAAAGTGCATTATCAAAAATGATTAAGTGGTCAAATTAAATGATAAAAATATTAAGTTATCAAATTAAGTTATTAAAAAATGAAGCTATAAAAAATGAGTTATAAAAAATGGTCAAAAAATGATAAAATGATCAAAGAAAATGATCAAATTAAGAGATTTTTGAATTATATAACTGTTCCAAAATGACCAAAGGAGCAAATAAAATGGGGGTGAAAAGGCTTAAATGGTCAAAAAAGGATTAAATGGCCCAAAAAAAAAAAGGATAAAATGGCCAAAGAAAATGCTCAAAGTTGACAAAATGGTCACAAAAAGATAAAATGATCAAATAAAGTGATGTTAAAATGATAACATTAGCAAAAATGAGGAAAAGAGGAAATAAAATGGGGTTGAAAAGGATTAAATGGTCAAAAAAGGATAAAATGGTCAAAAAAGGATAAAATGGGCAAAAAAATGATTAAATGGTGAAAGAAAATGCTCAAACTTGACAAAATGATCCAGTAAAGTGATCAAATGATCAAATAAAGTGATCAAATTATCAAATAAAGTCATAAAATGATCAAATCAAGTGATTGAAAAGTGACACAGTTCTCAAAAATGAAGAAAAGGGCAAATAAAATGGGGTTGAAAATGATGAAATGGGTAAAAAATGATTAAGTGGCCCCCCCAAACATGCTAAGATGGTCAAAGAAAATGCTCAAACTTGACCAAATGAGCAAAGAAAATCTGTTTTGAAAGGATAAAAGGATTTTAAACTCTATTAATTAATTAATATCTTAAAGGATCAGGATTGCAAAGGGTAAAAAAAAGAAGTTATCTTAGGCGCCAAAAGGATCAAAGAAAATGATCCAACCAATTGGTAAAGGACTGCAAATTGCTGTTAAAAGACAGTTAAATGATCAACATAGGATAAAGTGGTCCCCAGAAGCGAAGCAGCCACAATGCTTCAGTGCAGCACTGTGGTGCTGTTAGCACAGAGCACAACTTTCTCACTGCCGACTGATTCTCCTGCCAGGCAACCCCAGGCAGCTCAGCAGCAAAGCACTCGGGGTTGAAATGATTCCTTACCTAACCAAATCGAGTTATGCAGCACTCCATCCTTGAAGCCCCATGCTCCAGCCTTTTCCCACAGCAGGGCACAGAAGAAGAGGAGGGCAATCATCTCTTCCCAGTGTATTAAGGCTGGGGAAAACCACTCAGGGTAAATTCTGCTAGCAGCTGGCTAGATCCTAGTGGAACATCTGGTAGCCAGATCTTAAATAGCGCTTTCAGCTGTGAGGTCAGCAAGGCTGCTCCAATTGTGCTCGCGGCAGGCTGCTTACACAATTCACTGTGGTGTCTGCAGTCGCCCATGTGACTCAGTTTTGGCTCTCTCCATCCCCAGCCTGTCCAAGAATCCATCCTGTCCCTCACTACTGCATGCTTCCCCCAGCCAAAAGCTCATTCTTCAGCACTTGCAGTCCTCAGATTCCATGAAACATTAAAGCTAACTGGCAGCCTGTGTGCTGCTGAGTGCTGGTTGGACTCGATGATCTCTAAGGTCCCTTCCAACCCAAACCATTCTATGAATCTATGAATCTTAGAGGTCTCTTCCAAATCAAACAAGCCTATGATTCTACAGACCTAGAAGAGTTAGGTGATGCTTGGACTTATTGATCTTAAAGGTCTGTTCCAACCAAAACAATTTTGTGATTCTATGATTATATCTACTTAGGTTTAGAATAGGAAGAGGGAGAGGGAGAGGGAGAGGAATAGGAATAGGAATAGGAATAGGAATAGGAATAGGAATAGGAATAGGAATAGGAATAGGAATAGGAATAGGAATAGGAAAGAATAGAATAGACTAGACTAGACTAGACTAGACTAGACTAGACTAGAATAGAATAGAATAGAATAGAATAGAATAGAATAGAATAGAATAGGATAGAACAGAATTAACCAGGTTGGAAAAGACCTTTGTGATCATCAAGTCCAACCTATCACCCAACACCATCTCATCAACTAAACCATGGCACCAAGTGCCTCAGCCAGGCTCTTCCTAAACCCCTCCAGGGATGGTGACTCCACCACCTCCCTGGGCAGCACATTCCAATGGCCAATCTCTCTTGCTGGGAAGAACTTCTTCCTAACATCTTACCACATCATTTGCAGGACTAAAAAGAATCCCAGAATCCCAGCACAGTGCCAGGTGGAAGGAACCCCTGGAGATCATCCAGTCCAACCCCCCTGCTAATGCAGGGGCACCCACAGCAGCTTGCCCAGCAGCACAATGCCCAGCTGGGGTTGGAAGCTCTCCGGAGAAGGAGACTCCACAAAACCTCTCTGGGCAGCCTGCTCCAGGCCTCCAGCACACTCACACCAAACAACTTTCTCCTCATCTTCAGATGCAACCTCCTGGTTTCCACTTTGTGCCCACTGTCCCTGGTCCTGTCCCTGGGCACCACTGACAAGAGTCTGGCCCCAGCCTCTTGCCCTCCACAGTTCCTTTAGCTCTTGCTGAGCATTGCTCAGATCCCCTCTGGGGCTGCTCTTCTCCAGGCTCCACAGCCCCAGGGCTCTCAGCCTTTCCTCCTCACAGAGATGCTCCAGGCCCCTCAGCATCTTTAAAGGTTTTGCTGGACTCTCTCCATTAGTTCCCTGTCTCTCTTGAAGTGGGGAGCCCAGAACTGGACACTGCCCCTTGTCCTGTTGCTGGGCACCACTGAGAAGAATCTGGCCTTGTCCACTTGACCCCCCACCCTTTATCTATTTATAAAGACAGAGGAGATCCCCTCCCAGGCTGCTCTCTCTCTCTCTCACACACACACACTACCCCTCACTCTTTCAACCTTCTCTTCTTTCCTATTTAATTTGGCTTTAATTTCCCAGCCCCCCCAATTAAGGAGAAGCTACAAGGAGGGTATTTCACGATGCCTGCTCGACTTCACTTTCCCCACACAGATTCTGTTCTTGTGAGTCAAGCTCCCAGCTCAGCATAAAACTGCAAGTGTCAAAAACAGATGCTCTTTGTTCTCCAAAGTGGAAATGAAGCTGCAACCTTCCCCTCCAAGCCACAGTTTAGAGTCTAATTCATAGCGTGACAGCTGTCTGCTTGTCTTCCCTTCTGGCTGCAAGTGAATTCTGCAGCTGCTCCTCGTGCTGAGTGGGAGAGCAGAAAGGGGGCGGAGGGGGGAAGATGAGAGGATGGAAAATGGTCTCCTCAGCAGCCCTGGGAAGAGTTTGCTCTCCACATCTGATAACATTCTGGTAGTTTCTGAGTCAGGAGCTAGTCAAAAAGCTGTGCTCATGGGCATGAAGACAATCGAGTTCAAAGGGAAGGGTGGAGGTCTCTGTGTCTACTCTAAAATATTTCACATAGATGACTTACACCAGGGAGGAGGACACTCCTCATCACCCCAGTCCCACCACCAAGTGAGGAATGCTACACTGGATACTCAGGCACACACTAGGAGTCCTCCCACCTCCAGCATGGGCAGAAGCTGAAGGGGAGAGTGGTGGGGAAAGGGAGCTGGGAGTGAGGCTTTCCCCTGCATCAGAGCTGCAAAGCACCTCCCACCACCACAAAGAATCCCATCATTATCTTGGGTGGAAAAGACCTCTGAGACCATCCAGTCCAACCACCAACCCAACACCACTGTGGCCATTAAACCATGTCCCAGAGTGCCATGGCCACAGGTTTCTTGATCACCTCTAGGGAACTGTGACTCTACCACCTCCCTGGGCAGCCTTTCAAAGTCTTCTCACTCCTGACAGAGCTCCTGTGCACTCAAGGCCTGCCACTGGGACTTCACACTGAGGTAGCTCAGCAAGCTGATAGCAGCTCTCTCTGAACAGCCTGGGGTGTTCAGGGCTGGGTGGCTTACCACAGAAGCACAGAATCCCAGCGTGGTTGGGACGGGGAGGAACATCTGGAGATCCCACCCTTCCTTTTGCAGAGACACCAAATGCATTGGTTAGGATTGTCCTTCGCTGCAGGACCTCTATGGAGACCTTAAGAACCATCAAATCCTAACCATATTCCTGGCAGATACTTAGAGTCATAGAATGGTTTGGGTTGGAAGGGACCTCCAGAGGTCATGTAGTCCAACCCCCCCTGCAGTCAGCAGGGACATCCTCAACTAGATCAGGTTGCCCAGAGCCCTGTTGAGCCTCTCTTTGAATCTCTCCAGGGAAGGGGCCTCAACCACCTCCCTGGGCAGCCTGTTCCAGTGTTCCACCACCCTCATGATGCACAACTTGTTCCTAATATCCAACCTAAATCTGCTTTTCTCTATTTTGAAGTCATTGCCCCTTGTCCTATCACTGCAGGCCTTTGTAAACAGTCCCTCTGCAGCCTTCTTGTAGCCCCCTTCAGGTACTGGCAGGCTGCTATTAAGTCTCCCCAGAGCCTTCTCTACTCCAGGCTGAACACCCCCAGTTCTCTCAGCCTGTCCTTGTAGCAGAGGAGCTCCCAGCCCCCTGATCATTTTCATGGCCCTCCATCAGGGCCATGTCCTTCCTGCATTGAGGGCTCCAGAGCTGGATGCAGCATTCCAGGTGAGGTCTCACCAGAGCAGAGTGGCAAAATCACCTCTCTCCCTCTGCTGGCCACACATCTTTTAATTCAGTATTTAATTCAGTATTTTAATTCAGTATTCCTAAGGTTGGAAGGGACCTCAAAGATCATCAAGTCCAACCTGTCACCACAAACCTCATGACCTCCTCAGGGACTACCGCCCACTGCAGGCTTGAACTCACGACCTTCCCATTAAGGGTCTGATGCGCTACCAACTGAGCCATGACCCCAGCCCAGGATGCAATTGTGCAGCTTATTGGCATGAACCTGAAGCGGTGGCAAATCCAGAGCCTCCTGGTCCTTATCTGTTCCTAGCATTTCAAAGACCTTCCTTTACCAAAGCACCTTCCCAGAATGTCAGAAGCACTGTGGTTGGAAAGGACAGATTCACAGATTGCATCAGGTAGGAAGGGACTTCAAAGGTCATCTTGTCCAACCTCCCTGCAGACAGCAGAGACATCACCAACTAGGTCAGGCTGCCAAAAGGCCACATTGAGTCTGATCTTCTATGTTTCCAGGGACAGGGACAGAACCACATCCCTGGGCAACCTCTAAGATCATCTAAGCCTAGCCATCATCTGATTCTATCAGGGCCACAAGCACACCACATCCAGAGAAGGGCAACAAGGCTGGGGAGAGGCCTTGAGCACAGCCCTGTGAGGAGAGGCTGAGGGAGCTGGGGTTGCTTAGCCTGGAGAAGAGGAGGCTCAGGGGAGACCTTCTTGCTCTCTACAACTCCCTGAAGGGAGGTTGTAGCCCGGTGGGGGTTGGTCTCTTCTCCCAGGCAACCAGCACCAGAACAAGAGGACACAGTCTCAAGCTGTGCCAGGGGAAGTTTAGGCTGGAGGTGAGGAGAGTTCTTCCCAGAGAGTTGTTGGCCACTGGAATGTGCTGCCCAGGGAGGTGGTGGAGTCACCTTCCCTGGAGGTGTTCAAGAGGGGATTGGATGTGGCACTTGGAGCCATGGTTTAGTAGTCATGAGGTGTTGGGGGACAGGTTGGACTTGATGATCTTTGAGGTCTTTTCCAACCTTACTGACTCTATGATTCTATGAGTGATTCTATGATCCTTCATGATTAACTAAAACCTTTCTTGGTGGACCCTCAGCCCTGTTTCTTCTTTTTGCTTCAGCAGACTAAAGTGGCAAATCCTTTAGGAGCCCTTTGCAGCAGGGAAGTTGTGTTACAGCCACGATTGTCTCTCACTTCAGGTATCTCCTCAACAATAAACAGGCTGCTCCTTTCATCTTTCCTGTAGGTCTTATTTTCTAGTCTCTTAATCATGCTTCTTCCCCTCCCCTGGACTTCTCCCAGGTGGCCTCCATCCTGCTTGAAGTGTCATGCCAAAAGCAAGCACAGAGCTCCAACAAAAGGCTCTGCGGTGTCAGAGAGCACAGGAGTGAGCCCTGTGTTTTCCAGGGGACATTTTGGTTCATGCAAAAACCAAGGTGGACCTTTGCTGTTGGGGAGATTTCCCTTCAAAAATCACAAGTTAGGTGTTTAAAATACCTATTTAATTCAAACTGCCTTTGACAAGAAGATGCTTGATGGAAGAAGTGTTCCTCAATGCAGCCAAAGTGAAGGAAAGCAAAGAGATTCCATAGGCTCACCTGGAGATACTAACCTGCTCCTCCAGGCTTCCTTTTCCTGGAAGCTCTGGGTTTTAGAGAAAGCTGGGAAGTACAGCAGAAATGGTTCTCCTGCCCTGGTGAGGACACAGCTGGAGTCCTGGGACCAGTTCTGGGCTCCCCACTTCAAGAGAGACAGGGAACTGCTGGAGAGAGTCCAGGGGAGGCTACAAAGATGCTGAGGGGCCTGGAGCATCTCTGTGAGGAGGAAATGCTGAGAGCCCTGGGGCTGTGGAGCCTGGAGAAGAGCAGCCCCAGAGGGGATCTGAGCAATGCTCAGCGAGAGACAAAGGAGCTGTGGGGGGCAAAAGACTGGGGCCAGACTCTTGTCAGTGGTGCCCAGGGACAGCACAAGGGGCAATGGGCACAAACTGGAAACCAGGAGGTTCCATCTGAAGATGAGGAGAAAGTTGTTTGGTGTGAGGGTGCTGGAGGCCTGGAGCAGGCTGCCCAGAGAGGTTTTGTGGAGTCTCCTTCTCTGGAGAGCTTCCAACCCCACCTGGCCATTGTGCTGCTGGGCAAGCTGCTGTGGGTGCCCTGCTTTAGCAGGGGGGTTGGACTGGGTGATCTCCAGAGGTCCCTTCCAAGGCCACTATGCTGGGATGCTGTGAAAAGAGTTACACTTTGGTAGATGGTTTATTGGCCAAGGTGATCTGAATTTGATGGTTGGACTCAGTGATCTTAGAAGCCTTTTCCAACCAAAACAATTCCATGATCAATGTTTTGGCCTAGTGAGAGTCCCTTCCTGATGAGTTTATCAAGCAGCTTTGTAAGCTGTCAGACATTTGTTGTACTTAGAGGAGAGTGGAAGGAATTTCCAATCAAATTTCCTACCTTTTTGTGTCCCCTCTACACTTTTGATGAGGCAATTCCAGAAGAATTTTCTAATGGGGGGATTTATGTGTCTGGAGAACAAGTCTTATGAGGAGCAGCTGAGGGAGCTGAGGTTGTTTAGTCTGAAGGAGAGGAGGCTGAGGGCAGACCTCACTGCTCTCTGCAACTGCCTGACAGGAGGTTGGAGCCAGGTGGGGGTTGGTCTCTTCTCCCTAGTGTCAGTGATAGAATGAGCTCAAATGGCCTGAAATTGTGCCAGGGGAGGGTTGGGGTTGGAGATGAGAAACAATTTCTTTGCTGCAAGAGTGGTCAGGCCTTGGAACAGGCTGCACAGGGAGGTGGTGGAGTCACCATGCCTGGAGGAGTTCAAGAAACCTGTGGCCATGGCACTGTGGGCCATGGTTTGATGGCCATGGTGGTGTTGGGTTGCTGGTTGGACTCCATCTTAGAGGTCTCTTCCAGCTGCAACAGTTCTATGATTCTGATCCTAATGTACAGGCTCAGAGGGTGAATCATGTTCTCCAGCTCCTCATTTACCTGAATCATCCTTAGAAAGAAACTCCCTTAACTCACCCCCCAGACCCAAACTCAAAGACCTATCATGAATCCCAAAGGCAGGCAGTGTGAGGTCCCCAGGTTGGTTGGTTGGTTGGTTGAGTCCCACAGTCAGGGAGCTGGCAGGGTTCAAATCTGAATCCTACAGGCAGGCAGTGTGAGGTCCCCAGGTTGGTTCCTTGGTTGAGTCCCATAGTCAGGGAGCTGGCAGAGTTCAGATGTGAATCCTCAAGGCAGGCAGTGTGAGGTCCCCAGGTTGGTTCCTTGGTTGAGTCCCATAGTCAGGGAGCTGGCAGAGTTCAGATGTGAATCCTCAAGGCAGGCAGTGTGAGGTCCCCAGGTTGGTTCCTTGGTTGAGTCCCATAGTCAGGGAACTGGCAGGGTTCAAATCCGAATCCTCAAGGCAGGCAGTGTGAGGTCCCCAGGTTGGTTGGTTGGTTGAGTCCCACAGTCAGGGAGCTGGCAGGGTTCAAATCTGAATCCTCAAGGCAGGCAGTGTGAGGTCCCCAGGTTGGTTGGTTGAGTCCCACAGTCAGGGAGCTGGCAGGGTTCAAATCTGAATCCTCAAGGCAGGCAGTGTGAGGTTGGGTTGGAGGTTGGACTTGATGATCTTGGAGAGATCTGAAGCCATTTTGTGATTCTGTGACAATCTGTCAGAGAGCCTTTCTCCTTACAACTGAATGTTTCCAAACTTACTCTCCTCTGCCTCAGAGCTTCATTCTCCTGGGAGTTGATGCCCATTTTTATCAGCAGCAAGCATCACCAAGATAAGCAGGAAGCATTCTGGGCACTGGTGCTTTAGTTAAAGGAAAGAGGGAAATAAACCCCCCACTCCCTGTGAAAGCACAGCAAACCCAAACCCAGCTGGGATTATTAAGAGCAGATGTTTGAGGAGTTATCATGGACTTGCTCCTTAACAAGGTCTGAGCATTTGCCAAGGTGAAATACCTCTCAGTTGAAGCCCTACAGTGACAGTAATGCCAAATAAAAGAGATGAACCTATCCAAGTTAAAAATATCTGCAGAGGGAAAAGCTGCAGTGCCTCAGGGAGGTTCCTCTATGGGTACATTATTAACTGATATAAACAGGTATGTAAAAAAACACCACCACAAATCACCCATTAGGAACAAGTCCTTCCCCCAAAGGGTGGGCAATCCCTGGCTGAGGCTGCCCAGTCCAAGAGGGACAGGGATCTGCTGGAGAGAGTCCAATGGAGAGCTACCAGGATGATGAAGGGACTGCAGCACTGCCCTGAGAGGAGAGGCTGAGAGCCCTGGGGCTGATTAGTCTGGAGAAGACTGAGAGGGGATCTGATCAATGTCTATAAATATCTGAGGGCTGGGGGTCAGGAGGGAGGGGACAGGCTCTGCTCACTTGCACCCTGGATAGGACAAGGGGCAATGGATAGAAACTCCAGCACAGGAGGTTCCACCTCAACATGAGGAGGAACTTCTGCACTGGGAGGGTCCCAGAGCACTGGAACAAGCTGCCCAGAGAGGTTGTGGAGTCTCCTTCTCTGGAGACTTTCCAGCCCCATCTGGATGTGTTCCTGTGTGACCTGTGCTGGAGTCTATGCTGCTGCTCTGGCAGGGGGGTTGGACTTAAACATGTCCCTTCCAATCCCTAACATCCTGGGATCCTGTAATCCTGTGATCCTGTGCCCAGGGCACTGGTCAAGTCCCCAAGCCTGAAGGGGTTTCAGAGCTGTGTAGATGTGCTGCTGAGGGTCATGGTTTAGCAGTGGACATGGCAGTGCTGGGTTAATGGTTGGACTCAATGATCTTAAAAGTCTTTCCCAGCCTCAATGATTCTGTAATTGTATGAAAATACAGCTGTCTGTCAAACTTCTATGGTTCTGCTCTGGCAGGTGGGTTGGACTCTGGGCAGCCTGCTCCAGGCCTCCAGCACCCTCACACCAAATAAGTTTCTCCTCATCTTTAGATGGAACCTCCTAGGGTCTAGTTTGTGTCCTGCCACTGGACAAGGGAGGTTGCTCCATAGCTGGCCTTTAAATGTCCCAACCCAGCCCATTCTAACATTCTAACATGGTGGATGAGAAGCTCAACAGGAGCCAGCAGTGAGCACTTGCAGCCTGGAAAGCCAATCACATCCTGGGCTGCAGCAAGAGAAGCAGAGCCAGCAGGGCCAGGGAGGGGATTCTCCTCCTCTGCTCTGCTCTGCTGAGACCCCACCTGGAGCACTGTGTCCAGTTCTGGAGCCCCTAGCACAGGAAGGATCTGGAGGGGCTGGAAGGTGTCCAGAGAAGGGCCACAAGGATGAGCAGAGGGCTGGAGCTGCTCTGCTGTGAGGACAGACTGAGGGAGTTGGGGCTGTTCAGCCTGGAGAAGGCTCCAAGGAGACCTAATAGCAGCCTTCCAGTGTCTGAAGGGGGCAACCACAAAGCTGGAGAGGGACCAGGTA